>NC_133157.1:48832500-49509166 GCF_040802235.1 Manis javanica
GTTGATAGACACTTAGGTTGTTTCTATGTCTTGGCAATTGTAATTCATCCTGCAATGAACATGGGGGTGCAAATGATCTTTTTGAGAGAGTAATTTCAATTCCTTTGGATATATATCCCAAAGGGGAATTGCTGGGTCACATGGTAGCTCTATTTTTAATTTTTTGAGGAACTTCCATCTTCTTTCCATCATGGCTGCACCAATTTACATTCCCACCAGCAGTGCACAGGGTGTACTTTTCTCCACATCCTCACCAACACTTGTTATCTCTTGTCCTTTCGAAGACAGCCATTCTAAAAGGTGTGAGGTGCTATCTCACTGTGGTCTTGATTTGCATTTCCCTGATGATTAGTGATGCTGAGCACCTTTCAACATACTTGTTGGCCATCTGTATGTTTTCTTTGGAAAAATGTCTATTCAGTTCCTCTGCCCATTTTTAAATCTGATTTTATTCCTATGCAGTTGTGTGAGTTTTTTATATATATTTTGTATATTAACCCCTTATCAGATATTTGATTTGCAAATATTTTCTCCCATTCCATAGGTTGACTTTTCATTTTGTTGATGATGTCCTTTGCTGCACAGAAGTTTTTTAGTTTGATATAGTCTCACTTCTTTATTTTTTATTTTGTTGCTTGAGCTTTTGGTGTTGAATCCAAAAAATTATTTCCAAAACCATTGTCAAGGAGCTTTCTGCCTATGCTTTCTTATAAGAGTTTTTATGGTTTCAGGCTTTATGTTCAAGTCTTTAGTCCACTTTGAGTTAATTTTGAGTATGGTGTAAAATAGGGGCCCAGGTACATTCCTTTGCATGTGGCTATCTAGTTTTCCCAGCACCATTTATTAAAGAGACTGTCCTTTTCTCATTGTGTATTATTGGCCTTTGCTGAGAATTAGTTGACCTTATAGGTGCATATTTCTGGGCTCTCTAGTCTGTTCCATTGGTCTATATGTTTATTTTTATGCCAGTACCACATTGTTTTGATTACTATAGCTTTCAATATAATTTGAAATCAGGAAGTGTGATCCCTCCAACTTGTTCTTTCTCAATATTGCTTTAGCTATTTGGAGACTTTGTGGTTCCATACAAATTTTAAAGTTTTTTCTATTTCTTTGAAAAATGCCATTGGAATTTTGATAGGGATTACATAGAATTGATAGGTGGCTTTAGGTAATATGGATATTTAAATACTATTCTTGCAATCCTTGAATACAGGTTATCTCTCTTATTTGTGTCATCAATTTCTTTTATCATTCATTTATGTTTCAGTGTTCAGATCTTTCAGCTCCTTGTTTTAATTTATTTCTAAGTATTTTTTCCTTTTTGATGCAATTGTAAATGGGATTGTTTTCTTGATTTCCTTTTTGGATAGATTGTTGTTGGTATAAAGAAGTGCAACTGATTTTTGCATTTTGATTTTGGATCCTGAAACTTCACTAAATTTGTTTATTAGTTCTAACAGTTTGTGGAGTTGTTAGAGTCTTCTGCATATAGGGTCATGTTCTCTGCCACAGTGATAATTTTACTTCTTCCTTTCTGATTTGGATGCCTCTTATTCCCCCTTTTTTTTCTTTTTTGGTATGATTGCTTCTCCTAGTACTTCCAGTACTATGTTGACTCTAAGTGGCAAGAGGGATCTTTGCCTTCTACTGGATCTTAAAGGAAAAGCTTTCAGTTTTTCCTCAATAATTATGATGTTAGTTGTGGCTTTCCATAAATGGCCTTTATTATGTTGAGGAAATTTCCTTTTATACCTATTTTGATGAACTTTTTTTAAAAATCACAAATCGATGTTGAACTTAAATGCTTTTTCTGCATGTATTGAGATTATCATGTGGTTTTTATCTTTCATTCTGCTAGTGTGGTGTATCATACTGATTTTCATATGTTAAAACAACCTTGCATCCATGACCATCTGGGATAAATTGCATTTGGCTATGGTGTGTTATGTTTTTTATGTGTTGTTCAGTTCAGTTTGCTAGTATTTTGTTGAGAATTTTTGCATTTATGTTCATCAGAGATATTGGCCTATAGTTGTGATATCTTTATCTGGCTTTAGTATCAAGGTGATGCTGGTCTCATAAAATGAGTTTGGAAGTATTACCTTTACTTCAGTTTTTTGGAAGATTTTAAGAAGGATTAGTATTAATTCTTCTTTGAATCTTTGGTAGAATTCATCTGTGAAGCCATCTGGTCCTGGATTTTTTCTTGTTGGAAGATTTTTGATTACTACTTCAACCTCCTTATTTGTTACTGGTCTTTTCAGGCTTTCCATTTCTTCTTGATTTGTCCTTGGTAGGTTGTGTGTTTCTAGGAACTTACCCATTTCTTCTAGGTTATACACTTGTCTTCTCTGTGTTGCGCAGCCCTCCCCATTCCTCCCCACCACATTATACATCCTCATCATTAATACCGCCTTTCTTCTTCCCCGCCCTTATTCCTCCCTACCTTCCCATTCTCCCCAGTCTCTTTCCCTTTGGTACCTGTTAGTCCATTATTGGGTTCTGTGATTCTGCTGCTGTTTTGTTCCTTCAGTTTTTCCTTTGTTCTTATACTCCACAGATGAGCGAAATCATTTGGTATTTGTCTTTCTCCACTTGGCTTATTTCAATGAGCATAATACCCTCTAGCTCCATCCATGTTGTTGCAAATTGTAGGATTTGTTTTCTTCTTGTGGCTGAATAATATTCCACTGTGTATATGTACCACATTTTCTTTATCCATTCATCTACTGATGGACACTTAGGTTGCTTCCATTTCTTGGCTATTGTAAGTAGTGCTGTGATAAACATAGGGGTGCATCTGTCTTTTTCAAACTGGAGTGCTGCATTCTTAGGGTAAATTCCTAGAAGTGGAATTCCTGGGTCAAATGGTAAGTCTATTTTGAGCATTTTGAGGAACCTCCATACTGCTTTCCACAATGGTTGAACTAATTTACATTCCCACCAGCAGTGTAGGAGGGTTCCCCTTTCTCCACAACCTCGCCAACATTTGTTGTTGTTTGTATTTTAGATGGTAGCCATCCTTACTGGTGTGAGGTGATATCTCACTGTGGTTTTAATTTGCATTTCTCTGATAACTAGTGATGTGGAGCATCTTTTCATGTGTCTGTTGGCCATCTGAATTTCTTCTTTGGAGAACTGTCTGTTCAGTTCCTATGCCCATTTTTTAATTGGATTATTTGCTTTTTGTTTGTTGAGGTGCGTGAGCTCTTTATATATTTTGGATGTCAAGCCTTTATCGGATCTGTCATTTATGAATATATTCTCCCATACTGTAGGGTACCTTTCTGTTCCATTGATGGTGTGCTTTGCTGTACAGAAGCTTTTCAGCTTAATATAGTCCCACTTGTTCATTTTTGCTTTTGTTTACCTTGCCCAGGGAGATATGTTTATGATGAAGTCGCTAATGTTTATGTCCAAGAGATTTTTGCCTATGTTTTTTTCTAAGAGTTTTATGGTTTCATGACTTACATTCAGGTCTTTGATCCATTTCAAATTTACGTTTGTCTATGGGGTTAGACAGTGATCCAGTTTCATCCCCTTACATGTAGCTGTCCAGTTTTGCCAGTATCATCTGTTGAAGAGACTGTTGTTTCCCCATTGTATGTCCATGGCTCCTTTATCAAATATTAATTGACCATGTATGTTTGGGTTAATGTCTGGAGTCTCTAATCTGTTCCACTGGTCTGTGGCTCTGTTTTTGTGCCAGTACCAAATTGTCTTGAATACTGTGGCTTTGTAGTAGAGCTTGAAGTTGGGGAGTGAGATCCCCCCCCATCTTTATTCTTCTTTCTCAGGATTGCTTTGTCTATTCGGGGTCTTTGGTGTTTCTATATGAATTTTTAAACTATTTGTTCCAGTTCGTTGAAGAATGTTGCTGGTAATTTGATAGGGATTGCATCGAATCTGTATATTGCTTTGGGCAGGATGGCCATTTTGACGATATTAATTCTTCCTAGCCACGAGCATGGGATGAGTTTCCGTTTGTTAGTGTCCTCTTTAATTTCTCTTAAGAGTGACCTGTAGTTTTCAGGGTATAGGTCTTTCACTTCTTTGGTTAGGTTTATTCCTAGGTATTTTATTCTTTTTGATGCAATTGTGAATGGAGTTGTTTTCCTAATTTCTCTTTCTATTGGTTCTTTGTTAGTGTATAGGAAAGCCACAGATTTCTGTGTGTTAATTTTGTATCCTGCAACTTTGCTGTATTCTGATATCAGTTCTAGTAGTTTTGGAGTGGAGTCTTTGGGGTTTTTTATGTACAATATCATGTCATCTGCAAATAGTGACAGTTTAACTTCTTTACCAATCTGGATTCCTTGTATTTCTTTGTTTTGTCTAATTGCCGTGGCTGGGACCTCCAGTACTATGTTAAATATCAGTGGGGGGAGTGGGCATCCCTGTCTTGTTCCCGATCTCAGAGGAAAAGCTTTCAGCTTCTCGTTGTTCAGTATGATGTTGGCTGTGGGTTTATCATATATGGCCTTTATTATGTTGAGGTACTTGCCCTCTATACCCATTTTGCTGAGAGTTTTTATCATGAATGGATGTTGAATTTTGTCAAATGCTTTTTCAGCATCTACGGAGATGATCATGTGGTTTTTTTTTTGAGAGGGCATCTCTCATTTTTATTGATCAAATGGTTGTTAACAACAATAAAATTCTGTATAGGGGACTCAATGCACAATCATTAATTGACCTCAAGGTTAATTCTCAACAGTCTCCAATCTTCTGAAGCATAACGAACAAGTTCTTACATGGTGAACAAATTCCTACATAGTGAATAAGTTCTTACATGGTGAATAATGCAAGGGCAGTCATCACAGAAACTTTCGGTCTTGATCATGCATTATGAACTATAAACAATCAGGTTAAATATGAATATTTGTTTGATTTTTATACTTGATTTATATGTGAACCCCACATTTCTCCCTTATTATTATTATTATTATTATTATTTTTAATAAAATGCTGAAGTGGTAGGTAGATGCAAGATAAAGGTAGAAAACATAGTTTAGTGCTGTAAGAGGGCAAATGTAGATGATCAGGTGTGTGCCTATAGACTAAGTATTAATCCAAGCTAGACAAGGGCAACAAAACATCCACAGATGCAGAAGATTTCTCTCAAAACAGGGGGGTTGAGGTTCTAAGCCTCACCTCTGTTGATCCTCAATTTCTCACCTGATGGCCCCCCTGCGACTGTGCCTGTCTTAGGTTGTTCCTCCCTTGAGGAATCTTACCCGTCTCTGGCTAACCAGTCATCTTCCGGGGCCATACAGGGAAATGTAAAGTTGGTAAGTGAGAGAGAAGCAATATTCTTTGAAAAGGTTAGCTTTTTACTTCTTTGCAGATTTATGCCCTGTGGCTTCTGTGGCCAGCATTTGTCCTGAGGTATCTTTACCACTTGGAAGAATTATGATACTCAGTAATTTTGATATGAGGCATGAATTCTACTTAGGGGTTGTAATTAGGAAGGAAGAAGAATAGCTATAGAAGTAGCAGATGGAAGAAAACATGGGAAGATTGATTATTTCTTTGACATATCTTCTTGTAGAGTAACATAAGCATGTATAGGTTTTAAACTACTAATTAAATTGCATACACACATTAACATAATAGGAATACAGCTACATAACAAAAGCAGACCTACAATTACCAGCCATATCCAGTGAAACCAAAAAAACCAGTTAGGCACCCTAGGCATTTGTGGAAACTTATCAATGATATGATGGATACTGTCTAACTGAATTTGAATAGTTTGAGAAACATCAGACAAATTCAAACAACACATTCCTGGGAACTGTTCACATTCCATATGTTCTTTTAACAGTAGATAGTCTACAGTCACAAGATTTTGGAGTGCTGCAACTTGCACTTCTCCTAATTCTTGGTTGAGTTCTGACAGTATAAATCCAGCCAAATTTGTTGTTTTACTGTATGCACAGGCCAGCTTAGATATGTCCTTCTTCATTCCAGTGGCAAGTCCAGGAACCGGTGGGATGAATGCAGCTACAACTGCAACAGCGCCAGGATCTTTGTTGAAGTTTTCTGATGATCATCTTCTGGAATGACTCTTCCAGAAAATGTTGATGTTGGAAGTTCTTCTTCATATCGTATCTTAATTCATTTTCTGGGTAGCCAAATTAGGCTTTGATCCTCTGTTAGTCCATTCTTGGGTTCGTTGCTTCTGCTGCTGTTTTGTTCCTTCAGTTTTTCCTTTGTTTTATACTCCACAGATGAGTGAAATCACTTGGTATTTCTCTTTCTCCGCTTGGCTTATTTCACTGAGCATAATACCCTCTAGCTCCATCCATGTTGTTGCAAATGGTAGGATTTGTTTTTTTCTTATGGCTGAGTAATATTTCATTGTGTATATGTACCACATCTTCTTTATCCATTCATCTTCTGATGGACACTTAGGTTGCTTCCAATTCTTGGCTATTGTAAATAGTGCTGCAATAAACATAGGGGTGCATCTGTCTTTTTCAAACTGGGCTGCTGCATTCTTAAGGTAAATTCCTAGGAGTGGAATTCCTGGGTCAAATGGTAAGTCTGTTTTGAGCATTTTGATGAACCTCCATACTGCTTTCCACAATGGTTGAACTAATTTACATTCCCACCAGCAGTGTAGGAGGGTTCCCCTTTCTCCACAACCACACCAACATTGGTTGTTGTTTGTCTTTTGGATGGTAGCCATCCTTACTGGTGTGAAGTAATACCTCATTGTGGTTTTAATTTGCATTTCTCTGTTGACTAGCGATGTGGAGCATCTTTTCATGTGTCTGTTGACCATCTGTATCTCTTTTTTGGAGAACTGTCTGTTCAGTTCCTCTGCCCATTTTATAATTGGATTATTTGCTGAGGTGCTTGAGTTCTTTATATATTTTGGACGTCAAGCCTTTATCGGATCTGTCATTTACAAATATATTCTCGCATACTGTAGGGTACCTTTTTGTTCTATTGATGGTGTCTTTTGCTGTACAGAAGCTTTTCAGCTTAATATAGTCCCACTTGTTCATTATTGCTGTTGTTTTCCTTGCCCGGGGAGATATGTTCAAGAAGAGGTCACTCATGTTTATGTCTAAGAGGTTTTTGCCTAAGTTTTTTTCTAAGAGTTTTATAGTTTCATGACTTACATTCAGGTCTTTGATCCATTTTGAATTTACTTTTGTGTTAGACAATGGTCCAGTTTCATTCTCCTACATGTAGCTGTCCAGTTTTGCCAGCACCATCTGTTGAAGAGACTGTCATTTTGCCATTGTATGTCCATGGCTCCTTTATCAAATATTAATTGACCATATATGTTTGGGTTAATGTCTGGAGTCTCTATTCTGTTCCACTGTTCTGTGGCTCTGTTCTTATGCCAGTACCAAATTGTCTTGATTACTATGGCTTTGTAGTAGAGCTTGAAGTTGGGGAGTGAGTTCCCCCCTACTTTATTCTTTCTCAGGATTGCTTTGGCTATTCGGGGTCTTTGGTGTTTCCATATGAATTCTTGAACTATTTGTTCCAGTTCATTGAAGAATGTTGCTGGTAATTTGATAGGGATTGCATCAAATCTGTATATTGCTTTGTGCAGGATGGCCATTTTGACAATATTAATTGTTCCTAGCCATGAGCATCGGATGAGTTTCCATTTGTTAGTGTTCCCTTTAATTTATCTTAAGAGTGACTTGTAGTTTTCAAGGTATAGGTCTTTCACTTCTTTGGTTAGGTTCATTCTGAGGTATTTTATTCTTTTTGATGCAATTGTGAATGGAGTTGTTTTCCTGATTTCTCTTTCTATTGGTTCATTGTTAGTATATAGGAAAGCCACAGATTTCTGTGTGTTAATTTTGTATCCTGCAACTTTGCTGTATTCTGATATCAGTTCTAGTAGTTTTGGAGTGGAGTCTTTGGGGTTTTTTATGTACAATATCTTGTCATCTGCAGATAGTGACAGTTTAACTTCTTCTTTACCAATCTGGATTCCTTGTATTTCTTTGTTTTGTCTGATTGCCATGGCTGGGACCTCCAGTACTATGTTAAATAACAGTGGGGAGAGTGGGCATCCCTGTCTAGTTCCCGATCTCAGAGGAAAAGATTTCAGCTTTTCGCTGTTCAGTATAATGTTGGCTGTGGGTTTATCATATATGGCATTTATTATGTTGAGGTACTTGCTCTCTATACCCATTTTGCTGAGAGTTTTTATCATGAATGAATGTTGAATTTTGTCAAATGCTTTTTCAGGATCTATGGAGATGATCATGTGGTTTTTGTCTTTCTTTTTGTTGATGTGGTGGATGAGGTTAATGGATTTTCGAATGTTGTACCATCCTTGCATCCCTGGGAAGAATCCCACTTGGTCGTGGTGTATGATCCTTTTGATATATTTTTGAATTCGGTTTGCTAGTATTTTGTTTTAAGTATTTTTGCATCTACATTCATCAGGGATATTGGTCTGTAATTTTCTTTTTTGGTGGGGTCTTTGCCTGGTTTTGGTATTAGGGTGATGTTGGCTTCATAGAATGAGTTTGGGAGTATTCCCTCCTCTTCTATTTTTTGGAAAACTTTAAGGAGAATGGGTATTATTTCTTCTCTGTGTGTCTGATAAAATTCTGAGGTAAATCTGTCCGGCCCCGGGGTTTTGTTCTTGGGTAGTTTTTTGATTACCACTTCAATTTCTTTGCTGGTAATTGGTTTGTTTAGATTTTGTGTTTCTTCCTTGGACTGTCTTGGAAGGTTGTATTTTTCTAGGAAGTTGTCCATTTCTTCTAGGTTTTCCAGCTTCTTAACATGTAGGTTTTCATAGTAGTCTCTAATAATTCTTTGTATTTCTGTTGGGTCCGTCGTGATGTTTTCTTTCTCGTTTCTGATTCTGTTGATGTGTGTTGATTCTTTTTTTCTCTTAATAAGTCTGGCTAGAGGCTTATCTATTTTGTTTATTTTCTCGAAGAACCAGGTCTTGGTTTCATTGATTTTTTCTATTGTTTTACTCTTCTCAATTTCATTTATTTCTTCTCTGATCTTTATTATGTCCCTCCTTCTGCTGACTTTAGGCTTCATTTGTTCTTCTTTTTCCAATTTTGATAATTGTGACATTAGACTATTTATTTGGGATTGTTCTTCCTTCTTTAAATATGCCTGGATTGCTATATACTTTCCTCTTAAGACTGCTTTCACTGCATCCCATAGAAGTTGGGGCTTTGTGTTGTTGTCATTGATTTCCATATATTGCCGGATCGCCATTTTAATTTGTTCATTTATCCATTGACTATTTAGAGGTGTGTTGTTAAGCCTCCATTTGTTTTTGAGCCTTTTTGCTTTCTTTGTACAATTTATTTCTAGTTTTATACCTTTGTGGTCTGAAAAGTTGGTTGGTAGAATTTCAATCTTTTTGAATTTACTGAAGCTCTTTTTGTGGGCTAGTATGTGGTCTATTCTGGAGAATGTTCCATGTGCACTTGAAAAGAATGTGTATCCTGTTGCTTTTGGGTGTAGAGTTCTATATATGTCTATTAGGTCCATCTGTTCTAGTGTGTTGTTCAGTGCCTCTGTGTCCTTACTTATTTTCTGTCTGTTGGATCTGTCCTTTGGAGTGAATGGTGCATTGAAGTCTCCTAAAATGAATGCATTGCAGTCTATTTCCTCCTTTAGTTCTGTTAGTATTTGTTTCACACATGCTGGTGCTCCTGTGTTGGGTGCATATATATTTATAATGGTTATATCCTCTTGTTGGACTGAGCCCTTTATCATTATGTTATTTCCTTCTTTATCTCTTGTTACTTTCTTTGTTTTGAAGTCTATTTTGTCTGATACTAGTACTGCAACACCTGCTTTTTTTCTCCCTATTGTTTGCATGAAATATCTTTTTCCATCCCCTGACTTTTAGTCTGTGCATGTCTTTGGGTTTGAGGTGAGTTTCTTGTAAGCAGCATATAGATGGGTCTTGTTTTTTTATCCATTCAGTGACTCTATGTCTTTTGATTGGTGCATTCAGTCCATTTACATTTAGGTGCTTATCGATAGGTATGTATTTATTGCCATTTCAGGCTTTAGATTCATAGTTACCAAAGGTTCCAGGTTACTTTCCTTACTATCGAAGAGTCTAACTTAACTCACTTGGTATGCTGTCACAAACAGAATCTAAAGGTTCTTTTCTATTTCTTCTCCTTTTTCTTCCTCCTTCATTCTTTATATATTAGGTATCAAATTCTGTACTTTTTGTCTATCCCTTGATTGACATTGGGGATAGTCAATTTAATTTTGCATTTGCCTCGTGGTCAGCTGCACCACCCTCCCTACCATGGTTTTACTACCTCTGGTGACAGCTATCCAACCCTAGGAACCCTTCCATCTATAGCAGTCCCTCCAAAATAGACTGCAGAGGTGGTTTGTGGGAGGTAAACTCTCTCAGCTTTTGCTTATCTGGAAATTGTTTAATCCCTCCTTCAAATTTAAATGATAATCTTGCCAGATAAAGTAATCTTGGTTCCAGGCCCTTCTACTTCATGGCATGAAATACATCATGCCACTCCCTTCTGACCTTTAAGGTTTCTGCTGAGAAGTCTGATGTTAGCCTGATGGGCTTTCCTTTGTATGTGATCTTATTTCTGCCTCTGGCTGCTTTTAATAGTCTGTCCTTATCCTTGACCTTTCCCACTTTAATTACTATGTGTCTTGGTGTTGTCTTCCTTGGGTCCCTTGTGTTGGGAGATCTGTGGATCTCCATGGCCTGAGAGACTATGTCCTTCCCCAGATTGGGGATGTTTTCAGCAACTACCTCCTCAAAGACACTTTCTATCCCTGTCTCTCTCTCTTCTTCTTCTGGTATCCCTATAATGAGAATATTGTTCCGCTTGGATTGTTCACAAAGTTCTCTCAATATTCTTTCATTTTTAGAGATCCTTTTTTCTCTCTGTGCCTCAGCTTCTTTGTATTCTTCTTCTCTAGTTTCTATTTCATTTATTTTCTCCTCCACCGTAACCCACCTGCTTTTAATACCCTCCACCGTGCTCTTGAATGATTGGATCTCCGACCTGAATTCATTCCTGAGTTCTTGGATGTCTTTCCGTACCTCCATTAGAATGTTGATGATTTTTATTTTGAACTCCCTTTCAGGAAGAGTCATGAGGTCCATATCATTTAAATCTTTCTTGGGAGTTGTATTAATAATTTTACTCCAGACAAGGTTCCTTTGGCAGTTCATGTTTGTATATGGTGCCCTCAAGTGTCCAGAAGCTCTATTCTGGAGCTGCTCAGACCCTGAAGCAATGTTGGGGGTCACAGGGAGGAAAGAGCTGTTCCCTGCCTCCTGGCTGCTGTGCCTGTCTCCACTGCCTGAGCCAGTGGGCCGTTCACACAGGTATGTTTTTGTCCCTGAGCAGCCGGATATGGATCCCTGCTTTCCACAAGCAGCCAGAATCCCATTCTCCCCAGGAACTCTGCCTGTATTAACTTTCCAACCCGGTAGTCATGCAAGTCTCATGAAAGCACCACGAAATGTAGGTTTGTGCTCCCAGAGCAGATCTCTGGAGCTAGGTATTCAGCAGTCCCAAGCCTTCCACTCCCTCCCTGCTCCATTTGTCTTACTCCTGCCGGTGAGCTGGGGTGGGGGAGGTGTTTGGGTCCCGCAGAGCCGCAGCTCTGGTACGTTACCCCATTTGGTGAGGTCTGCTCTTTTCTCCAGGTGTGTGCAGTCTGATGCTGTCCTCTTTCCTGTTGCTCTCTCAGGATTCATTGCACCAATTAAATTTTTTAATTGTATCCAGTTTTAGGAGGAAGCCTCTGTCTCTCCTCTCATGCCACCATCTTTAATCCCATCCTCCAGATCTTCTTTTCTAATGTAGGTATTTATCAGTATTAAACTTCCTTCTTCATACTGCTTTTGCTGTATCCCATGTTTTGGTTAAGCTGTGTTTTTGCTTTCATCTTGAGAAACTTTTTTACTTTCCTTTTGATTTCCTATTTGACTTGGTGATTAAGAATTTGTTGTTTAGTTTCCATGTATATGTGAGTTTCCTGTTTACTTGCTGTTATTGATTTTTAGTTTCATTCCACTGTGATTAGAAAAGATACTTGGTGTGATTTCAATGTTAAATTTGTTAAGACTTGTTTTGTGACCTAACATGATCTATCCTATAAATGTTTTGTGTGTACTTGAGAAGAATTTGTATTTTTATGCTGTTGGGTGAAAAGTTTTATACAAAGTCTGTTGGTCTGTAGTGTATATATGTGGTTTAAAGTGTTGTTTGAATCCACTGTTTATTGATTTTCTGTCTGGATGTTCTATTATTGCAATTGGGATATTGAAGTCTCCTATTATTATTGTATTGCTGTAAATTTCTCCTTTCACATCTGCCACTGTTTGTTTTATATATTTAGGTGCTCTGATGTTAGATATGTATGTATTTATAATTGTTATATCTTCCTGTGAAGTTCACCCTCTATCATTATGTAATGACCATCTTTGTCTATAGAGACCGTTTTTGACTTAAAGTCTACTGTCTGATAGAAGTTCAGCCATTCATGCTTTCTTTTGGTTACTACTTGCCTGGACTATTTTTTTTTCCATACCTTCACTTTCAGCATATATGTGTTCTTGAACTTGAAGTGAGCTTCTTCTAGACAGCATACAGTTAGATCTTGGCTTTTCTATCCTTTCAGCTACTCTCTGTTTATTTGGGATTTTAGTCTATTTACATTTAAAGTAATTATTGATATGGAAGAATTTACTATTGCCATTTAAACTGCTTTCTGTTTGTCTTGTAGTCCTTTTGTCCCTCTTTTCTCTCTTGCTATCTTCCTTTGTGTTTTGTTGTTGGTTTTTTTTTGTATTGTTATGTTTTGTTTTTCTCTTTTTCTTTTGTGTAACATCTATAGGCATTTTCTTTGTGGCTTACATAAAATCTCTTGTAAAAATATATTTTTAAGCTGATAACAGCTTAACTTGCATATAAGAATTCTGCATTTTTACCTCTATCACCCCATTATTTGTTACTGATGTCACAATTTATATCTATTAAGAGTATGTATTGATAAGCATAATTTTGTTATAGTAGTTAAAATGGAATTAGATCTCATACAGTGTAAATGCAGGGTCTACTTACCTAACCACAGGCTACACTGCCCCTCTTAAAATATAGTATGATTCTGGGGGATAGCTCTGGGGGTGTTCAGGGGAAGGTAACTTTGGGAGGTGGCCTACGCTTGATAAGGGGTTACCTTGTGGACGATGGTAGAGGGAGATAATCGCAGCACCAACCAGCTGGCTGCAGAGACTGCAAGTCTGGAAGAGCAGCTGCAAGGATGGGGAGAAGTGATGCTGATGGCGGATAAAGTCCTCTGATGGGAAAGAGCCTGGTTTCCACCTGCCATTGTGGGTGTGGTTTCTTTGGTGTTTCTGACTATCTACTATCTAGATCCATCTGTTTTGTCCGGTGTTTCCTGTTTTGTTATGTTTTTGTGCTTGGCTGACTACCTTGTTCCCATTCTAGTGCCTAGAATTTTTGGCTTCAATAAATGGACAACTGAGCAACAGCAGAGATTCCATGAAATCTGTAGCAACCTAGTGAAAACCCGACGCAGGGCCTTGGGCTGGTGGAAACGCCTCTTCACACTAAAGGAAGAAAAGCCTAAAATGTACTTCATGACCATGATCATTTGTCTTGCTGCAGTTGCTTGGGTGGGACAGCAAGTCCACAACCTTCTTCTTACCTACTTGATAGTGAGTTTCTTACTGCTGCTTCCTGGACTCAACCAACATGGAATCATTTTCAAGTACATTGGAATGGCCAAAAGGGAGATAAATAAGCTGCTCAAGCAAAAAAGAAAAGAAAAATGAATAGTGCATCTGTTTTATTCAATGTGATTGATGGTGTATATGTTGTTCTTGGGAACGGTTTCTATTAAGCTATCTGGAACTAAAATGTTACAGAAGTAGCTCTTTGCTCTCCATCATTCTGCCCTTAGTTAATAGCAATTCAGACTTGCTGAATAAGGTTTTCTGCATAGTGTCTTTGTGTCAAGTGTTGCTGGGTACATGCTCATTTGTTCTTACGTGGACAACTCACGGGAGAGTATGACTTATTTTTTTCTCACCCAGAGTTAATTGAATTCTCTTACACAATTTCCTTTAAAATAATATTGTGGTGAACTTCACCCTTTAGTACAGTTAACAGTGACTTTGGATAGTTGGAGTTGACCTTCACTTTAGCTTGATACAGGGTAGTGGTCTGTGGCTCCAGGAAGCTGGTTCTACTGTCTACTTCCACAGTCTGCTTAAAGAACCGTCTGGCTTTATGAATAAGGAGACCAAGTTTACCCCTTCTGATGAAGGAACCAGTTAAGATTCTTTCCTCATTCTGTTTCTATACCATGGGAGAAGGTCCTTATGGATGAATGAAACTAATTCCATGCTCTGCTATATGTTTCTGTCTTCTGCAAAACTTAGCAGTTCATAGGAAACCTCGATCTTTCCTACCAAATGGGGAATCTGATAGGCCTAGAACTCTTGTCCCCTTGCACTGAGACTTCAATTAGTAGATCCTTAAAGGTTCTTTTTAATGGAGTTCCAAAAGGTTGTATTAGGATTTTCAGTATGCTTTTAATTTTCAGCTGTGTGAAACTAAAATACATGAAAGGTTAAGACTCATGTCTGTGACCTTCACTCCCAAGAGTAGCCATTGAAGGACAAAAGTCTTCCTGTGTTAAGATTCATTTCAGTAGAAAATAATCTCACCCTACTAAGTTTTCAAGAACAGAATAAACTTTTAAAGGTAAGCCTCGAATTCTCATTTTTTGGTAATGGTGGGGGTGCTGCTCTGCCCCATATATCTGGCATAGGAGGCAGTGACTTATGCTGGTATCTGACTCTTTTCCTAGATGTTTCTCTGAAGGATGCAAGGGCTGGGCTATGGGTGGGAGCAGACTTGTGGTGACAACAGGTGGCCTCTGGTCTATAGAGATTTTGTGACTCTTTGGAAAGTCTTAAAATCATTCTTTCTCTCAGTAACTAGACATGTATAGAGGTTGAAATCTGTAGGAATGAATTCTGAGGGCTGAAAATTCGACTTACTTGGAAACAATTCTTAAGCTCCAATTGACTAGCTATAATATAGTTTTGTGAATTTATTGCACCAATGCTGCAAACCCTGGACCTTGTGGTATATCTGTCCCTAAATAAGTGGTATTCTCTCCCCTTCAATATTGCTGTAAACAGTGGCACCCATGTAGCATATGTTTGATTTTTTTCTTTTTTAATGTTTCATTTGAAAACTGCAAACTACCTTCATTGACATGTGTTTCCTTATTGTAAATAAGCCTGTCTTCCTGTCTGGGTTTTTTTTTGTGTATATGTGTTCTACCAATTAATACTTTTTGTGGTTTCAATACTATATAATTTCTTCTACTTTGTTTTGTGTAAAAGGGGAAAAATTAAAAAAGCTGGAATCCCCCCAAAATATGTAATATAGTATGATTCTGTACTTGTCCTTCAAATAAATGAATGAATCAGTGTTATTCA
The DNA here is from genome assembly GCF_040802235.1 of Manis javanica. Lineage (NCBI taxonomy): Eukaryota > Metazoa > Chordata > Mammalia > Pholidota > Manidae > Manis > Manis javanica. The sequence continues at coordinate 48,848,003 of NC_133157.1, forward strand.
TATCATTCATTCAGAATGAATCAGTATCACCAGAATAATGAAGCTTTTTTTTTTTTTTTTCCTCCCCCTTTTTTTTTTTTTTTGAGAGGGCATCTCTCATATTTATTGATCAAATGGTTGTTAACAACAATAAAAATCAGTATAGGGGGGTCAACGCTCAATGTACAATCATTAATCCATCTCAAGCCTAATTCTCGTCAGTCTCCAATCTTCTGAAGCATAACGAACAAGTTCTTACATGGTGAACGAATTCTTACATAGTGAATAAATTCTTACATGGTGAACAGTACAAGGGCAGTCATCACAGAAACTTTCAGTTTTGATCATGCAATATGACCTATAAACAATCAGGTCAAATATGAATATTTGTTTGATTTTTGTACTTGATTTATATGTTGATCCCACATTTCTCCTATTATTATTATTATTTTTATTTTTAATAAAATGCTGAAGTGGTAGGTAGATGCAAGATAAAGGTAGAAAACATAGTTTAGTGCTGTAAGAAGGCAAATGTAGATGATCAGATGATCAGGTGTGTGCCTATGGACTAAGTATTAATCCAGGCTAGACAAGGGCAGCAAGACATCCACGGATGCAGAAGATTTCTCTCAAAGCAGGGGGGGTGAGGTTCTGAGCCTCACCTCTGTTGATCCCCAAATTCTCACCTGATGGCCCCCCTGCGACTGTGCCTGTCTTAGGTTGTTCCTCCCTTGAGGAATCTTACCCGTCTCTGGCTAACCAGTCATCTTCCGGGGCCATACAGGGAAATGTAAAGTTGGTAAGTGAGAGAGAAGCCATATTGTTTGCAAAGGTTAGCTTTTTACTTCTTTGCAGATTTATGCCCTGTGGCTTCTATGCCCAGCACTTGTCTCAAGGTATCTTTACCACCTGGAGGAATTATGATACTCGGTAAATTCGATATGAGGCACGAATTCTATTTAAGGGTTGTAATTAGGAAGGAAGAAGAAAAGCTATAGATGTAGCATATGAAGGAAACTTGGGAGGATTGATTATTTCTTTGACATATCTTCTTGTAGAGTACCTTAAGTATGTATAGGTTTTAAACTACTAACTAATTTGTACACACATATTAACATAATAGGAATACGGTGACATAAACAAAGCAAATCTATAATTACCATCCATCTCCAGTGAAGACAAGAAAACCATTTAGGCACCCTAGGCATTTGTGAAAATTTATCTATGATATGATGGATATTGTCCAACTGTACTTGAACCATCAGACAAATTAAAGCAGCCCATTTCTGGGATCTGTTCACATCCCATATGTTCTTTTAACCATAGATAGTCTATAGTCATGAGATTTTGGAGTGCTACAACTTGCACCCCTCCCAACTCCTGATTGAGTTCCAACAGTACAGATCCGGTCAAATTCGTTGTCTCACTGTATGCACATGCCAGCCTAGACATCTCCCTCCTCATTCTTATGGCAAGTCCAGGAGATGGTGGGCTGGATGCAGCCACAACCGCAGCATCGTCCGGATCCCTGTGGAGGCTTTTTGATGATCATCCCCCGGCACAAGTCCTCCAGAGAGTGCTGATGCCAGAAGCTCCTCCTCATATCGTATCTTATTTCATTTTCTGGGTATCCAAGCTAGGCCTTGATCTTCTGCGTAGAAACAAACAGACCCTTTGCCCACACTTTGACATGCCCTCTATACCACTGTGCAGAACTCATTGGAGGTCAGCACACAGTAACTGCATTTTTTTTTTTTTTTTAATTAAGAGAAAGGAATATTATCAGAAAAGAGTACCTCCATAGCTGATCATCTGACACCCTTTAAGTGATCAACATTAAGGATATTTAAAGCATGCGTTGATCTTTGATTTACCAATAGTTTTATCCTGTTAAGGAGTAATCCCCCTTTTCTTTCTTTTTTTTTTTTTTTTTTTAATTTTTAATCTACACTTACATGAAGAATACTATGTTTACTATGCTCTCCCCTATATCAGGTCCCCCCTAACAACCACATTACGGTTACTGTCCATCAGCTTAGCAAAATGTTGTAGAGTCACTACTTGTCCTCTCTGTGTTGTGCAGCCCACCCTCCCCTTTCTCCCTCCCCCCCATGCATGCTAATCTTAATACCCCCCTTCTTCTTCCCCCCCTTATCCCTCCCTGCCCACCCATCCTCCCCAGTTCCTTTCCCTTTGGTACCTGTTAGTCCATTTTTGGGTTCTGTAATTCCACTGCTGTTTTGTTCCTTCAGTTTTTCCTTTGTTCCTATACTCCTCAGATGAGTGAAATCATTTGGTATTTCTCTTTCTCCGCTTGGCTTATTTCGCTGAGCATAATACTCTCCAGCTCCATCCATGTTGCTGCAAATGGTTGGATTTTTCCACTTCTTATGGCTGAGTAGTATTCCATTGTGTATATGTACCACATCTTCTTTATCCATTCATCTACCGATGGACATTTAGGTTGCTTCCAATTCTTGGCTATTGTAAATAGTGCTGCGATAAACATAGGAGTGCATCTGTCTTTCTCAAACTTGATTGCTGCATTCTTAGGGTAAATTCCTAGGAGTGGAATTCCTGGGTCAAATGGTAGGTCTGTTTTGAGCATTTTGATGCACCTCCATACTGCTTTCCACAATGGTTGAACTAATTTACATTCCCACCAGCAGTGTAGGAGGGTTCCCCTTTCTCCACAGCCTCGCCAACATTTGTTGTTGTTTGTCTTTTGGATGGCAGCTATCCTTACTGGTGTGAGGTGATACCTCATTGTAGTTTTAATTTGCATTTCTCTGATAATTAGCGATGTGGAGCATCTTTTCATGTGTCTCTTGGCCATCTGTATTTCTTTTTTGGAGAACTGTCTGTTCAGTTCCTCTGCCCATTTTTTAATTGGGTTATTTGTTTTTTGTTTGTTGAGGCGTGTGAGCTCTTTATATATTCTGGACGTCAAGCCTTTATCGGATCTGTCATTTTCAAATATATTCTCCCATACTGTAGGGTTCCTTTTTGTCCTATTGATGGTGTCTTTCGCTGTACAGAAGCTTTTCAGCTTGATATAGTCCCACTTGCTCATTTTTGCTGTTGTTTTCCTTGCCCGGGGAGATATGTTCAAGAAGAGATCACTCATGTTTATGTCTAAGAGGTTTTTGCCTATGTTTTTTTCCAAGAGTTTAATGGTTTCATGACTTACATTCAGGTCTTTGATCCATTTTGAGTTTACCTTTGTATATGGGGTTAGACAATGGTCCAGTTTCATTCTCCTACATGTAGCTGTCCAGTTTTGCCAGCACCATCTGTTGAAGAGACTGTCATTTTGCCATTGTATGTCCATGGCTCCTTTATCAAATATTAATTGACCATATATGTTTGGGTTAATTTCTGTGGTCTCTAATCTGTTCCACTGGTCTGTGGCTCTGTTCTTGTGCCAGTACCAAATTGTCTTGATTACTATGGCTTTGTAGTAGAGCTTGAAGTTGGGGAGTGAGATCCCCCCTACTTTATTCTTCTTTTTCAGGATTGCTTTGGCTATTCGGGGTCTTTGGTGTTTCCATATGAATTTTTGAGTTATTTGTTCCAATTCATTGAAGAATGTTGCTGGTAATTTGAGAGGGATTGCATCAAATCTGTATATTGCTTTGGGCAGGATGGCCATTTTGACGATATTAATTCTTCCTAGCCACGAGCATGGGATGAGTTTCCATCTGTTAGTGTCCCCTTTAATTTCTCTTAAGAGTGACTTGTAGTTTTCAGAGTATAAGTCTTTCACTTCTTTGGTTAGGTTTATTCCTAGGTATTTTATTCTTTTTGATGCAATGGTGAATGGAATTGTTTTCCTAATTTCTCTTTCTATTGATTCGTTGTTAGTGTATAGGAAAGCTACAGATTTCTGTGTGTTAATTTTGTATCCTGCAACTTTGCTGTATTCCGATATCAGTTCTAGTAGTTTTGGAGTGGAGTCTTTAGGGTTTTTTATGTACAGTATCATATCATCTGCAAATAGTGACAGTTTAACTTCTTCTTTACCAATCTGGATTCCTTGTATTTCTTTGTTTTGTCTGATTGCCGTGGCTAGGACCTCCAGTACTATGTTAAATAACAGTGGGGAGAGTGGGCATCCCTGTCTGGTTCCCGATCTCAGTGGAAATGCTTTCAGCTTCTCGCTGTTCAGTATAATGCTGGCTGTGGGTTTATCATATATGGCCTTTATTATGTTGAGGTACTTGCCCTCTATTCCCATTTTGCTGAGAGTTTTTATCATGAATGGATGTTGAATTTTGTCAAATGCTTTTTCAGCATCTATGGAGATGATCATGTGGTTTTTGTCTTTCTTTTTGTTGATGTGGTGGATGATGTTGATGGATTTTCGAATGTTGTACCATCCTTGCATCCCTGGGATGAACCCCACTTGGTCATGGTGTATGATCCTTTTGATATACTGTTGAATTCTGTTTGCTAATATTTTATTGAGTATTTTTGCATCTACATTCATCAGGGATATTGGTCTGTAATTTTCTTTTTTGGTGGGGTCTTTGCCTGGTTTTGGTATTAGGGTGATGTTGGCCTCATAGAATGAGTTTGGGAGTATTCCCTCTTCTTCTATTTTGTGGAACACTTTAAGGAGAATGGGTATTATGTCTTCTCTGTGTGTCTGATAAAATTCCGAGGTAAATCCGTCCGGCCCCGGGGTTTTGTTCTTGGGTAGTTTTTTGATTACTGTTTCAATTTCTTTGCTTGTAATTGGTTTGTTTAACTTTTTCTTGGGAGGTTGTATTTTTCTAGGAAGTTGTCCATTTCTTCTAGGTTTTCCAGCTTGTTGGCATATAGGTTTTCATAGTAGTCTTTAATAATTCTTTGTATTTCTGTGGAGTCTGTCGTGATTTTTCCATTCTCATTTCTGATTATGTTGATTTGTGTTGACTCTCTTTTTCTCTTAATAAGTTGGGCTAGAGGCTTATCTATTTTGTTTATTTTCTCAAAGAACCAGCTCTTGGTTTTGTTGATTTTTGCTATTGTTTTATTCTTCTCAATTTTGTTATTTCTTCTCTGATCTTTATTATGTCCCTCCTTCTGCTGACTTTAGGCCTCCTTTGTTCTTCTTTTTCCAGTTTTAATAATTGTGATGTTAGACTATTCATTTGGGATTGTTCTTCCTTCTTCAAGTGTGCCTGGATTGCTATATACTTTCCTCTTAAGACTGCTTTCGCTGCATCCCACAGAAGTTGGGGCTTAGTGTTGTTGTTGTCATTTATTTCTATATATTCCTTGATCTCTATTTTGATTTGTTCCTTGATCCATTGATTATTTAGTAGCATGTTGTTAAGCCTCCATGTGTTTGTGAGCCTTTTTGTTTTCTTTGTAGAATTTATTTCTACTTTCATACCTTTGTGGTCTGAAAAATTGGTTGGTAGAATTTCAATATTTTGGAATTTACTGAGGCTCTTTCTGTGAGCTAGTATGTGGTCTATTCTGGAGAATGTTCCATGTGCACTTGAGAAGAATGTATATCCTGTTGCTTTTGGATGTAGAGTTCTATAGATGTCTATTAGGTCCATCTGTTCTAGTGTGTTGTTCAGTGCCTATGTGTCTTTACTTATTTTCTGCCCGGTGGATCTATCCTTTGGGGTGAGTGGTGTGTTGAAGTCTCCTACAATGAATGCATTGCAGTCTATTTCCCTCTTTAGTTCTGTTAGTATTTGCTTCACATATGCTGGTGCTCCTGTATTGGGTGCATATATATTTAGAATGGTTATATCCTCTTGTTGGACTGAGCCCTTTATCATTATGTAGTGGCCTTCTTTATCTCTTGTTACTTTCTTTGTTTTGAAGTCTATTTTGTGTGATATTAGTACTGCAACCCCTGCTTTCTTCTCACTGTTGTTTGCCTGAAATATGTTTTTCCATCCCTTGACTTTTAGTCTATGCTTATCTTTGGGTTTAAGGTGAGTTTCTTGTAAGCAGCATATAGATGGGTCTTGCTTTTTTATCCATTCTATTACTCTATGTCTTTTGATTGGTGCATTAAGTCCATTTACATTTAGGGTGACTATTGAGAGATATGTACTTATTGCCATTTCAGGCTTTAGATTCGTGGTTACCAAAGGTTCAAGGTTAGCTTCTTTAGTATCTTACTGCCTAACTTAGCTCGCTTATTGAGCTGTTATATACACTGTCTGGAGAATCTTTTCTTCTCTCCCTTCTTATTCCTCCTCCTCCATTCTTCATATGTTGTGTGTTTTGTTCTGTGCTCTTTTTAGGGGTGCTCCCATCTAGAGCAGTCCCTGTAGGATGCCCTGTAGAGGTGGTTTGTGGGAAGCAAATTCCCTCAGCTTTTGCTTGTCTGGGAATTGTTTAATCCCACCATCATATTTAAATGATAGTCGTGCTGGATACAGTATCCTTGGTTCAAGGCCCTTCTGTTTCATTGCATTAAGTATATCATGCCATTCTCTTCTGGCCTGTAGGGTTTCTGTTGAGAAGTCTGATGTTAGCCTGATTGGTTTTCCTTTATAGGTGACCTTTTTCTCTCTAGCTGCCTTTAAAACTCTTTCCTTGTCCTTGATCCTTGCCATTTTAATTACTATGTGTCTTGGTGTTGTCCTCCTTGGATCCTTTCTGTTGGGGGTTCTGCGTAATTCCATGGTCTGTTCGATTATTTCCTCCCCCAGTTTGGGGAAGTTTTCAGCAATTATTTCTTCAAAGACACTTTCTATCCCTTTTCCTCTTTCTTCCTCTTCTGGTATCCCTATAATACGAATGTTATTCCTTTTGTATTGGTCACATATTTCTCTTAGTGTTGTTTCATTCCTGGAGATCCTTTTATCTCTCTCTATGTCAGCTTCTATACATTCCTGTTCTCTGGCTTCTATTCCTTCAGTGGCCTCTTGCATCTTATCCATTCTGCTTATAAATCCTTCCAGGGATTGTTTCACTTCTGTGATCTCTTTCCTGACATCTGTGATCTCCTTCCGGACTTCATCCCACTGCTCTTGCATTTTTCTCTGCATCTCATCCCATTGCTCTTGCATTTTTCTCTGCATCTCTGTCAGCATGTTCATGATTTTTATTTTGAATTCTTTTTCAGGAAGACTAGTTAGGTCTGTCTCCTTCTCAGGTGTTGTCTCTGTGATCTTTGTCTGCCTGTAGTTTTGTCTTTTCATGGTGATAGAGATAGTTTGCAGAGCTGGTACAAGTGACCGCTGGAAGAGCTTCCCTTCTTGTTGGTTTGTAGCCTTTTCCTGGGAGACTAGCGACCTCTAGTGGCTTGTGCTGGGCAGCTGTGCACAGACAGGGCTTCTGCTTCCTGCCTAGTTGCTTTGGGGTTTATCTCCGCTGTTGCTGTGGGCTTGGCCTGGCTGGGGCTGTTCCTCCAAAATGGTGGAGCCCCGTTGGAGGGGGAGCAGCCAGGAGGCTATTTATCTCCGTAAGGGGCCTCTGTGCTCCCTGCTGCCCAGGGGGTTAGAGTGCCCAGAGATCCCCAGATTCCCTGCCTCTGGTCTAAGTGACCTGTCCTGCCCCTTTAAGACTTCCAAAAAGCACTCTCCAAACCAAAACAACAACAGCAACAATGAGAGAGGGAACAGAAAGAAAAAAAAAAAAAAAAGGAAAAAACAAGCGATTTTTTTTTTTTGTCCTCAGGTGCCGGTCCCAAGCACCCGCTCACTGGTCCTGCTGGTCCTGCTGCCCTGTCTCCCTAGCACCAGGGTCCCTGTCCTTTCAAGGCTTCCAAAAAGCACCCACCCACCGGTCCTGCAGGGAAGGAACGCTCGATATTCTTTGTCCTCAGGCACTGGTCCCAGGCACCCGCTCACCAGTCCCGCCGCCCTGCCTCCCTAGCACCAGGGTCCCTGTCCCTTTAAGGCTTCCAAAAAGCACTCACCAAAAAGAGAGAAAAAAAGGGGAAAAACGCGCGATTTCTTCCGTCCTCAGGTGCCGGTCTCAGGCACCCACCCACCGGTCCCACAGGGAAAGACGCGGGATATTCTTTGTCCTCAGGTGCCGGTCCCAGGCACCCGCTCACCAGTCCCGCCGCCCTGCCTCCCTAGCACCGGGGTCCCTGTCCCTTTTAGGCTTCCAAAAAGCACTCGCAGAAAAGAGGAAAAAAAAAGGGGAAAAACGCGCGATTTCCTCTGTCCTCAAGTGCCGGTCTCAGGCACCCGCCCACTGGTCCCACAGGGAAAAACGTGGGATATTCTTTGTCCTCAGGCGCCGGTCCCAGGCACCCGCTCACCAGTCCCCACCCTGCCTCCCTAGCACTGGGGTCCCCGTCCCTTTAAGGCTTCCAAAAAGCGCTCGCCAAAAAGAGAAAAAAAAAAAAGGGGAAAAACGCGCGATTTCCTCCGTCCTCAGGCACTGGTCTCAGGCACCTTCCCGCCAGTCCCGCAGGGAGAAACGCGGGATATTCTTTGTCCTCAGGCGCCGTTCCCAGGCACCTGCTCACCGGTCCCGCCACCCTGCCTCCCTAGCAACGGGGGCCCGTCCCTTTAAGGCTTCCAAAAAGCGCTCGAAAAAAACCGCTCCGGTTTCTTTCCACCCGCCGGGAGCCGGGGGGAGGGGCGCTCGGGTCCCGCCGGGCCAGGGCTTGTATCTTACCCCCTTTGCAAGGCGCTGGGTTCTTGCAGGTGTGGATGTGGTCTGGATGTTGTCCTGTGTCCTGTGGTCTCTATTTTAGGAAGATTTTTCTTTGTTATATTTTCATAGCTCTATGTGTTTTTGGGAGGAGATTTCCACTGCTCTACTCACGCCGCCATCCTGGCTCCGCCCCCGAAGCTTTTTAAGTTAGAATACTTCCTGTCTATCATAAAGCCCTTTTCTGAATGCTAGACTATACTAATATAGGTATTCCATCCTTTAATTTATTAAAAAAATATTCGAATACCTACTACATGTATGGCACCAAGTTAATATTTGTGCAGGACAAGAAGCTAAAAAATGGTCTCTGCTCTAGTTTATGGAAATAAAACATTCAGAAAAATGCCATAATGCAAAATAGTGTGTGGAAATCTCATTATATTCAAAGACAATTCCCTCTCCTTGGTGACATTTGCTCTAGAGTCCTCACTATCTGTTCCATGGGTGCACTGATGTCCTTTCAATATCATTCTGGGATTCCCTTCATCTTGAGTACCTTTTTTCCTTGACCCATGTGTTCTTAATTTTTGGCTTATTCACTCATTGAATGGAACATATTTTCCAGTAGCTTCCTGATAAGTTGTATGGGGGCAGTAAAAATTTCAAGACATGGCATGTCTGAAAATGTCTTTAATTTTACTCTTACATTTGATTTGTTTGGAAATAATTTTCCCTCAGAATCTTGGAGGTATCACTCCATTGTCTTTTAGCTTCTAATAAGTCTGATGCCAGCTTCTTCATATTTGCTCTACTTTTTTCTCTCTAAAAATCTGCTTTTGTCATTGTTTGTAGTGTTCTGAAATTTAATGGTAATTGGCATTGTTGAGTCCTAGTTTTCATTATCTTGGGCCCTCTCACATCCTTTAATTTTGGAAAATGTTATTGATTTTTGACAAGTATTTCTTCTGTATTCTCTATTCTCTCATCAATATACTCCAATGATCAGATATTGAGTTGCCTAGTTTCCTTTAATGCTCTTATATTCCCTTTCTTATTTTCTATTTGCCTTTTTGTTCTACTTACCAGAAGTTTTTTCTTATATTACTCTTCCAGCTCTTCTTTGGAATTTTAAATTTTGGTATCATATTTTTTAATTTCCACAGGCCATTTCTTATCCTGATTGTTCCTTTAAATAGTATAGTTTCTTAGATTAAACATCTTTTATGTCCCTGAGGATATTAGTAACACTAAAAAAATTTTTCATCTCTGCGTAGTCTTGGTTTCTTCTAAATCCCTTTTATTTAAAAATTTATTGTATTTTATTTTTTTGCCATTGAGCATTAAGAGTTTATTTGGAGAGTAAAGGTTAAAGAAAGGAGAAAGTATCTGCCTGAGAGGTGGGGCATGGGAGAGTTGGGGTGTGGGCAGACCCAGGGGGGTCACCCATTTGTTCCTTTGTTTTCAACTTTCCTCTGTTGCCTAGTGATCTTTGGCTGTCTGCCCCTGTTTAAAGTTATTTAAAACCTGTGGGTAGCACTGGCAGACTGTGATGTTCATTGAAGGGTGATCTGGCTGCGCCATTTATTTGAGGAAACTTGTGTTGCCCATATCTGTAGACTTGTCTTCTTTGGCTTGGTCGATTCTCCCAAGATTCTACTACTGGGCTGGGGTGACAATAAACCTGATAAATAGCATTCTGGTCATTCTGAGAGAAGAAAACTAGGGTCCTAATATTACATTTGTAGGCAGACTTCACTTAATCCTCCTGTTTTCATCTAGTGCTTCAGTCTTCATTGTCTTTGGTGTTCCCCCCATTCAGAAACTCTCTGTTTTAGTCTTTCCAGGAAATAAAAACTACTAGTATTAGGTGGAAGAGAAATACAGCTACATGGAATTGGGGAGGAAATTTGCGAGTCTAATTGCTTCTTAAACAGATCTTCAACCATCTATTTTTAGTGCAACCTTTACTCTCATTGATGCTGCCAATTCTTGAATATTTTGAAGGTTCTTTGGTAAAAAATAATGCTTCTTCATGGTTTTTCCCATTGCTGGCTAAGGATTCAGCTTTCCTGAATTAGCTAAGTCAGTTACTACTATTCCTGGTGCTTTTCTGCTTCCTGAAATTTGATTTTATATCTCTTATCCCATCTTTGTCCTTGCTCTCTCATCCCATTACTCTCATCTTAGAGAGACTATAAATGCATGGGTTCAGTCTGCTACCTTGTTTGGTAACTAGAGAATTCCATCACCGTAGCTCAGTTTCAGAGTATTTCTACCATTCCTCAAAGTTCCTTTGACACTGCAGTCAGTCTCTGCTCTCACCCTGAGACCAGGCAACCATTGTTCTGCTTTCCGTCTCTGTAGATTTGCCTTATCTAGAAATTTCTTGTAAATGGAGTCATACAATATGTGGTTTTTAAAACTATCTGGTTTCTTTCTCTTAGCATAAGATTTTTGATGTTCATCCATATTGTAGCATGTACTAGCACTTCATTTATTTTTATTGCTGCATAGTTTTCTCCTATATGAATATACAATGACTACATTTTGTTTGTTCATTCTCCAGTTGATGGAAATTTGGATTGTTTCCAGGTTTTATACTGTTGTGAAAAATCCTATTATGAACTTTCATATTAAAGTTTTTGCGTGGACATATATTTTCATTTCTCATGGGTAAATACATGAGTGGAATTACTGGGTCACATGGTAAGTATATGCTAACTTTTTAAGTAATTGTCAAACTGTTTTTTAAAGTGTACCATTTTACACTCCTATCAGCAATATATGAGGGCTCTACTTTTTCACATCCTTTGCAACAATGTCGAATTACAGTGATTTTACTGGCTGCAAAGTGGAATCTCATTATGGTTATAATTTGCATACCCCTAATGATAACTGATGTTGTGCAGTGTGTTGGGGCTCCATGATTTGTTAGGAGGACTCACACAACTCAGCATGTAGTCCTATTCATGGCTATGATTTACTACAGTGAAAGGACTTCCAACAAAATCAGCAAAGGGAAAAGCCTTTCTGTGTGACCAAAAGCCTTCAGTGTGACCAAAGAAGATGAAGTCTGAAGGAAACCTGGTTCAGGTTTCCAAAAATCTACTCCCAGTGGGGTCACACAGGATTTACTTAATTCCTCCAGAAACAAGTTGTGAACCTCCATGTGAAATGTTGTCTATAAGGAAATCTCACAAGAGGATTCAGGCACCAGGATACTTACTAGGGGCTAGTCATATAGGCACCATTTACCTAGCATGTACCAAAATTCATATCTCAGAAGTAGGTCTTTAGCATAAGCCACATTGCTTGTACAGTTTTGGCACAGTGAGCCATTATTATCAGGGAATGTTGGGAATGCTCTCAGAATCCCCTTCTTAGCCAAGGGCAATACTAAGGATAGCAGTTTCAAGCTTGCCTTGTTAACTGTTTTCTGCACAAGCATCTTTTCATGTGCTTATTAGGTACCCATATATTTTCTTTGGTAAAATATCTTTTAAAATCTCTGCTTTTTAAATTGGGTTGCATTATTATGAGTTGTAAGTGTTCTTTGTATATTTTGGATATATGTCCTTTATCAGATAAATGATGTGCAAGAGTTTCTCCCAGTCTGTGCTTGTCTTTTCATTTCTCTAACAATGTGTTTTGAAGAGTAAATTATTAATATACTGGTCTGTCAATTTTTTTATTCTTATGTATCATGATTTTTGTGTAAATCTAAGATTTAACTGAAGGTCACAGAGATTTACTTTCATGCTTCTAGAAATTTTATAGTTTTAGGTTTTGCATTTATATCTGTGATGCATTTGGAGTTAATTTTTGTATGAGGTGATGTCAGGGTAAGTTTTTTTTCTTGCATATGGATATTCAATCATCCTAACATCATTTGTTGAAAAGACCATCCTTAACTTATTAAATTTTTTGCCACTTTTTTTTGGAAAGCAATTGCCCATAAATATAAGAGTTTAATTATAGACTCTCCATTCTGCTCCTTCATTATATGTATCCTTAGCCAATATCACACTCTCTTGATTTCTTTAGCTATAGTTTGAATGACAAGTTTGAAATTGGGTGGCTTAAGTCTTCTTTGTTATTCTTTTTTCAGGATTGTCTGGCTATTTGAGGCCCTTTGCCTTCCTATATACATTTTTAGGATCAGTGTGCCAATTTCTATTTTAAAAAGTTTGCTAGGATTTTAATAGGGATTCATAAATCAGTTTAAGGAGAATTGTCTTCTTAACAATATTGAATTTGATCCATTCACATGGTATTTCTCTCCATTCATTTAGATCCATTAATTTAATTTTTCTCAGCAATGTTTTGTAGTTTGCACTGTAAAGGTTTGTATTTAAAGTGTTAAATTTATTCCTAAGTATTTTACTCATTTTGTACTATCATGAATCAAATCGTTTTATTAATGTAACTTTTGGATTATGTGTTGCTATATATAGAAATCCAATTGAGTTTTAATTGATCTTGCCTCTTGCAGCCGTACTTGTTTTTTGTTTCTAGTATTTTCTTTTTAAATACAGAGTTCTTAGGATTTTCAACATATAGGACCATGCCATCAGCAAATAAAGACAGTTTTATTTCTTCCTTCCCCATCTGGATCTCTTTAATTTCTTTCTCTTTTTCTTCCAATGGTGAGAACTTACAGTATGTAGAAGTGGTGAGAACAGACGTCTTGTTCCTTACATCAGCGGGGGAAGCATTCAGTCTTTGATGGTAGTTGTAGCTTTTTTGTAAATGCCCTTTATCAGGTTGAGGGAATTCCCTTCTTCTCCTCATTCCTTGAGGATTTTTATCAAGAATGAGTGTTGATTTTGGCAAATGCCTTTTTTATTGAATCTATTGAGAAGATAAGTAGTTTTTGTCCTTTATTTAATTCCTCTCTAAGGGTCATGTGATATTCAGATAATGGCATGGGATGGCATGCGGACTTCACCTTGCCTTATAATGGCTCCCACCTCTCCATTTTGTCCCCTTCCCTTGGCCTCCTACTTGGAAGGCAAAGAGCAGCTTCAGCCTCACTGGTCTTTAAGAATGATCAGTAAGCATGCTGATGGACAGTGACTGCAATGGGGTGAGGGGACTTGATAATATGGGTGAATGTTGAAACTACGATGTTGCTCATTTGAAACCCTCATAAGATTGTATTAACAATGATACTGTCTTGCCAATGGGTTTCAGCCCCTGGCAAGTTCGCTATGGATTCAATGTGACCAAAGAAAATTGACAGCAAAACATTCTTTGGGGTGAAAGGGTTTATTACCTGGCTTGTTCTCCCGGCGGTAGGTGGAGCACTAGCGTCTCTGCCTCCATGCAGAGCACTGGGCCGAGCTCTCTATATAGCACAATAATAGCTTATTGACTAAGGGTGTGGAAGCGGTAGCCTAGCAACAGGCCAGTTACATCATCAGGTGGTTTAAGTTCACTGAGGATCCTGGCCATAGAAACCCCAACTTCCCCACAGATACCTTAATTAAAAAAAAAAGAATGATCAGTAAGCTTTGCTCCCCTTTGGATCTACCTTTTTGACTTTTTAGAGCTGGGGTCGGTTGGCAAAGATTTTTCTGTAAACAGCAGTGTAGTAAATATTTTAGTTTATGTGGGCCAAGAGGCAAAACCAGGAATATTTCCACAAATTTTCTGGCAACATTCAAACCTTTATTTATGGACACTGAAATCTGAATTGTGTATTTTTCATGTGTCATGTAATAGTCCTTTAGTTTTTCAACCATTTAAAATGTAAAAACCATTCTTAGCTTTCTGGCCATCTGTAGCTGTTGATATAGAGATGGACTAAGGCCAGGTGAGAGATTCTGGAAATACTGCAATTTTACCCACACCAACCCCAAAGAGGTGGCTAGCTGAATTTGGCCTGCAGGCAATAGTTCGCTGACCTCTGTTCAGAGCCTAACATGGAAGAAAATAAATCCCCCAAACTCTTGAATATGAAGGGTCCTGCAGCCTAAGATGCCTCTGACTCATTCACTAAAACTAATGGGAAGAGTTTAAGCTCCCATTTCCCACAACAAATTGTCATAATGTGTATTTCCAAACCACCTACCAGAGCAGTGTCTCCTGAGCTTGTTTCATGATCAGAATCACCTGACTGGTGGACACTAGTCTTACACTGGAGATTTTAATGCAGGTGGCTTCTAGTCAGGATCTGTGGTTGTTTCCAGGATCAGGTAAGCTAAGAACCACTGTACTAAGGGAAGGCTGATTAGAGAGGGCTTTTAAAAGACCCTGCAAATCTGTGGGTGACTGTGGTCCCTGGCCCAGCAGCATCTTCACTCAGGAATGTAGAAATACAAATTCTCTGAGGATACAGACCTACTGAATCAAACTCCCAGGGTAGGGATTGTGGGGTTGGGGGTGGGGTTGTGCTGGCAATCTGGGTTTTATCAAGCCACGGTGATTCTGATGCACACTAAATCAAGAACCACGGCCTCAGCCAGCATTACTAGCACCTGGAGGAGTGACTGAGTACCCACCCTGCAGTAAAGGCCTAGGTGCCCTGAAACTGCTGTGTTCTGGCGTGCACCGCCCACGGGTGGAGCCGAAGGCATTCATTTCCACAATGAAGATCTGGAAATGGTATTTTAGGCTAGCGTCCTGGAAGTCAAGATACCTTTCTGTAAGAAGGGGCACCACAGATCCTAGAGATAGAAAATGCAACCCAATATGATGACTGTGGAGTTTTCAGCCTTTTTGCAGACGTGATCAAGGCATTTGCTGACTTGTGCACCTGTGGGCCTTCTAAGTCGCTGTGTCCTTAACGTCCCTCTCAGGCCCCGTGGGAACCTTGGTCCTGGGTCTGCCAGGTGAGGTGCAGGGTGCTTCTTGACCTCACAAGCGGCCCTTGTGACATGACTGACACCCAGAGGCGCGCCTGCGGGCTGAGGTGACGTCACAGAGGCTCTGCGGACTCGGGCGCCCAGACTCCCAAGCTGGGCAGCCGCTGCAGGCGCCTGGGTCCGGCCTGCAGAGGCCGGCGGTGGCGGCGTGCACGGGGGAGGTGGCCGGGGCTGGCCATCCGCGCTCCGTGCTGCTTTTGGGCCAGGGTAGCTCAAGGAAGGGAACAGATGCCTGGACTTTGCAAAACGGCCACTGAAGTTTTCCTTGCAGTAAATATTAAGAACATTTGCCAAGGCTCTTGAGACCTGGTGCTCCCCTAGCGAGGCGGCGGCGGGGTAAGCTCTGCGCGCACGTCCAGGCTTCAGGATGGCCCGGTTGAAGAGGAAGTGCATCTGCGACCTGTGCTCCTGCGGGTAAGGTCTAATCTGCGGGCTCTGAAAGTTAGGCTGAGACCCAGCCCTGTGCTGCGTGATCAGGCGGCATCGTGGTGCATTCATCCTTCTGTCAACCTTTCTTAGGCGTCAATGTTGTCACCTGGCGTGTAGTGCGGGTGCGTTGAATCAGGCTGGGGGCATGTGGAGGCCCTCAGGCCTTTCCCGCGTTCCTTCTCCTTAGAGCTGCGCCGAGGTGGAAGTGGCCACTGACCCACACGGGTTGCGCCCCCCTTTCCCTGCAGCCCAGAAAGCTGTAGGCAAGGATGACAAACCCCAGGCCTGTTGGGGGGCAGTCCTTGCTGCTCGTGTTAGACTCCTTTGGGAAGGGATGTGTGGGGGAAGAGGAGGTCTTCATGATAACAAAGTTTCTCTGAATGAGAGTTGTTAGTTTGTCAGAGAAGTGCAAGGTATTTGTAAACCTTGTTTCCACGCTGGTGTACAGTTGAACAAGAATAAGGAAAGGAAATTCCTTTTGGGGTCTCTTGGCCCTGCGAAGTGTGTCTCCTGGCCAGTGGCCTTTAAGGACTTTGCCTGGGTGAAGCTCTGCAAAGGCAGTTGGTCCAGGGAGAAATGGTGGGCTTCAGTCAAAGTTCCGTGGCCCACTCCTCTCTGCTATCTCACACTGTCTGGCGTGTTCCTTCCCCTTGCTTCCCAGGACACCTGGGGAGCTGCTGCTGGGCTCTGGGAAAGAAGAGGACCAACAGACATAAGAGGGTGGGCTCTGGGGTCAGTTTTACTGGGCTGTTGCTAGCTGGGGGATCTTGGGCAGATAACTGAACTTCCCTAGGATTCTCTAAGGGTCAAATGAGAGAATGTGCACAAGACTCCTATTTGGTTATGCATCATGTATCTTAGCGGCCTGAAATCTGCAAAAAGTGCTTGCTACCTGCAATATGCTACAGGCACATAAAAACTAGCATCTGCAGTGGGGGAGACTTACAGGGCACTCTGAAAGCCGGGTCAAAAACCTTCCCCATCCCTGGTGTCAGTAAGTGATTCTCAACCCTGGCTGCTCATCAGAGTCACCTTGAAGCTTTCTGTCACTAGCAGTTGCCCAGACTGTTAAATCATCTTCTCTAAGATTGGGCCCCACCAGCAGTCTTTAGGTGATTCTGACCAACTTCCAGGATTGGGTGACCACTGATCTAGATCACATAAAAGCCTGAGTCTGGCTTTCAAGCTTTGCTAGGTGGGACCAGAGCAATGTGTTAGCTGAGGGCTAATTTTCCTGAGTATGGAGAGAAAACCTCCAAGGCTCAGCTTCCACTGGGGTCCTTTACATCGCCCTCCTGCCACTGCCTGAGGTACTGAAAGATTCAGGTAACATTGTCATTAGGGCTTAATTTACACTGTTGGGATTGAAACATAGAAGATACAGTTTGTCTCTGCACAGTGTACAATCTAGTGAGGAAGGCAGGGTTACTCATTCAAGAGGTACAAAGTGTGTGCAGTGAGAAGTCACCCTCCCGTAGTGTGGTACAGGTTCTACCTGTTTCCCTTCATCCCTGCAAAGGGGCTGTTTGTCAGCAGAGGCAGAGTCTGTCCTTTTTTCCCTCTCCCTCCCCTTCCTCCTGTGTCTACCCTTCCACTCTGTGGTTTCAGTCAGTGGGCTCTGGTTTGATGCCCACATCTCTCAGTCTCAACTTTCTTCTTTCAGCCTTACTTCCCAAAGTGCTTGTTGGTCATCTGGCTATCTCAAAACTTCAACAGACCTTCAGACATTCAATATTTCCCCTTTTCCCCAGTATCTGCCCCATTAATGGTGCCAGCTGTCTGGGTTTAAAAATTTGAATAATTTCTTATCCACCCTCCTCTCCAACATTTAATCATTTCCAAAATCTGGTCCCCTCCTCCTTTGTAATCTTTCTTTAATTGGTTCTTTCTCTTTTTATTCCCATTGTTCTCTGGAAACTGGTCCTAATGTAATTTTATAAATTTTCTCTCGCATCATCCCCTTACATGAAACTATCCCTTGGGCTGGATCAGGCTTCCTGGCATCCCCTGAGCAAACCTGTGGCCTCCCATTGCTGCCCTTATTCTAAAATGCCTGTCCCCTCCTTCTGCTGCATGGCCCTATTTCAGCTGCAAGCCTCACATTAACCCAGCCCTGGGGCTCCCCAGCAGAGAGGGACCTCACTCCCTGTGTCCTTGGATCTAGTTGTGTCTGCATGCTTTATCTCCTCTATTGATAATACTCTTGGAAAGCAGAGACCATGTTTTCTATTTGTGTGTGTGTGTGCACTGTATAATATACACTGTTCTCCATATGGCACTCAAACTATCTTTTTGAATAAATGGATGCATTTTTTGTTTGTTTGTCAAGGTGATAATGCTGGAATGGATTAGGGAGACAAGATCTATAGCTGTCTTGTCTGGTAGGATAGCCACTAGTCACGTGGCAATTTCATTTAAATTAATTACAATTACATAACATTGCAATTTCAATTCCTCATAGCATTAGCTGCATTTCAAGTGCTCAATAGCTACATGTGTGCTGTGACTACTCTGCTGGACAGTTTACATACGGAACATTTCCATCACTGCAGAAAGTTACATCAGACAGCATTGATCTAGAGTTTCATCATTTAGAAATCTTCCTCCTCCTCACCCCCAACTGAATCTGCTCAGAGGTGAGTTGGGATGGAGAGGAATTTTACAGGTGTTCTCTAAGCTCTAGATTTTGGTGATTTTTGACTTTACCAGCCTGAAGTTAAAGGAAAAAGTGATGAGAAATCTGAAGGTAAATCATGTATGCAGAAAAACTACTTGTCAGAGAGAGCCCTTCAGTGGGAGAGGGGAAATTGGGGTTTGATGTGATTCCTCTGGGCTTTGGTTCCTCCAGTTTGTTAAATCAGGAGACTGTGGAGGCTCTTTGGGGCTGCTAGGGAAGGAAACCCACATTTGTCTTTCCTCTCTTCTACTTCATATTCTTCCTAAGGATATGCTTGAGTGGAGTTCTTTAATGTCCTTTCAGTTAAAATTTTTGAAGACTTTGTCTTTGTTAGTGGGAAGGCTGGGGGTCCACGATTGCTGGGTAGGAAGGCTGCCTTCTGTAGGAGCAGCTGTCAGAGATCGCAGCTCGTGGAGCAAGTTATTACTTTTGGCCACAAGATGGCAGCCTTCTCCCGGCCAACTCTCAGGGCCGGTCAAGACCAGCCTGAGTAGAAAACAAGCCTTAGAGTCCTGGGTGTTCTTTCAGTTTGAAAAAAACATTTTTTTAAAAAATAAAGATTTACCTTATTTTTTTTTTCTAAATGAGCAATTAGTCAGAGTTTGGGGCCCAGAAGAGCTCAGGAAGTGGTATACCTTGAGGAGATCATAGATTACAAGGTGAAGGTGTTCAAATATCTAAATCTAAAGATTCCAACCACTCATAAAACTTTTTAATGAGCTTTGCTGGTTTTAAAAAACAGACATATTTTACTGCATCAAGCTCAAGGGTCTCCCTCCACTTGACAGTCAAAACCTGGCTATTGAAATTATTCTTATAAGGTGTTGTCTTTTCAATATAATCAGTGTCAAATTAGCAAAAATATTCATGAGTTGTAGAAATACAGTTAAAAAAAATTTTTTTTTACCATCTTACTATTTAATTATCTTTTAAAAAGTTACTTAATTATCTTGACAACAAAGCTACACTGGGGGATTTGAGTGGAGTGATGTCTGAGTATCTCCAGTATTTCCTATTATTGGAAAAAATACCATCCTTCAGTTTTCAGTATTACACCTCCTTACATTTCTGTACTGCTTTGAAAATTCTGAGAGTACTTTTTCATACGTTATCATCTTCCTGGGGATCTCTCAACTGGGAAACCTTGCTTTCTTTGGAAGTTTGATTCCTTAACCTTAGCCTCTGTTTTTCATTGGGGATGTTTTTGGTTTACTGAGCTGTTCTTGTCCCAAATTACTAAATATGGAACTGGGGTTAGGGGAGGCCTGTGGATAAAGTAGAATGTTAATCAGCTTTTTAAAGTTGAAAGGGATGGTAGCAATCTCTAGCTATTTCACTGATAAAGCATTGAGATTAATCTTAATGTACAAGAACACATTCCATTAAGCTTTAGGCACAATTTAGGCCAATCAATGAAATTTTTCTCATCTGCTGTGGATCAGACACTGCTAGCTGTCACAATTCAGTCTATGGTCTCAAGTCACAGGGGGCCATTTTTGGCTACAGATTGTAATGTGAAGGCTCCTGTCCAATTGAAAAATATGAACGGATGTTTAAAAAAGTTGTAATTCTAAAAGCCTTTTAGTAAAATAATAAATAGCGAATCTCTCTACTGAGATTAAACTGAAGTAACACTACTTTTTCTGAAATTCTTGTAAAAAAATTGTGGTTAATCAGGGACATAGCTTACTTTTATATCTGACTATTTTAAGGCTTGCAGTGCACTATTTTAAAGACTGTGCAATCTTGCAGTAAATTCCAGGACTGGGTAATGTATCATGAAATATTTATGTAGCATTGGTAGTATGTGCAGCATTTCATGAAAAAGGTAGTCCCATAGAGGACTTGCAAATTACTGAAAAGGATGTGGATTTGGCCCTTTCACAGAGCTTGGGGAGGAAGGTGATCTCAGGGCCAGCCATGTATCTGCAACTTAAATCAGTTATGTTAACCAGGGAGGAACTTGTTATTTTAATTTTGGAAAATATTTTCTTCACATTGATGGAAATTTCCTTAACCATAGATTTTATTTTCTTAGAGTCTCTGTTACAAATTAAAAGGAAGGAAAAAAATCAAGGTATTGGTTTGATATTACATGTTTCAAGAAGAATTCTTGTTTTTAATTTAAATAAAATCAACTTCATAAATTCTGATTAAGAAAAAAGGACAAAGAACAACTTTCAATAGATGCTTGCTGGTGACTTTTTATCTTTGGCAGAATCCAGGTAGAGAAGCCAAGGAAAAAAACCCTTTCATATTGAATAATTTTTATTGCAGAATTTGTACACTTTTGTTACTTTACATGCTCTTTATAAATTATAGCATTTATATGAAATCAGAATTAATGTTTAATTGTTCAAATATGCCTTTCATCTTACAAGATGAGTATAAGTCAGTGTGTACAATTAGTTAAGTTTCAGAAATGAAATTACAGAGTACAACTTAGTAGTAATTCAAATGATAACAGTCAGTAATCTCAATCTTACAGTCTGCAAATCCATCAGTGTGGAGTACCCCTGCTCTAATTCCATCTTGTGTAGGCAGTTTTTAAACACCATTCTGTCCAGCATGATTAAAATATTTTGGACTGACCATCAGGTAATTAATAGTTCATTTGGAAAGATGCCATGGCACTTGGCGGAAAAGTACCCAAGCTTCAGATGAAAGAATAAAAAGAAAAATAAGTGATGTAGGATTTCAGAGGTGGAGATCCCTTTGGAAAGGGGTAGCAGAGAAAGCTATGGGAGGAGGAAATGCCCTACTTGGGTGATTAGGAAAGTGAGTGCTAGAGTTGGACTGCCTGGTTTCAAATACTGGCTCTGGCACTTTTAAAACTGTGTGCACTTGTGCCAGTCATTGAACTTTTCTGTAAAATAGGGATAATAAGAAACAATACCTTATTCTTACGGTAGCTGTGAGGATTGGGTGGGACAGGACAGGGACTCCTTGGTTAGCTCTGAGGGAAAATGTTATGTTGGTTGTGGAGACGCAGACACATCACAACCGCACGAGTGCACAAGCCTTGGAGGGGGTCGCGCCCAAAGCTCAGGGGGGCCAACAGTAGGGAGCCCTCAGGTGTCTCAGGATGTGGACTTGGGCAGCAAAGAATCATGGATTTGAGCAGGTGAACCACACAGGTGAAATAGTCTTCTCCCGAAATGAAGTACTCCAAAGAGCAGCATCTCTTTCTTTCTGTTGAAATCAAGTTGGCTTAATTCAGAATTGGGTAGTTGCTGTTCAGTTAGATCTTCTGAATGGACTGTAGTTCACTAATATTTCCTTAAAGATATCTCCATTCCATTCTTGTTATTTTCTTGCTTGCTTTATTCAATAAACAGCATGCTGATGGTTTACTATGAGAAGCAGCAGAATTCAGGAGTTAGGAGCACAGGTCCTGAGTCAGACCACAGGGTTCGAATCCCAGCCTTCCCACTTGCCAGCCCTGTCATGTCACACTATTTACAGCAGGGCCTTTACTTCTGTGTGCCTCAGCGTCCTCCACTGTAAGATGGAGTTAGTAACACCTTCTTGCATTGGGGACGTGAGGCTCGAGTTGCTATTGTCAATAGCACAATGCCTAGTATGCAGAGTAAGATATAGGATGGTGTTATTAGATAAATATAAAGATGCCGATCTGTGTTCTAAGCCACAAGGCCCTTGGGAGAGTGAACAAGGTTTGTTCTCATGGAGAACTTGTACTGTAGGGAAGAGTGTTAATTTCGTTTATTAACTGGCAGGTAACGAAAAATGTTGCGCAGAGAATTAAAACAGGGCGATGTGCTCACTTGCTGGGAGAACTGGATTACCTTCAAGAGTAGGGATGGTCTGAAGATTGAATCTGTTATTCACACAACTGGGACGGCCCTCTCCCGTCTCAGGGACACCTACACTTGTGTTGAACAATGATTATATGTGTCACGTTCAGACTGATGTCAACAAACATTGAAGTTAAGTTTGTAGCCAGTTTAGAGCTTTCCAATTCTGAAAACAATGATCAGGGAATTAAAAACATCCTCATGGCCCACCATATACTTTAAGCTTGTTCCGAGCAACTCTGTAGCATCTGTGTTGTTTCTCTCAAAGGAAGGAACAGTGTTTCTAAGTGGCTGTCAAGGTAACCACTGAGCCAAATACATCCATGTATTTTGGATATCCACACTATTCAACAGCCTCTCATTCTAATTAACAAACTGAGTTTGTAATGTAAGGAATAAGTGAAATTTCTGCCTGTGCTGGTAGTTACTTAACTTTAGAAGCATCCCTTATATGATTATTCTTTTATTTGTATTTTTTCTTGAAGTATAGTTGATGTCACAATATTACTTTGAGGTGTACAAGATAGGATTAAACAATTATATACATTATGAAATGTCAACTATGGTAAGTGTAGTTACCATCTGTTATAATAACTATAAAGTTATTATAGTATTTTTGACTATATTCCCTATGCTGTACTTTTCATCCACGTGACTTGTTTATCTTATAATTGGATTGAATATCTTTATCATCTTCACCTATTTTGCTCATTCCTGCCACCTCCCCTATGATAACCAACAGTTTTTCTGTATTTGAATCTATTTCTGTTTTGTTTGTTTTTTATTTTTTTATTTTATATATGACTGAAATCATCTGGTATTTGTCTTTCTTTGACTTATTTCACTTAGTATAAATACCCTTAAGGTTCATCCATGTTGTATCAGATGATTTCATCCTTTTATTACAGCTGAGTAATATTCCACTGTATATATATTACCATATCTTCTTTATCCACTCATCTATTGATGAACACTTGCATGATTTATTTTTAAAAACCAAAATTTCTCCCCTTAACTATCCTTTTTTCTTTCATGTATAATGTATTTCAACTCTTCTCTAAATAAAATCTACACAATACCTGTAAATGAGAGTTCAAAATGAAAGCAAAGAATTAACTGAATATCTTGTTTTCCTGTCCTGCTTCATATGGGTAATGTCAGAGAAAGAACATGGGACAGTGAGTTAGAATGAATTCTAGTCCTGGTTTTAATTAATTATAAGCTTGTAAACTTGTTTTAGTCCTTTAACATCTCTGGACTTTTAAATTAGTGATAATCATTTATCTATTTTAGAAAGTAGCCATCCTGACAGGTGTGAGGGTAACTTATTGTGGTTTTGATTGCATCTCCCTAATAATTAGTGACAGAGCATTTTTTTCATATATCTTTTGTCTATTCAACATCAATTTTTTCTTGCTAATGAATTATGAGTTCCTTATATATTTTGGAAGTTAACCCCTCATTAGATAAATAGTTTGCAAGTATTTTCTATCATTCTGTAGGTTGCCTTTTCACACTGCTGAGGGGAATGCAAAATAGTACAGCCACATGGAAAACAGTATGGTGTTTCCTCAAAAAAAAAATACAGCTACCATGTGATCCAGCAATTCCAGTTCTGGGTATTTATCCAAGAGAATTAATAACAGGATCTGAAATTAGATACTCCCATGTTTATTGTAGCACTATTCATAATAGGTAAGGTATGGAAGCAGCCTTAATGTCTATTGATGGATGAAGGGATAAAGAAAATGTGGCATATACATACAATGAAACATTATTCAGTCTTAAAAAAGGAGATTCTGCAGTATCTGACAGCTGGATGAACCTTACAGATATTATGCTAAGTAGAGTGAATCAGTCACAGACAAATACTGCATGATTCTACTAGGTGGAGTTACTGAAAATAGTCAAATTCATAGAATCAAAGTGTGGAACAGTGGTTACCAGGTGCTGGGGGAGGGACAAACAGGGAGTTAATCAACAAAGCTTCAGTTGTACAAGGTGGTAAGTTCT
Organism: Manis javanica; assembly: GCF_040802235.1. Taxonomy (NCBI): domain Eukaryota; kingdom Metazoa; phylum Chordata; class Mammalia; order Pholidota; family Manidae; genus Manis; species Manis javanica. The sequence continues at coordinate 48,872,350 of NC_133157.1, forward strand.
AGGGACCTGCTGTATGACATTGTACCTACAGGAAAAATTACTTCATTGTACATTGAATTTTAAGAGGGTAGATCTCATATAAAGTGTTCTTACCACAGTAAAATTCAAATAAAAAATTAATAATCATTAGATGATGATATAGCCCCCGTTCTCAACAATGGCATTTTTCTGGGCTTGGATAATTTTCATCCTAGCATTCTGGAGGTGTGTGCAGAGGTGTTGCGTAGCCTCTGTTGGTGATCTTAGAGGAATGAGGGAAAAGTGGAGATGTGTCACAGAGTTGAGGATGGATAGATATTTTCTGACTTTTCCAAAAATTATTGAATGGTTAGTTGGAATGAATGAATGTCTCTCTTAGGCCTCATGGGCTCTTGGGGTGATGCCTGATCCACTTTCCTACTGGCAGTCTGAATCCCTCTGCACATTGGCCACGTGTGGCTGTCCCAGGCCTTACTTTATACTTCTTATCATTTCAGATAACCAAAGAAACTGTTTAGTGTACTATTTCCAAATTTCAAGGGGAAGAGGGATGCTTGGGCCAGGTTCCTCTGGGGTCTATAGTCCTTCCCCTTGGTCTGGGGGCTGTGGGCTTACATAATACAAACTGGGCAGCTGGGGAGGGGCTGTTTTGAGTAATAGTGGTATGGTTAGGAAAAAAATGATTAAAAGAGGAACTATTGGCCTCTTGAGGACTTTTGTCAAGGTATCTTTGTAGATAAAATTGGTGAAAGATGGATTTGATGACGGTATAATGAGGTAGATTCATAGCTTATTGAATGAGCAGACCCATAGAGTATTGATTGATGGCCTCTTACCTATTTGGAGCAATATGACTAGTACCATGCCACAGGACTCTATCATTAGCTTTGTCTTGTTCAACATTTTTATCAAAACTTGGATGAAGAAAGCAAAGTCATCCTTATCAAATGTACTGAAAACACAAAATGGGAAGAACATACAAATGTGATAGATGACAGAATCAAGATACAAAGTTATCTTGACAGATTGGAATGCTGGGCCCCAAACCAAGCTGAAACTTCACAAAAGTAAATATGAAGTTCTGCATTTGGATGAAAAATCAATTATACATATTCATAATGGGAGAGGTTTGTCTTGGCCATGGTTTGTGAAAAGGTCTTTGGGTTTCACTTAACCACAAGTTTAATGTGATCTGATGGTATGATGTGGCTGCTAACAGGCATTAACTTCGTTTCAGGCTGAATGGAAGTAGGGTGTCTGGTTCAGCAGATGTAATTACTTCACTGGACCTTGGCTTGGTCAGATCATAACTGAAGGATGCTTTTCTATTTGGGGACTTCATTTTTTAAAGATACTGGCAAACAACCAGGAGGGCCAGGTTATGGGGAAGGCATTCTGGATTTGAAAAAAAACATGAACTTGAGAAATCAGGGGGTGGATAAATGGTCAACTAGTATTTGAAAGGCTGTATTCTGCTCCGGAGAGCCACTACTTGCTCTGGGTTGTTGTTGGGGTGGAACTAACTAACACTGAGTGGTTGATTCATGAAAACTGATTTGGGGTCAAAACAAATAAAGAAGAATTCTGTAACAGATAGGGCCATAGGGACTTGAAGTGGACTGTCTTTGGTCCTCTTGAGTGTGTGCCTACTGGGTTGCTCTGGGAAGGATTCCTTCATTGGACAGGAGGTTTGACAAAAAGATCTTGAGGACCCTTTCAAAACTGAAAACCCACATTTCTGGAAAGGGAGAAGAGCATTTATTTTAATATGATGGCTGAGCTTGAAAAACAACTGCAGAGCACAGAACTATGGGTGCATATGATATAAGAATAAGTTGAGTGCAGATGACGTGATATTGTACATAAAAAACCCTAAAGAAACCAAAATCCAAAACTACTAGATCTAATATCTGAATTCAGCAAATCTGCAGGATATAAAATTAACACACAGAAATCTGTGGCATTCCTATACACTAATGATGAACTAGCAGAAAGAGAAATCAGGAAAATAATTCCATTCACAATTGCATCAAAAAGAATAAAATACCTAGGAATAAACCTAATGAAGGAAGTGAAAGACCTATACTCTGAAAACTACAAGACACTCATGAGAGAAATTAAAGAAGATACCAATAAATGAAAACAAATACCATGCTCATGGAAAGGAAGAATTAATCTTGTCAAAATGGCCATCCTGCCTAAAGCAATCTACAGATTCAATGCAATCCCTACCAAAATACCAACAGCATTCTTCAATGAACTCTAGAGCAAATAGTTCTAAAAATTCATGTGGAATTACAAAAGACCCCAAATAGCCAAAGCAATCCTGAGAAGGAAGAATAAAGCTGGGGGGATTATGCTCCCTCACTTCAAGCTCTACCACAAAGCCATAGTAATCAAGACAATTTGGTACTGGCACAAAAACAGATACATAGACAGTGGAAAAAACTAGAGAGCTCAGATATAAATCCAAGCATATATGGTCAATTAATATATGATAAAGGAGCCATGGACATACAATGGGGAAATGACAGCCTCTTCAACAACTGGTGTTGGCAAAACTGGACAGCTACATGTAAGAGAATGAAACTGGATCACTGTCTAACCCCATACACAAAAGTAAACTCAAATGGATCAAAGACCTGAATGTAAGTCATGAAACCATAAAACTCTTAGAAAAAAAACATAGGCAAAAATCTCTTGGACATAAACATGAGTGACTTCTTCATGAACATATGTCCCCGGGGAAGGGAAGCAAAAGCAAAAATGAACAAGTGGGACTACATAAAACTGAAAAGCTTTTGTACAGCAAAGGACACCATCAGTAGAACAAAAGGCATCCTACAGTATGGAAGAATATATTTATAAACAACATATCTGACAAGGGGTTAACATCTAAAATATATAAATAACTCACATGCCTCAACAACCAAAAAGCAAATAACCCGATTAAAAAATGGGTGGAGGATGTGAACAGACAATTCTCCAAAGAAGAAATTCAGATGGCCAATAGGCACATGAAAAGATGCTCCACATCACTAATTATCAGGGAAGTGAAAATTAAAACCACAATGAGATGTCATCTCACACCAGTTAGGATGGCCAGTATTGAAAAGACTAAGAACCACAAATGCTGGTGAGGATGTGGAGAAAGGGGAACCCTCCTACACTGCTGGTGGGAATGCAAGCTAGTTCAACCATTGTGGAAAGCAATATGGAGGTTCCTCAAAAAACTAAAAATAGAAATACTATTTGACCCGGGAATTCCACTCCTAGGAATTTACCCAAAGAATATAATTTCTAAGATTCAAAAAGACATATACAGCCCTATATGTTTATTGCAGCACTGTTTACAATAGCCAAGATGTGGAAGCAACCTAAGTGTTTATCAGTAGATGAATGGATAAAGAAGAGGTGGAACGTATACACAATGGAATATTACTCAGCCATAGAAAGAAACAAATCCTACCATTTGCAACAACATGGATGGAGCTGGAGGATATTATGCTTAGTGAAATAAGCCAGGCAGAGAAAGACAAGTACCAAATGATTTCCCTTGTTTGTGGAGTATAACAATGAAGCAAAACTGAAGGAATAAAACAGTAACAGACTCACAGACTCCAAGAAGGGACTAGCGATTACCAAAGGGGAGAGGTGGGGAAGGGAGGGTGAAGAGGATTGAGGGGTATTATGATTGGCACACATGGTGTAGGGGGGATCATGGGGAAGACAGTGTAGCACAGAGAAGGCAAATAGTGACTCTGTGGCATTTTTGGGCACTGTTGGGCACTGACTGTAGTGGGGTATTGGGGGGACATGATAACATGGGTGAATGTAGTAACCACATTGTTTTTCATGTGAAACCTACCTTCATAAAAGTGTATATTAATAATACCTTAATTAAACAAAAAGGAAGTTGAGATCTATATGTATCTGAAAAACCAAGAAAGTTCAAGAGTTCTTAAGGCATTTATATTTAATGCACAGAGTGTGCATGTGTATGTGAGCCTCCTGTCTCTATCCACTGGTCCTGCTGAACCTGCCTTTCTCACCTTATACTCCGGGTTTTCTGAGAGCCCTTTGATAACCTTTGTGTAATGTATAAAAAAAGCTTCATCTGTTGCATCCACAGCTTTCTCTGATTATGTCTGCATGTGGCAGTTCATGTTTAGGAGGCTTTTATGGGCTAGCCTGGGATTCTAGCCATTATGTGAAGTAATACTTTTGTTGGAAATGTACTTCAGGCTTCCAACAACCAGTGTATGGATGTTTGAAACACATTCCATTGCAGCACTGGGATGGCCTGTTGTTTCTTTTTCCTTAGGACGTTCCACTTCACACTGCCTTGGAGCCCTTTCTAAATTGGGCTCTGGGCTTGGGAACCCTCCTTGCTTTTGTTGCCAATGATGGCAAATCCTGACATTCTGACACTTCCATGAATCTTATTTCTCTTCCACTGCTTTATCTAGAAATGGATTTTATTAAGGTGTTTTCTTCCCCAAAGGAATTTGAAGAATCTTAAATTCACACACTACAGTAAGGAAACCATTGTGAACAGTTCCATGTCTTCTATCTATATAGTGCACTGGTGTGTCTGTGCTGAGTCCTTACCCTGTATGGATTTAGGGATTCTGTTTTGCTATCCTTAGATTCTCCAGCTTCTAGTCCCTGCATAGGAAGGTGTAGAAACTAGGTGTGGATATTTTAAAATGATGACGCTGGTACTTAAGAAAGCTCCTGGTTATATTATTCAGAATTTGTGGTTGAAGCACCTGAGGTGGACACTGGCTAGTTTAAGCCAATGAAAAGCTATAGGACAGTTCACAGAATGACTTGGAAGGCTTGAGAGCCAAGATGGACAAGTGTAGGAGAGGACAGGAGGCCAGAGCCACAGCTCGTTCACTCTCCAGAGACCGTCTGGTTCAGATGACGCAGATGCTCTCTCTGGACTCAGATAATTTGTACCTATGATGCTGCCGCTGGACATAGCCCTGGCCCTTCTAATGTTCCTTGCCTGTGGAATGATTTCTTCACTGTCACCCCACTTTTTAACCTTTTTTTTCCCCTTCACTTGTTCTAGACTAAAATGTCCAGATGGGAGTTTTCGATTTGCTAGGCCTTGGTCACATGCTCAGGACTCCCTGTGGGACTGGAGGTCAGAAGGGGTGTGTTTACGGTTTCTGTAGTGAGGGGTAGGCATGCGCCTCAAGATTAACATGGCTGGGAATTCTTCAAAGGAAGAGCTTTGGATATTAGGCAGCTAAAAAGTGTTTAAGTTTCTGTTTTAACTTACAAAAATAAGTCTCAATTAGAGCTGGGTCTCTCAGCGGTGGCACATGCTGGTAGTTTAGTTGTAGAGGCCTGTCCTGTCCTTTTTAGGGTGTTTAGCAGCATCACTGGCTTCTACCCACCAGATGCCAGTGGTACCCACCCAAGTGTGACAAGAATGTGTCCAGATATTGCCAAGTGTCTCCTTGGGGGTAAAATTGCCCCGGTTGAAAATTACTGGGATAGAGACTTTCTCAAACCATGGATTATGATTTACTAGCCTTGCAATAATGGCTTTATCTTGGAAATGGATTTTATACTATTGTCCCTGGAGGGAGACAAAGCTTGCCCCACCATGGTGCCCTTCCCCTGCTTATGAAGGTCTGGAGTTCCAGGGCCCTCAAACTAAAGTGTACTTAAGGATCAACTGGAGACTTCATGAAAGATGCAAATTCCTGGGCCCTGCCTCCTTTAGCTTGACCCTGAGGGTCTGAGGTCCAGGAACCTGTAAGTTTTAATAACCAAGCCTAGTGCTCCTGATGCAGGTGGGCTATGGGCCACAAGAAACACGGGGCTACCTCTTGAGGACTGACCTCAAAAACAGAAGTCTTGTGTTTCTTCAAGGAGAAGAGTCACAATTTTAAGGCTTTCAAATCTTTTCAGTTGTTGCCTAAAAAGAAGCAAGGTAAAGATGCTGCCTGTTCTCACGGGAGTTTTGGGGCAAGAGCTGTTTGGAACCAGACTTGACATGTGATGCAGACACTCCTGCCCTCCATCACCATCAGCGAGAAGGGTCTTCTGATCTGAGCTCTGCCTTGCCTCTCAGTCCTCCTTGGGAAAGAACCTTTTACTTCACTCTCCTCTCCATGGCAAGTATTTGTCCAACTTTGCAGGGAGGTTTTAATGCTTTCCAGGGCTGATTGGTCTGTTGTGTGGTCTCGTTGGTGACACTCCAGCCCGATCGGGGCAGAGAAGCCTGTCTCTCAGCATCACTGGCTTTGTTTCCCCCTGAAGAGCCTCCGTGGTGTCAGACCCCACTTTCTAATTTGCAAGGGGCAGAGGAGACACCTGATAATACCCGTGATGGAGCTGTGGCCCTCCTGACTCTCTGCCCCTCTCTCAGGAAGCCTGAGTCTGAGTGAGAAGATTCCATCCACTGACCTAGCATGTGGTAGTTCTCTCCCATGTTTGGGGGCGGGGGGGTTGCTGGAGCCACTTGGGTCTGTTTTCACTTCTGCTCTAGCGGGGGTGCCACACGGTGCTATTTCTGACAGCAGCTATTCTAAAACTCAGGTCATGTGGCTCTGACTCAAACCCTTTGGTAGTTTCCCATCGATCAAAGGACAGTCTCTACCCTTATTCCAGGCCCTGTTCAACCATTCCAGCTCTTCCCTGCCATGTATTCCAGGTTCCCTAAACTATGCTACCTATACTAACACCCTATATTCCAGACTCACCAGCCTATGCTATAGACTAACATGCAATCCTCCATTCACAAATGGGGTGCCTGCCAAATACTTTTTTGAAAGAATGGAAATGGTTGCTAACATTACATGAAGTTTCCTGATTTAATAAGGTCTGGACTTCATTTTTCTTGGGGAAAAAAAAAATGTGACTACTGTGCCCGCGTCCCTAAATGGTGACCATCTGCTCTTGCCCCAGGACAGGGCATATTCTCTCTATAATGTCTTTGGATAAAGGTAAGGGGAAATACTGTGGACCTTTACCTTCTTATTTCCCACAAGAGGGCAATATAATCTCTAAAAAAGTAAAGGACTGAAATTGAAAAAGCTGCTGGCTTGACTTTGTTACTGAAGCTTTGAAGATGTTATTTAGGCACCTACCTGCGATTTGCTTGCTGGATGGGCGGCGGCATGCTGTGTGCCATTATTATTCACACTTGCACAAACTCCCTTCCTTTAGCCTGGTTCCACTCCGGGATCTTAATTCAGTTCATCTGAAAGCCAGTTTGAGTTAAAACGTTTGCAACGAGGGCCTCCAGCGAGCTCCTGGAGCCACCACCGTTCAGGCGAGGCTGGGGGTTGTGGAAGTCTGACGGAGGCCTGACGGAGCAGGGTTGTTTGCAGGGAAAGCCTGACTCCCGGAGACAAGTGCACAGCCTAGCCTTCTTTGGTTCTTCTTGCTGGCACAGAATCTTGCTTTTTGTCAGCACCTAGAGAGCAGAGCAGTCACCCCAGGCGTGCCTTAACACTAACCAGGACAACAGAGACTGACGTGCTAACCAAGATGCCTATTAGAATGACTGCCTGTGCAGGGGTCGGGGTGGTTAGAAGCTCATTTTTGCTGGCCAGAGTATACTTTCCTGTTAGAAAAATTAATAATAGAAGCCAAATATAATTGCCAGGTTGCTTGCCTGAGCGCTGAGCAAGAGCATTGCTATGATTTGCACTTTTGGAGGTCCCTTTGTGGTGATGTGGTGCCCCCTCCTGCAGTGAGGGCTGGACGGGGGGAGCACCTTTGCTGGGCCGCCGTCCGGGAGCAGCAGGACTGTGGGCGCTTGGCGGAGTTTGCTTCTGGGACTGTCTGCGCGCCCTCCTCCGCCATCGTCCAGGCCGGATTTACAGGTCAACAGATAACGCCATAAATTATTAGATTACTTTCACACGTGGTCTTTTTCACTCTAGATGGTGTTTACCTGGTACCTGTTACAGATGATTTGAATAACTTAGACCCAAGTATTTGGGAGGGTTAGGGGTGGGGCCCCTTTAGCACCTCTAAGTGCGCCTAAAGAGATCTCAAAGGTTTAAGGAAACTAGCTCTTTACCCCGATAGTAACCAAATACAGGTAAGTGAAAACGAAGGTTCCAAATCTTTCTCTACTGGTTTTCTTCTCTTTGCGTGCCATTGGTAAACGACAAAACAGCCCATCCCTGCCCCATTTTTAAAAATCCTTAATGCTGATAAGATTTGAAATGGTTTAATAAGAATGTGCAAGTATGAACCAGAAGAGTAAGAGAAAGAGTGTAAACGGTATAATTAGGTTTTCAGTTTTTAAAAAACTGGTTTTGGTTAAAAAACTTGTGATTTTTTTTCCCTGTATTTGAGTTGAAAAACCTATCCATATTCCATTAAGTAAAACTAATACTGAATTAAATATATATACACATAAGTCCCTGAATCCTATTTTTGACCTTAGTTTCCACCAAATTTGTCTACAGTTAGAAAGGATGTTGACCCAGCCTTGGGTCTTACTGTTGGGGGAGCGCTGTGTGTTTTCCTCGGGCCTTGTCCCCACGGCAACAAAGAATTGAAGGGCAGAGACACAGTAGTGAAGCAGAGTAAAAGTTTTATTTATAAATAAAAAAAAGTTTTATTTATTTATTTAAAGTTACTTAAAGAGAGAAAAAGTACAGGCCACCTCAGTGAGGAGAGGCACCCTGAAAGTTTGGAGAGAGAAAGTTTGAGATTAAAAGGTTAGCACTTAGAAACCTCAGAGAGAGGAGCCCCCTGAAAGGTTGGGGGTTCCCCCTTTTAAGGATTCTTCAGAAATGTGACTAAGGAATGAGTGTGCAGACCTGTTAAATGATCTTTGAATACTTAGAATTAACTTAACACAAGGAAGTTCCTGCTCTGATTTCTCCTGCGTCTTGGTCCGGGAGTGTATCAAACAAGACTGCCTGCCCAGTTCCCTATGTGGGCTGAGTTATTGTCTGTTTGCTAAAGAGTAAGTTAAGAATCTTACCTTTCAACTTCCTGGGTATTAAAATGCAATCTTTATGATGGAATCCTTCTTGCCTTTTACTATGTTGTTCACAGCTGGGCCTGCATGCTAAATTATTTGCCTTGGTTGCAAACTACTTGATTAGGGCTGAAGGAGAAAAATAAAAGCATATAGGGAAAGTTAAAAAATAAGCTGGTCCTGCATGATTAACACAATAAAGACATGGGCTATGCTGAGTTGCCCTCCTTTATCTGGGGAATATTCAAACATTCCAGGCCAAGTTGCTCCTGGCTTTTTGAGCTTTAACTGATTAACTCTGGGTCTTTTTTTGTGAACTTTTTCCTGGTTTTATTCTCTACATCCCACCCAAATCTATTTTCTTGCCTAATATTACAATCTAAGACTTAACTCTGAGCACACAAGGAATGTGAGTGCTTATTAGGAAAAATATTTGGTGATTTTAATTCAAGTGCTCAGTTAAGAGGGAATCTCCATGTGCTCCAGGGTGTGTCTCCTTCAGTCATGTTTTGTTAAAACCACCATGGCTCCCAGGGTTCTTGACACAAAGGCAGGTGACACATGAATATGTGGTGACACTGTGGTTGTTCCCATCCCTGCCTTCCCCATCAGACAGGGTGGCAGTGGGCTCAAAGGCCTCCTTGGAGAGCTTTGTTGCCAGGCAGCTGCCTCTGGAGAGGGGTCTGTGTGTACTAGGTGAAACCTCAACCTGGGCAGGGAGGGTTCTTGACTCTGATGGAGAAAGAATTCTTGGACAAGTGTAGGTAAGGAAGGAATGCGTTAAAGTGAGAGCAGTAGTGAGTGGCAGCTGCCATGCAGGCAGCAGAGAAAAACAGAGGGAGGAAAGGGAAGCTCATTGAACACAGAGCAGATCTCTTGCCAACTCCTGAAGCTATGGTCACCTGGCATTCAGTATTTGTTTGAATCTGCACAGTGTGTACAGACTGTGCCCCAACCATCACAGGATTTTGGGGAGCCGCAGAGCACTGGATGGAGTGAGATTATATTGTGAGAACTTCTCAAAGCAAAGAGAGGAAATTTTCAGGCAGGCTGCTAAAGAGCATTATTGTACAACTGCAGTCCTTGAAAGTGACAGGAACTTGCAAGCCCAAATCAGAGATCTTAGTGGCCCCTCCCTACTTGTCTGAAGTGGAACAGAGAGAGTGAAGACTTATGCTTAAGTCTGAAAATTGAATGAAGTAGTGAAGTAACAAAGACACCACTGGGAAAAGCAGTCTCTTATTACCCTCCCAAGAGGCTTGTAAGAGCACAGAGACAAAATGCAGGTAAGTTGAGCAGCAAAAAGGTTTTATTTAAAGCAAAGTACACACTTGAAGAAACAGGAGTGCAGGCAGCCTCAGAGAGGAGGTGCGCTGAAAGGCTTAGGATTTGTGTCTTTTAAGGCCTTCAAGAATGGAGTAAAGGGTCAGGGGAGTGTAGGCTTGACATCATGTGGTCTCATCTTGGGTGAGAGACATTATGTCATAATCTATAGCCAGTCCTCTAGATATTCTGTAAGATAAACTCAACACAAAGGATTTATTGATCCTGTTCTCCCAGACAGTGGTTACCCTCAAGCAGTGGGAACATATAATTTAGGACTGCTTGCCCTGCCTTAAGATAGGTTAGGTTTTTGATAATTACAATGAAGTATGTTAGGAATATTACCTCTTAACTCCTTGTTTTTTAAAGTAGAATTTTAGGCTTAAGATGGAGTCCCTCCTGTTCTTACGATATCTATTTCATAGACAGGAAAAATTAATCATGATGCTTGTCCCATGTCTCTGCTCTACCTCAGTTTTATAGGACTTCAAGGAATAGGATAGTTAAATTATTTGGTACCCAAGTCCAGTCAGCATGTATTTAAATGCCTTTGTAATATTTTGAACTTTACTTAGGTTTCATGGTGCTATTAGGATAAGTAGAAGATTTTATCCCTATTTTTAAGAAGTTTAAGATCTATGTGATTGGAACATGCACGTAAGACAGAGAGCCATGCAGGACACCATGGTATAGCGACTAGCCTGGAGATTCTGGGTAAGACAGACTTGCATTTTTTTTAACCTTTCTGAGCCTTAGTTCCTTAATATATAAAATGGGAATATTTTAAAGATTATATGACAATGTATGTACTTGGGCTAGAGCCTGGCATGTGGTTAAAAGTTCAATATTTGGTAGATAATTATAATAATTGCATTTAAAGAAGATTCCTTTCTGCAGTTTTATTGAGAAGGAAGTGTTCCCAATGCTCATTGCTCACGTAAATCACTTTCAAAGGAAGTTTCTTAAAATACCTCTATATACCATCTTGACTTAACACATTTTTTTCTGATAACAGAAATATGGACCCATTGATCCCAACTTCTTAAAAAGTGTCTTTTCTTACAAATCAGTGTTTTTTTAATAATCAGTGCCTGCCTGAAATTGCTTTTATTTAAGCCCCTATTTTTAATAAGCTTTACTATCCTGGTGAATCAGCTGAGCAATATATATGATGGAATCAGGAAAAGGCTTAGGTTCTGGACAATATCAGTGTTTTGGACTCACAGTCCTTTTGTCCCCACCTTCCTGGCCATGTTCTGTAAGTCAGTGTGGATAAAATGAGAGCTCCTGTGGCCAGGATTCTCACCTGGCCCTGGTTGGCTGGCTTACTGCATACCTGTAGGCAATACATGGCTGTTGACTCTATATAAAGAGCTCTGCCCTGTGCTCTGGGCACGACATGGTGGCAGGGCTGCAAGGCTGCAGGAGAGCAGAGCAGAGGCTGGAGTGGTGGCAGCACCAAGGACAGAGGCCCAGAGGATGGCTGTGCGGGACAACTGTGCAGAGAGGCCCAGAGGACAGCTGTGTGTGATGGCTGTGCAGAGAGGCCCAGAGGATGGCTGTGCGGGATGACTGTGCAGGCAGAGAGGCCCAGAGGATGGCTGTGTGAACAGAGGGGCCCAGAGGCAGAGACTGGCTTGCTGCATGCAGACTCGCTCTGAGTGAATGGGATTTTAGTGACTGACCTGCCATGTGAAAATAAAGTTGGGTATAACCCTTTCACCCTGAGAATGTTTTGCTGTCATTTTCTTTGGTCACATTGAATCCATGGTGAACTTACCCGGGGCTGAAACCCATTGGCAAGACAATTGGCGTAGTCGGCAGGATTCATTGCTGACCAAGGAAAAAGACAGGCTGCCCTTATGGGAGGGGTGCTTCAGCGGGCTGCCCCTGTGAATGGGGAGACTGTGGGTCATCCCCCAATGGGTATGTGGTCTGAGGTGGCTTGCCTCCTAGAGGACTGGGCCCCACCCCAGGACAGGAGGCAAGTGGAGGTGACACCTGAGGCAGTAGGGGTGGCCCTTGGTATAGTAAGCAGATCCTTTGAGAAGCAGAATGCCCGTGAGGCAGCGGGGACTGTGGGTTGACTGCTTCTCACAGTATTAAAAAGTCTACAGAGGAGACCCAAGAAATGGCCACACGAGAACACCAGCTGCAAACTTATGTGGATTCCCTGAGGAAGGAGATGGCATTGATGTGGGAGGAGGCAGCACAAGAGTGCTGGCAGCAAGGTACTATTGGAGGTGAGACAGCAGCACTGCCAGGTGTTCTGAAGGAGGAAGAGGCCATCAGGGAAAAAGATGAACTCCTGAGGAATGCACAGGTGGAGGTGGCACGAGAACGTCAGCTGCAAAGCATTGAGCTGAAGGTAAGAGAGCTTCTGAAGACTGAGCTGGCATTGCTGCAAGGCACTGTAACAGAGGAGGCACTTGGGGGAGTGGAGAGAAAGGTGCCATCAGCCCCAGAAATGGAGGAGCTGGGGAAGGATGAAGGGGTGGTGCTGGAGGCACTGCCCCTCTTGTATCGAAAGCACACCCAGTGGTTGTAAAGAAAATAAAGACCCATCAGCTAAAAGTTCCCCAAGGAGAGGATCAGCCCCCTCCCCAGGTTGTGGAGCACTCTATGGTCCACCCCTATACTCAGGCTGAGCCGGTGGCTGTGGGACAGGGGTGGATGGAATTGTTCTGTTGGGCTCAGAGATGGGAAAGCTGTCTTCCCGGACAGTGCGGCCCACCTTGAGGCGGCAATTACAAAATGTGAGGTGGCACATACAGTAGCTAAAGCAATGAGAACCCAGAAAGAAATAAGACCTGTTACTCACAGGAGGAATTTGAGGGGCCTCGTGAGGGTTATGAGGACCCATACGTGGGGTGATTTGATACGGGCAGGAGTAGATGGAAGGAAATTAGATGGAAAGCCAAATTGGATCTTACTGGGGCTATGGCAACAACTGAAACCAGAGCAGCAGTTCCAGCCATTAAGACCAAAGAGGCAGAGGTCAGAGACAGAGCCATGAGTCCAGCCTGTGTGTCTGTAAGACTTTTTGCTGGAGAGGCTGGAGAACAATGTTCTAGCTTCCTTGCACAGGGACCACTGCAGAGGACTAAGGGCACATAGATTGAGAGGAGAGAATCCTGGAGGGGTGGAGTGTGGATAAACTGAGAGTTCCTGTGGCCAGGATTCTCACCTGGCCCTGGTTGATTGGCTCACTGCACACTTGTGGGCAATACATGGCTGTTGACTCTATATATAAAGAGCTCTGCCCCATGCTCTGGGTGCGCCATGGTGGTAGGGCTGCAAGGCTGCAGGAGAGCAGAGCAGAGGGTGGAGTGGTGGCGGTACCGAGGATAGAGGTCCAGAGGATGACTGTGCAGGACGACTGTGCAGAGAGGCCCAGAGGATGGCTGTGCAGGATGGCTGTGCAGGCAGAGAGGCCCAGAGGATGGCTGTGCAGGCAGAGAGGCCAAGAGAGGCTGTGTGGACAGAGGGACCCAAAGGCAGAGACTGGCTTGCTGCATGCAGACTCACTCTGAGTGAATGGGATTTTAGTGACTGACCTGACACCTGGAAATAAAGTCGGGTATAACCCTTTCACCCTGAGAATGTTTTGCTGTCATTTTCTTTGGTCACATTGAATCCATAGTGAACTTGCCCGGGTTTGAAACCCATTGGCAAGACAGTTGGGGTTTCTGGATTGTGGAACCTGGCTAAATGGAGTGTTTGTTTAGTAGGACCAGACATATAAAAACACAGTGAGTAGCTCCTGGATTATCTTTATTTACCGTGAGCTTAGTGGAAAGGATGATTCAGAAGGGGGCAGGAAATGTGGGTTCCAGCCCTCATAATGTCAGGGCTGTCTTTCTGTAGCATTTGCTGTCTGTGGAGGTCTTTGGAGTTACTGAAGCACTTTAGACCCTCTTGGGAAGAATAAGGTGCAGAATGAGTGAACATGAACTTCAACTTCACATAAGAATTTTTTTTTAGGTTAATAATGTTTATTTGTTAAAAAAAACTTTGATGGACTTTGCCTCTTTGGAGAGTGAGTATTCTCTTTTGAGGTGATGGAAATAGCATGACTAAAGGAAAATCTGACTGGCTTTGGTAATGAAAGAGTGTAAGAAAGTCTGGATTTCTCACAGCTGTTTTAGTAGGCAGAGTGCTTCCACTTGGGGACTAACACCACAAGAAATCTCAATTTTTCGTGGTGTTTGTTCCATTTCATTCTGTGTACTCCTCTTCTCACAGATGTAAATACCAAACTGCTTCTATTACTTCACAGTTTCCACCTGGGGTCTCAGGAGTTTGCACAGAGCCAAAGAAGCGTCTTCAGTTTCCCCTTTCGCCATATCTTATAACTGGGGACTTTCTGAGCTGTTTATGTCATCATCACTCTATCTCTGGGTATTCCTAGTTGAGTTTTTAGTTTCAACTGAAGCTGTACTCAGAAGTGGCGGATCTTCCCGTGCTTAAAAACTAACATTGTCTAGGAGAGTTTTCTGTTGTGACAGTTTGGGGTGACTTAATTTTCTTATCTGTGCTGGAATTTTTTTTAATTAGGCAGAGTTTAAAAAATATGTGAAGATGATTTTTTCCCCCAAAGATAAAGAAAATAGCTTTAGCACAGTCTTCTCAGCGTCAGTCTTTCCAAGAGAGGGAAAATTATAGGCAATAAAGATAGATTCTGACTACCAATGCTGTGTGACACTGATTAAAATGAGGCATCTTTCTTTATTTGAAAGCAAAATAAGGATTTATGTTTGGAAATAACTGTTTTTGCACTGTGAATAGATTTGGCCATTTGAAATAAATTGGTCCATCAATTAGCTGGATGATGAATGAATTGCTTTCAGTTTGGGGATTAATGAATTCTGGGTGCTGTGATCAGCATTCACTAGCAGAGTTGCTAAGTTGCATGTATGCTCAAAAGTGCTCCCAGAACACTAGCCTGTCCTTGAAGGAGTCTCCTGTGGTGGCTGAGGCACCTTTCTCCCCACCACCTCCTTCCTTTTTTTTTTTTAACCATGTGTGGAATAGTTTGTACACAGGTTTTTTCTAGCTTTGTTGAGGTACAATTGAAAAAATTTTAAGTTGTGTAAGGTGCACACCATGGTGATTTGACTTGTGTATACGTGGTGAAAGGATTCTCCCCATTGAGTTAACACACCCATCACCTCACATATTTATCTTTTTTTTTTTTGGTGAGAACATTTAAGTCTTACTCTGAGCGAATTTCATTTACAGTATCAGGTTATCAATTGTAGTCACCATGTTAGATATTAGATCCTCAAACCTTATTCATCCTATAGGTGCAAGTTTGTACCTTTTTACCAGCGTTTCCCAATTTTTCCCATCTCTGGTCCCTGGCAACCACTTTTCTACTCTTTGTTCCACGAGTTTGACTTTTTTAAGTTAACACATGTAAGTGACACCCTGCAGTATTTATCTATGACTGGCTTATTTTACTGAGCATAATTCCCTCAAGGTCCATCTGTGTTGTTGTAAGTGGCAGAGTTTCCTTTTTATGGCTGAATAATATTCCATATATATTTACAGACCATGTTTTTATTCATTCACTGATGGACACTTAGGTATTTCCATGTCTTGGCTATTGTGATGAATGCTGTAGTGGACATGGGAGTGCATGTATCTCTTTGTTATCCTGTTTTCATTTCTGTTGGATATGTACCCAGAAGTGGGATTGCTGGGTCATATGGTAGTTCTTTTTAACTTTTTGAGGAACCTCTATACTGATTTCCATAGTGGTGGCACCAATTTACATTTCCCTTCCCCTTCTTGATTTGTCTTCACCCTGCAACACGATAGGCTGAGTGGGGACTGGAGTGGCAGACTGACAGGAGGTGAGGTCAGTTTGCTGGTGTCTGAGAGCCTGGATGTGAGATCTAGGAAAATTTCTTTCCTGCCCCTTTTGGTTATTGCCTGTCTTCTGCTTCCTGCCTCTCTACTTCCCCACCCCTCAAGAGTTCAATGTCTTGTGGCTAGACAAAGACCTCCAGCCCAGCCTGCCCCTCCTGTCCCCAGGCCAAATAATTACTTTTTCTTTCTTGACTTCAAAACTCCCTTTTGCTATTTGTAATTTGCATTTTAATTATTTGTGATGACTGAAATTATTGTCGTTTTAATCCCTAGGACAGTGGCGCATAGTAGGCTTTGGACAAGTATTTGAATGAATAAATTAGTAGTTTAGTTTATTGATAGAAAGCAATCTGACTAACCTAATTCATATGGAAACACAAATGATGGCATCAAATCTTTTATTAATATTGTTTCCGTAATTATAGGGAATTTAGGTTTGAGCTTGCAGCATTTATATCATTTTCATTTCAGCAGGAAAACATTTTTAAAGGAAATATTTGTTCATGGTTAAAGTTCAAATAGTCCCATAGTTCCCTTTACCAAAGGCAAACACTGTTTATTTCTTATGTGTCTTCGAATTTCTGTAAACAGGCAAGCATATGTTTATATATTGCAATCCACTTTAATAATATGAGACAAAAAGTACCCATTTTCTTACCTTTTGTTACTGTAAGGCCCTGATCAAATGGACCATCTGTCTCTTTCCCCACAGCTATTCCTGAATAGGCCATATATTTGTCTTAAAACAATCTCATTCAATATTATATGTTTTAGACTAACTTCATCTTTTATTTTTTTAGACCACAGTAGTATTTAGGGTGAGGTTTGACTGCTTGTGTCAGAAAATCTAAAATAACACTGGCTTACACAAGATGAAAGTTTATTTTTCTTTTACCTAAGAGAAGTCCAGGGCTGAAGGGAAAGCTTACAATGCCAGGGACCCGGGTCTTTCTGTCTCACTGACCTGCTTGGGAGCTTTGCCTCCTGATCCAAGATGGCTGCCTGACCTCCCCAGTCATTACATCCATAAGGAAGCAGGAAGGAGTAGTCTTCCCTAACTCCCAAATCATGTACATCCTTTATGAAGACCTCACAAAAGTATCATGCAGGGATCTTACTATCACGGCAGAAGGGGAGTATAGATAGTGAAGCAGGTAACTAGTATTTTTTGCCACAGTCTCTTAACTCTTTAGGTGTGGCAACCTCCACTCCTTCCATAAATTTCTTATTCACCATGGGATTCAAAATAACTTTGCTCCTTTTAGAAATCTTCAGTTTGATTTGTGAAATGAAAGGTCAGTTTAATCTGGGAATGACCCTGTTCAGATCTTTAAAAAAGTAACTTGAGTGTTGTATTAGCTCAGTGGGAAGTTCAGTATGGTTTGGCACTGCCATCGGGCCTTTTCTGAGTTGATCATTTAGGTCAGGGACTGGCAAAGTTTTTCTGTAAAAGACTAGATAGTTAATATTTTAGGCTTTGCAGGCAATATCCTCTGTGTTGCAGCTACTCAGCTCGCCTTTGTAGTGCAGAAGCAACTGCTGACAAAACAGAAGAATGAGCATGGTTGTGTTTCAATGAATTCTTATTATCACACAAATATAAATTACATAAGCTCCATGTGTCATGAAATATTATTTGTCTTGATTTTTCCAATGATTTTAAAATGTAAAAATTCTTCTTAGCTCACAAGCTGTACAAAAACAGGCGGTGAGCCAAATTTGGCCCAAGGGCCATAGTTTGCTGACTCCTAATTTAGATGATGATTGTAGAAATGATAAGCTCTAAGAAAAGAAAGTAATGTTTTGCTGTTCTAAATACAAGTTGGTCAACTAGGGTGAGATTCTGGAATGGAATGGAGGGAAGGGCAATCTAAAAATATTTAGAAGAATGAACTTTTGAGGCCACATATTCTAAAATGCTTAAAAATATGTCACTGGATGAAGAAAATAACATTTTTAAAGAGATACGTTTTAGTTTTTAAATGTGATAAACTATAGCATATGCTATAAACTTACCATTTCAACCAATTTTTAGATGTGCAATTTAGCAATATTACATTCACAATATATGCAGTCATTACTACTATCCATTTCCAGAATGTTTTCATCATCCCAAATAGAAACTCTGTATCTGTTGAAGAATAGCTCCCCATTATCTGTCGCCCCCTCCCAACCCCTGGTAACCTCTATTGTATTTTCTATCTCTATGAATTTGCCTATTTTAGATACCTTATATGAACTCATACAATATTTGTCCTTTCTAAAAATCTGGCTTACTTCACTTAGCATATGCCTTCAAGGTTTGTCCAGGTTGTAGTATGCACCAGAATTTCATTTCTCTTTAAGGCTGAATAATATTCTATGTATGTACATAGCACATTTTATTTATCCACTCATCTGTAGGTGGACATTGGGCTGTTTCCACCCTTTAGCTATTGTGAATAATGCTGCGGTGAACATTGCTGTGCAAGTGTGTATTTGGTCCCTCCTTTCAATTCTTTGCTGTGTAACATACCTGGAAGTAGAATTGCTATGGTGATTCTATGTTTAATTTTCCAAGGACCTCAATACTATTTTCCACATTCCCCCTAAGTTTTCTTCTAAAAGTTTTATTAACTTTTAGTTTTTTAGTTTTTGTTAAGTCTTAATTCAATTTTGAATTAATTTTTTTATGTGGTATAAGGTAAGGGTACCATTTCATTCTTTTACATGCAGATATCCAGCTCTCCCAGCATCATTTGTTGAAAAGATTGTGCCAATGGTTTTGGCACCTTTTTTGAAAATCCTTTGACTATATATAAGTGGTTTCTTTCAGAGCTCTCTATTTTATTTCAGTGGTCCATATGTCTGTTCTTATCCCAGTACCACATTGTTTTGATTTCTGTAGTTTTGTAGTAAGTTTAGAAATCAAGAAGTGTGAATCTTCTAACTTTGTTCCTGTGTTCCAAGAATTTTGACTGTTTGGAGTCCTTTGAGATTCCTTATGAATTTTGGGATGGTTTTTTATATTTCTGCAAAAAATGCCAGAGATTTTTGATAGGGATCTATCAAAATGTGAATTGAATTCAATTCATTGAATGTGAATTGCTTTGGGTAGTATTGCCATTTTAATACTATTAAGTCTTTCAATCTCTGAACATAGGATATTTTTCCATTTATTTGTGTTAATAATTTCAGAAAAATAAAAAATTTTAGAGTACAAGTCTTTTCACCTTGGTTAAATTTACTCCTAAGTATTTTATTCTTTCTGATGCTATTGTAAGTGGGATTGTTTTCTCAATTTCCATTTTGGATAGTTTGTTTAAATTAGTGTGCAGAAATTCTGTACTAATTGTGTGTGTGTGTGTTGATTTTATACTGGGCAACTGATGAATTTATTAGCTCTAACAATTAAAAATTTTTTATAATTTAAAAGATTATTTTAGAGTCTTCACATATGAGATTGGCATCTGCAAACAGAAATAACTTTACTTCTCCCTTTCCAATTTTAATACCTTTTCTTTCTCTTCTTGACTAATTTCTCTAGCTAGGACTGATAATACTATGTTGAATAGAGGTAGTAAAAGTAGACATCTTGTCTTTTTTCATCTTAAAGGAAAGATTTCAGTCTTTCTCTAATGAATATGACGTTAGCCGTGAGGTTTTCATATGTGACTTTTATCATGTTATGAAGTTCCCTTCTATTCCTAGTTTGAATGATTTTTTAATCAAGAAAGGATGTTGAATTTTGTCAAATGCTTCTTCTGTAGAGATGCATATTAAAGTATGCAAACATGATTTTTGAGGTTTACTTTAAAATACTTCAGCAAAGAAAAAAAGCAGCTTGATGAAGCAGGTATGACAAACTTTGGATAATTGTAGAGCATATATAATGCTTTGGGATTTATTAAACTAGTATCTCTTCTTTTGAGTATGTTTGGAAACTTGCATAGTAAAAACTTAAAAAACTGTCATTAAAGTACTCATTTTATTGTTTTACATTATTGTTTGAATGCTCCTAGTAAAATACCTTTCTGATTTTAAAGTCATCATTGTTTTGGTTACTTTCACTTATTTCTTCTTTGTTTTAGGAAATACGGTGATCTTTTGCAACATCCAACTATACTATGCTTTTTCCCAAGGTGGAAAAAGAATCAATTTATGTTCTTTCTGTTTGTAATAGTCTCACTCTTGCCTAAACTGCTCTTCTCACCTCTAGAAGTTGGTAAAGTTGATTGTTGTGAATTCTTGGGTGCTTAGTATGAATGTAGTTTCTAATCCTGAGTTACTCAAAGGAACTTTGGAAAAAGTATTGAACTGTAGACAGATTTGTCTGGCCTAGAGTAGGACTTGGTCCCCAGAAGTCAGTGGGATGCAGTCAGGTTTGGGAATCAGTAAGTACAAGCAAGTCTTCAGAAAAGGCACAGGAGTTACTACGTCCCTTTGTGCTCCCTCCTACCAGCCTAGAGAATGTCCTGCTTTAGTGGGAGGAGAGCAGGACTTGGAATCAGAAGTCCTAGTCCAGTTGGTAGATATTGGTGGCTGTGTTTGAGCAGATAACTTCACCCTTGGAGAAACAGAGACTGAACTATACTGCTGAGCTCCCTGAATGAGTTAGTTACTCTGTGATGAGACTTGGGCTGATGCCAGCTTCAGCCTGGAAGAGAGACATTGATCATTAGAAGTAAGGGGCTTAGTGTGGAATAATCCTGTGCACTGAAGAAGATATTTGTGTATCACTATTCGGCTGATTAAATTTTTAGACAAATTGCTCAAGGGAAATAGCTACAAATTCCCAAAGGGTTTTTTTTTTCCTCTTTTTTTTTGGGTTGGGGGAGCAGAAGCTTGCTTTTAAAATTTATTTTTACACTTATTTAAGTCAGCATAAGTAGTAGAAACATGGCATTCTATAGTTACTTTCTAGATTTCAAAAAGAAAAACTTGATCTCTTCTTGGAACTGTAACCTTGGCATATTTAATAAAATTAAGCATTGTGCAGTGAGCTTTTCTTTTAAGGCCTTTAAGGGTGTTCAGATATGCCTGGTTAGCTTACTCAAGCCAAACTGGGAGGTCAAAAAGATGCTGGCAGCCTGTCAGATCCCAAGGCCTCAGGTGCTGAGAGCAGCCCCAGATCACATCCAGGGGTTAATGTGCAACTGCTCACAGAATTTAGTCCTCTAAAAATCCAGGATTCAGAGGGGAAGGGGCCTGAGAGGCTTTCCATGCAGCCCTTCCCTTTACAAAACTGAGGCCCAAAAGGGTCGGCTTAGAGCCCTCTTATGCTGAGCTCTGGCATTTTCCATTTATTTGCTCTCCATTAGGATGGCAACATCTTCCAAACATAGAACATACTTCCCTGCCGGAAGCCACATCTTTCAGCGTGACACCCAAAGGTGACCCCCTGTGGTCCTGTGCTTGTTTTGGAGAGATGCAGCGTGACTGCTTCTGTTGTTATAGCACTGGGTGGTCTGCCAGGAAGCACGTAGTATAAATAACAACTAATAAATAATTTTACAGCAGAGGCCCTAAATCTTTCCAGATAGCGCACTGGTGCGTGGCTGTCAAATGCCAGATAGATCCTAAGAAAACAGTAACTTTAACCCATCCATCTTTTACGTACATGGCACGTTGTTGCCATAAAGTTTTTCTAAGGTTTTAATGGCTTAAGGGGAAAAGTGTACACATAAAAATACACGAACACAAACACTCCCACATATGCAGAGCTACCCAAGCTGGCTACATGATAACTTCTGTTTTCAGAAATCACAGATTTTATACCTTTCTGAAATTTTCTTGTGCTTTAGCTCTGGTAAACTCTTTTATACTGTGGTGAATATGAGCAGACTTGATAGTTTTGGAATGAAATCTGACTTTGCATGCTGGACCATAATTTTGTGTTTCAGTGTCAGAAGTGGTAAGATGAATTGGTTTCACTCATTTTGTAGTTTTCTACTTCTTGAGAGCCAACTACCTGAGTCCAATTTTGTCTAAGACCCTTGTGTTCCCAGCTGAGTTGGGGGTTGGAATTCTGGCCTTTTCCCCTTCCTTGAAGTCTCCCAAGCTTTGTCTTCTTCACCTGCAGTTTGGGGATGGTAAAATCAATTGGATAGGGTTATTTTCAGGATTGGGTACGGTAGCTGCATGAGAGCACCCACACAGGTTCTCCATATAAAGTTTTCAATCAATGTTGGTTCCCTTGGCCGCCTACACCAGTTTTATACCCTCTTCTGTTGAGATTCTGGCCATAGCTGAGCTGGTTGTCTCAGGCAGCCATCCTGAGTGGGAAGGAAAGTCCCGCTGCTCTGGATTTTCATAGTGCTCTACCTCGCACCTCTCCTGTACGGTCCTTGATGTGATGTCTTTCACCACGGTGATTACAGGGGCCTGTCTGTGCACCCCCTCTTCTCCCTCTCCCCACTCTGGCCAAGCCCCTGGATGGAAGGTTGTGTGAGGATGAGGACACTCAGGCATGCTGCATACACAGCAGGTGTGATCATGAATAAGCTCTCAACAGATGTGTGGGGTGGTTTTTAAAATAAATCTGTAGAATAGCATGTGTTCAAGAAGTGTTTACTGTCTCCCTCACCCTTGCTGCTACCAGCTGCCCATTTCTTCCTCCAGCCCTCTTACCTGGAGGGCTGTGCCCTGTCACCCAGCAGGTTTGACCTCCCTGAGGAGCAGTAGTTAATCGGCACCAGCCTGACTACTTAGTAGTTATACATTATGAGTGGAATTGTGTCCCTCAAAAGATGCTGGAGTTCTGACCCCGAGAATCTCATAATGTGCCCGTACAGTAGTTCCCCAACCTGCAATTTTGGTTACCTGTGGTCAGCCACAGTGTGGAATATGATGATCCTCCTTCTGCCAGATCATCAGAAGGCCAATAGTATCCTAATGCTATGTCACAATATCCATCTCATTCCACCTCACTCCATCTCATCAGTGGGCATTTTATCATCTCACATCATCACAGGAAGTGTGAGTACAGTACAATAAGATTTTGAGAGAGAGACCACATTCACATAACTTTTGTCATAGTATATTGTTTTCTTTTACTGTTAATCTCTTACTGTGAGTAATTTATAAATTAAACTTTATCACAGGTATGCATGTATAGGAAAGAACATCATATAGAGTTGACCCTTAAATGGGTCTGGGAGTTAGGGGTGCTGATCCCCCACACTGCCAAAAATCTGCAAATAACTTGACTTCCCAAAAACTTAACTATTAAAAGCCTACTACTGACTGGAAGCCTTACTGTAAATAGCTGCTTAACATGTATTTTTTATCTTACAGGTATTATACACTGTATTGTTACAGTAAAGTAAACTAGATAAAAGAAAATGTGTTTTAAAATTGTTACAGATTTCCAAATAAGGTTCCAATATATTTACTTAAAAAAGACTCCATATGAAGTGGACCCATGAAGTTCAAACAATGTTCCAACTGTATATAGGGTTTGGTATTACCCAGGGTTTCAGGTACCCACTAGGAGTCCTGGCATGTAACCCTTCTGGGTAAAGGGAACTACACGATTTGGAAATAGAGTCTTCATAGAGGTAATCAAAGTCACATGAGGTCATTGGGGTGGATCCTAATCCAATATGACTTGTGTCCTTATTAAAAGGGGAAATTTGGACAAAGAGACAGACAGAGAGAAGACAATGGGAAGGCACAGAGAATAATACTTATAAGACAAGGAATGCTTGAAGCTACCCGAAGCTAGAGGGAGGCCTCACAGCCCTCAGAAGGCATTTACCCAACTGACAACTTGATTTTGGACTTCCAGCCTCTGTGACAATGCATTTCTGTTGTTAAAGCCACCTGGTGCATAGTGCTTTGTTATGGCAGCCCCAGGAAACTAATACATTGTGTGAAGCAGGCCAGTTGATTAATCTCTTCAGCCTCATTTTCTTATCTGTCAAAAGGGACAATATGAAAATCATACCTGTTTCATAACGTTCTTCCGAGGATCAAGTAGTGCCTGGCTTTTGGGAAGACCCTTAGTAATTGGATATCTTACTGTTCTTCCGTAGTCTCTTGGCCTTCCTCTGCTCTGGACCACTTTTAAATTTAGCAATCCCTCGTTGCGTTTCTCCAGAGGTTGGTTAGCCAGGTTTCTGGTTTCTGTGGCCATGAGATCTAGAAGCCTTAGTGGAGAGTGAATCATATTTTCCTATAGGACTAATTTAATTGGCGTTTCCTTTCCTGACAAAGTGCTCGGCAGCAAGTCGTCTACAAAATGATCCTATCCTAATAGGTTAGCATGTGTTAATGGGCTGTGACCTCCCCCCACTCAGGTAACAATTTTAACTAGGAGCTCTCATTTTATGTTACATATTATAGCTTTCAGTACCTATTGATGTCCTTATTTTAAGATGTCTGTCATTCATTGTAAGCTGCAGAAAGCAAGGCTTGGTTATTTGAATAGTTGTTAGAAGAAAAATTTAAATCTGTGAATCCTTCTTGGTGTGTGGGAGGTGAGTGGCTCCTGGAATCATATGTAGGCTTCAGCCTGGCCTCTGAACCTGCGTGGCCTTGGGGCCATTACTTAATATTACTGAGCATCTGCTTTTCCTTTTGCAAAACAAAGGTAATGACACCTGCCCAAGTGACTGCTTTAAGGTTGAACTAAGATAACATAGGCTAGAAATGCCTTTTCTGTGTGGTACATATCCCAAAAGTTCTTTTCCCCCCATTTACCCCATCCCTTAATTGTCACAATCAATGGCTCAAATGTTGGTCACTTCAGGCGTGATGTGGAGGTTACCCTGGGACAGGTAAGAACTTATCATGCTCCTTAATTTATACTCCGTAGAAAGCTGTCTACCACCTGCGTGCTGAGAATCTTTGAGTGACATAATTCAGATTCAAAACTTTATTTCAGTGTGGTTGAAAGTGAATTTGATATTGCACTCATGGCTCTTATGGTGATATTATAACTTCTGAGTTTATTTAAAAAAAGTCTGAAAGTACTAAACACTTGAAGAATGAGGTATCATGAGACGGGGCTGTGTGTGTGTGCATGATGGCTAAAAAAGTAAATTTTCCTATAGCTAGTGTTCTTTAATTATGAATTGGTCATCTCTGTAAATTTAATGTATATTTTTGAAGGTCTCTAAGATAAATCTGCATTAATAATATGGCTATTTGAGCACTTAGGGTTCAGATAATATCAATAACCTAGAAATCTCTAAGCTCTTTATAAACACCAATGCAGACTGTATTAATATCCATATAAAACAGGACTTCAGTTTGGGCTAAATTGAATTAGTCATTTGGTATCGGATAAGGAGTCTGCTCTCTAGTTTCATTTGAAAAGCAGTGGGTCAGGGAAAGAAAGAGGCATAGAATGTTATGTTTTGGCATCATTTTATTTTATTAATTTTCTGGTCTCAAAGCCATTCTCAGATGATTCCATTATAAGGAGGTGGGATATTTGCCATGTTCCATGAAAATAATGATTGATGATGGGAGAGAGATTTATCTGTGCTTTATTATAATCAATATACCTTTATAACTGCTTTTTGTGCACTTAAAAGTCAAATGACCTTATTTCCTTTTAAAAATGAAAATGTATAAATTCTGTAGGCAAAAGTTCAAAACACAGAGGAAATTTCCAAAGGGTTTTATACCCTTCTCTGATTAATAATTATTTTCACAAAAGGACCATGGTTTGAGTAGCTATATGATCTGAAAACCAGTGTAAAGGGAATCATCAGAAAGTGAATCATATTTTCCCATGGGAGTCTAGTTTTAATTAGGAGTTTTATTCCTGATAAAGTTCTCAGGATCATATAAATCAGAAATATGGCCACTAATATATTACGAAAGTAACGATACAACAATATACATTGTTTAATACATTAAATAATAGTATTATACTCCTAGTTATATACAGTGGGCATGCATATAGTATATACATCGATTATCCATAGGGCCCAAGTGTTTTATAAAATATACATTCAGCATATAAAATACACAGCTCTGCTATGATTTAATGTATACGAAAGGACTTAATAAACTATAGAGGGCTATATGATGAAAGCTGAAATTTTATTAGCTTTGTGCATATAACTTAACCTAATACATGTGCAGTAAGACATTCCTAAATGTCTAGTTAGGAATATTTTTGCTCTCAGAATTTGAAAGGACATTTTGGGGTTTGAGTGGCTCATGAGCTAGGATATATAGGGAAGTTTGGGTGGATGCTTTTCTTGTGTTAGTATTTCTTCATGCTTATATGCCTTGTTTCAAAATGTTTTTGCATGTGTTTTGTACCCTCATTATCACTTTCTAACAGAAGACGCATTATCCCCATTTTTCAGAAGAGGACACTGAAGATCACAGAAGATAAATGGCACCTTTAGAGTCACTTTGTCACTAGGAAGTTGCAAAGCCCAAACTAAAACCTGTTCTTTCTAACTCTTCATTCTGTGTTCTTTCAGATATACCATAAGAAACTGATGCTTTCCCCTGCAGTAAGCAGATGCTATATAAATTATTTCAGGGGTCTTAGAGCAGTGTTTAAATTTGGGGTCACCCTCAAAGGGAACTGTTACAGCATCTGAGAGTGTGGTGTTTTCACAGACTTGAGCTATGAGGGTTCAGAGAGGAAGAGGCTCTTGAGTCTGCTCTTTCTTCACCCCCCTACCCCCATAGCATTACTGAATTCAGGTGGTTCTGGCAAGCGAGACAGGTGCACAAGCTGAGCAAAGCACATGGAAAGGGGAAGCGGGGTCACATGTGTTTGCTTTAGTGTATTAGTCAAGTAATACTAGTCAATGCTGCAGTATCGCAGTTATAACAAAGATCTATCAATCACACCAAAGTGGAGGCTCTTTGTGCAGTGACTAAAGGATCAGGACCACTGCCATCTTGGAGTTCCTTTTCTCCAGGTATGAGGACTAAGGGGAAAAAACATGTGGTTGCTTAAGGGAAACGGTGTGTGGTCTCACAGTCATTTGTTCTTCTGTGCTGAGATTATTGCCTTCTACAGCAATGGAATTATGGCACTGTCTTCAGTAACATCCTGCTTAATCACCTGAGCTGACTGTACCTGGCAATCATCTTGGTGGCTTTTGGTTTATTTAATAAACACTTATGGAGTGCTTGTGTATAAGGTATTGGATTGGAAAGTTGATTCAAAGCAGCAATTCATTCCAAAGAATCACTGGGATTGTGTTTCATCCGGTAATCATAACTTCTGCATCAGGGCCGCTGTTAGCCCACATGAAGCCTTTGTGCAAATTAGAAACAGGTACCCCTTCCTGAATGCATTTTACTTTCATCTGTCAGAGAATTGTCATGCTGAGTTTATTAGAACAATACCCTCCACTACTGTCTCTTGAAAAATTGTCAAAACATACAAATCGACAATGTCTGTGAACAGTGCCCCTTAAATGTGTCACCCTCGTGCGGTATGCAGACTGCACAGCTGTATGTGGCAGCCTTGTTCCCTTTACTTCCTGCTTTTGTTTTTTTCTGAAAATCTGCAGATGTGCCCAGGTAAAAATCTTTCCCAACTTTGTAAACATGATGGGATGTGCTTCTTGGGAGAAGATGATTTTTGTTCTGTTAGGCCATAGGAAAAAAGTGTCACTTCTTTTCATAAGGTCAAGTTTGTATACCATTCCCTGAGGCAGATGTCATGCATCTTCTGTTTGATTTCTTTTAAAATGGTATCTACTTTACTCTATTGTTGGTTTCTCTGTTCTTTGACCATCTGCTACATTTTGAAAATATGGATTTACTCCTGCTACAATAGTTCCTTTTTATTCAAAAGGCTTTTACTCAAATAGGATCTTAATGGAATATCCTCGGAATGATAAATTCCTGTCCAGGTGCTAAAAATTATTAGGAAAAGAGATTTTCTGTTTGCCAGCATTTGAAATAGGCCAACCCAGTAGGCAGTGCTCTTATTTATTAAATGGACAAATGAATGGGTACATTGTGTAGGACATTTAGTCTTAAATGTAAACCAATTGCTTTAAAACAACAACAACAACTTGTTTTATGACTGACTTATCACAGAATGACGAAAACCTAGAAAAGCCCATTACTTTTTCTCTAAGTTAAGAATCCTTGGTAAAAATGAAGGAGCAATCATGTGTGAAGAAAGGATGATATGTTTAAAAAAATTTCAGGGCTGGTCTAATTGCCCTTTGATTACTCTCTCTAGGGAATAATTTTTATTCCTTGGTAGGAAACCACGAGCAAGTCTGACCATTTGGTTTTGTGCAAATAAACTTAGTTTAATTTATTGACACATTATACGTACCTGCCAAATTTTCTTTCTTTTTCCCTGACATGTGTCTTGCCTGATGGAGTCACTGTAATGCAGTCTATGTGTTCTTAAAGAAATTATGTTTTGCTAAGGAATGTATCAAAATTGTTAAACCATGTTGCACCTTGTTCTCATTAGTCTTTGGAATGCAGCTGCTGGAACAAAAAGGGCAGGGGAGACAGAACGGTGGCTGTGAATACTCCCACCTCCTCTCCTCCCAGGAGGCCCTCTGTGCTGCGTCCTGACCTGCAGGGCCTCAGCCTTTCCTTGGGTGGTGGTGCCAGGACATGCAGTCAAGAAGTTCCATGAGCCAAGCCCATGGGTGCTCTGTTTGGCTAACAAACCAAGTCACATGAATCTCACCTCTACATGCAGAGTCCAGTACAGTCACCCCACTGTATGATATTTCCACCATCTGGGTTTCCATTGGAAATACTCGCTAAAGGAAGGCCTGTCTGGTGCATGAGTAGCAGTGAGCATGGAAGAGTGTGCAGATGCTCCAAGTCCTGACAACTGTATTTGCTAACATCTTTCTTGTCAGCCCCTGCCCTCCACCCCTGACATCGTGCCTGCTTTAGGATCCCATGAGTTGTGCTTGAACTGGTGGTATCCTTCCTAACAAGCTTCCCTGCTCTTTGCAGCCCACCCTTCACGCTGTGGTCAGAGCAGTTTTGTAAAGGTAGGTGGGCTTTTCCTCTCCTTCCTGTGGGAGCTGTCTGGGGTCCCTGTCACCCACAGCATATAATCAGAGCTTCTTCACATGCTGTTGAAGGCACTTCAGGGTCTGCCTTGTACAACCTAGTCTCCCAACACGTCTGCCTTCATTTTATGTTCCAGGAGTACAGGACTATTTTTAATTTTGGAAATATACCTTGTTCTCTCATACTTCTGTACCTTTGCTCTTGTTTTTCTTTCTTCCTTGGAAGTCCTCCTGGCTAAGGGTTCATTGGGCCCAAATGCTACCTCATCTTTGAAGCCCTCCCTGATTTCCTCTGCTCATTTAGGTGCTCAGCATTCTTGTGCTCCCACTGAGCTTTATGTAAATGCAGCCATCAGAGCAGTTACCTAGTAGTACAAGTACTTGTTGGTTTTGACTGGACTCTGAGCTCCTTGAGGTTGAAGATCATAGCTTTTAATCTGTATCTCCTTAGACTTGGTATATAGATATTCAATGAATGAATTAAGGAGAGATTGCCAAGGTATTGCTCAGTGAATCTTCAAAGCAGTTCTTTTAAAAGGCAGATGTTTCTAAATCCAGCAAGTTCATGTAAAAGAATGGATTTTCTTTGGTGGAAAAAATTCACGTATCTTCGTGGAAAATCAGCTGAATTGCTTTGTCCACCTCTGTGCTTATTGCTTTAATCTCTATGTTGATGTTAATATGTACAAAGTCACCCGGAGGAAGGCTCTGCTCAGGGTCACCCACTGACATGGTGCCTCCTCTGGAAGTCTTCCAGTGACTCGGACTAGGGCAGGAGCATGCGCTCTTGGCCTTCCCTCGTACGTGTTTGTACGTTGCAGAGGTTTTCCTAGGAGGCTGGTTACCCTACTGATATGTCAGAACTCCTGCCGGGACCCCAGATTTGGGCTTCCTTGGGTGCCCTCCCTTGGGAAGGTATTTTCATTATCTGGTAAAAATTGCTGTGGGATTCCAAGACATGTGGCATCACAATCCACCAAGCTCCATTTTGTAGTGAGATGTTTTCTCTTCTTGGTGTCTCATGCGATGGGATTTTAATTTTCTCCAGATTTGGGGGAATTTTATCTTCACTGCTTGGACATCTTCACTTGCAGCCTGTGGCCGGTTTTGGCAGAGTAGGGTGGAGAGGGCTCTGCACCCCCCGCTCGGCAGGCTGCCCTTGGAGTGTAGATCTACAGTCCTTAGGATACAGACCTGCCTGTCACAGTGAGGACACGGGGCAAAGTGAGAGGGGGCTGTCATGCATCAACCCCACAGTGGGTTTGGGGAGGTCTGTGGAGCAGGAAGTCTGTGCTGTCATGGGGTTTCCTCCTGCCTTGGTGAGGAGGGCCCACCTCACTCAGCCTTCAGGAGCCAGTGCCTCTAACCTTCAGGAGCATGGCGAAATGGAAAGGAAAAGGGTTTCAGAGTGGGCAGGGCTGAATTAGAATCCTGATTTTGGCACTTACCGCAGGACCCTGGACAAGTTGCTGAGTTGCTGTAAAAAAAAAAAGCTTATAAAACAGGGCCCGTGCTCCCCGTGGGTTGTTCAAGGATTAATTGTGATAACATTTTGGTGGGCACTGCTGATAGAGACAGGAGTGAGTACCAGTCCTGACAATACATTTGAACAATACTGGAGGCACAGAAAGGGAGTGTGGACTTTTGTTTTGCACACTGGCTTAGTGAAATGGCTGAAATTACTAATATCACAGCCTCAGAGCTACACACTCCATGTGAGGAGCCAGAGCCCGGCCGGAGGATTTGCTCCAGGGGCCCCTTCAGAAGGGGGAGGGGGCAGGATGCCTGAGCTCCAGCCCAGGCTTTGCCACCGACCGCCTCTGTGACCTTAGGTGCGCCACTTGCCTTGTGTTTGCCTCTGTTTCCGGACTCATGTGGAAATCGGTGTGGAACCAGTCTTGCTTACCTCCCAAGGTGTTTGTAGAAACAAAAAACTGTAGATGTGGAAGTGTTATCAAAATACTACAGGGTATTTTATAGCTGAGAATGGGGGCTGGTGGGGTAGTTTCTTCCTCTCTGTTTTCCTTCTTTCCGTTAGCAAGGCACTTCATTATCAGTCACAAAGAAATAACCTAGAAGCAGGGAGGGGAAGCATTTCTGTGAAAGTGATTTCTTGTAGGAGCGATCAATATCCATTTCCAGAGGTTCTTAGGAAAGACTTTGAAGTTGGTTTAACACTTTACACCTGCTCTGCTGTCAGGGGTTGGTCTAGCGGCTGGTCAGATTTGAATTTCACAAGTCCATGAGTCAACTTATTCTTTAGCTCTTAGATAATGCTGTACAGGATAAGCACATTTAAAAGGTGAAAAATCTCTCAACTATGTTAAAAATGTGGGTAGAAATACTGGAAGGTAATATGACAAAATGTTAACTAATGGGTGCATAGTAGAGTCCTGAATGAGTCTTTTTTCTTTATACCCGCATGTACTTTTCAACCTTTCAATAACAGGTTTTGCATTTAGAATTAAACAAAATATGTGTACTTCCTCCCACACATCCAATGTAGTGCTATTACTCAATAGTAGAAAAAAATATGGATTTTAAAATTTGTAACTTGCCAGTGAACTGAAACAGACTAGTGTATCTGGAAAATCCCCAAAGGCCAGGTTGGGTGGGAAGCTTTTCTTGAGCCCCCGTGTGGGGAGCCCTGTGCCCTCTCCTTCTGCTGCTCAGAGCTGGGATGAAACTGCCTTCTAGCTAGGCCTTCCTTATCAGTTGGGTGTTTAGTGAGCAGCACATACCAGGTTCGGTGGGTCTGGAGAACTAATGAACTGCTAAAACTTGACTTTTCATCTCCTGAAGCTTCCTTTGAAACAGCAGATTCCAAATAGGACCTACTGCAGCTGCATCCCACCTCCCACTATACTTTGTATGTTCTGCAGCAGTGCCTCTATTCCTACTCTTGACTCTGAGAGTTTAAGCCAAAGTGTGCCAGAAAACAGCTTTATGAATCAGCACAGCAAACTTAGAGCAGGAAAATGACTCTAGAATAACCCAGTTTTCAGGCCTCCCTGTAAAATGAACTTTGAAATTATTCTAATTAGTTCCCAAAGTGTAAACACTTGAGCCGATCAGAATCAATCAGTTATAAAACAGAAATCCTTTCCTTTCTCAAGCAAACTTCCTTTCTGACCACCCCACTTAGATAATGTCTTGCTAGTGGGGAATTTCCCTTCCTTCCTTGCTCTGATACAGTCTATCACCGAGTCTGGGCAAGATGTCTCCAATTAACTCTACTTTCTCTCTTCCACACCCCAGTTTAGGCCTTCATCATTTTGCAATAAACAACCATAATTGGTTTCCCCACTTCTAGACTCCTTTCCCTCTAGTCTGTACATGACTGCCAGATTAATTCCTGGAAAATAGAGCTGATGGGTCATTCTCCCAATCAAAGGATTTCTTGAGTTCCCTGTTGCCTTCAAAAAGCAGATGTTTGGTGTTCTGGAGTGAGAAGGCAGGTAATAGGGAGTTCAAGAAAGCAGGTAAGCCGCCCCTTTCCAAGGCAGTCCCAGCCCCACGCATACCTCTAGGCTAAGTGCTGTAGCCAAAGGAGCTGCAGCCCATTCTGCCAAGAGCCTGTGCCTTCCCCTTCCTCAGCCTTTGCTCCAGTCCTGTTTGTTTCAGATACCCCCTCCCCCTTTGCCCACTCATTGCTGACATGCAAAAGCCCACCCATTCTCGGTTTGGATGCTGTCTTTTCATGAAGTCTGAATTTGTCATATACCTTGCTACCCTCTCCCACTTCATGAAAACAAGTGTGTCCTTTTATCCTTCCTCTGAGGTTCATTAGCATGCTATGAAATTCTTTCTCTTGTTATAGTAGTATATTAAGCAGTTTGTGTATTCATCTGCTCAAGGGATTGGAATATCTGTGAGGTAGCCAAGACTATCTTACTCTTTAGGATCTCTCCATACTGTCTGGCTGAGTGCCTTGAACCTGTATTTGTTAAATGTAATCGAATAGTAGGCATTTAAAAATGGCTTTTAATGAGGCATCTAGAGTAGATTTATGAAAAATACTAATTTTTCTGAGCTTCACTCATGAAGAGTAAAAATATAAAATTCTGTGCTATCCCATTTTAGTAGAGTCCTATGCTGCTTGAGATGCTGAGGCCTGGAAGTTTTTCCTATTTTCCAACTTGAGTAGACTTTCTTTAAAAAGGGAGTAATTTTGGTTCCATGAGAAAGTGGGAGCATGGATAGAGATGTGTAAGGGTTTTGGTGTCAGCGTAACATAGGGTCAGTTCTTAGCCATGGGAAAATTATTTAACCTCTGTTAAGACCTCAGGTTCTTCATATACAAAATGCTGATAATATCTGCTTACATTTTTGTGTGGATTGAAGGATGATGGGTGGAAACATCTAGAACAGTGTCTGGCACACAGTAGGCATGTCAAATGCAGTAATGATTAATTATTTTCATAGCTATTACCCATGGTTCAGTTAGAAAGTGGGGCATCTATTAAGTACAGCTGCAGACTGAAAACCAATTTTGTGTTATTTCAAAAGCTCCTCTTGCACAATGGGTTTTATTAAAATGTGAGATTGTTTATAAAGCAGAGAATTACTTGACAGCTGACCCTGAAAATGGAGCTTGAGCTCAAGCAGGAAATGCCAGGTGTGCTGTGCTAGGCTGTGCTGGGCATCTCCTCCTTAGCAGGCAAGGTCTTTAGGCCAGAAAAAGCAGATGTTTGGTGTTCTGGAATGAGAAGGCAGAATGGGGTCCTGTTTGCTCTTTCGTAGTGTATGGTTGTGAAATGCAACAGTGTGTGAGGCTGGGCTTAGAAACTATGCATTAATGGAGGTCTTGCATGTGCATGGCTTAAAAATAGCTTAAGAAACCTGCCACTCTCATTGTATCTCCATGGGGGGAAAGACCAAGAAAAGATGAGAGAAGAGAACTGGGTCAATTGGATGACTGATTCTTGAATACCTATCATGTACTAGGCACTGCTTTTGGGAGGTGGGGACAGTGATTAGAATGATGGTGCAGAATATAAAGATGACAAGAGTAGTCTTTTTTTTTTTAATGAGTTCTGGACTCTTGAAGATATGGTGAAAGTTTTCGACTTTCTCCAAGGAAAATGTGTACATGTACACACCATTTTATATATAATTCCCAGGGACTCTTGGGTCTCCGGAATTTCATGTAAGTACCCTTAGTTAAGAACCCTTTGTTAGTAATTACAATCGAGTGCAAACATTAACACGGATGTTGAATTCAGAAATACATGGTTCAAGTTTGTGTTGATCAGCCATGTATCTCCACAAATGATGTAATGATCTTGGATAATTTAACCTTTCAAAACGTTAGTCACCTAATGTAGATGAGAATAATAGCAGCATCTCATGGGGTTATAGTGAAGATGAAATAATAAGCAAGAAGCTATTAGCACTAAGCCTGGCATGTGGTAAATGATCAGTAAACGGTAACACATTTTTATTAGCCTGCTCTAAGGGAGCCACAAAAGTATAGCAGGAGATTAATTCCTATCAACAGCTGGAAGGAAAGTATGAACCACAGTTTTTAGTTGAGATCTCGTATAATTGTGAATAACAACGTGGTGGGGTTTTCTATCTGTATAGGCAATGAATTTATGGTGAGTGTCTCATGCCTGCTTGGAAAATAAGACAACTACAACAGCATTTCATAGGGGTGTTTCATATATTCCCCCGGAGGGAATAAATCTTACTCAATGACTGCTAAATACTAATAGTTATAATTCATCAGCAAAAATGAAGAAAAAAGATAAGTTGAGGATGATAACATTATGAGCTACTGAAGAGTTTCCATGTGCCAGGCACTGTGCTAAGGGCATCCCATTTGTGTGGGTTTGTGCTGACCTTTCTGGAGAACCTCAGTCACCTAGAAGAGCACAAGTCAAAAGATAAAGAACTCTCACTAGGTATAGTTGGAGGTCAGCAGGCTGTGTGTGTGCACGTATGTGCACATGTGTATGCAGGGTAGCAAATAGGGAGCTGCTTTATCAGCTTTCACTCATTTGACTGCTTTCTGAGCTGTAAGTCCAACATTTTAGAATGTGCCTGTTGAAAAAAGAAGGTTTATCATGCAGAGTGTAAGATTACAAGCACAAGATTCAGAAAAGAGTTTCTGAGCTTGGGGGAGAATTACAATTAACCTTGTAAAGAGTACAGATGAAAGTCTTTCCCACAGTTACAATCAAAGACACTTTAAGCCACTCTTTCCCCAGAGGAATAGTTGCTTTTTATAGCATGTTTTAAAGTTTTATTTCAAAAACAGTCAGCATCTTAAAGCAGAATGGTGTATGTTCCCCAGGCCTTTGCCTATGCTGTGTTTTCAGTTTTCTCAATTGTATTACTGAGTTTCTGGACACAATGTGAGTTCCTACCATCATCGGATCCATGTGGGGAAGGATTTAGCCTGACTTTCTTGTGCTCATAGCAAGAACTCTCACCCAAATCTCCCTGCTATTTTCTCCTGAGGGGAGAGCTCAGAGTTAGCATTTTTATGTTAGACGAGATTGTCTCTTTCAGTTAAAGAAACTGAGGCCTAGAGCAGGGATGAAATCCAGTAGACCCAGCACTCAACTGCTTCTGAAACTCAAGAAAACAGTTTCTTGCCCTTATCCTGGGTTGGAATGCCTCCTAATTGTGTCATAGGTCTCTTTGCACACATGGGAGTAACTGTGTGCATGTGCTTTAACTTCAGTACTTAAATATCATATGTCTTTTCCTAAGATGTAGACACTGTGAATAATTGCCATTCAGTAATACCCCTCTGCTGAGCACCTGACTTGCAGGGATGATGACTAGTCTGATAGCACCGAGGGGTCACCGTCCCGCCGTGCTCAGTTTGCCACTGCGTTTGAGTGCAGTTTCAAGGCTTGGGAAACCTATTCACATTTTTCTGGGTCTGCTTGCTGCACTCCACTCCAGTCCTTTGTCCTGGGTCCCACTGGCCCCTCAGCACAGCTTTCAGCTTCCCCTGGGTCCTGGAGTTTAATGACTGAAGAGAACAAGAACTGCTTTCTCCCCACCATTATCTGCCCTCTGACAGTGACTAGATGAAAGCTGGAAGTCTGACCTGATTCTAACGTCATTTGGACGTGCACCTCTTATTTGTACGATGCAGAGCACTCTTGTAGGGGCTTTTCCACTGGTCACCGCGCTGACAGGCTGTTCCTTGATAGGTGCTCAGTGCTGCCCTGGTTGAGCTTTGTCAGGCAGAGCCAGTCTTAGGAGCCACCTGTTAAAGTCCTGTAAGCTTTGCCACAGTCAAGAGTAGGGACGGCAAATGATTGTATTTCAGGTGCCAGTTCCAGTTGACTGGCTGTCTGAAGTGGAAAAAAGTGCGATGCTTTGTAATGTCTGGCATGTGGGCAGAATTGGTGGGTGGTGGTAGCAGCTGTGCCACATTATCTCTAGCTAAAAAGACAAGGTACTAGGCATTGACACATAAGACTCTTTCTGATTTGCTTTCTGCCTATCTGTCCAGAATCACTTGCCCCTCCCCAGCCTGCATCCTCCCTTCACACTGCCTCCCCAACACACCGGCTGTCACACCAACATGGCTTTGTATCTGCCGAACTTCTGCCTGCAATCCTTTGCCTCTTGTTTGGCCATTGCTGCAGTGTCCTTCAACCCCTGACTCAACTCTTACTGCCTTCGAAGCCTCCTCGCCTTTTTGCCTCTTAGCCAGACTCCACAAAATCACTTCTTTCTCTAGTTTCTCATTGCTTTCTGTATATGCATAATTTTATTAACCCATAATAATTTAATCATATGTCTGCTCTCCTCACTACTTGGGAAAAATCAATATTAACTGATCCCCTTCAATGTCCCAACTCACTGGGAAGCCCTGCCCATCTAGAAAGCCCAGTGGAGTAGAAAGAGGGTGGAGGTGTGAAGCTGACTTTCTGGTTTGAGCCCTGTTCTTTTGCTGTGAGGATAGGTCCTCTGTCTGAGTCTCAGGCTATTCATGTTGTGAACTGGAAATCATAATGCTTATGCCAGTTTGTTCAGGTGTTTAGAAATAGTATTTCTGAAGTGTTAGCATGTAATAGTAAGTCCTCAATAAATGGTAACTATTATTGTTGGTCATCTAGTTTATCTTTAGACCATTCTGTGAGGTGTGGTAGGAATTGTTTGTTTTTTAATGCTGCAACTGAGACTCAAATTATGTCCTTACAGCCATAAATTTAATAAATTTCTGAGTTAGAGTTTAAACTCAGCTCAGTGTGACTTTAGGGCCAGTATCCTCTTTCTTCTCGTGTGTTTTTACAAAAAATAGAAATGGTCTGAAATCTCAAAAATGTTGTAAAAACAGTACAAAGAATTCTGTATCCCCCTTACTTCATCAGGATTTTCCAATTGTTATTATTTTACCTTAATTTTTGGTCACCCCTCCCACATGTACATGAACCCACACACCTTACAACACACATCTTTTTCTGACATGCTGACTCATCACCTCTGTTACTGCCCCAACAAGGACCTCTTCTGCATCATCTTATAACCATCTCAGCAGGGAGAGCAGTGTTGACACAGTGCTCACTATCCCATCCACGGTCCCCGTTCAGATTCCTCCAAGTATTCTAGCAATCAATGTCTCTTTTTCCTTTATGGTTCAGAATCCTATCTAGGAGCATGTATTGTACTTAGTTATCTCATCTCACTAAAATCCTTTAGTCTGGAACCATTCTCCATTCCCCCTGTGTCTCAAGCCCTTGCTAGGACTTACATTCCTTGGGGTCATCCTCCGTCTGGAATTGTGCAGTGTTCCCTCATCATCAGACTTGGGCCCTGCACTGCTGGGCGGAAACCAGTGATGATGCTTCTCCTGGCGGTTTTGCGTTTTCTCTATGCCTTCTCATTATTGTGAAGACTCAGTTAAGAACTGTGCCTGGTACACAATGCTCAATAAATGTTAACTATTCACATGACTATCTTTGAAAGTGTACACACCTATTGGTGTACAAGTTTTATACTTTTATGAACAAAAGGCAAAAGCCCCATGGAGAACAGTTTTCGGCCAGTCTCACAGAGAACTGTGTCATGTTTACTCAGTGATTTCAGATGAGAAAAAGGAGATAATAGAGGGACAAGAATTTTATTTTTGTGTATGTTTTTTTAATAGAGAAAGGCTGCATTCTACCAGAAATCAAGAATGGAATTAACACCCATCGTGTGTGTATCTGCCTATTCTCTCCAAACACCTCCTCATTCCCTAAAACTTTGCCAGCACCGGGGAGGTCCAGCAAGAAATGCTCTTTAAATCCTCTGCATTCTTCCAGAAGCCCAAGGGGTTTAACAAGTTCTGATTTTAGCTAAAACATATAAACCACAAAAAGAAAAATGAAAAAACTTTCAACTTCTGTAACTTGGTTCTTTATGCCAGAAATCTTCGTGTGCTTGTCAATAAAGCAAAGCCTAGAATTTTTGTTATTGGGTAATCAATATAAGGCATGGCATTTCTTCAGGTAAGAGAAGTGGGTGCTTTACTGAATGAATGGGTTTCACATTATCAGTA
Source organism: Manis javanica (assembly GCF_040802235.1). NCBI lineage: Eukaryota > Metazoa > Chordata > Mammalia > Pholidota > Manidae > Manis > Manis javanica. Next base: position 48,910,970 of record NC_133157.1, read on the forward strand.
CAAAGTTACTAGGAGTAAACTTTAATTTCCAGAGAGAATAATACATATATATTCATACATATATTTCAACTATATATATATATAGTTGAAAAAAGATAAAAAATTTTTCCCTTTAAGCTGAACATCAGGCGAAATGGAGAAAAATCATTAATGAAATCAGAGATCATTTTGACATGTTGAATTATGAACACACAGCACAGTGAAGTAATTTTGTTCCAGCTGCTCAGCTGTGGTAATAATTATCCTCAAAATTCAGTCTCCTGCTTTTTTTGGGGGTGTGTGTGTCTTATAACAGTGACTTCAGTCCCTAAGAATCAAATGCTTGTTTAAAAATATTTATGGTACACAAAGGAATACATTTAATGTGATAGGCTATTTTTCTAAAATTATTCTACTCATTGTTTAAATTAGTTTTTTTTCACTTTCATGACATTATAAGAGATTTGGCTCAAAATTCGAAAATCTCCTTAGAGGCAGAGAAAAAAAATGTATATTAGCATTTGTAAATCTTTTTTTGATGGGGGATATAACAGTTGTTGAAATTTTGGTATCAGTTGAAATTCCAAGGGTCTCAAGAATTGAAGCAAGCCACGGTGGGGCATGGGGAATTTTTAGTTAATGATGGTTAACTCACTAGTTCACGGGTGAGCAGTGGAGAAAATCTTCTCCTGTTTGAATTAGGCCTTGGCTATGGATTCCGATCTTTCTGTCTGCACACCTTGCTCTGCCACTTGCTGTGAAGGAAGAAAGGGCTCCTTTCTGGGCTGTTCAGGTAGGAAATGGTATTGGATAGGAGGGCTGAGCAGGGGAGAGCTGATGGGAGCCATTTATTCTCCAGTATCCACCGCATGGGGCAGGCCATGTTTAGAGAAGGAAGGGCCCCAGAAATTTTGACCGAGACCTTGGCATTGAAAATTTGATACGGAGGCTAAGGCAACCTTAGCACCAAGTTTTGGGGCTCAAAGCTGTGGGATGTCTATAAATACTGTGCAGTCGTTGTTCTCAGTAATTCACAAGGCCCTTGGCAGCTCCCAGGCCTTTCACTAGCTCTGTGCAGGACATAAAGAGATCATGATTGTTCCCCAGAGATGGGATGTGGGGATGCTGGGATACTTTTCTGAAGGAGTACAGCTCTACCTAGAGTCCTGCTCTTCAGACCTTGCGGCCCCACTCAAGTTGTCACCAGTTCACTTGTTGAAACTCATAGCAAGAATCTAGGGCTATGGTGGATTTGCATGTCAATTGCTTTGGGTAGAGAACAGAGGCAGTGCACCTCAGCCAATGGCCAGTGTTTTATTTATAGATTCGCCCAGAACTTCCAGTTCTTTCCCCAAACTTGAAGCTAAGGGAGGAGGAGGAGTCTTTTATGAACCACTGCTTGGGGTAATCTGATCTCAAAAACGACAGCTCAGGGTAATCCTAGCCAGTCCCTGATCATTCCCAAGAAAGGGGCTTTAAAAACACAACCCTTCCTTGTTATTTATGAAATATGAGGGAAAGGGGCATGTGTGGCGAGAGAAATTATGAAACAAATTAATACATGTTGAGTGGTTGATGTCAGCTGGCTGGTGGAAATTAACATGGTGTATAACCTAACTGTTGTCTTTCTACCTTAATTAATGATATGAGACATTTAACATGTTCAAACATTAAGCCAAACATCTGGGGTTTTATGGATGGTGGCTTTTATCCAACTGTTTACTCTCCCTGCTTTCCAAGTAAGATCCATGCTCCCTGGGTCCTGTTCACTCTTAAATTTAGTAAGTCAGAGGCCACACAAGCCCCACCGCCAAGCTTTGTGATTGTGGGAGGAGAAGTGTCTCATTCTCAGTGATCAACCTGAATTTTTCTTAGGAAGGAATTTGATAGGACGAAGAGAGCATCTTTTGAGGGGACAGCAAAACCGGCACTAGCCCTGGTCCTGCCACTGCTTGTTCTGTAAGATGGAGCTGGTCTTGAACCCTCTGGCCTTGCTTTCATCTGTGATATTGTTGGGGTTAATTAATAATTCCTGCCCTGCTTAACTTGTAGGGTTGCAGGGAGAATAAGATGGGACCATATGGAAAAGCTGTGTAAACTGTACGTTTTATACATTGTTTGTGCTGACACCCAAAAACGTTTTGGTAAGCATGTAGGTGTCGGAGGTAATGTGCTGGCTGGTTATGTGACAGTGAACAAGATGCCCCGCCTCCCTTACACGAGAAACCTAGTCTGGGCAACAACTACACAAGCGTTTCTAAATGCTGTGGGATAAAATGCGCGGTAAGAGTGATCACAGAGAGCTACACATGCAGCCCCCTCTTGGGTAGGGGTCAGGTGGTGCGTCAAGGACACTGAAGAAAGAGATGAAAGAGGCTTTGGTGGTTTTTCGCAACATCTAAAAGAGAGCCTTGGGAAGAGTGCTTTAGCACAGCTGTTGGGTTTCATCCGAAATTCGCAGGGTACTTACTAGATGTCTTGAGAAGAGAGTGAAATGCTAGTGAAGTATGTGAGCTTGCTGCTTTTTGGCTGGAGGACACTGAAAGGCCGTGTGGGAACAAGCCCAGTGCAGCTGACACAACTTCACAGTGAGAGAAGGAAGCTGCCTTTGGTTGTTGGCTCTGCACTTATCATCAGCTTAAATCAAGATCCTGTTTTGTCCCAGGTGGTTGGAATAAAGCCGTATTAGCCTCCAGGGAACTCTTGCTTAAGCAGATACATGCTTGTTTTGTGTAGGCCCTACCTCGTAGGGATTTAGTATTTATTTAATTAAAAAAAACCTTAAATCTGAAAAAAAGAGAAAACAGAGTGATGAACTCTCATGTATACATGTCCCAGCATCAATGGTCATCAAGATTTTGCCACATTTGACTCATGCATTAATTCCAGATGTCTTGTCATTTCACCCTATATATTTATTATGCTTCTCTAAAAGTATGGATTTTCCTTATATAACCCCAATGACATGATCACATATAAAAAATGGTATTTTAGAAAGTTTTTCTGCTCTTCTTCCTCCCCAACACTTGATTATGAAAAATTTCAAGCATAAAACAAAGTTGAAAGAATTTTAAAGTGAATGGCTGTGTATCCATCACCTAGATTATATCAATAACATCGACACATCTCTCCATCTGTTCATCCCATTATCCATCATCCATCTTTTCCATGTACTTCAAAGTAAATCACAGAGCTTGGTAAACTTTTCCCCTAAATAGTTCAGTATTCATATCATTAACAACAGATTAATGTTGGTTTCCTTTTTCTTTTGAGGTAAATATACAATGAAATGCACACATCTGGAGATTATTTGCTGAGTTTTGACAAATTCAAGTGCTTGTATAACCCAAATTTATATCAAGATATGGAACAGTACAACACCCCAGAAAGTTCCTGCACTTTCTCAACTGTCCCTTCTCTTGCTATCAAATGGGAACTGCTGATAGATTTTTTTTCCCACTAAAGGTTGGTTCTTCCTGTTCTAGAATTTTATATGAATGGGTTAATAAAGCATACATTCTTTTGATTGATTCTTCTTTCACTCAGCAAAATGTTGAGATTTATCCATGCTGCTGTATGTAACTTTCTCCTGCTGTGTAGTATTCCATTGAATACCACAGTTTATTCTCCCACCAATGGATGCCTGGGATATTTCTAGGTTTGAGCTTTATCAGTAAGCTTCTATGAACATTCTTGTCCAACTCTTTTTCATGAATTAAAATAATTTATTTTTGTATAAATTCCTACAGATGGAATTGTAGAAGTCCAGCATGTAGAAACTGTCCTACCTTTTGCCAGATTGGTCTGGAGCATTTTACATTCCTACCAACAACGTGTGACAATTCTAGTTCCATTTTGCCAACAATAGGTTTTGTTAGTCTTTAATTTTAGCTATGCTGGTGTGTGTTGTGGTATCTCATTTTGGTTTAACCTTGCATTTCCCTGATAACTCATGATGTTAAGCACTTTTGTATATGTTTATTGTCCATTTGTATATCCCTTTGTGATGCATAATTTCAAGTCTTTTGCCTCTTACTTTTTTGTGTTTCAATAGAATTATAAGTCTTTATACACAAGATACTAGTCCTTTGCTAGTATCTGTTTTGCAAGTGTGTGGCTTGCTTATTTTCTTAGTGGTATCGTTGAGCAGAAGATTTTGACTTTGATGATAACTAACTTACTAATTCCTTCTTTTATGGCTATAACTTTCTATGACCTAAGAGATCTTTGCCTTCTTCCAAATTACAAAGATATGCTCCTGTTTTCCTCTAAAATCTTTGTAAGTCTAGGTTTTACATTTAGGTTTGTGATCCAGCTCAAGTTATGTATGTATGTTATTTGAGACTGGGTTCAAAGATTTGTGTTTTAAAACCAAATTTTAGGCTTCATTACATAGGGAGTGACACACAAGGGCAAACAGATATGAGTCTACCTGTTAGGTTTCTTTTGTACACCTGCTGCTGTGTCATGCCACAGTGGACAGAATGTACCCATGTGTGATACTTGCCCTTGTCTTGCATGGTTTCAGCAATCAGGTATTGAGTGTCTGTCATGTGTCATACAGTGGTACCCAAGACCTACCTGCCAGGAAGTCAGACTGAGCAGGAGGCTACATGCATGTGGTGTGTGAATATGGGGACCAGCAGAGCAAACATGGTTGAGCTGACAGGAGGGATTTTTGAGCTGAAACCTGAAGGAAGTGAAGAGGCAAGGGTAGGAACAGTGTCCTGAGAAGAGTGTTGCCAGAGCCTGAGGGTAGGGGGTGGGGGGACCTGCAAAGTTAGAACAGCCTAGGGTAGTGCCTGTCCTCCCCCAGAGGACTGGTTCTCTGCAAGTTGGAAAGAGAAGGTGCCCTGGTGACTGGCACATTTCTCTCTGTGTCTCTAAGACTTAGTGGGTCCATTGCCCAAATCCCCTATATTTCCTAGGGATGCCTCGACTAATTGCACCTTCTTGTAGAGGTTCCTCCAATGAATCGAAGTATTTTTTTCACAGAATAAATTCTTCCTTTGGACTGCCAAGGAGAGGGGAACTGGGAGACCCCATGAAGGCTCTCCAATAGCCTGTACCTGTTCTTTGCTGCTCTCTCCTGTCCTCAGTTTCTCTAAGGAACACTGCCTCATGCTGACCTCCTTCCTACCCACTTGGCCTAGTGGCTTCATGTCCCACAGAGCTCTTCTCATGAGCGCCTGCCATCCCACAAGTCCCTCAGCCCCTCACTCTGCTGAACCAGAGTATTTTTCCCCAGAGCTGCTGAGCACGCTGCCGGAAGTCCCCACACTGAGCCTGGATGGGCCCCTCCACCCAGCCTCTCTACTCCTGGAGGCAAGTCTGCCTGCTTGTCCAGCTGCCCCTCCAGCACACCCCCTGCCATGTCCCCTGCGTACCGTGAACCTCTCTTCTGGCTACCTTTAGCATCTCATCCGCTTTCTCTCTGGATGCCTTTGTGTCAGGGTGGAGGCCATCAAGCCAGTGCTGCTCAGATTCCCATCTCTCCCCTTAAATGGTCTCCTTGGCCCCCTCCCACTCCCTCCTTAATCATATCTCCTTTGCAGTCCAGCCTCTGGCTTCATCAGTTATTGTTGCTCTGGAAGAATCCCTACCTGCTAATCTATTCCTCTACCTATGAAGATCGGATTCTCCTTCTTTTACCCACCACCCCAGGAGGATAATCACAGGTAACAATTCTGGTGTACTTCCTGACTAACTTCTTGAGCTCCTGTCTGACATCTCTGGTTGCTTTCGCCACAAGAGTTCTCAGCATGGTGGCCTCTCCCTCTCATACCCGTTTCCTGGCCCCGGCCAGCTACTCTCCCAGCTGCCTCCTGGTCACTGCCTGAGACACCTTTTCTCAGCCCTCAGGCCTTTTGATTTTCCTGTGACCTTTAACTAGTGGACAGCTTAAGTCTTTTATTTGAATCTATGCCATTGAGTTTTCTTTTTCATCAGTTTTTATACCCTGAAACTTTTGTTTTGCTTCTTAAATATGCTGTTCTTCAAGGTTTGGCCTTGTTTTATTCTTTTATCTTCTGTTCTTGGCAACTTCATGCATATTTTTATGGCTTCATTGTCATTCTAGATGTCTTCCAAATGTATGACTCCTACAAATTACCATTTTCAAGTCTGTGGATGTTTCCATAAGGATTGCCTTCTTCCCTTTGCTTCCCTTCATTCATTTGTTCATTCACTCACTCACTCATTTACCATTCATTCATTCATTCTTATGTTTGTTACTAATCCCCACTTCCCTAACCTAGCACCCTTAATAGACATAGTTAATCAATCAAGATGGTCTTTCTTACTAAACTTGGTTGTGACCTCAGAATCTTTTCATTGTCGTCCCCTTAGGCAGCCACTGCTAGTTGAATATTAGTTGCATCTGTTTGTCATATTTGTATTAAATGGTCTTTAAGGTTGCTTGTTCTCCCTCACCTATTGAAGCATTTGGCCCTGTTGTCTGGCTCACAGGATCTGGTCCCGTGAAGTGTTAATTGCTACCAAAGCGCTCTAGTTTGTAATCCCTGCTCAATTCATAGCACCATGGTCAGAGTATAAACTGGAGTTATTCAGATTTCTCACACTGTTCTGAGCCTTTAAAGATCTATATAGAAGAAAAGATGGCGGCATGAGAGGTGAGACAGAGAACTCCTCCTAAAACCACATATAATATGAAAATATAATAAATGCAACTAATCCTGAAAGAGCAACAGGAAAGAAGGCTGTGCCAGACTGCATACACCTGGCGAAAAGGGCAGACCTCATGGAACAAGGTAATGTACCAAAGCCATGACCTGGCAGGACCCAAGCCCTTCCCCCACCCCAGCTCACCAGCAGGAGGAAGAGAAATGAAGTAGGGAGGGAGTGGAGGCCTGGAACTGCTGAACACCTAGCCCTGGAGATCTTTTCTGGGAGCACAAACCTACATTACATGTAGCTCTGGTGATTAGTGGGGTTGGAAAGCTAAGACAGGTGGAATACCTGGAGAGACTGAGATTTCAGCTGCTTGTGGAAAACAGGGATCCATAACTGGCTGATATGGGCAGGCAGTCTGAGAGACTTCCCAACAGTGAGAGGGATGCTAAAGGGGCAAGGATTTCACAGAGCTTACTGCTCAGGAGAAAGGACAGATAGACAAAATTGTCTGGACACACTCTGCCCAGCAGGTTGGGGACTTTCAATATCTTCAGGTGTTCCAACCCCCTGGCTGGCTATGCAGCTACAAGGCTCCCCACAGTGATACGCAGCCTGCTGCACCTTCCTCCCAGCCAGCCCGTACCTGGCTTGCAAACCAACCCCAGCCCTGGTGTCAGGCTAGCCAGAGGGAAGCCCTGCCTACAGCAGCTACAAATGCAAAGCATAGAGACTTACACCTGTGTGTTCAGCCCACTGGTTCTGGCAGTGGAGACAGGCATAGCAGCCAGGAAGCAGGAAACAGCTCCTTCCTCCCTCCAGGCACCAGTGCCTCTCCCTTGTGACCCCTGATATTGCTCCTGGGGTGGAGCAACTTCAGAGATGAGCTTCTGGGCACTAGAGGGCACTACATACAAATAAGAAACATCAAAGGAACCTGGTTCAAACAAAAATACTACAAACACTGGAAAAAGAGTCAAATGAAACTGATCTCATCAATCTCCCTGAAAGAGATTTCAAAATAAAAATGGTAAACATGCTCCTGGAGGTACAGAAAAATATTCAAGAACTCAGGAATGAATTTAAGGTGGAGATCTAATTGTTAAGGAACACAATGGAGGGTTTTTTTAATTTCATTTTTTTATTTTGGTATCATTAATCTACAGTTACAGACAATGGAGGGTTTTAAAAGTAGATTATATACAATGGAAGAGATGATAAATGAAACAGAAATTAGAGAAGAGGAATGCAAAGAAGCTGAGGCACAGAGAGAAAAAAGGATCTCTAAGAATGAAAGAATATTGAGAGAACTGTGTGGCCAATCCAAACGAACAATATTCATATTATAGGGATACCAGAAGAAGAAGAAGAAGAAGAGAGAGAAAAAGGGATAGAAAGTGTCTTTGAGGAGGTAATTGATGAAAACTTCACCAATCTGGGGAAGGAGATAGTCTCTCAGGACATGGAGGTGCACAGATCTCCCAACACAAGGGACCCAAGGATGACAACACCAAGACATATAATAATTAAAATGGCAAAAATCAAGGATAAAGACAGACTATTAAAAGCAGCCAGAGAGAGAAAAAAGATCACATACAAAGGAAAACCCATCAGGCTATCATCAGACTTCTCAGCAGAAACCTTACAGGCCAGAAGCGAGTGGCATGATGTATTTAATGAAATTAAACAGAAGCCTTGAACCAAGAATACTCTACCCACAAGATTATCATTTAAATTTGAAGGAGGGATTAAACAATTTCCAGATAAGCAAAAGCTGAAAGACTTTACATCCCACAGTGTATTTTTGAGAAACTGCTATAGATGGAAGTGTTCTTAGGGCTAAATGGCTGTCACCAGAGGTAATAAAACCACAGTAAGGAAAGTAGAATAGTTAATTATTAAGCAAATGCAAAATTAAATCAACTACCCCCAAAGTCAGTCAAGGGATAGACAAAGAGTACTGAATATGATATCTAATATAGAAAGAATGAAGAAGGAAGAAAAAGGAGGAGAAAAAAAAAGAATCTTTAGATTGTGCTTGTAATGGCATGCTAAATGAATTAAATTAGACTCTTAGATAGTAAGGAAGTTACACATGAATCTCTGGTAACCATGAATCTAATGCCTGCAATGGCAGTAAGTACATACCTATCGATAATCACCCTAAATGTAAATGGACTGTATGCACCAATCAAAAGACATAGAGTCACTGTATGGATAAAAAAGCAAGACCCAATTATATGCGGCCAATAAGAGACTCACTTCAAACCCAAAGACATACACAAACTAAAAGTGAAGGAGTGGAAAAAGACATTTCATGCAACTAATAGGGAGAAAAAAGCATGAGTTGCAGTACTTGTATCAGACAAAATAGACTTCAAAACAAAGTTACAAGAGACAAAGAAGGACATTACATAATGATAAAGGGGTCAATCCAACAAGAGGATATAACCATTATAAATATCTATGCACCCAACACAGGAGCACCTACATATGTGAAACAAATACTAACAGAATTGAAGGGGGAAATAGAATGCAATGCATTCATTTTAGGAGACTTCAGCACACCACTCACTTCAAAGGACAGATCAGCCAGACAGAAATAAGTAAGGAGACAGAGGCATTGAACAACATATTAAAACAGATGGACCTAACAGACATCTACAGAACTTTCCACCCAGAAGCAGCAGGATACACATTCTGCTCAAGTACGCATGGAACATTTTCAAGAATAATTCATATACTAGCACACAAAAAGAGCCTCAGTAAATTCAAAATGATTGAAATTGTACCAACCAGCTTCTCAGACCACAAAGGTATGAAACTAGAAATAAATTATGTAAAGAAAATGAAAAAGCCCACAAACACATAGGCTTAACAACATGCTCCTAAATAACCAATGGATCAGTGACCAAATAAAAACAGAGATCAAGCAATATATGGCAAATGACCGCAATAATTCAACACAGCAAAATATGTGGCATGCAGTAAAGACTGTGCTAAGAGGGAAGTACATCGCAATACAGGCCTACATCAGGAAAGAAGAACAATCCCATATGAACTGTCTAAACTCACAGTTAATGAAACTAGAAAAAGAACAAATGAGGCCCAAAGTCAGTATAAGAAGGGACATAATAAAGATCAGAAAATAAATTTAAAAAATTGAGAAGAATAAAACAGTAAAAAGAATCAATGAAAGCAGAAGCTGGTTCTTCTAGAAAAAAAACAAAATAGATAAACCCTTAGCCAGACTTATCAAGAAAAAAAGAGAGTCTACACTCATAAACACAATAAAAAATGAGAAAGGAAAAATCACTATAGATGCCACAGAAATACAAAGAATTATGAGACAATACTATGAAAAATTACATGAAAACAAACTGGATAACCTAGAAGAAATGGACAACTTCCTAGAAAAATACAACCTTCCAAGGCTGACCCAGAAAGAAACAGAAAATCTGAGCAGATCAATTACTAGCAATGGAATAGAATTGGTAATAAAAAAACAACCTAAGAACAAAACCCTTGGACCAGATGGCTTCACCGCTGAAATTTATAAAACATTTAGTGCAGACATACTAGCCATTCTCCTTAAAGCTTACCAAAAAGTAGAAGAGGATGGAATACGTCCAAACTCATTCTATGAGGCCAGCATTACCACAATACCAAAACCAGGCAAAGACCCCACAAAAAAAGAAAATTACAGGCCAATATGCCTGATGAACATAGATGCAAAAATCCTCAACAAAATATTAGCAAGCCAAATACAAAAATACAACAAAAATATCATCCATCATGATCAAGTAGGATTTATTCCAGGTATGCAAGGATGGTACAACAGGAGAAAATCCATTAACATCATCCACCACATCAAAAAAAGGATGAAAACCACATGATCATCTCCACACATGTCAAAAAAGCATTTGACAAAATTCAACATCCATTCATGATAAAAACTGTTAACTAAATGGGTATACAGGTAAGGTACCTCAACATAAAAAAGGCCATATATGACAAACCCACAGCCAACATCATACTTAACAGCAAGAAGCTGAAAGCCTTTCCTATAAGATCGGGAACAAGACAAGGAAGCCCCCCACTTTTATTCAACATATTTCTGGAGGTCCTCACCATGGCAATTAGACAACACAAAGAAATAAAAGGCATCCAGATTGGTAAAGAAGAAGTTAAACTGTCACTGTTTGCCCATGACATGACATTATTCATAAAACACCCAAAAGAATCCACTCCAAAACTACTAGAATATCTGAATTCAGCAAAGTTGCAGGATATAAAATTAACATGCAGTAATCTGTTGCATTCCTGTACACTAATGATGAACTAGCAGAAAGAGAGATCAGTTAAAGAACTCCATTCACAATTGCATCAAAAAGAATAAAATACCTAGGAATAAACCTAATGAAGGATGTGCAAAACCTATATTCTGAAAACTACAAGACACTCATCAGAGAAATTAAAGAAGATACCAAAATATGGAAACACCTTCCATGCTCATGGATAGGAAGAATTAATATTGTCAAAATGGCCATCCTGCCTTAAGCAATCTGCAGATTCAATGTAATTCCTATCAAAATACCAACAGCATTCTTCAATAAACTAGAGCAAATAGTTCTGAAATTCACATGGAACCACAAAAGATCCCAAAGAGCCAAAGCAATCCTGAGAAGGAAGATTAAAGCAGAGGGAATTACACTCCCTGACTTCAGCTCTACTACAAAGCCACAGTAATCAAGACAATTTGGTACTGGCACAAGGACAGACCCATAGACCAGTGGAACAGACTAGAGAACCCTGATACAAACCAAACCATATATGGTCAATTAATATATGATAAAGGAGCCATGGATATACAATGGGGAAATGACAGCCTCTTCAACAGCTGGTGTTGGCAAAACTGGACAGCTACATGTAAGAGAATGAAACTGGATTATTGTCTATCCCCATTCACAAAAGTAAACTCGAAATGGATCAAAGACCTGAATGTAAGTCATGAAACCATAAAACTCTTAGAAGAAAACATAGGCAAAAATCTCCTGAATGTAAACATGAACAACTTTTTCCTGAAGTATCTCCTCGACCAAGGGAAACAAAAGCAAAAATGAATGCATGGGACTACATCAAACTAAAAAGCTTCTGTACAGCAAAGGAAACCATCAACAGAACAAAAAGGCATCCTACAGTATGGGAGAATATATTTGTAAATGACATATTCAACAAGGGGTTAACATCCAAAATATATGAAGAACTCACATGCCTCAACAACCAAAAAACAAATAACCTGATTAAAAAATGGGTGGAGGATATGAACAGACAATTCTCCAAAGAAGAAGTTCAGATGGCCAACAGGCACATGAAAAGATGCTTCACACCACTAATTATTAGGGAAATGCAAATAAAAACCAAAATGAGATATCACCTCAAACCAGTTAGGATGACCAGTAACAAAAAGACTAAGAACAACAAATGCTGACGAGAATGCAGAGAAAGGGGAACCCTCCTACGCTGCTGGTGGGAATATAAATTAGTTCAATCATTGTAGAAAGCAGTATGGACATTCCTCGAAAGACTAAAAATAGAAATACTATTTGACCTGGGAATCCCACTCCTAGGAATTTACCCAAAGAATTTAATTTCTCAGATTCAAAAGACAAATGCACTCCCATGTTTATTGTAGCACTATTTACAATAGTCAAGATATGGAAGCAACCTAAGTGTCCATCAGTAGATGAATGGATAAAGTAGAGATGGTACATATATACAACGGAATGCTATTCAGCCATAAGAAAGAAACAAATCCCACCATTTGCAACAACATGGATGGAGCTGGAGGATATCATGCTCAGTGAAATAAGCCAGGCGGAGAAAGACAAGTACCAAATGATTTCCCTCATTTGTGGAGTATAACAATGAAGCAAAACTGAAGGAACAAAACAGCAGCAGACTCACAGACTCCAAGAAGGGACTAGCGGTTACCAAAAGGGATGGGTGGGGGAGGCTAGGTGGGGTGGGAGGAAGAAGGGGATTGAGGGGTGTTATGATTGGCACAAATGGTGTGGGGGGAATCATGGGGAAGACAGTGTAGCACAGAGAAGGCAAATAGTGACTGTGTCATCTTACTACACTGATGCGCAGTGACTGCAATGTGGTTTTGGGGGGACATGATAATATGGGTAAATGTAATAACTACATTTTTTCATATGAAATCTTCATATAAGTGTATATCCATAATACCTTAATAAAAAAATATCTATATAGAAGAGGTTGGTAGGGAGTATGAGTCATCTTGTGTAAAGATTGGCATGAAATATGTCTGTGTATGTTCAAAATGTCCTTATTTTGCAGTTTTTTAAAGTATTCTCACTTGTCCCTTTGCCTTTGGGTATATTATAAATGCAAGAGAATAAATTTTGTAAGTACCTGAAAAGTTTATAAACCCCTACAGGTAGATACATGCACTTCAGGAAAAACACCTGCTTTACCAATCTCCAGAGGCTAATTGGGTTGGCGTTGTGAGCTGTTCAAGGAGAAGACCATTGTAGAGACAGGGGTCTTCCTCTGAGAAGACCTTGTCCCTAGGATCTTAGAGTTTTGTTATCCCAGACACCCTGGAATCTAAAAGGCATGGAATGATGACTTTTATGACTTGTAGTTTGACGATCTTTGGCACCTTCCCCTCTTCCAGACCAAGAATGCATTTTCAGCTCTGTTTTCCTCCCTTGCACAGAAGCTGTGACAGGTCACAGGCTCCCAATTACTGGGAAAAAGGAAAACAGGCTGCAAATCTTTTAAGAGTCTGAACCTTGAGTTTTAAATTGGATTGTAAATGGAACTCAATTATGTGGGAGGTATTATGGGACCTGCAGTGAATGCGGCTGCTGACCAGTAACTTGGCATTTCTTGGTCTCATTGTCCACATGTGTATGATGAAGCCGCAGGGCAGCTGACCCCTAGGGTTCTTCCAGATCCACATTCCATTTTCTAGGTTTTCCTAGTTGTTACTGTTATTACTTTATCTAATGATACTCTCTTGTTTGGGAAGTTAAGTTAGTTCTGTGGAAAGATCTGAGTTCTAAAGGACATTTGGAATTGTATCTGTTTGTTGGTTTGTATTAGAATAGTTTCATAGTCCTTGGGGAAGGGGAGAGTATCCTTCCTTGGAAGACTCTGAGGGGATATAAGGGGAGGGGAAGGAGCAGGTCTAAGAACTGCCTGTTAATTGGCTGCCCTTCAGTTTATCAGAGTAGCCAGGATGCTGAGGTGTCTGTCACAGCCTGGCATGAGCCATGAGGTACAAGGCTGTGATTAAGAGCTCAGGTTTTGGAATCAGGCAGAAGACCTGGGGTTCTAGTTCTGACTTCATGCCCTTGAGAGAGAAAACATCTAAGCTTCAGTTTTCATGTTTGTAAATGGAGATATTAAGGTGCCTCTCCAGTGGCATCACTGTGAGGATTAGGTGGGATAATGTAAGAAACTCTTTGCCCATTTGGTGTTACAGTAACTACTCAATAAACATGACCTATTAGAGTGCTTGCCTTGGACTGGACTATACATGTTACCACTTTAGGTATCTGGTGTAATCCACATAATCATACTAAGTAGTAGAAGTTGTTATGCTAATATTACAGAGGAGGAAATTGAAGTTCAGGAGAGTTAAGTAGCTAATTGTCTCAACATTACACAAGTGTTCAGAGATGGAGCTAGGATTGGAAACCAGCCCTCCAAAATTGCCTTTCTGCCATGTGCTCTGCCTCGTGGAGTCGAGGAGAGCCTCTGCACTGCCATATCAGGTTAGGCTTGTCCTGGTAGAGGCAGGACAAGTCATCAATATCTATACATGCTGTTCTCTTTACAAACAGGTTAGGTTCTAAAAGACTATTGGAAGTTCATTTGTTTGAAAAGTCCAAAGTTCTAGTAGAAGTATTCATTCAGCCTGTTGGTGGCAGGAAGAGAGAGCATGCTTTTGTTCTTTATTTTTCTTTTCCTTCTGTTTTTTTTTAAATTGACGCATAGTTGATATACAATATTATATTAGTTTCAGGTGTACAACATAGTGATTGGACAATAATCTACATTGTTAACTGCTCACCATGTAAGTGGATTTACCATCTGTAAATACCAAGTGTATTTACACATAAAATAATACTATTGACTAATCAGGCTTTTGTTTTGATGAGTAACTGTTGGCAACCCTGAAAATTCTTAACCTGAAAGCAGTACAGAAGATAAAGGGTCCTAAAGGATGTGGGGACACAAAGCCATGCTAGAGGAGAGGGTCACAACCAGTAACAGAATATGGTGATATCATCAGTAGCTTCCTGGGGTGGTCGTAGCATTCAAGATGGGCCTGGAGGAAGGGGAAACATTTTGGAAAAGTGGAAGTGTTAGGAAAGACAGCAGCTCCAGGGAGCATCACGGGTACATAAAATTGAAGTTCAGTTCTGAGGAGTGAGAGGATTACTGAAAACTCTCTTAGTTACTCTGATTGGGTCACAAGAGTCTAAGACACAGACACCGTATTAGTGAACAAAAACATTTAAAGGCAGCTTTTTCTTTTCTCCACTTGTAGAGAAAACTTCCAGCACCTGAATGCTTGCAGTTCTTTTATTTGTATCTTCAAATTCTAGACCAGCACCTTCTGCTGGGAAGCCATTACCACACATGGCTGCTGAGTCCATGAAATATGGTAGTCATGATTGAGAAGTGCTGCCAATGTAAGACACATACTGCATTTTAAAGATGTTGAAAAAATAAAACGTATCTTTAATAATTTTTTATTAAGATATCATTCATATACAATCTTATGCTTAGGTTTCACATGAGCAACATTGCAGTTACTACATTTCCCCTATTATCAAGTCCGCACCACATACCCTATATGCTATAGAGTCACTACTTGTCTTTTCTGTGTTATACTGCCTTCCCCGTGCCCCCCCCATATATTATGTGTGCTAATTGTAATGCTCCTTAATCCCCTTACCCCTCCCTTCCCACCCATCCTCCCCAGTTCCTTTCCCTTTGGTAACTGTTAGTCCATTCTTGGGTTCTGTGAGTCTGCTGCTGTTTTGTTCCTTTAATTTTTACTTTGTGGTTATACTCCACAGATGAGTTAAATCATTTGGTACTTGTCTTTCTCTGCCTGGCTTATTTCACTGAGAATAATACCCTCTAGCTCCATCCATGTTGTTGCAAGTGGTAGGATTTATTTTTTCTTATGGCTCAATAATATTCCATTGTGTATATGTACCACATCTCCTTTATCCATTCATCTACTGATGGACACTTGGGTTGCTTCCATTTCTTGGCTATTGTAAATAGTGCTGTGATAAACATAGGGGTGCATATGTCTTTTTAAATCTGGGATCCTGTATTCTTGGGGTAAAATCCTAGGAGTGGAATTCCTGGGTCATGTGGTATCTCTATTTTGAGTTTTTTGAGGAACTGCCATACTGCTTTCCACAATGGTTGAACTAATTTACATTCCCACCAGCAGTGTAGGAGGGTTCCCCTTTCTCTACATCCTCGCCAACATTTGTTGTTGTTTGTTTTTTGGATGGTGGCCATCCTAACTGGTGTGAGGTGATACTTCATTGTGCTTTTAATTTGCATTTCTTTGATGATTAGCAATGTGGAGCATCTTTTCATGTGCCTGTTGGCCATCTGAATTTCTTCTTTGGATAAGTGTTCAGATCCTCTGCCCATTTTTTGATCAGGTTACTTGCTTTTTGTTTGTTGAGGCATATGAGCTCTTTATATATTTTGGATGTCAACTCCTTATCAGATATGTCATTTATGAATATATTCTCCCATACTGTAGGATATCTTTTTGCTCTAGTGATGGTGTCCTTTGCTGTACAGAAGCTTTTAGTTTGATAGAGTCCTACTTGTTCATTTTGCTTTTGTTTTCCTGTCCTGAGGAGACATGTTCATGAAAAAGTTGCTCATGTTTATATTCAGGAGATTTTTGCCTATGTTTTCTTCTAAGAGTTTTATGGTTTCATAACTTACATTCAGGTCTTTGATCCATTTCAAGTTTACTTTTGTTTATGGAGTTAGACAATAATCCAGATTCATTCTCTTACATGTAACTGTCCAGTTTTGCCAACACCAGCTGTTGAAGAGGCTGTCATTTCCCCATTGTATATCTATGGCTCCTTTATCATATATTAATTGGCCATATATGTGTGGGTTTATATCTGGGCTCTATTTTATTTCATTGATCTATTGTTCTGTTCTTGTGCCAGTACCAAATTGTCTTGATTACTATTTGTGGCTTTGTAGTAGAGCTTGAAGTTGGGGAGTATAATCCCCCCCACTTTATTCTTCCTTCTCAGGATTGCTTTGGCTATTCGGAGTCTTGTGGCTCTATATGAATTTTAGGACTATTTGCTCTAGTTTGTTGAAGAATGCTACTGGTATTTTGATAGGGATTGCATTGAATCTGTAGATTGCTTTAGGCAGGATGGCCATTTTGGCAGTATTAATTCTTCCTACCCAAGGGCATGGGATGAATTTCCATTTATTAGTGTCCCATTTAATTTCTCTCAAGAGTGTCTTGTAGTGTTCAGGGTATAGATCTTTCACATCCTTCATCTGGTTTATTCCTAGGTATTTTATTCTTTCTGATGCAGTTGTGAATGGAATTGTTTTACTGATTTCTCTGTCTGCGAGTTCATCATTAGTGTATAGGAATGGAACAGATTTCTGTATATTAATTTTGTATCCTGCAACTTTGCTGAATTCAGATATTCTAGTAGTTTTGGAGTGGATTCTTTAGGGTATTTTATGTACAATGTCATGTCATCTGCAAACAGTGACAGTTTAACTTCTTCCTTACCAATCTGAATGTCTTTTATTTTGTTGTGTTATCTGATTGCCATGGCTAGGACCTCCAGTACTATGTTGAATAAAAATGGGGAGAGAGAACATCCTTATCTTGTTCCAGATCTTAGAGTAAAAGCTTTTAGCTTTTCACTGTTAAGTATGATGTCAGCTGTGGGTTTGTCATATCTGGCCTTCATTATGTTGAGGTACTTGCCCTCTATACCCATTTTATTGAGAGTTTTTATCATGAATGGATGTTGAATTTTGTTGAATGTTTTTTCAGCATCTATGGAGATGATCATATAGTAGTTTTTGTCCTTATTTTTGTTGTGGTGGATGATGTTGATGGATTTTCAAATTTTGTACCATCCTTGCATCCCTGGGATGAATCCCACTTGATCATGGTGTATGATCCTCTTGATATATTTTTGAATTCGTTTTGCTAATATTTTGTTGAGTATTGTTGCATCTACGTTCATCAGGTATATTGGTCTGTAGTTTTCTTTTTTTGTGATGTCTTTGCCTGGTTTTGGTATTAGAGTGATGCTGGCTTCATATAGTAAGTTTGGAAGTATTCCCTCCTCTTTTACTTTTGGGAAACTTTAAGGAGAATAGATATTATGTCTTCTCTAAATTGATCTGATAAAATTCAGCAGTGAAGCCATGTGGTCCAGTGGTTTTGTTCTTAGATAGTTTTTTGATTACCAGTTCAATTTCATTGTTGGTAATTGGTCTGTTCAGATTTTCTGCTTCTTCCTGTGTCAGTCTTGGAAGGTTGTATTTTTCTAGGAAGTTGTCCATTTCTTCTTGGTTATCCAGTTTGTAAGTATATAATTTTTCATAGTATTCTCTAATAATTCTTTGTATTTCTGTGATATCTGTGATTTTTCCTTTGTCATTTCTGATTCTGTTTATGTGTGTAGATTCTTTTTCTTCTCTTAATAATTCTGGCTAGGGGTTTATCTTTTTTGATTATTTTCTCAAGGAACCAGCTCTTGGTTTCATTGATTCTTTCTATTGTTTTATTCTTCTCAATTTTATATATTTGTTCTCTGGTCTTTATTATGTCTCTCTTTCTACAGACTTTGGAACTCATTTGTTCTTCTTTTTCCAGTTTCAATAATTGTGAATTTCGACTGTTCATTTGGGATTGTTTTTCTTTAAATAGGCCTGGATTGTTACATACTTTCCTCTTGGAACTGCCTTTGCTGCATCCCACAAAAGTTGGGGCATTGATCTGTTGTTTTCAGTTTTCAGTTTTCAGTCTCCATACATTGCTTCATCTCTGTTTTAATTTGGTCATTGATCCATTGATTATTTAGGAGCATGTTGTTAAGCCTCCATGTGTTTGTGAGCCTTTTTGTTTTCTTTGTACAGTTTATTTCTAGTTTCATACCTTTGTGATCTGAGAAGTTGGTTGGTAGAATTTCAATCTTTTTGAATTTGTTGAGGTTCTTTTTATGGCCTAGTATGTGATCTATTCTGGAAAATGTTCCATGTGCACTTGAGAAGAATGTATATTCTGCTGTTTTTGGGTGTTGAGTTCTGTAGATGTGTGTTTGGTCCATCTGTTTTAATGTGTTGTTCAATGCCTCTGTGTCCTTACTTATTTTCTGTCTGGTTGATCTGTCCTTTGGAGTGGAGTGGTGTGTTGAAGTCTCCTAAAATGAATGCATTGGATTCTATTTCCCCCTTTTATTCGGTTAGCATTTGTTGTACCTATTTGGGACCTCTTATTTTGGGTGCATAGATATTTATAATAGCTATATCTTCTTGTTGAATTTACCCCTTTATCATTATATAATGTCCTTCTTTGTCTCTGGTTACTTTCTTTGTTTTGAAGTCTATTTTGTCTGATACAAGTACTGCAACACCTGCTTTTTTCTCCCTATTGTTTGCATTAAATATCTTTTTCCATCCCTTCACTTTTAGTTGGTGTATGTCTTTGGGTTTGAAGTGAGTCTCTTGACAGCATTTAGATGGGTCTTGCTTTTTTATCCATTCTGTAACTCTATGTCTTTTGACTGGTGCATTCAGTCCATTTACATTTAAGTTGAATATAAATAGATATGTACTTATTGCCATTGCAGGCTTTGGATTCATGGTTATCAAAGATTTAAGGGCAGCTTCTGTACTATCTAGCAGTATGCCTTAACTCATTTATGCTATTATAAACACAATCTGAAGATTCTTCACCCCCACTCTTTTTCTTCCTCCTCCTCTCTTATGTGTTAGGTGTCATATTCTGTTCTTTTTGTTTATTCCTTGACTGGACTTTGTAGGTAGCTGATTTAATTTTGCATTTGGTTAGTATTTAATTTGTCTACTTCCTTTGCTTTGGTTTTTTTTCCTCTGGTGACAGCTATTTAGCCATAAGCACACTTCCATCTATAGCAGTCCCTTTAAAATACACTGTAGAGATGGTTTGTGGGAGGAAAATTCCTTCAAATTTTGCTTATCTGGGAACTGTTTAATCCCTCCTTCAAATTTAAATGATAATCTTTCTGGGTAGAGTATTCTTGGTTGGAGGCCCTTCTGTTTCATTGCATTAAATATATCATGCCATTCTCTTCTGGCCTGTAAGGTTTCTGTTGAGAAGTCTGATGATAGCCTGATGGGTTTTCCTTTGTAGGTGACCTTTTTTCTCTCTCTGGCTGCCTTTAATACTCTGTCCTTGTCCTTGATCTTTGCCATTTTAATTATTATGTGTCTTGGTGTTGTCCTCCTTGGGTGCTTGTGTTGGGAGTTCTGTGTGCTTCCGAGGTCTGAGCGACTATTTCCTTCCCCAGTTTGGGGAATTTTTCAGCAATTATTTCTTCAAATACACTTTCTATCCATTTTCCTCAGTCTTCTTCTGTTATTCCTATAATGCAAATATTGTTCCATTTGGATTGGTCACACAGTTATCTTAATATTCTTTCATTTCTAGAGATCCTTTTTGCTCTCTTTGCCTCAGCTTCTTTGTATTCCCATTCTCTAATTTCTATTTCACTTACTGTCTCCTCTACCTCATCTAATCTGCTTTTAAATCCCTCCATTGTTTGTTTCATTTCAGTTACTGTGTTTTTTAAGGTGTCTCTTTCCCTCTTGAAGTCATCCCTTAGCTTTCAAATATTTTTCTGTAGCTCAGTTAGCATGCTTATGACTTTTATTTTTGAGTTCTTTTTAGGAAGACTGGTGATTTCAGTCTCACTGAGACCTCTTTCTGATGTTTGAGGGATTTTGGGTTGAACATGGTTCTTCTGAATTTTCATAGACCTGGAGTGATGGGAGTGGTCACTGGCGAGTGGCACAGGTGTCAGCTGGGAGGACAAAGTCCCTTCCTGCTTCCTGATCGCAGTGCCTGTTTCCGCTGTCTGGTCCAGTTAGCTGGGTTCAGGGAGAAACCTCTGCATTAATCTGTGTAGTTGCTCTAGGTGGTGCTGCTCTCTGGCTGGTCTGCAGGAATGGCCAGGACAGTGGGTTTGTGCGCAAATGCCAGCAGGGAGGATGGAGGGGCAGGTTGCTTATTGTGGTGGAGGACCTTGGGGCTGCATTGCCAACCAGGTGGATGGAGTACCTGAAGCTCCTGAAAGGTCCCAACTTGCTGGGCTGAGTGTGCTGGTATGATTTTGTCCAACTCTTCCCTCTCCTAAACCCTTGCCCTTTTAGCAGCCCTCTCACTGTTGAGAAGTCTTTTAAAGTACCTGCTTTGTTTTTGTCCCAAGGCAGTTGGTTGTGTGAAGCTGTTCAAGGTCTTAGTCTCTGACTTTGGTTTTCAGCCCCTCTACTCTCCAGAGCACCATGCAATGTGGGTCTGTGCTCCTGGAGTAGATTTCTAGGGCTGGGAATTTAGCAGTCCTGTGCTTCCACTCCCTCCCCACTCTGATTCTCTTCCTCCCACCAGTGAGTGAGCTGGGATGGGGAGATTGCTGGGTCCCACTGGGTCATGGCTTTTTTACTTTACCCTTTTCCGTGAGATGTCCACTTCTCCCAGATGTAGACTGGCTGATGTACTCTTACTTCTGGTCACTCTTTTAGGAATAGTTGTATTTGCTGTATTTTCAAAATATATGTGGTTTTGGGAGGAGATTTCCACCACACTTCTCATGCCACTGTCTTCTTTCCTCCTCCTAATTAATAATTTTTATGTTGATATGCCTGAAATTATAATATTTTGAAGGTATTTGATTAAGTAAAATATTAAAATTAATTTTATCTATTACTTTTTACTATTTTTAATATAGTTACTAGAAACTTATAAATGACACATGCAGCTTTCATTCATGGCTTTCTTTCTATTTCCGTTGGATGGTTCCATTCTAGAGGTATGGGTTATATTCTTAAAAGTTCTGTCATCCACTCTAGGATTACTTGAGTTAGAGATGTCTTTGAACTAGGTATGTGTCAGAAAGTATACCTGATCATTCAGATGTGAGAGACACATAGGCTCTGCTGTGACAGGGTCATGTGCATTGTTTCTTGAGCTTCAGATTTTTCAATGGCATTCTGGAGACATTGAATTAGAAATTCTCCATGGCCCCTTCCATTTAAAAATTCTATGGTTCTAGTTTGGAGTCAATGCTCAGAGCTAACTATTGTTAACCTTTTTTGTGTTCCGTTGAAAGGGCTGTATGACTCCCCTTATGAAATATCAGAAAGAGCCAGAATTATTTGTTTTTGCCTTGTGTCCTTCAGTAAATTCTGGAGTGGAAAGACTTTAGAGAGTTCTGATAAAACAATTTTCTTCCTCTCCTTTGCTTTCTCTGTCTACTGACCACATCTAGGCTTGTTTGAGTATAAGCATACCTCTGAGATACTGTGGGTTTGGTTCCAGACCACTGCAATAAAGTGAGTATCATAATAAAGTGAGTCAAATAAATTTTTTCAGTGCATATAAAAGTTATGTTTACACTATACTATAGTTATTGAGGTACATTTATATCTAAAAAATGTAAATACCTTAATTAAAAAGTATTTATTGCTAAAAATTGCTAACCAGTGTCTGAGCTTTCAGTGAGTGCTAATCTTGTCTCCATGTTGGTGGCTGCTGACTGATCAGGGTGGTGGTTGCTGAAGGTTGGCATGGTGTGGCAGTTTCCTAAAATAAAACAGCAATGAAGTTTGCTATATTCATGGACTCTTCCTTTCATGAAAGATTTCTCTGTATATCATGTGATGCTGTTTAATAACATTTTACTCACAGTAGAACTTTCCATTGATTGGAGTCAGTACTCTCAAACCCTACCACTACTTTACCAACTAAGTTTATGTAATTCTAAATCCTTTGTTGTCAGTTCAGCAATCTTCACAGCATCTTCACCAGGAGTAGATTCCATCTCAAGAGACCACTTTCTTTGTTCACCCACAAGAAGAAAATCCTCATCCATTGAACTTTTATCATGAGGTTGCAGCCATTTACATCTCCATCTCTACCTCTAATTCTATTTTCTCTAACTACATCCACAGTTACTTTGTGCACTTAAGTCTTGAATCCTTTAAGGGTTCCATGGGGATTGGAATCAACTTCTTCCAAACTCCAACAAATGTTGATCTGTTTTGACCTCTTCCCATGAATCACAGATGTTCTTGATGGCATCTAGAATGGTGAATCCTTTCTAGAAGTTCTTCCATTTACTTTGCCCAGATCCATCAGAGGAATCACTCTCTATATAGTCTTCTGAAATGTATTTCCTAAATAGTAAGACTTGAAAGTTGAAACGACTCCTTGATCCATGGACTGCAGAATGGATGTTGTGTTGGCAGGCATAAAACAACATTAATCTCATTGGACATCTTCATCAGAGCTCTTGGGTGACTAGGTGTACTATGAATGAGCAGCAATATTTTGAAAGGAGTTCTTTTTTTTTTCTGAATGGTAGGTTTCAACAGTGGACTCAAAATATTCAGTAAACCATGTTGTAAATAGATGTGTTATAATCCAGGCTATCTTATTCCACTTATAGAGCATAGTCAAAGTAGTCTTAGCATAATTCTTCAGGGCCCTAATATTTTTGGAATGGCAAATGAGCACTGGCTTTAACTTACATTCACCAGCTGCATTGGCCCCTAATGAGAGTCAGCCTATCCTTTGAAGTTTTGAAGCCAAGCATTGACTACTTCTCTCTTGCTAGGAAAGTCCTTGATGACATCTTCCAATAGAAGGCTGTTTTAGTCTGCATTGGAAATCTGTAGTTTAACCACCTTCATTAATTATTTTATCTAGATCTTCTAGATAACTTACTATGGCTTCTACATCAGCACTTGCTGTGTCAGCCTGCATTTTGATGTTATAGAGACGGCTTCTTTCCTTAAACCTCATGAACCGACTTCTGCTAGCTTTCAATTTTTCTTCTGCAGCTTCCTCACATTTCTCAGCCTTCGAATTGAAGAGAAGTAGGGTCACTCTGGAACAGGCTTTGGTTTAAGGGAATGTTGTGGCTGGTTTGATCTATCCAGACCGCTAAAACGTGTCCATATCAGTCAGCAGTAAGACTTCTGCTTTCTCATCATTCACGTGTTCACTGGAATAGCAGTTTTAATTTCCTTCAGGACCTTTTCCTTTGTGTTCATGACTTGGGTAACTGACCTGAGAGACCTTGCTTTCAGCCTGTCCCAGCTTTCGACATGACTAAACTTCATCATTTCTAGCTTTTGATTTAAAGAGAGAGACTTGTGCCTCTTCTTTCACTTGAACACTTAGACTACCTAGAGTAGGGCCTAGTGGCCTCATTTCAACATTGTTGTGTCTCAGGGAACAGGGAGGCCTGAGGAGAGGGAGAGAGACAGAAATGGCTGGTTGGTAGAGCAGTCAGAACACACACATTTATTGGTTAAGTTCCCTATCTCATATGGGCATGATTTGTGGTGCCCTAAACCGATTACAATAGTGACCTTAATGATCACTGATCATGGATCACCATAGCAGATATAATAAAACTGAAAAAAATTGAAATATTGCAAGAAGTACCAGTGGGGCACAGAGACATGAAGTGAACAAATGCTGTTGGAAAAATGGCACTGATGGACTTGCTTGATGTGAGGCTGCCACAAAACTTTATTTATTTTTTATTTTTTTTAAACAGAAGGGCAAAGTTCAATAAAGTGAAACACAGTGAAACGACCTGTGTGCTCCCCAGCTAAGTGGCCATGGCAGCTCGTAAAATGATTCAAGTATCAGGGAACTTGAAGAGGTCTCATTTCTTGGGTTCATGACCATTGCACCTACTTTAAAATACCTCAGGAATGGTGATTCCACACATTTCTTCAGACACTATAGTTGTCCCTTAGACAATGTGGATGTTAGGGGTGCCAAACCTCTGTGCAGTCAAAAAGTCATGTATAACTTTTGACTCCCCGAAAACTTTGTCAAGTTTATAGCCAGCCTATAGCCTACTGTTGACCTGAAACTTTGCTGAGAAGTGGGTTAACACATCTTTTGTATGTTGTATGTATTATATGCTGTACTCATTTTGTATATACTGTATTCTTAAGATAAAGATAGAAAAAAAAAGAAAATGTCAAGAAAGTCATAGAGAAAATGCATTTACAGTACTGTATCTATTGAAAAAAATCTGCATGTAAGTAGACCTGAGCAGTTCAAACCTGTGTTGTTCAAGGGTCAACTGTAGGTCCCTAAAACTGAGAATTGAGGTTTTTTTCCCTTTGGGTTCTACTGACATTAATAAAAATCTGTCATTTTCCTTTTCCTGAGGATTTGTAAATATCTTTCATCAGTTCATCTTCCTAAATGGATTGTCTGTCAATCTATTAAATATACCCGCATAGGAAGCTAGAGATGTCAGACTTGACCTTTATCTGTGAGGAATCCCTGGTTAAATGGAGAGGGGGATGGCCCAACAAGGAGAAGGCATCGTCCTCGGTGACTTTAGGACAGGCAGAGCGTTTGGGTGCAGATAAGGAAAGGCAATGACCCTATGTGCACACTCAGGCAAGGAAACATTTACTTTGAAATTAGATTTTTTGATATTTCAAAGTGAGACAAAGTTTAAGTTAGATAGCCACAAGTCAAATAAAATAAAATAAAATCTTCTCCACAGCTACAGATTCAATTCCATGTAATGGAATGTCAGTGTCTGGGTAGAAGCTTGTTTCCATACTGGAACTCTCTGTCCTACCAATTACACTTTAGTATTTTGCCATTCAATTTATTATTTTTTTTTGGAATAAGCATTTATGGTATGTTACATTTTTTAAAAAGGTGATATGGAAAGAGGGTTATATAAAAGCCACATTTTATTGGTTTAAAAAACAAGGGTACTGGGGAGGGAAAATATTGCTATGTCTGTGGTGTCTGTTTTACAGCAAGCACCTGAATGTGTTACCCTTAATGAAATCTTGACTTTTCTCTCAATGTGAATAAATACATCTGCAGAGGTATTTTTGGTAGCCAGCACTTCTTGGCTTTTGAATTGAGGTTTGCAGGAATCCTAAAATGATAGGCTACTAATGAGTTCAGATTGAAATCTCAAATAATTGGACTGATTGCAAACACAGAAATGGTAATAGCTAATGTTTATATTCTGTGGGAGATGATTGTTTTGTCTACTGTGCAAACAACAATTTATTTTTTGAGTGGATAGAAGATTAAAGTATTCATCAATTTAGGTATCTAAGATTAGGAGATATTTTATTAAATACATAAAATATAAGTGTGCATTCATCCTTGTACATTAAGTGCCGACAATGTAATGTACATTTTGAAAAAGGAAAACTAAACTTTTATTGAATGTATTTAACACTGAAATTCAGACACTCACACTATAAGGACAGCAATTTATGGAAGATTTCCTTGTAAATAACTAGGAGAATCTAAAATACTCATCATGAACCTATTGTAATTTTATAATAACAAAAATAAGTAAATTTGTCAAGTTTATAGCATCCTAAGGCTTTTCAACATACAATCTATAAATGAGAAGAAAATAAATAAGGATATCTCTGAAAGTATTTGTTCATATGCAGTTCTAGCCACATGAACAATACAGATGTTCATCATTTTCTCTGGGGCTGAGAGGTTGACAAGAAGTACATAGTCACAGTGGTGGCAGCAACATTTACATAGAGAGTTGAACTTAATTAACAACAGGAATAGCATGCTAACTGTTGCCTGGAAAATTGCTTTAGATTAGAGCAGATATGGGTTCTCTAGGGTCTCTTTCTCTCTTCTGACCCAGAGTACTCTGTATCTTAGTTTCTATAATTAAAAATCAGTGTAAAAATTTAAAAGATAATTGAATGCCTGTCTAAGGCATTGACTATAACTAAGTTAGGAATCACTAACATGGATTTTGTTGGTGTGCTGGTGCCTGAGGGCTAGCAGTGCACAGCTCGTTTGTAAGGACTGTATGTAGGCATATAAATAATTGATATACTACTTAG
Organism: Manis javanica; assembly: GCF_040802235.1. Classification (NCBI taxonomy): domain Eukaryota; kingdom Metazoa; phylum Chordata; class Mammalia; order Pholidota; family Manidae; genus Manis; species Manis javanica. The sequence goes on from NC_133157.1 coordinate 48,937,802, forward strand.
ATTTTGAGAGTTCAGTTACCCTTTGTTCACCAGTAAGTAAAATAATTTTCATTTATTGCTATGCATGTAAAATGGGAAAGCTAACCACACATTATAACTTCAAATTATTATCTGTCATCTTCTTGTGTAATGAGGCATAAAGTTTATATAATTACTCATTTATTTATTGTTATTTGTTCAGTATGTTTTTATTGAAAGCAAAACATGTGCCAGGCAGGATATGAGGGACTAGGTTTGTAACAGTGGACAAGATAGGAAAGCTCCTGAGCTTGATGGATGAGACAGACAACAGACTAATGAACGGACATGCTGGTTACCGACAGCGATACCTGATGGGGACGGCATCCACAATGACAAAGAAGCTGTGTGTGAGGGGCAGGCCTGGTGGGGTGTTACCGCAAGTGAAGATAATCAGTTGGGAGCCTTTCTAAGGAGGCAACAGTTAAGATGAGACCCCCAAAAGTAAATGAGGTAGATTTTCAGTGTGAAATGGTTGCACACAGCCCATGGTGTTTAGTCTACTCAGCGCCAAGGTGGTCCTGCCATCACTGAGGCACTGGTGTGCACGGGGGATACTCTGAGTTGGCCCAGGAACCAGACCGATTAGGAAAGATGCCCTAGCACACAGCCTTGGGGCACCCAGTTAGGCATATATTAAGCCCAGAATTGCTGCGTGATTGGCAAGCCCAGGGAGGTCTCAGGAGCGCAGCTGGAAGTGGCACTCAGATGGGGGTGGGGCGGGGTGGGCACAACCATTTACCTATTATGCTGTGGAAGTATTTCAGTATTTGAAAAAGCAGTATGACATGTGGAAGGGCTGGATATTGGCCCTGTTTCTGTGTCCAAGGGATTCTGATGGCTAACCAATTGCAGTTACAGGTCACTAAAAAAATTCTGGCCACTTTACATAGTTTAGAAGAGAAAAAGGAAGGGTTAAACTGCTGTTTTCAAAGCTGACAGTCTTGATTTTCTAGTCTGGGTCACATTTTGAGGCAGTAGGGTTATTGGACTGGCTGTGTTCTTCCCAAGAAGGTAACCAGCCTGACTTCATGTGCTTTTTTTACAGGCGGCATCACTGTCCCCATCTCCCTACGAAGATTTACGATAAAACAGAGAAACCATGTCTCATCTCCGAATACACCGAGAACTACCCCCTCTATCACTCTCACCTGCCCAGAGGGTCCTTCAAGCCCAAGCTGGAGTACCTGAAAGCGTCCGTGCCAATGGAAGGCCTGAGCACATCGAGGTGAGGGCAAGTAGTACACTAATGGAGTAATGTGCAGTACTGATAGAATGCACAGCATCAGTGCATGATCAGTGCATGCTATTAAAGCCTTTCATGTCAATATACTGTATCTCTGAAAGAACATCCTGCTTTTATTAGCATGCTCAGTTTTTCCCAACTTCCTCTTAAAGAGAAAGAGTTCTTACTTGCTGAAGCAGGGGTGAGGAAGGCTAACTTGATTACATAATAAAGGGTTAGAAGTTAAGTAAAGTAATAAAGGGATGGAAAGGGGCTGCTGCCGAAAAAGGACTTTTGGGCTTTGACGCATAAACTCCAGGTCGACTTGGGTGATGTAATGATGGTAGTCTTGGTGAAAGAGAACTTGGTAACAAAGAAGGAACTTTTAAAAAAATGATGCCACAGATTTTGAACTGGGGTCCCCTCGAATGTTCTTCAAGAATATGAACAAAGAATATCTCCTTTTAAATTGCTCTTGACTTCTAAACTCTGATTTCTTACATCCAGGACTGTGCAGAGACTGAACTACCTGGCCCTGTGTATCAGAGTTGCAGAGGTACCTGTACTGAGAGGGTGGGGGGAAATGATCCGTCTCAGCATTGCAGGACTCTGGGAGAATCTGCTATTGACAGTTCAGTTAGTGACCTCCAGGTGGGGACCTGTGACTGATGACCTAGCGAGCAAAATCACTTTGGAGTGCAGTTCAGCACTGTCTCAGATGATACGGCTCTGTCCCTAGGTGAGGCCTGAAAGATGGATGCCTTCCCTGCCTCTGACGTTCCTAGTCCTACAGGGCAGGATCGTTGTGAGGTGCAGATGATAGGATATGTAAATTGTTCTGGCATAGTGCCTGCACATTATAAGATTCAAGACCTGTAAATTTTCTTCCTATTGCTTCCCCTTTGCTTATAATTTTGTGCTTTTCTAGTAAAGGTCCCAGCTGGGCCAGGCTATGCAGAACAGCTCTAATTCATTCTGCCTCCAGGTTTTCCCCAGGATAGACCTGAAAACATCTTCTTTTGACATTGTGGGTTGGAGATATGAGGTGTTCCTACAAAAAGCTGCCATCTTCTGGATCCAAAGGAAGTCCATGTGTTGGTTATGGGGCAGAAAGACCCACAGGGGGAAAAATGGAGTAAAGGGATTCCTGATCTTGGTGGGAACCACTGGACAGGGAGGGAGTCCTGGTCTGATGGATGTTGAAGGATGCTCTTTATTTGTTGCCCACAAGCTTAAGAGAATGAGGACAAACCCTCCCTCCAGGATAGGAGCCCTGCCCTGTCACCTAGCTCTGAGGTCACTCCATAGAGGCCCAACACCCTTACTCCTCCTCATGGTTCTTTGCAAAACAACTTCCCCTCTGACCTGTCCTAAATTATCCTTGCCTCATGTCACTGACAACAATAAACATATCACCCAGAAGTTCCCTCTGTCCCTGTCAGAGCCAGAGTCACAAGATCACTCATGTCAAGCTGTGGCTAATTTGGAGGAAGGCAGGTACTGAGAGAATTTCCAAAACAAGCTACTGATAATCATAAGGGCCTTAAAAAGGATCCATGGGAAGGAAAAAGAATAGAAAAGCTCCTCTGCTCTCCTTTATTTCCTTCTCCAGAAAGAGAACTAAGGGGGAAATGAGCAGAGGGCATTTCTTCTCTGCCCTGTAGGTCAGTTTCATCATTTCTCAGGCCTGTGCCTGCCGTGCAGGGTCCTGGTTTTCAGACTGAGAACACAAGTGTGTTCCTATCCGAATGCATTTTTTTTTTGGAGTTCATATGAGCTTTTATTGAGATAAATTAACAAAAACCAATTTAACCAATCATCTTTTCTCAACCTTATAAACTTAGCAGAGGCTCTGGCCCATATGTGTGTACATACAATAAAACCATTCCCTACTGGGAACGCAGGGAAGCCATCATCTGGGTGCTCCACCAGAGGCTTCTGGGGGAAGGGCTAGGTCAGCTCTCTGTCTGCTCTCCGCTGTATCTGCGTGGCTGTCATCCTTCTGCCCTGAGAACCCTCAGTATTGGAATGGCCCACCCACTTCCCTGTCTGAAGTCAGACCCAGCTTAGTTTCTGAGATTGGACATGGGGCTGCCACCTGCTGAATGAAAAAGTCATGTGGCCCAGGGCTTGGCTGGGTTTGGTGATTAAGCCCAGACACAAAAAACACCTGGTTTCTGGAAAGGTTATCATCCCAGCATGAGGCATGATTACAGCTGCACGCAACTCCTACTGACTGTAAATCTTGGGGATTTACAGCAGGTGCCATGAGGGGAATGCTTGTGATTTTCAGCCCTTCTTATATGTAACTGTTTCTTGAAGGCCTTGGTAATTCTGTCACATGGGAACTGCCTTTAGTTCAGATAGACGTGAGATCAATTTATGAATAAGGGGTTTGCACTTCAAGCCTCATTTCCCCTTAGGCATGTCACCATGTAAAACACTTGGGTCCCATTTTGGGACATTATTTTGTTAGCTAAACCTCTGAAGATGGCAGAGTGGATAGATTCATAAAAAAGAGCTGAGTCTTCAAGACCTTGGTGTCAGACCTTTATTCTCTAGGAAGGGGGACCATGGGCAGTGAGAACTAGGAGTGCGAGGTGGGGAGGTGGAACTGGGTTCAGATGTGATGGGTTTGGCTGAAGGGTAGAGGGCAGGGAGTTGGCAGCAAAGATTTCTTTATTTATTATGATTCCTGAGCAAACTGGGGAGAGTAAGGGAAGGAAGAGCTAGAAGAGAAAAAGCATTTGGAATCTTCTCTGAAAGCCAGAAAAGAAGCAAGAAAGTTGTCATAGGTTTGAATCTTTCACAACCCATATTTCTGTCCAAATACATACTTCTCAGAGCTGCAACCCTGAGCATATACTTACTCCCTCTGTAGATTGGGCTTGAGAACTAATGAAAACATCCAGAAATAGGTCTCAGCACTAGCCTTGCCTGGGCAATTTCAGAGCCTTTGATGTTGCACATCTTTGATTAATTTTGGGGATGTATTGTTCATTATTTCTTCAAAGTATTTTTTTCTGTCTCTGAGGCTCTGTTAATTTCTTTCATCCACCCCCTTTTTCTGTTTTCCAAATTGGATAGTTTTTATTCATCCATCTGCAAGTTCACTGAGCCTCTCCTCCCCTTCACTCTACTAAGCTTGTCCAGTGAAGGTTTTATTTGTATATATGTATTTTTTTCAATTTTAGGACTTAAATTTGGTTCTTTTCAGGTAGTTCCTATTTCTCTTCTGTGATTTCTGATCTTTTAATTCATTATAGCCTTATTTTGCTTTTTGTAATGGAGCATAGTTAAAACAGTTGCTTTAAAATTTTTGCTATTTCTAACATCTGGGTTTGCTTGGGGTTGGTCTTCATGATTATTATTTTTTCCTTGAGAATGGATCACATTTTTCTCTATATGTCAACTAATTTTGGATTGATCCTGTATTTTGTTAAGGTTATGTTGTGGAGACTCTGGACTTTTTTTTTTTTTTACATTCCTTCAAAAGTATGTGTGTGTGTGTGTGTGTGTGTGTGTGTGTGTGTGTGTGTGTGTGTGTGTGTGTGTGTGTGTGTGTGTGTGTGTGTGTGTGTGTGTGTGTGTGTGTGTGTGTGTGTTTAAAGGCAGATAGGAGATAATTTGATTGGGTTCCAACTGCAAACTCTGTGTCTTGGGTGGCAGCTCAAATCTCAGCTCAGCTCTTTCTCTTTAGTGTGGCTGCCTGAGGTCTGCCTCGTGCATGTGAGGTCAGCCAGAGATTTGGGCCCAGTTTACAAAGAGATATTGAAGCTTCTTGTCTCCGGTTCTCTCCTTTCCAGGATTCCTTCCTCACTTCCCAGCACCTGTGGTTGCCTCAAACTTGGTCCCCTGGTTCTGTGGTTAAGCAAGGAGGAAGGTTTTTCTTCACATTTTAGCTGCCTGGCTTGGCACAGACTGAAGCCTGCCTTCAGACTGGAAGCTTTGAAAAAAACGGAAAGTTACACAGAGGCTCACCCAATACCATTCCCTTCCTCTATCTGTTGGCTCTGTTCCAGAATCTGCCTATTTTGAATGCTCTTTAGTATTCACGAGGAGTTATTTTTTTATATTTTGTCCAGAGTTTATATGAAGTGGTAACGGATATTAGCTTCAGCTTTAGTAGGGGTGAGTTGATGAGAGAGTGGAACAGGGGACAGGTGCTGTGTGACTTGAATCCTGGAGGCAGGTACTTGGAATCCCATCTGTCAGTGAAGATAAGGAGGGCTCAGTGTGTCCTTATCAGGATCAGAGGCATGAATCAAATCCTGTGCATCGGCCTAAGGGTCTTTCTCAGTGTGCTGGCATGGGTTCCCCAACCCACCTGTGATGATGTACTGATTTCCTTAGAGCGTACCTTTTAACCCTGGAAAAATTTAGGATTGTGTGTGGAAGGAATTAAACTAAATCAATTGACAAACAGCAATCTCAAAGGAGATTGAGAGAGAGGACAGACCACGAGGAGGGGTGTCAGAGAGGTCAAGGCGGGGAGAGAATATTAGCAAAGAATGAGTGGGAGGATGGACGCTGTTGGAATGGCGCAGGATGAAGGCCTAAGGAGCAGTGACTGGCTTCGGAAACAAGGTGGTGCTTTGTGGCCGCGGCTGGGGCAGACTGAGGAGGATCCCCGTCTGACAGGAGGAGTGGGGGCGAGGCAGGCAAGCCCGCGTGCAGACACGCCTTTCTAGGGGAGAGAATAGGAGGGGAGCGGACTGCACTCAAGGTTGTGTCATATTTTATTTTTTTTTCCTTTAAGGATGGGAAAGACTGGACCGTGTTTAAATACTGACAGAAAAAAGCCAGCAGGAGGTAAAGGTTAAACCACAGACTAGGAGGTAGTCCATGGACAGGTTCCTGAGAAAGGAGAGGTTTTAGGGTAGAGTTAGAGAGTGGCTTTGGGCAAGAGGAGGAAATTTTAAAATGAATTCCATTTAAGATGATTGATAAATTGGGCACACTAAGAAATTCTAGAGTTTTTATAGTTGAATGTAGTTTTAAATAAAATATGTCATATAACCATTTTATCATGGTGAAAATCTCCATTTCCTACTTCCAGGTTCATGACCCTAGTTGGTTGTTATGTTATTTCTTTTTTCCTTTTGTCAGACTCTTGTCAAACACCTCTGTCTAGCTTTGCCTAATGATTGGAAGTCAAGTTGTTATGACTTTCCCAGCAGGGCGACTTTAACCTTTACTTAACTTGGAGTTTAACTCTTGGCCTTCCATACTATATAACTTTTACGGATGTGCAACTAGAAGAAGCTTAACATCTTTGACCGATTTTTTTCTGGGCTCATAGTCACAATGGGCACAGGGACTAGGAGATTTAACACAGGAAGAGAAGGGAGTATTCTTAAAAAAAAAACTACTGAGGCTGAGAAAATTCTGGTAAGAATAAAATACTTCTTTGTGAATTTAAAAGCTGTAAGGTTATGTGAGACTGGGGACATGCCATTATATTGTGGTTAATGATAGGTTTCAGAGAATGTTCTCAACATAAAAACAATGAGAAAACACAGTCTGTTAAATTCACTCTTAAGCTACAATAAATATTTTTGGGTGGTGTATAAATGAAACTTAAAACTTTTCCTATCTTCAGTTGTAGATCAGCCCCCCACTCCCCAAAGATCGTTTGCCCTAGTTATAGCTGATCCGTAAATTCAACCATAGATGTACTTTTCACAAAGGAACTTGAATTTTGTACTGGAGAAGGAGATTCAGTTAACAATTTCATTCTCTAAACATACCGAGCAAGGATTTTGCTGCCTCAGTTTTTGCCTTTGAGTAACCAGCTTCAGGACAGTGCGTGAACTGGTGAGTTTGGTTGTGCGCATGCACATGCTTTTTTCCTGGAGAAACAGTGGGAGATGTGGGGCATTAAGTGTAACTGCCAGAGGCCTTGGCGACTTCGGAAGGAGGTTCTCACAGCAACTCTGATGGGAAGGTAGTGCTTCCCTCAGGAGAAGTAAGGGCAGAAGAGGATGTCATGGTCTGTGTGAAGGGTCCCAGGGTAGGCAGGCCTGTGACTGGAAAGCACTCTTGGCTTCTCTGTGGTTGGGAGGGCTCCGTGGGGGCCCTTGAGCATTTGGCTTTGTTGCTCATTGCTTGCCTCGGTCTTTCCTGATACTCGTTCTTGGAGCTGAAGAGTACTGATCACTTGAGCAGCCATTGATGAACACGGGTTTACATGGGGATGTGTGGTCTCAGACTGCCTGCAAGCCCCTCACTACCCCTTCTGGGAGTGAGGAGAGCTCACTTCCTTTGGGGGCACTCCCCATAGAATGCAAACTTTCTGATAAAAGCTGCTTTGTAGTTAATGTTTTCAGACAGGGCTTTTTGGGCATTCCCATTTTTTTCTGCAGCCTGGTACCTATGCTTCTTGCTCCCTGCTGCAATTGGTTTAGTATTAAAAGGATGCCAGCATGAAGTACTTGGACCCTAAGAAGAGTAGAAATGTGGAAATGACCCTTGGGTTCCTGTTTAGCCTGTTCACTCCATAAGCTCTGGTTTATACACAGCCAGCTTCCAGACCCCTCAGGTCACTCAGCTTCCTCTTGCTGTTTGCCAATAGGGGGCCCTTGGGAAGGGAAACCAGGCTGAAGACCTTGTAACAGCTGCTGAGATATATTTTTAAACCTACCCAGAGGGTGTCACTGGGAGTTCAAGTGGAGCATCTCCCATTTCCTCCTTAGACCCCTAGAGAGGCTAATTCTCCTGCTTCCTAACTCCCTCCTCCCATCCTACCAGGCATTTTCAGGGCCTGGTTTGGGTTTATTGACACCCATGTGTATAATTCATGCAAGACAGGTTACAGTGGAGCGTGTTACCTTTGCTAGTCAAGCATGGCTCAGTAATGCTGCTCCAGATTTCAGCCGGGAAGTAGATTTTATTGGTGTTTGAGCCTGATGTTTTCCTGTCCGGAAACCTCCCCCTTCCCTTGGCAAAGCTGTTTTGGCAAGCACCATTAGGGAAAATCTCCCTTCTACTTGTCCAGTGGGATAAATGGGTTCCAGGCAAAAGCAGGCTGTTGCATAAAGCAGAAGCCCTTGGGAGCAAGGGCAATGTTTGCTTACAATAGCTTGCATTGAGCAGTAGGAAGCTGAGATTCCCCTGGTGGGCAGTGTAAACCCTTGCTGAGCCCTGTCATTGCCAGGCTGGTTCCTGGTGGTGGTACGGTTAACATCTTGGCAGTTGTATAACCGTGGGGTGCTCTGGGAGGTGAGTGCTTCCTGTTTCTTGAAGGCCATCTTGCTTTTGGTATCCCACTGTTTTCATGTCCCCTGAAATAGTGGGGGCATTGATGCCAGAGAGCCCGCTTTATTGTACTTTTCTGTCCTTCTGGGTTTTCTGTAAGATAAGTAGAGGGAGAAGACAAACATTAAGCAGGATTAGGGAGCGCAGACAAGGAGGTGGTGGAACCTGAAAAATAGAAGTTAGCTCCACAGTGAGGAGAGAGAAGGAAGAGGCCTTGCCTGTGGGTCAGCAGGAGAGGTGGGAGATGAGGCTGGGGAATGAGGCAGAGACAGGTCCAGGAGAGCTTATAAAGCATGCTAGAGAATCAAGCTTTATCTGCAAGATTATTTCAGCTGGGGAATGAAAAGCCCCAATTTCCATTTTAGAGAGTTTATTCTGGCCACACTATGGGAACTGAAGTAGAAGTGGTGGGAATGAAGCAGGAAGTCCACGTGGTACATTGTTACATGATTAAGTGAAGCCCCATCACAGTCTGAACCAAAGGGGACTGACAAACGCACGAGGTGGAGGAGCTGCACTTGGTGAGAGCCTGGCCCTGAGAGGGGGCCGGTTGTGGACAGTGTCCTGGTGTCTGACTCGGGCGAGAAGAGAAGGGTGTGCCTTTCTCAAAAGTAGGAGAGAGAGGAGGAAGAGCAGTAGAGGGACAGAGCAGAAGATGACTTCTCAGCAAATACTTGTAACATTGGGTTGCATAGAACCCATGAACATTATTTGAGCCAAGGGCCCCGCTGATGCGTGTATTTTTCTTACAGAAGAGATTTTGGGCCTCACAAAGTGTTACCAGTGAAGATCCACCAGCATGACCAGTTCATCCCAAGTGAAGAGAATATGGATTTGCTCACAACCTATAAGCAAGATTACAACCCCTATCCGGTCTGTCGAGTGGGCCCCATAAAACCTCGGGACAGTAAATATCCATGTGGTGACAAGATGGAGTGTCTTCCTACTTATAAAGGTGGGAGAACATTTGAGGGGCAGGTCGTGGGGAGGACAGGCTGAGGAATGTATGCAGGATGGGAAATGTGTTTTATATGCACACCCTCTTAGTGCAGGGGTCAGCCAAACTACATCCTGCCGGCCAAATCTGGCCTGCAGCCTGTTTTTGAACAGCTGGATAGCTAAGAATGGTTTTTAAATTTTTGAATGATCTAAAAAAAAAAAATAAGAGTGTTATTTCAAGAAATGTGAAAATTATATGAAACTCAAAGTTCAGTGTTCATATGTACATTTTGTTGGGACACAGCCACACTCATTTACGCATTATCTATGGCTACTTCTGTGCTAGAGCAGCAAAACTGAGTAGTTGTGACAGAGACCATGTGGTTTGCAAGGCCTCAGACATTTAATATCTGGCCTTTTATAGAAAATATTTGCCACCCCTGTCTTCGTTTGCTGTTGGAATCCTACATTAGTGAAGCATTTCAAGTTTAAGCTAAGTTAGATTCCACCACTGATTCATCCACCCATTTGAAAAATTATCAAAATGTAATGTATGTACAGAAAAAATTACAAATCATACAGACAATGACTTTTGAGGGAATATATCCATATGAACAGCACACAGATCAAGAAATATAACACTCATACTCCCCTCCAATCACCCTCCCCACCCAGGGTAGAACCATTACATTTACTTTTAACAATATTAATTAGTTTCGCCAGTTTTGTACTTCATATAAATGGGATTGATTCACTCTTTCCTGAGCATTCACTATATCCCAGGCATGGTGTGAGGAACTGCGAAGGAAGCATACTGACCTGCCCTGACTTTATAGTCTAGTAAGAGGGACAGGATAGAGCCCTGTGTGCGGTGCAGGTGATGTAGCAGTCTTTCTGTGGGGCACGAGCCAAAGGCTGAGACCATGGGAACGGGAGCCAGTTTGTGATCAGTAACTCTTCTGCTTATGATGCACATGGTTGTCCTAGGAATACATGCTGAACCGTTCATCCAACATGCTTGTGGATCTCTAAATGACTGTGATAATAGTTGCTTTTATTTAGTCAAGCCAAACGCTTATGCAATGGGAAGTGGCGAGGCCTGAGGGGATGTAGGAGTCTTCCCAAAGACTGTCCAGGAGTCTAACCCTATCATTCCAGAAGACCCTCCACATGACTGAGCTGTTCTGCTTCTTCCAGGAACTGGGACTTAGGGCCAGTCTGACATGGTCCTCTTCAGAAACCTGGGCTTTGTCCTTTTACCATCTTAGTGTCATCCTCTCCTGTTCTCCCATCGCTTCCTTCTGCCAGATCCCATCTGGGGCATTGTACCCTAAAATGGCTTCACTTCCTGCACCCCAACATCCTGGTTTATTGGCTCCTCTGTGAAGCATCTCCTTCCAGCTTTTATCCACCCCACTATGACAGTCCTTGTTCTCATTGGGACCCTGGTCTGCTAATGCCTCAGCCTTCCCACCACCAGCCCTTCCTGGGCCTGCCCTCCTGTACCTACTCCCCATTATGTCATTGCAGCGCATCTTTTACCCTGTCTCTCCTCTGTCCTTTGGTTGTTTCCTTCCGCAAAGCTCTAATCCTGCCTTCTCTGTATCTATGCCTGGACATATACCTGAGCATATCTCCAATCTTGTCAGGTCTAGCCCATTTTCCACAGACAGGAACCACGGAGGTCTTTTAAAAATGGTAATCTGATCTGACCCCTTCTCTGCTGAAAACTCCTCAAATAATTACTAAGGCTCTTAGGATAAAATCCCGAGCCTTTACCAACACCTCTGAGGCCTTGCCGGTTCTGTGCTCCCTCCGGGATGCCTCTGCCCTGGCCACAGCACCTTCTTTCAGTGCTTTTCCTCCTTTTCTTTTCTGCCGTAGGGCACGTGGCACAGGCCATTCCTTCTTTATAGAGTCCGGCTCCCTTTCCCTGTCTAGTGCTCACCTTCCTGAGCAGTGGGAACATCACGCCCTTCGAAGGCTTCCAGGCCTTTCCCATCCCAGATGAGTCAGCCTGTTAGATGCTCTACCTATGCTTGTGCTCCCCTATTTTCTAACTCATTGTGTGACTTTCTTTTGTTTTGCTTAACATTTGTCTCCTTGGCCAGACTGTATGCTCTAAGAGGGCACGGTTCTTTTTCTTTGCTAGGCACCTCAACAAGGTAGGCACCAGAGTGGATGCTTTACAGAGGAGCCAATAAACCAGGAGCATGGTGGGGTGGTGCTCTTGCCTCTATGGGCCCATTCTTCCTTTTCATCCAGTATTTACAGGGAGGCAAGAAATGGGGCACATTGGACACTGAGCAGGCAGCAAGGAGGCACAGAGCTGGAGCAAACCCTTACCTCTCATGGTGAGGGAGTGGGGCCTCTGGCAGGGCAATACGTCCTTTCCTCCACACCCTTCCTATGGGTTGCCGGGATTTATCAGTCTTAGTGTTGTAGCTACTGCCTGCTCAGCTCAGTTTCCAACCCCCACCTTGCCTTAGATACAGGGAGAGGCCTGGGAGTGAGAAATGCTCCCTGCTTACCTTAGGGGCTGGAAGCATGAGGTAGCCCAGTGTTATTATTTGAAGAAAGGTCCTTCCTACTCCTCCTAGCAAAATACTCACCCCTCAAAATACACACACAGAAAAAAAAATCTAATACTTAGGCTTTAGTTTCTCCTATCTCTACTTGTCTCATATTAGTCTCCTTCTCCAAATAGTTACATATTAAATTGCCTCCTGCAAATCAGAGAGTAGTATTCTACTCCTCCAGTGGAATCTTGGCTGATGTTTCCCTACTGATAAAGTTAAATAGAGAAAAACCCATTTTCTTTTACATTTTTCTTAAAATTCTGGAATCTGTTAACTGCTTACCTACTTATATAGAATTAATGAACAAATACTAGTCAAATATCAACAGGACTGCCCAGAACTAGGCATATGTAGATGGTTGTGTGTGTGGGTGGCTGGGGGTAGTGGTGGTGGTGTTTGTCCTGGCTTACATATACTTGTGGTTGGATTTCATAGTTTGCTGAAATTCAGATCAAAAAACAAACAAATCAGTATATAGCCAAAGGAAACATATTTGTAGTTAGATTTGACCCATAGCTGCCTGTTTGCAATCTATGCATCTTAAGTTTTTTTTTTTTTTGGAGGGGGAGGGATTTAACACATACCATATTCTACTACTTTAAATGGTTTATTTGTTCCATTACTCCCCTATGATATAATGGCTTCCCAAACTGGGAATACAACGTATGTATTCCCAGCATTTAGCCTGGTGATGACACAACAAAGGCGTGTTTAGTGGGGAAATAAATAAGTGAATGAATTGTTCTGAACCATTGTTCACAAGAGACAAGAGCTCCAGGTGATACAGTTTGGCATTAGATTTACAATCCTCACCCAGCCAATTACTCTGTGGGTTCTGGCCAAGGGCAGGAGTGACTCTTAGGAAAGACCTATGACATTTACAGGGTGAGTCTTGTACAATCTCATACACATGTAAGCACCCACACCCTTGCCTTATCTCTTGATGTGTAAGTATATATATTTTGATGACTTGTTTGTCTTTTCTGGAAATTTGCTGCTTTAGTATGTCTTTCCCATAGCAACCTTCATAATTTTATGGCCATATACTGATTCTCCTTCCAAAGGAAAAAAAAAAAAGAATCTAAAGACAAAGGTCATTAAATATCTGTATTTCAGTGGATACCACCTATATTATGTCTATGTGCTCTATTTACTATAGTTCCACAGGTAAAATATGCAAACCTCTTCCTTTCTACTCTTATGTAGTACCTTTATTGAGATCCAGAAAACCACCATTAAAATGCACCAGCAGCAGCATTTGGTTGTAATTTTGACATTTTCAAAACAATGTGCAATTGAAAAGATTGAGAGTATAATTACTTGATGCTCAGCTTTATGTTTAGCTAAGTTTTTTAAAAAAAGACATATTATTGAATGGAATCCCTTTTAAAGAGGTTCTTGCCAATTACCCACATGACACCCTGGCCCTGAAGGGCTTTACTGATGGCTTTTCAGGCAGTGAATAGTATGTCATGTGGAATTCTGAGGTTTTCAGGGTCCTGTGGAGGTTTTTTGTAATATATGCTGGGTGGAGGAAGTTAGACATTTGGATAATAATGTGGTTTCAATGGTATTGTTGGGTATCAGAAATCACATGAGGCAGCTTTCAGCTTAAGAACCTGTTTTCTTAACACCTCATCCATCACAGAAGAGGGTTAGAAAAATCCTGTCCTACCTACCCCCACACACCTTGAGGCAGTGCTTAGGCATCTACAGGTAGATGCCCCCATTTCAGTGAGGCCTGAAGTCTTGCGGGGGGGAACATGTGGTTTATATTCAGCAAGATAGTTCCCTCTAAGACCCACTAATGCTTTCAAGATGCTGATAGAGCCATTAATGGTTGTTGGAGAAAGATTAGAGTTTCAATTAAAATGAAGCCAATTTAAAATAAATATTTGATAGTATTATTAGCCTAAAATAAACTTAAGAGTGTGTGCCTGGGGGTGAGGATGTTAGGACTTCTGGAGTGGTGGAGTGAGGAGCTTGGTAAATCTTCTTCCCAAAAAAAGCAACAGTAAAACTGGACAGACCAGTTAAAGTTAACCATTTTAGGGCTCTGGAAATCAACCAAAGGCATACAACAAATTGAGAAGCATTTATTTAAGAAAAAGACTACTAAATCATGACTATGAAAAGTTGGGAGTTTCTGGCATTTTATTCTGAGCCTGCTTCTATCACCCCTGCCCCTAAGCTTAGTCTGTGTGGTGATTCTACCTAAACAGACTAGGCTGTGAAAAACAGAATTTCTGCTGCCATTTGGGGCTAACTTGATTGGAGTAGAAGTTTCAAGAAACAATAGTGGTCTCAATGGCAAAAAATAGGCAACATTCTGTAGCTAGTTGGAGGTTGCAGAACTAAGTAAGCCACAGAGAAGCATACTAGCCAGAGGTTTAACAAGGTGATCCGGAGAATGAGAAAGACACAGTGGGTCTTGAAAAGGTCACACATATTCCTCGTGGTCTGGAAGACTGCGCATGTGGGCAGTACTGGTGTACAGACTCAAGAGATCAGAAACAGGGCCTAGTTATCTACTTATCTTCTCTGGCTGAATATGATGCCTAGTACATGTGCACAAGAGATATGAGAATGCTCAGCAGAAAATAAAAGCCAGGGAGGAGATGTGAACTACCCAATCTTTGAGTACATTTCCCAGCCCACATACAGACCCATTAGCAAATAGGGAAAGACTTACTGGCTTGAGGTGATTAAGTTTAACTTCTGATCAGTCATTGGCTGATAACTAAACTATGCTGACATAGGACTCTAGGCTTAAAAATAAAAACAACTGAAAAAAACTGAGCAAAAATATAGTGGCCACACACTGCAGGAGTGAGACAACTATATGGAATTACTGTAGGCAAGTCACTAAACAAACAGCAAAATCAACTCCAAGTGGGGGATCAGACTCCAGAGTTGCTGCAACATATTATCTAAAGTGAGTTTTTTTTTAAAAGGAAACTTTATTATTTTTCCTGTGTTAGTTGCCATTAAACAAATCAATCACTGCTACCCATGTGATAGCACCATATTTTTAAATCTCCCATTAATACAGTCTTCCTTTCAATTTCTTATTATGTTCTTAAAGATTTTAACTTTGGGTATTTTGCTTCTGTGTTGCCTGATAGGGCATCAATATGACATAAAGTGTCGAGTTTTAACAAAAAAAATTATGAGGCATGAATGGAACCAGGGAAGTTTGATCCATGAATAGGAAGAAAAGAAGCAGTTATGAGAAACTATCTCTGAAGGTTTCCAGATGTTAGACATAGCAGACAAATATTTAAAAGTAACTATTATAAATGTGTCCAATAATAGCTACTTTGAAAGAACAACAGGAAAAAAAGAGCATGTTTGACGAAATAAAGAAAAATATGACAACAATTTTCCATCAAATAGAGAATGTCAATAAAAGGAAGTCATAAAAAATAATCAAATGAAAATTCTGGAGTTCAAAGGACAATAACCAAAATAAAAAATCCATACCAGGACTTCACACCAGATTTGAGCTGGCAGAGAGAAAGTATCAGTGAAAATGGAGATAGATCAATAAATATTATCCAATTTGAAGAATAGAAAAAAATTAAGAAACTCAGAGACTTGTGGGATACACATAAAACACACCACTGTTCTCATAACGGGAGCCTCAGAAGGACAAAAAAGGCAGAAAAAATGTTTAACTGCCTGCAAAACCCCAACTTCATGAAAAAGAATAATCTACACATCCAAGAAACACAATCCAAGAAGAATATGAAAAGATATATACCTAGTCACATAATAGTCTGTTGAAAACTTTAGCCAAAGATTTGGAAAGCAAGAGAGCAACTCATCACATATGGGGAAAAGAAACAAAAATTTATGTTCTCATTGGAAATAGTAGAGAACTGTAGGCAGTGGGATGACTTATTGAAAGTACTGAAAGGAAAAAAAACTGTCAACCAAGAATTCTATAACTAATCAAAATATTGGATTCTTTAGGGTTTTTTTTAATGTACAAATATCATATCATCTGCAAACAGGGACAGTTTAACTCCTTCTTTACCAATCTGGATGCCTTTTATTTCCTTGTGTTGTCTAATTGCCATGGCTAAGAACTCCAGAACTATGTTGAATAAAAGTGGAGAGAGTGGGCATGCTTGTCTTGTTCCCTATCTTAAAGGAAAAGCTTTCAGCTTCTCTCTGTTAAGTATGACGTTGGCTGTGGGTTTGTCATATATGGCCTTTATTATGTTGAGGTACTTTCCCTTATACCCATTTTGTTGAGAGAGTTTTTATTATGAATGGATGTTGAATTTTGTCGAATGCTTTTTTGACATCTATTGAGATGATCATGTGGTTTTCAGACTTTTTGTTGATGTGGTGGAGGATGTTGATAGATTTTCGAATGTTGTACCATCCTTGCATCCCTGGGATGAATCCCACTTGATCATGGTGTATGATCCTCTTAATGTATTTTTGAATTTGGTTTGCTAATATTTTGTTGAGTGTTTTTACATCTATGTTCATCAGGGATATTCTTTTTTTTGTGGTGTGTTTACCTGATTTTGGTATTATGGTGATGCTGGCCTCATAGGATGAGTTTGAGAGTATTCCCTCATTTTCTACTATTTGGAAAACTTTAAGGAGAATGGGTATTAGGTCTTTACCAAATGTTTTATAAAATTCAGTGGTGAAGCCATCTGGTCCAGGAGTTTTGTTCTTAGGTAGTTTTTTGATTACCAATTCAATTTCCTTGCTTGTAATTGGTGTGTTCAGATTTTCTGTTTATTTCTGGGTCAACCTTTGAGGGTTGTATTTTTCTGGAAAGTTGTCCATTTCTTCTAGGTTATCCAGTTTGTTAGCACATTATTTTTCATAGTATTCTCTCATAATTCTTTGTACTTCTGTGGTGTCTGTTGTGATTTCTCCTTTCTCATTTCTGATTCTGTTTATGAGTATAGACTCTCTTTTTTTCTTGATAAGTCTGGCAAAGGGTTTATCCATTTGGTTTATTTTCTCAAAGAACCAGCTCCTTTCATTGATTCTTTCTATTGTTTTATGCTTCTCGATTTTATTTATTTCTTTTCTGATCTTTATTATGTCCCTCCTTCTACTGACTTTTGGCCTCATTTGCTCTTCATTTTCTAGTTTCATTGTGAGTTTAGACTGTTCATATCGGATTGTTCTTCTTTCCTGATCTCGGCCTGTATTGCAATATACTTCCCTCTTAGTACGGCCTTCAGTGTGTCTGACAGATTTTGTGGTGTTGAATTATTGTTGTCATTTGTCTCCATATATTGCTTGATCTCTGTTTTTATTTGGTCATTGATCCATTGGTTATTTAAGAGCATGTTGTTAAGCCTCTATGTGTTTGTGGGCTTTTTCATTTTCTTTACATAATTTATTTCTAGTTTCATACCTTTGTGGTCTCGAGAAACTGGTTGGTACAATTTCAATCATTTTTAATTTACTGAGACTTTTTGTGTGCTAGTATATGATCTATTCTTGAAAATGTTCCATGTGCACTTGAGAAGAGCATGTATCCTGCTGCTTTTGGGTGTAGAGTTCTGTAGATGTCTGTTAGGTCCATCTGTTCAAATGTGTTGTTCAATGCCTCTGTGTCCTTACTTATTTTCTGTCTGGTTTTGATCTGACCTTTCGAGTGAGTGAAGTGTTGAAGTCTCCTAAAATGAATGCATTTTATTTGATTTCCCCTTTAATTCAGTTAGTATTTGTTTCACATATGCAGGTGCTCCTGTGTTGGGTGCATAGATATTTAGAATGGTTATATCCTCTTGTTGGACTGAGCCCTTTATCATTATGTAATGTCCTTCTTTGTCTCTTGTGACTTGCTTTGTTTTAAGTTCTATTTTGTCTGATACAAGTACTGCAACACTTGTGTTTTTCTCCCTATTAGTTGCATGAAATATCTTTTCCCATCTCTTCACTTTTAGTCTGTGTATGTCTTTGGGTTTGAAGTGAGTCTCTTGTAAGCAGCATATAGATGGGTCTTGCTTTTTTATACATTCTATTATTCTGTGTCTTTTGATTAGTACATTCAGACCATTTACATTTAGGGTGATTATTGAAAGATATGTACTTATTGCCATTGCAGGCTTTGGATTTGTGGTTACCAAAGGTACAATGGTAGCTTCTTTAGTATCTAACTGTCTAACTTAACTTAGTTATTACACTATTATAAACACCATCTGATGATTCTTTGTTTCTCTCCCTTCTTTTTCTTCTTGCTCCACTCTTCATATATTAGGTGTTTTATTCTATACTCTTTGTGTTTCCCTTGATTGATTTTGTTGAAGGGTGATTTTATTTTTTATTTAGTTAGTATTTGTTTGGTCTGCTTTCTTTGCTGTGGTTTTATTTTCTCTGGTGACAGCTATTTAGCCCTAGGCATTCTTCCATCTAGAGCAGTCCCTTTAAAATACAGTATATAGGTGGTTTGTCAGAGGTAATTCCCTCAATTTTTGCTTATCTGGGAATTGTTTAATCCCTTCTTCATATTTAAATGATAATCTTGCTGGATACAGTATTTTTGGTTTGAAGCCCTTCTGTTTCATTGCATTAAATATATCATGCCATTACCTTCTGGCCTATAAGGTTTATGATGAGAAATCTGATGATGACCTGGTGGGTTTTCCTTTGTAGGTGATCCTTTTTCTCTCTCTGGCTGCTTTTAATACCCTGTCCTTGCCTTTGATCTTTGCCATTTTAATTATTATATGCCTTGGTATTGTCCTCCTTTGGTCTCTTGTGTTGGGAGTTCTGTGGACATCCATGGTCTGAAAGACTATTTTTTCCCCCAGATTGGGGAAGTTTTCAGCAATTATTTCTTCAAAGACCCTTTCTATCCCTTTTCTCTGTCTTCTTTTTCTGGTACCTCTATAATACAAATATTTTTCTGTATGGATTGATCACACAATTCTCTTAATGTACTTTCATTCCTAGAGGTCCTTTTATCTCTCTCTGTCTCAGCTTCTCTGTATTCCTGTTCTCTGATTTCTATTCCAATTACAGTCCCTCCCACCTCATCCAGTCTGCTCTTAAGTCCTTCCATTGTTTGTTTCATTTCTGTTATCTCCTTCCTGAATTCATCCCTTAGCTCTTGAATATTTCTCTGTAGCTCCATCAATATGCTTATGACTTTTATTTTAAATTCTTTTTCAGGAAGATAGGTGATTTCAGTCTCACCAAGCCCTCTCTCTGGTGTTTGAGGGATTTGGGACTGAACAAGGTTCTTCTGCCTCTTCATGGTGATGGGAGTGGTTGCCAGTGAGTGGTGTGTGTGTCAGCTGGGAAAACAAAGTCCCTTCCTGCTTCCTGGTCACCTTGTCTGTATCCTTTGTCTCTGCTGGTTAACCACACCCAGAGAGCAGCCTCTGGGTTAATCCCCTAAGCTGCTGTGGGTGGGGCGGTCCTCGGGAGGGCCCTGGCAGGGGTCACAGGCAAGCGGCATGTGTTCTGCCACATGCACAAACCCCTTTGTGCCTCCCAGATTCTGTGTTGGTATCTGATGTCTGTGCCTGTGAACTGCACACAGGGAGCAGCCTCTGGGTCCAGGCCTGTTTGGTGCATGCAGGGAGAAGCCTCTGTGTTAAGCTATGTGGTTGCTGTAGGTGGGGCTGCTCCCTGGCTATTCTGCAACAATGGTGCTTGCAGTGCCGGTGTGGGGATGAAATGGCAGGCTGCTTATTTCCATGAGGGGATTCAGAGCTGCACTGCCACCCAGGGGCTTAGTGCACCTGAAGTTCTTTAAATTTCCTAGCCTGCTGGGCTGAGTGTGCTAGCACGATTTTGTCCACCTGTTTAAACCTTGTCCCTTTAAGACTTTAAATGTGCCTGCTTTTCTTTTGTCCCAGGGCAGCAGGCTTAATCTTGCATTTTGCTTTGCCCCTCCTCTAATATCCAGTGCACCATACAGTGTGTGTCTGTGCTCCTGGGGCAGATTACCAGGGCTGGTTATTTAGCCGTCCTGTACTTCCACTCCCTCAACACTCTGACTCTTCCTCCTGCCGGTGAGCTGGGGTGGGGGAAGTGCTTGGGTCCTGCCAGGTCACGGCTTTGTATGTTACCCTTTTCCATGAGATGGTGGAGTCTTGCAGATGTAGCCTGGCTTGTGTACTGTATCTTCTGGTCATTCTTTTCGGAAAAGTTGTATTTGCCAATATATATGGTTTTGGGAGGAGATTTCTGCAACCCTACTCAAGCTGCCATCTTCTATGTCATTTATCCCTTTTTATTACCTATAGTGACAGCTATTTAACCTTAGGAACACTTCCATCTATAGCAGTCCCTCCAAAAGACACTGTAGAGATGGTTTATGGGAGGTAAATTCTCTCAGCTTTTGCTTATCTGGGAATTGTTTAATCCCTCCTTCACATTTAAATGATAACCTTGCCAGATAAAGTATTCTTGGTTCCAGCCCCTTTTGCTTCATTGCATTAAATATATCATGCCACTCGCTTCTGGCCTGTAAGGTTTCTGCTGAGAAGTCTGATGATAGTCCCATGGGTTTTCCTTTGTATGTAATCTTTTCTCTCTCTCTGGCTGCTTTTAATAGTCTGTCCTTATCCTTTATCTTTGCCATTTTAATTATGATATGTCTTGGTGTTGTCCTCCTTGGGTCCCTTGTGTTGGGAGATCTGTGCACCTCCATGTCCTGAGAGACTATCTCCTTCCCCAGACTGGGGACGTTTTTAGCAGTTACTTCCTCAAAGACACTTTCCATCCCTTTTTCTCTCTATTATTCTTCTGGTACCCCTATAATATGAATATTGTTCCATTTGGATTGGTCACACAATTCTCTCAATATTCTTTCATTCCTAGAGATCCTTTTTTCTCTCTGTGCCTCAGCTTCTTTGTATTCCTCTTCTCTAATTTCTGTTTCATTTATTGTCTCCTCTACTCTATCTAATCTGCTTTTAGTACCCTCCATTGTGTTCCTCAGTGATTGGATCACTGTCCTAAATTCATTCCTGAGTTCTTGAATATTTTTCTATACCTCCAGGAGCATGTTTACGATTTTTATTTTGAAATCTCTTTCAGAGAGATGGATGAGATTGGTTTCATTTGACTCTTTTTCCAGTGTTTGTAGTATTTTTGTTTGAACCAGGTTCCTTTGCTGTTTCATGTTTGTATGTGGCACCCTCTAGTGCCCAGAAGCTCTACTCTCTGGAGCTGTTTAGCCCCTGGAGCAATGTTGGGGGTCGCAGGGGACTGTTGCTGGTGCCTGCTGGGAGGAAAGAGCTGTTTCTTGCTTCCTGGCTGCCATGCCTGTCTCCGCTGCCAGAACCAGTGGGCTGAACACACAGTTGTAAGCCTCTATGCTTTGAGTTTGTAACTGCTGCAGGTGAGGCTTTCCTCTGGTTGACCTGATGCCGGGGCAGGTTTTGCTGGTTTGCGAGCCAGGTGTGGGAGGAAGGTGCAGCAGGCTGCCTGTCATGGTGGGGGGCCTTAGAACTTTGTAGCCATCCAGGGGTATGGAGCGCCTGAAGATTGTGAAAGTTCCCATCCTGCTGGGCAGAGTGTGCTCAGACAATTTTGTCTACCTGTCCTTTCTCCTGAGCAGTAGGGTCTGTGCAATCCTTGACTCTTTAGCAGGCCTCTTGTTTTTAGGAAGCCTCTCAGACTGCCCACCCAGATCAGCCAGATATGGTTTCCTGTTTTCCACAAGCAGCTGGAATCTCAGTCTCCCCAGGTATTCTGCCTGTTTTAGCTTTCCAACCCCACTAATCACCAGAGCACCATGCAATGTAGGTTTGTGCTCCCAGAGCAGATCTCCAGGGCTATAAGTGTTCAGCAGTCCCAGGCCTCTACTCCCTCCCCTCTCTGTTTCTCTTCCTGCCACTGGTTAACTGGGGTAGGGGAGAGGCTTAGGTCCTGCCTGGTCATGGCTTTGGTACGTTACCCTGTTCCATGACATCTGTTCTTTCCTCCAGGTGTATGCAGTCTGGCACAGCCTTCTTTCCTATTTCTCTTTCAGGCTTAGTTGTATTATATTTTCTTATTATATGTGGTTTTAGGAGGGGGTCTCTGTCTCACCTCTCACATTGCCATCTTTAATCCTACTGCTATTCAGTATTAAAAGGAGTAAAATACATGCTGCAACAGGGATGAGCCTCAATCACAATATACTAAGTGAAAGAAGCCAAATGCAAAACACTACATACTGCACAATTCTATTATGTAAAATATCTAGAAGAGGCACATTTAAAAGAGGCCAAGACCAGATTAATGGTTGCCTGGGGACAGGAATAAAGATTGGCTTCAGGTAGGATTGGTTGATATTTTATGGGTGATGGATATTCTACAACTGGATTTTGATGATGGTTGCCCAATATTGTAAAAGTTACTGAATTGTCTGTGTTAGATGGTGTATTCTATCTTATACAGCTTATATCTTGATAATGCTGTCTAGAAAGTGTGCCTGTGGACTCCACTGGTGTTGGCTATAGATATCTAAGCTCCTATGAAGCTGCTTTTTTTCCTAACCCTTTGTAAAACTGTAAGCAAGATAATTTGTTGTGGATTTAGAGGTTTCACTGGGGTTCCATACTGGCTACTGGCTATTAGATCTGATAACTGATGTGCACAATGGGGGAAATGCAAGACTTGGATGTGAGCCGTGTGTTGTGAAAA
This sequence comes from Manis javanica, assembly GCF_040802235.1. Lineage (NCBI taxonomy): Eukaryota > Metazoa > Chordata > Mammalia > Pholidota > Manidae > Manis > Manis javanica. Next base: position 48,960,449 of record NC_133157.1, read on the forward strand.
GAATGGCAGTGGTACTGAGGTGGTCAAATGACACAGTTTGCTGTCTCAGTTTTTTTCTCAGCTGGATTTCCATTCTGAAAGCTTCTGGGAGGATCTGTGTGACGGTTACTTTGAAAGCCCTGCAGTGCTGTCTTAAGCTAAAACCTGCTCCTCAAGGTGCTTGGGGGCCATGTCTAGGGCAGATTTCCTTTGGGTGATGGCCTTGCATTATCTTGGCCATTCCAATTCCACTACCCAGGTTCCTCCTGAGACAGGCCTATGTATTGCTGGCCAATGACTTTCATTCTTTAAGCATTCTGAAATTCTCCTCCTGTGAATATTCCTTGATTATTTGTCGGTAGTTCTTTTTTTTTTCTTTAACCTTCATTCTATCTAGAAATGCAATGCTCCTAACTGTGATATGGGCTGTCAGAAGAGCATGGCTTCAGAGTCAACCATGTGGTTTAAATTCTAACTTTTAACTTCTTATACATGTGACTTTGGGGCAGATTCCTTAGCCTCTCTGAGTCTTGCTCTTGGAAATCTATAAAATAATCATACCCATCACAAAGGGTTATTGTGAAGATGAAACAAAATCTTGTATGGAAAGCTCTGAGCACAGTTGGCTGGCACATAGTCAGTGTTCCTTAATTGTCAGAACTGAATGGTAGAGTCAGAGTGTGGATTCTGCATCTGGATTTGTATACGTGCTTTTAGCTGAGTGACCTTGGGCAAGTTCCTTGGGTAACTTCTCTGTGCCTCTGTTTCTGTATCTGTCAAATGGGCATATTGAAAGTACCCAGCTTATTAGGCCTGTTTGAAGAGTCAATGGGTTAATATAGGAAGCGCTTAGAGCACTGCCTATGACACAGGGAGTTATATCCAAGTGACAGCTACTATTCTCTCGCCAGCCAACACAATGTCCTTATTCCCCTGGAGTGGCATATTTGATTTATGTGGCTTAAGTGTGTGGGTTATAGGGACCCATGAAGGCCACCATGTGGACAAGTGAGGTCTCCATGGTTTGGCTGGTGGCTCACCAGCAGTGGGTTGTGAATCCCATCTCACCACACCACATGCAGCTTCCCAGTCACTCTGTGCTGATTCAGAGAGGACACCTTCCCCATAGGGGAATGGAACTGTTCATGGACAGGGGTAAGCCAATGGTTAGACTCCTCAGCTGGAATCAGTTCCCCAGATCCTCCCACTGCTGTGGACCCTCTAAAATCCCTGGGTACAGCATTGTGTGATACGATGAGATTCCTGTAAACTTGTCTGTTCCGCACAATAACCCACAAATACGTAAAGTTGAAATGTCAAGCCCTTGGTTGAGATGATGGCAGGGATCACTGATTCTTTTGTCTCAGAGAATATCTCACTGGAGACTGGTGGTTTGGAGCCCCTAGGAATACATGCAAGTTGAGTTGGACTGGACTTGATTTATAAGTAATTGCCACTTCTGCCTTATTTTCAGGTGATTATTTACCCTGGAGCCAACCAAGACGAAAACTTCTTCGTCCAGAACACAGCTACCGGCCAGCATCAACTAGGTTTGATAGTAGAACCACACACCAGGATGACTACTGCATGAAGGGCGTAGTGAACACCATGAGCTGCAAGCCTCCGGCTGTGCCCAAGCTCTGTAACATCCCCCTGGAGGACCTGACTAACTACAAGATGAGTTACGTGGCCCACCCTATGGAAAAGCGCTTTGTGTATGAGGCCGAGAAGTTCAAACCCTCTGAAATCCCCTTTGAGAGCCTTACCACCCACAAAGAGTCCTACCGAGGCCTGAAGGGGGAGCTGACCAAGAGCTTGAAACCTTCAGCCAGGCCCTGTGTTCTAGACACGCCTTTCTCCAATAGCACGGAATTTCGAGATAAGTACCAAGCTTGGCCAACACCCCAGATATTCTCCAAAGCTCCTGCCTCTTATATCCCTTCTGAAAAAAAGATGGACTTTCTGACAACAGTACGAGCCCACTACACGTACCCTAAGGGTGTCCCAGCTCAGTCCTGCCGACCAGTGCTCTCAGTCAAGAAGGGCGGCCGCTTCGAGAGCTCTACCACCACCAAGGACGATTACAAGCCATGGGCTAGCATGCGCATGGAGCCACTCAAGCCTCTTCCCCAGCTGAACCTTGCCAAAGAACCCTTGGACTGCCTGACCACTGTGCGGGCCCACTATGTGCCCCACCCACCCATCCATACCAAAAGCTGTAAGCCCCACTGGCCTGGCCCCCGAGGACATACCCCCATGGAAGGCCAGACCACATACACCATCAGCTTTACTCCCAAGGAAATGGGCCGGTGCCTGGCTTTGTACCCTGAGCCCCCTGGTTACATCTTTGAGGAAATAGATGCTTTGGGGCACAGGATATACAGGCCAGTTTCCCAGACAGGTTCCCGGCAAAGCAGCCATCTTTTGGTAGGTGAAAACCAGAGGGAGTTGGCAGTGTCAGCCTGATTTAAAAAAAAATTGGTATTTAGAAGTTGTATAATACTTTTAAAAGCTGACGATTGAGAGTTGTTATTCATTGGACAAAAAATGAATTCCCCAAAATGAAAAAAAAAAATCTTCATCATCATGTCCAGGACACTTGAATAAAATGAGAATCATTTGACTTGAGGAAAATGACATTTAATTACTGGCTAATTATTCCCATTAATCCTCCCTCTGTTATCTCCCCCGTCTTGGGTCCCTTTCCTTGGGCTCATGGAATCAAAGCTGGTCTCTGTGGGATTTTCCCTGAATGAAATGTATTTGATTAATTTAATCATTGTGTGAATTGATACTATGATTAGTCCCTGCCAAGTATGAAGTGCCAAAAACTAAACTTTATTTTGGGGGGAATGAATCTGCAGGTCTGTGTGTTCATCCCCATGTGCTGTCTATGCCGAAAGACTGGGTTTACTGGGACCTTTGGGATATTTCAGACTAAGTGCCTCGGGCCTGGGTTGGGGCCTTGTTTTGTGTCCTCTCTGCCCAGGGCTGCTCCACATGCATCCTTCTACCTTTTTTCCCCGACAAACCAGCAAGAAGGATGCTGTTTGATGGGCTTCTTGGTCACGGGATATGGAGGGGGATGAAGAGGTCCTGTGGCAGTCCCAGGGGAGCTTGGACTTGCCAGACCTCTCCCACTTTTGAACAAGTGCAGGCTCTGAATCCAGGGAGAGCAGGGAAAAGAGGGACCTTTGGCAATCAGGCAGTCAGCAGCCAATCCCTGGGTGAGCCAGGCTGGGGCTCTTGTAAATGCTCAGAGCCTGGAAAAAATCATCCTGTGCTGGGTTGGTTCTTGCCAAGGCTGGACCTGCCTTTAATGACAACTGAGGCCAGACTGGTATGCAGACAATACCTGGGACACTCCTCTATCCTTTGAGTGACCAAGCTTGACATAGTGGTGTGCTGGACCCTGTCCTGGAGAACTGGCTGGAGGTTTCTCTTTGGGGCCTAAGGTTTGATGCTACGGCTAAAGTGATTTGGAGATTTTGTTTAGATTGAGAAGAGTTGAAGGAAGACTTTGTTCAAGAGGGCCCACGCCAGGGCCAGGTGGAGTCCTGGTCTGGGGGAGCCTCACGCAGAGGGATGCAGATGATACCTGGGACACTCTCCTGTCTTTTGAGTCTACAGAACCTAAGATGTGCTCCATGGTCTCAGAGAACTTGGGAACAGCTTGGATAGGAGAGGAAATTCCAGCTCAAATCTAGAGACTTGGGTTCAGGCTCAATGTCTGGCCCATGAACAAGAAACCTCCATCTCTTATGTGGGACTTACTTACCTGGGCCAGACCTCTCAGGTCCCTAACCCTGCAAGCCTCACCATGAGGTGAGTTTGCATCACTGGGTTGGGATCTACATCATTTAATCAGCTTGTTGGTTATATGGAGTCTGGACACCTGACCTAAAGAGGCTCAGAGCAGTTATGCACCTGGACTAGTGTCACAGAGTTTGGGAGCACCAAGGCCAGGATTGGAACCCAGGTCTGATTCAAGATCTGTTGCTCTTACCACAATACCCAGCATCTCCTATCTGCTGTGTCTCAGATTTCAAGGTTCCACAAGCCATGTCAAGCCACATCCTCTGTGTCTGATCTCCTTCCTGGAGTCCATTAAGCTAAAAGAGACTTCTAAGGAGGGTAACTTGCATTAATTTTGTTTTGTCACTTTTTACAAATCAAAGAAATATTGGCACTTAATTTGAAAAGCCAAATAGTGCTAAAATGCTTATAAAAATGCAGCAATCTCTTTGCCCTAGACCTTAAGCCTCCCTCATTTTTGCTTCCCCAGAGAATTTCAAATTATTTTATCTGTTTTCGCTAATATATTCCTTTACATTCCTAAAAATATGCATATACTGCTGTCTATTGCCTTATGGAATTTTAGACATTGTCTGCTTTGGTTGATTAAGAGTTTGAGTTACACTCCTTTCTTTCTCCCTTCTCAGTATAGATATGACAGTGCTTGGTTATATCAAGACTGATAAGCTTTTTCTAACATTTCTGATGAGTACGAAGAAGCTGGGGAAGGATGGATGGACTGGCTGATTAAGGACTGCTGAGCGCTCTTGGGGTAAGAAATTTCTTCAGAGTCCTCCCTCTGTAACATTTAGGGGTTGGCTAGGTGAGCCACACAGGGCACCCCTGTCTTGACCACTCCTGGGGTAAAGGATCAGCTTCTCCTACTACCTACTCCTTTTTTGGTCTCAAATCAGAATATCCTTATTATTATGCAGGGTTAACACAGTGAAAAAGAAAAAACAGAAAACACAGGCAGTACATAAAGAAAAACACAAGTGCTATGGTTGGGACTCCTGGAATACAGTGGCTGGCAGCACGCGAAGTCCGCAGCCCTGGGAATGTGACTTGGCTCTTGTCACCCACTAGCTACGAGCCCTCTCTGAGATGTGGGTGACAGCAGTGCTTCCCCATGGTTTGGTTGTTTGGAGTGAATGACAGAATATACTCCAGGCACTTTGCCCTGGCTCCTGGCTGACTCTGATTAAATGTAGGTGAGAATGATATGGTGCTGAAGATGATGAAAGTGGTTGCTGAGTTCTCCCTGGCTGAATCTACATATGATTTTATTTGTCAGTATGTCCGCAAGGATAACTGCTCATGCTTTTGACATATTTCCAGAGCAAAATACTTGTTTTCATATAGTTAAATTAATTAGTAGGTGTTCTGAGTTGGGGTTGTTAAATGGAAATGCCATTTTAGGAAGTAATTTGGGCCAGCAGGAGGAACAGAGAAGGGGAGCAGAGCTGATGGGGCTGGGTTCCCCTGCTGTCTTAGAGGATTCTTGCTAATCAGTCTGTGTATTGGGCTTCTATGGAAGAGTGTTAGCAGAGGGTTTTGCTCCATCAAAACACATGCACATGCGTGCACAGCACTCCGAGATTCGATGGGATCCTGCTCAATGAATGCTGATGATGGAAGGCTTCAAACACGCCCTCAAAAATATACAGACATTTATAATTTATATTGTATGTTTTTCACTTGTGAGGATGAAGTGGGGGCTTAATCAACTACCACAGCCCAGGGCTGTCAAGGCTTTAGCATGTTAAAAAAGAAAAATAGAAGTACACCAAAGAGAGGACACAGAGAGAGGGAAAAGTCTTATGTCCAAGCAGGGAACCTGCTCCAGAGCGGAATCCAGGATGCTGTGGGGATGAGTTCTGGAGAGGAAAATAGGGAATGGGCTTTTATTGCCCAAAGACAGCAAGCTCTCCTACCAGGGGAAAGTGGAGTCTCTGAGTGAGGCTAACAGGCCCGAGACTGTGCCATCAGCTGGCCTACAAGCCTTGGGCCGGTCGGTCCTGGCCTGCTGCTTTGGGATGTTGTGCCCAGAGTGTCTGCTGGGCTGAGGCCCCACTCCCAGTGCTGGTGTCTCCTTGCCTGTGCCATGTGCAGGGCGGCCCCTGCATCGGCAGGCGAGTGGCCAGGACAGGTCTTTATCTCCTGTGACAGGGCAGAGCTGCCTGTACGGTGAAGACCCCAGCACATCACTCTGTTTTTGATGATCAGGATCCCTCACTCTACTTTGCCCCCTGACTGAAATATCGATACAGCACAATGAGCAGCCTAAAGGACTGCATTCTAATACTGGCTGCATCTTGACAGGGTTGACGTCTTTAAAGTTGCCCTCCATCCCTTTGGCTTGGCTCTAAGACCTTATACCGGGCTGGAGGGTGGCACGGTGGGGCCCACTGTAAGTGATTCTTTCATCCACCCCGTTTTTGGTAGCATTTGTCACCCTGCTTTCTATGGAATTTCAAATCCTGAACCCCTGCTGGGTTCTGCCTTGTGGACCTGCTCCCTATCAGCTACATCTCTTCTGTGGCATTTTTATCCCGGGCTGTGTCTTCTTCCCCTTCTGCACTTGTCAGTTGTTGTTCTTCCATCTACCTCCAGTTTTCCTCAAATTTCTTGAGATCCCTTGTCCACTGAGGCCCTTCCTCTCATCTTCCTCACTATGGCATTTTATAATTTCATTACTACTTTATTATAGCTTAATGGTATTTGTGAGGGGGGAAGAAGGTGAAGGAAGAGCCCAGGTAGGCAGCCCACCCCTTGGCCTGCCATAGACGTAGCCAGTTGGAGGTGATGAAGCACTTAAGGGATTTCACTGGGGTTTTCTCAGCTGGGAAGCATACCTGGAGGGTGACTTGTTCCCATGGCTGGACAAAAGGGCAAATCTGGAGAATGTTGACTAATTAGCTGGCTAGCCAGTGTTTGCAGGTGCAGGGAGCCCTGGTGTGGGCCATTAGCCTCTGAACCCCAGGCTGTCCCTAAGGCTGTGCAGGCAGCAGCGGACAGTGCTCCCCACCTCCAGCCTTCTTACCCCTCTCGGACATCACCAGCAATTTCATGGAAGGAGCTCCTGGGGGCTTAGCTGAGCAGAGACCCAGCCCAATTCTGACCTCAGGAGTGGCAGTCTTGGCTAGGGCCAGGGCTTGTGTTGCGGTGGCTGGGGGCCAAGCACTCTGTCTCCATGGTTTCACTGTCATGTGCAGTCTTCCAAATACCTTTTCATTGTAGTCTCATTGCCCTAAATGTGTTTGAAAAGTATACATAGTTACAATAATTGTCCTCCAAGCTTTGGCCTCTAAGGCAGGAGTGAGGCTCCCTGCTCCAAGGCAATGGGATTGCATAATTATACCTTTCTAGAGTGATGGACTCTTTTGGGGTCTGGTCATTGAGGACATGAAGATGAAATGAGTGATCCATTTCCTCTAAAAGCACTTTTCAGCTGTGCAGTTGTCAGGAGGACGTAAGCAGGGTGCATGGGGGTGAGCACAGGACCCAACTGCAGGTGAAATGGCCCCTGGCTCCCCAGGTCTGCCCTGTCACCCCAGGTCCACAGCTGGTCAGCAGGCCTTGAAGTGAGAAGACAGAGGCCCTTCTGAGAGTAAATGCTGGGGTTTGCGAGGGGTTGGGGGGACTGGGAGTGGGCAGGCAAGGGTGTTTTGTTTGGCTGAGCAGGCTCAGAATTCCCACATGGCTGGCTGAGCAGGTGCTTGGCTCCTGCCTCACTTTGGAGGCGTAACAGGAGTGAAGGAGCCTGTAAACCTTCCTGAACACATGCTCTGGGTTCTGCAAAAGAGATCAGGGCAATGCTAAGTGGGCTCCACTTTCAGTCATACTCCTGGGCCACAGGTGCCCTGGTCCCTGCCTGAATCCTTGGACACTGACATGAGAAGTCCTGATGGCTTTTCCTTATTAAGCCTCTCATTGTGGCAGCAAACCCAGCTTGATTCTAACCAAAAGGATCCAGGGACTCTCCACTCCTGGGAGTGATCCTAACACTGCTTTCTGAGCTCTCACTGTGCAGACCAGCTGGCCTGCCTGCCCACCTGCACCCTGCCAGGGCTGTTCTTTCAATGGCAAGGGGGAAACCTGGTTACTTCCCTGTTGCTGCAAATTCCCACCCATTTCATGTAATAGGATCATAAAATGGGAGCCCACACATACCCTTTCAACAGGCAAGCAGCTACTTGAGAGTTATAGGCAGACAGAATGCCTGAAAAATGACTGAAGTTTGACATATGTGCCAGTGAATGACTTAAAAACTAAGAAATGGAATTTTTTGGACTATCAGCCCTCCTGGGCTACATAAAAAACAAAAACAAACCTTTTCATTTTAAAGGTTCTAAGCAGAGCTCAGTGCTTATTACCAACTTGGGGCAACCCTTTTCGTGGCTAAGTATTGTAACACCTCCCATATTTGAAGGTCAGTTATTTGACAACCTCAGTGGTCCCAACCCAAGGCAAGCTCCTGGCAATAAGCTGTCTGTAAGTTGCCCAGATCATTGACACACATTTGTGTATGGGAGCTCAGGTACCTTACTCAGTGCACGCCCGCTATCCTGGCTCTCCCTCTGAGATACTGGCCTATCTCCCTCACATTTTTTAAAACATGCAGCTCCAGTGAGCTTCTTTTCTCTGGTTTACTGACCCCCAGAAGAAAAGGAGGGGCTGCTTCTACAGACAGACACCTCTATATTTGTTTATATTTTATTAAGATATTGTTGATACACAATCTTATGAAGGTTTCACATGAGCAACATTGTGGTTGCAGCATTCACCCATATTATGGAGTCCCCCCCAACACACCCCACTGCAGTCACTGTCCATCAGTGTAGTAAGATGCTATAGGGTTACTACTTGTCTTCTGTACTACACTGTCTTCCCCATGACCCCCCAGGAGGGAGACACCTCTGTAGAGCAAGAGGAGTGACCACTGATAGCTTGGCACTGGGACTAGAGCCCGAAATATTTTTAAAAATTCAGGATTTAAGAGTATGGCAGCTCAGGAATTATGCCCACAATATAATAACAAAGAAATAAGTATGTATACATACATGTATATACATATATGAGCATGCACATGCACATACATAAATATTTTATTAAGTGTGGGAAAATATACTGTGCTTATGACTGCAATTTAGTAAAAAGAAAAAATTATACATTTTAAAAGCTGACAAATGCATGAACAGTGTTGGATAAAGGAGTTCCCACTTACCTCATTTATCCAGAATAATGAGGGCATGGGGATTTGGAATACCTGGAATATGAGGCTAATCCCAGGGTGTTTCCTATGGAGTGGTATGGTCTTCAAAGAAGTTCATGGGCATGTCAGCTCGGGAAAGGGCATATGTTCCACTGCCCTGTTGGAGATTCATATTCATAATACTTTGAGGTCTCTGTGAAACCCTGTGGTAAAGGAACCTTATTTAACTTTGTATAACTCAGTGTATGAATCAGCATTCTTGCAATTACAAGTGCCCAAGCCAAAGGGAATTTGCTGGTTCAGGCAATGGAGCAGTGCAGGACGTAGTCCGTGGGCTTTAGCCACAGCTGAGTCCTGGGGTCTGAATGATGTGATGGGGGCTCACTCTTCATCTTGTGGTTTTATTTTCTTCTGCTCTGTCTTCTTAGGCTGGCTCTTTCCATGTGATGGTTTCTAAAATTCTAAGCTTACAACAACATCCTTTTAGCTAAAGAGCTGCTCCCTCTCAGTGGTTCTGGTAAAAATCCTTGAATTGAGTCTCTTTCTGCCTGGCTTGAGTTTCATGCTGATCCCTGAACTGATTCCCATAGTCAGAGAGATCTTATTGTCCAGGCCTGAATCAGGGTCCAACTCTGGCCCAAGCAGTGTGTATGTGTGGGCCAGCCTCTTGCAAACTATACAAACTGGGTGGTGGGGGAACATGGGGGTGGGATGGGTCCTCGAAGGAAAACTGAGGTGTACTTACAGGGAAGAGAGGGATGAATGCTGAGCAGGCCGAAACAACAGATTCCAACTCTGACAATAGAGCCCTTTTATTGTGTAAAACTTATTGGAACACACATGGAGAAATACTGCCAAGTGCTTATCATACATTTTTTCAAATAAGTTTAGAATACAATAAAATACGCATGCAGGCAAACGTGTGGCTGAACCTTTCTTTGATGATTTAAAAACCTCAGTGTATCATGCATTACCTCAGGTTAACCTGAGTGTTGAAACATCCTGTTCACTCACCACTGAGATTATTTGCTTCTTGATAAATGGGAGGTTACAGCACAGCCAGAGTGCAGGGCACGGGGAGCCTGGGAAAGTTCGTTTACAGGACAGTGGCCGCAAGTGTGTCATGTCCTGTGTAGAGCTCTCTCGAGTTCTGACAGTGCTGGCACATACCATCTCACTTCTTCCACACACAACCCTCTTTGTGGTTGTCATTCCCCAACGTGGATGGGGAGTTGAGGCTTGGAGAGGTTAAGTAACTTGGGACATTTGAGGAAACGATGTTTTTAAAGCAAACCTTGTGAACAGTGATGCTTTCAAATGACACCATGAATTTGGAGGAAAGGGAGTGTAAGAGGCAAGATGCTCTCGAGGATTTGAAGGAATTTTGGGATGCCTTTCAAGGGGCACACAGTCACAGGTGTGTGGCTTGGGAAATGATCAGGTTGAAAGCCCTTTGGGAATGGCAGCTGTATGTGTGTGGGGGTCATTCCCTGCTGCGCCTAGTACTGAGTTAGCGATCAGACCTGCTGACTGCTTCTGGGCACACACAGATACAAAAATGTCATCTCAGGTGCCATAGGGCTTCTTTGAACAATGTTTTTTTGACTTACAAGTCTAATATATAGGAAGGAAAGATTACATCTGGGAGCTGGAGGTCATTTGAGGAGATCTGTGAATGTTTAAGCTCTTGGCTTGCAATAGTTAATCACTTATGAGTATATTCTCTTTATCCTAGAAAAGAAGAAAAGATATTTTCATCTTGTGATGTAACATATAGTCCCATCTACTATGCTTGTTTTACCATAAGCTCTCAAACATTGGCATTTAGGGAGTGCTTGCCGATTCTACGGCTCGGAAGACACTGTGCCCCCTACCTTTGCTTGCCATCTGCCGCAGGGATCTGTCTGGCTTGAGGCTCTCTCAGCGCTCTTTTCCAGACTCCCGGTCCAGCCGTGACTGTCACTGTGCCCTGGGCGTGCCTGCTGAGGAACCTCCCAGATGGTCCTCAGTACTTTCCAGCATCTCCATGGCTCTTACTCCATCCAGTGGGTTCCGTCCTTGAGGGGTGGTGACTCAGAAACCTTGCTTCTCCCTCCACGAGGTCCATCATATACGCCGTCTTCTAGATAGGCCTTCCTTCTCCCCGCCTACCTCACAGCCCGTCTGAGCTCTGCTCATCAGGATGGATGGGATGCCCGGCCTATCACAGCACTGGCCATGCTTCCTCTTCCCATTCACTTACCCATATGTACACTTATTCCTTCAGAAAATATGTATTGGGTGCCAGGCACTTTTCTGGGTGCTTTGGGCTCCACTAGTAAATAGAGCGCACACAGAGCCTGTCCTTGGGGCAGACATTCATTCATAATAAACATAATGAACAATGAATAATTATATATGATAATGTATACTACATAAATAGCCAATACATACTAAGAAGCATGACAAGTAAAGTGTATGATCAGTCGGAAGGTGAAGAGCACCGTGGACAGAGGAGAAGGTCATGGGGTGGAGAAGTCTTGGAGTCCTGGGGGCACAGATTGTGTTTATGGAATGGTGGGGTGGGCCTTGCAGAGGTGAGATCTGAGAGTCTCGGTGAAGTTGACATCGGGGCACATCTAGAGCAAAGGCCCTGAGGCAGGCATGATTCTGTCCAGGTGTGTCCAGGGAGCAGCGAGGTGGCCAGTGAGGGTTGTAGAGACCAAAGTCAGGAATTTGGCTGTCATGCTGAGACGAGCCAGTGTCAAGCTTGCAACTGAGAAATGACCAGATCTGGTTTATATCACAACCCACTGTGTTCATCCAGGCTGCTGGGGAGCAAGGGTGGAAGCAGGGCCTGGGAGGAGGCTTACTGCACAGAGGGGTGATGTGGGCCCATACCTGGCTGCTGGAAGTATGGGGGTAAAGAGAAAAGTGTCACATCCTGGGCATGTTTTGAAGGTGGGTTACGTGGAACTGTGGATTGGAGGCAGAGTGAAAATAAGAGGGGGTCAAGCAGGATTCCAGAACCTTGGGTCTGAGTGACTGGATGGATGGACTTGCCAGCCACAGAGACTGGGAAGGTATCCAAGGGTTTAAAACAGAGGACTGGTATAACCCAAAACATCTTTTGGAAAAATCTCTTTGTGGATGGATTTGAGCCATTTTGGCTTATCACCAGTCCCCAGGTTGTCTTGGTAAAGTGAGTAGCTTCAGCAAGAGGTTGGGGTTCTGTCTCCACATACTTAAGGGGACGTGTTTCAGTGGAAACAATCTCAGGCCAAATTCTGGCACATGCCTAAGTGCTAGCAAACTGGCCCAGCACAGCCACATAACCTGCTCTGTGAAATTGAGTTAGGTCCTTATTGTCTAACTCTAGGCCCTCTGACAAACTTTAATGTGAATGTTCCTATGTAAGATAACCCCCAAATTTCTCTAGTCAAATCAAGCAGAGTCAGGGGCACAGAACCAAAGATAGCTCTGGACTTGGAGTTCCAGGTTGTTGGGTTTGCTGGATTCTTAGACTGTTTGTACAAGAGCCCTGGTGCTTCTGTGGCCCTTCTGGTCCTCTAATGCTACTCATTTCACTGGGGAGTAATTAACAAACTTTGTGCAATGAACAAACCCTTTAAGGCAGATTTAGGTAGCAGTATTTGAAATGCTTGCAGTGGTCACTTTTGGATAGTGGACTGATGATTGGGTAGTTAAGTGTTAGCTAACTGTCCCAAGGGGGTAGGTTTACATATGTAATTTCACACATACACATCAGTGAACACTTATGTATTTGCAAGCAAAGTAATAATAGTTTTGGCTGCTGTGTGGGAGGTGGGTTGGAGGAGACTAGAGTAGATTTAGAGAGTCCATTCAGGATACCTTTACACAAGCCCCAGTGAGAGAGGATTAGGAATAAAAGGAGCAATCCCTGGGTGCTGACTGTAGAAAGAACTAATTAAGGAAGAAAACTGAGCTGGAGATTCCTCAAAACTTGGACTTTATAACTGGACACATTGGCATTTGTGGTGGGATATGCCTGCTCTCCTGATCAGACTCTAATGTCCCTGGAAGCAGTGACTAGGCTTTCACCCTGTGTCCTTGGGGCTGGCTCTGGCCTGGTACAGAATTGGTGCTCGGCAAGAGTTTGTCAGACTCCTAGGGAAAGGAACAGTAATGTGATGGGAAGAGAAATCAGGGAGAAGGAGATGAGATGAGAAGGGATGGAGGCCTATCTGGTGGGGAAAGGTAGAGTGAGGTCCACTAGGATCTGATGAGGACTTTGGTTGTTTTCTATCCCAGCTGGACCCAAGTGAGGAGGCTAGACACTACCAGTGCAAAGCGCGTGGTAGAGTCAGGTCATGGGAGCTTGCTCTGCGGTGGTTGTCTTGAGTGTCTCCACTCCACTGGAGGTGCTGTGCAGGTGAAGCAGTTCAGCCCAGGACTGCCTGGTCTGTGGATCTGGCACCTGCTCTGTGCCGCAGCACTGGGACATGCTGAGCTCCAGCTATGAGACAGAACCACCTGGTTGACTGAACAACGTCATCATCCTTCAACCGACTACAGTTAAGTCATTTCCTGGTCCTTTCACTGATACTTAAAAAATGATGGTGAGGGTTGGGGGGAAGAAAACCAAGCCCATGATGTGTTTCATCACCACACCCCTTGCAATTTCCTAGAGTTACTCACCTGGTAACTAAGTTGTTCACAGCTTGTCTCCTACCCTTCATGGGATTTGTAACAAGGTCAATCGTGGGCCATCACAAAGACCTGGAGGAGGGCTTTTTATGTCATCCTGGGGAAGGAAGCAGGATTCCCAGGCATGCTTTCGGGTCTGAATGCTGACTGTGCAATGCTAAGCATTCTGTTTAAACAAACATTATTTATGTTCGGCAGGAGAACCATTCCCCACTGTCTGCTTTCTCTTCACTCACATAAAACTGCACATTTAATTTCTGTTTACACATATATAAACCATATCTTTAGGAGCAGCCTGGGAAATCTTGGTTGAAGATGGATTTTGCCACTGGAAAACACAGAGGTGAGTTGACATCTGTATATTGTGTTATCAGAAGCATGACACATGCAGTTGATTGGGGCCAGGTGCTTCACAGAATCCATATGAGTGAAGTTGTAAACTTCTACTTGACAGACAGGCAAGGTGACAGCCCAGTTCTTGTTAGCCAAGCTTGATTACTAATATCTGCTTTGTAGTTTAGGGGTAGTAACTGAGTAAAAAACCTTGGGATGCAGTGGAAAAGAAGCTAAGGTCTGGCCAAAAATAACAATCTTTGATCACTTGGTATGTATTTGACCTGTAAAATCATCTCCAAGTGGATAGGAGAGGCCAGTGGGGAGCAGACAATAATTTAGGTTAATCTTAGAGGATTGAGAGAATTCACTGGGTGTTCACCTTTTTCCTATTTACTTCAAGGCTTGTATCTACAGTGACATTTTTCTCATTGGCTGTGCATGACCTGGGTAGATAAACTCTGATTTAACTCACATTCAGTGCATTCTGAGTCTGTGACATCTTGAAATCATAGCTGGTTCATTGAGTGAAATGAGGAACAGAGAGAAACAAAACTGAAGGGGTATCACCTTTGTTTCCTAATTTATCCTTCCCTGGGTTAGTTCACTAAACAGTTCAGTTTTCACTGGATTATTTCCTGACAGCTTCATCCTTGTGGGTGAATTTGCCTATTTTGGGGAGTCCGACAGATAGATGTTGAGATCTAACTTCTCTCAGTTTAGCTAAAAATAATAAATCAGATTATTTCCTTTGGGTTTATCTGCAGGATGAGGTGAGGAGATAATGGCATGCTGCTTATGAGAAAGTCTACCACCTGGTAAATGAGATAGCCTTAATTTTAGCTTTTGCTTTACTTGTATATTTGCTCTTGAAAGAGTAGTTTTTCCAGGTTTTTAGTAAATCAATGGACTTATGCACTTATACGTACATTTGGGCATTTTAAGTTGAGGTGAGGCTGTGTATTGGGATTATAAGATAATATCTGTCCTGGAAAGTATTTCTGGAAGTTTGTCAGCATTTTGGTGAATCTTTGAGCTGGCTATGTGGACTGCTCTCTTTTCTTCTAAGATATGGAGCTAGGTTTGCTAATACCTTGCATTTATGCTATTGTGTAGTATTGAGCTTTCAAGGAATGACTGATGTCCTTAATCACAAATGGAAGCATAGGGGAGTCTTTCAAAGTCTCTGATGATGGGAAGTAATGTGAGATGGCAAAAATTTTGCCAGCCCTGCCCTTCATCTCCCCATCTCTCCACAGTAGCGTGGATGATGATAATAACAATAAATATTCAATGAGTGCTTCAACAGTATGCCAGGTACCCTTATATTTATTCCACATTAATTGTTTTCTCACAACAACCCTATCCTATGAGGCATCCTCTTTCTCAGTGTCAGGAAGGTGAAGCATGAATGAGCTATGATGATTGTTGACTGTTCTGGTCTTGATGGGCCCCCAGCTTTCCTGGGCTCTTCTTGTCAGAGTCCTGGAAACGTCTGAGGCCAAACAGGGGGCTCTAGCATGAGCAGTTACAACCTTGGGACTGACCTGTGGTTGATTCTAAGCTCTTACCCTGCGGCTGGTGGCATCTTGGTTGGAATCTGCTCCCCTCCCTGTTGAGCTCTGTGATTTTGGCTGGAAGAATGTCCCTGCCCTCTCTTTGAGCCCTTCCCACCATCTGAGCTTTCCTGGGGTTTTGCTCTGGCATCTCTGACTCATTCCCGCCCACCCATCCCTGGGTCTCTGTAGGACATTGTTTGGTTGTTGGTATGTGAATATTTATAGTTCTAGCATTGGCTTTTTCTTTAAGCAAAACCTAAAACTAGGAAAATAATTGGAATTTCAAGAAGAGCTGTCTGTTGTATTTTTATGTGGCTCCACAAAGTGCGATGTGCTGGGCCAGTTGCTGAGTCTGGCTTTCGGGCTGGGGTCCTCTGGAACGTCTCCCACGGGTCCTCATGGGGACATCATCTGGGCCTAGGGACATGCTGCCTTTTTGCCCAAGTCTGTTTCTGAAGAACTCTACAAATAAAGCTTTTGTTTTTGTCTGTACTTCCCATAGCAGCTTTATGTCTATTAAAATGCTTTAAAAATAGGGAGCTAGGGCCCTTAGAATACTGTAAGAGTTGATTTGAAGGGACAAGAAAGTGACAACTCCAGTAAAATGTCTCATTGTCATCTACCAACCTCCACGCGACAGGGAAGAGTGTTGCACATGCCGAGGTGGCCGTGCATGGTCAGCTCTCACCCAGGGGAGCCACGCACAGCACAGTGGGGAAGAGCAAGACTCAGGCTAAAAAGCTAGACTGACTTGAGTTTGAATCCATATTATACCTGTTGGGTGACCTGGGGTTTCTCTGGGCCTCTCTCTACCCATATATACATGGAGATAATCATAGGGCTCATGTAAGGATTAAATATAGTAATGCTCCATAAATGTCAGGGCCTACTCATAGTGTGCACCCTATGTAGTGTACACACTATGCTAGTGTACACTAGCACAGAGCTACTTCATACTGTGCACAGCCTGGACTGAGGCTACTCCTGCGGCTAAAGTCTGCACCTTACCCCCACAGCTGCCCATGCTTGCTTTCCTTCCTGGAGGTACTGTGGCTTCCACCTTCCCACAACTGAGGGTCATAAAGGAGAGGGTTGTCAAGGCCAGCACGAAGCCTGAATATGTGTTCCTCTACAAACGTAGCTTTTCTGGGTTCATTTCCAGAGCCGGCCTTTCCAGTCATGGGCCCCCAGCTTCCCATGCACAGGTGAACATTGTAATTCTCCCACTTTACCCAAACACACACATAAGTGGCTGGGAACCACCCTCACGCCTGCACAAAACAAGGTGGGAAAGCTGAGCTTAATAGAGACTCAAATGACAAGATTAAAATAAATAGGCTGTATTTATCTGTACAAAAAATATAAATACAGTTTTGTGTTTTAGAGGAGCAAGTGCCTCCTTCCACATTATTCAGCAGCCCTAATAATCTTGTGGTGCTGCTGAGTCACAATTCACAGAACAAACAGTAAATGTACATTCATCTCATGCAAGGAGCATGCTGTTTCCACCCCAAACCTAGGTCCTCCAAACTCACACTGAAACCCACCTCCAACTGCTACAATCTGACACGTGGTGGAGCCGGAGGACACCTGCTTGTTAGAAAATGTGAAAATATTGGCCACTGGGTTTCAATATCTATTGAACCACATCATTAGTAGTATGGAGTCTGTCCTCTTCATTCCATGCATAACTCTTGTGTCACAAATGAATCCCTTCTTATTGCTCAGTCACCCCACATTAGCTTTTACAATGTATTCTATACACAGTGAATAGATCCAGAGTTAAACATCAGGTTCTATTAAAAATAGGAACAATTACAATAATAATTACCATTTAGTTTACAGGAACACATCTGCAGGAAGTTAATAAACAGCCCCCCAAATATTTTGTTTGGATGACAGTGTACAATTATTAATATTGCACTTTTTTATACAAGAAATCCTAATAAATATTCACAAAAGATATACAGACATAGAAACATTCTCTTTTATTTAAATAAACATTACACTGATTTTTAGTTAACATGATTTTTTAGAGCCCATTATTGTGGTGAGGAGGAAAGAGACCCACCTGAACCGTCCAAAGCTCATCTGGGCAAGATACAGTTCAATACTGTCTCCCTGCCCAGCATTTACTTCTGGGCTGACTGGAAAATGCAGCTGTGATGTCAGTGGCGGCCCTGGGCTGAGTGGCATTTCCCAAGTCTGTATGTAAGGGGTGGATTTATCTGAGGGGTAAGTGACTCTGGCCACCCCACCCAGGTCAGTAAGTGGTGGTCACTCAGGCAGAGGTGGCCACAATCACTTGCCCAAAGGCACTCTATGGAATGAGCAATTTGCCAAATAGCCCCAAAGTTTCTATTTTGACACTTGACTTTGCTGCAGCCATTTTACTTTGGCTAACCAGTGTTACTGGACTGTGTGTGCACTTTGCCCACCACTTAGCCAAACTGGTGTATATTAAAACTATAGTGTTCTTCGTCTTTCATTGTGCATAGTGGGGAATGGGCTGAAATGCCTTTGAGGACCATCCTGGAAGCTTCAGTTATCCCTTGGCTCTGCCACCTGCCCAATCATCCTTCCCCAACCTGCTGCCTAAATATGCCTGCAGCTCTCACTGCTCTGGGAAGGGCCCACCCTGTGCCAGCTCTGCAAGGAAGCAATTGCTGTTACCTGATGGATACTCTGGCAAACTGACCCCAGTCTCTGGCCTATAAGGAGCAGCAAAGGCCACATAAGCAGAAAACCCAGTCTATTCATGCTCAAAATGCCCCCGGCCCACACCAGTAGTGGGTTGGTGGACTCTTGATTTGGATAGAGATGCCCAGGGTGGCCTGACTGTATAGGCAGAAAGTTTGCTGTTATGGCATGGGGACTGGGAACTCTACTTCATCTCATGAGGGCACATCACCTACTATGCAGTGTGGTCCCCTCTGGAAGGGCAGCAGAGCTCTGAGCTCCCCAGCCCTGACGCTGAGCCTAGAGAGTGCCAGGCATGCAGGTCCGGGGCCCAGAGGCCCTCAGGGGAGCCTCCTGCCTGCTCACTCCTCCTGTGTCTACCTCTGCTTCTTTGCTGAGGGCCACGCAAAGACTTCCTTTAGCTTGTGTCCCCTCCCTCCCTACTTAGTTCACTGCTTCATGTGCGCCGTAGGCCTGCTTGGATTGTTGCCTCCACCTCTACATATCTGTGTTTTGAGTTCTCGCAGCTCTGTGCGCCCCGCTGGAAGAGCTGAGTTCTGGGCTGGGTCCACCTCTGCCCAGTGTCCTCCCCATCCCTGCCTGCTCTCTCCAGGCCCAGGGACAGAGGCAGAGACGCGGGGGCAGCACCCGCCTGAGTTCACAGTGCACTGCCCACAGACATGCAGCTGGCTGTCCAAAGTCCGTCCCTATGCTTCACAACCCTCTGGCATGCTGCCCTTGCGTCTCTTGCAAGTGCTGCTGGCTCTGGCTCCCTGCTGTCCTCAGGGGCTGTGCTTGCCTCTTCCAAGGTCTCTTTGGGACCCAGGGTCAGCAGAGAGCCGGCTCTGCAGGAGAGCTCCTGTTGTCTGGCCCCATCTGCTCTGCAACCTCCTTTAGACCCCGGTCCCTGTTGGTCCCCAACATTTGTCCTCTAGCTAACCGAAGGGAAGACATGCTGAGGTCCTCCTGTTGGGGGTGGGGGAGGTTGGAGGAGGGTGTGTGTTGGGGGGATGGAGGTGGGGAGGGGTAAATAAATAAATAAAATGAAGAAAGCTTAAGTTCTGTCCCAGGGGGCCGCATGAGTCCTTTGTGTAGCCAGGGTAGAGTTCTTTCCCATGCCCTGTCTTCACGCTTCGCCACAAGTTCCACAGCAGCGAGATTTGTACTGACTGAGCTGGCAGAGTTTCAGCTGTTTCGCGTTCTCGCAGTACCTGGTGGTATCCCTGCACTCCACTGGGGGAGGAGTGGAGGGGTGGGGAAATGGGACAGAAAGGAGAAGTGAGACAGAGCAAAGGGCTGAGGCCATCGGGTATCTTCTGGGGTCTGCCTCAGACACCTGATCCCATGCTGAAGGGGCCGCCACTGCCCAGCACTCTGGGCTCGCCTCGCTCCAGAAGGGCTCAGGCACTTGCCCCCGAGGCTGCCCACAGTGGGGGTGGTGCCAGGCCCAGCCCTAGGCCCACTCCGCTGTCTTTGGGATAGCTCTCTTCCTTCCTGAGGGTGCTCGACCTCACCCTCTCCCTGGGACTGCCCCACCTCCTAGGCAAGCCTGCCCTCCCCTGTGGTATTCTAGCAAGTGACTCTGCTCCTGGAGATGGTTCCAGGAGGATGAAATTCTGCTCTGCTTTGAAGTAGCATGCAGGTGAGGCCCTATGGCTGGCACCGCCAGCTAGAACACGAGCACTCCTTTCCCTGTGGGCCTCACTGTCCTGTGTTCTCCACCTACGCCTCTCTACTCCGTGCCCCGCCATGCCTAGAGCATGTGGCTTTCCAGTTCAGTGTCGGTAGAGATTAGATGGTTCTGAAATACAGGTGCTGATTTGGGTTGTAGACCTTTGTGATGAAGACAGTAGGTCTGAACCACTTTCGCTGAACGTTGGTACTGAGACTGGTGACCCGTTGCCACAAAGATGGGCCAGCACCCCATGGGAGAATGGAGGTCCTCCCTCCCAGTGTATAGAAAGCAATGGCACCACTTGCCTATAGGGCATCTGCCTCAGCACTGGGAGTCTGATGCTCAGTGAGGCCCTGTTTGGGGGGAAATTGCACTGCAACATTTAAAAATTCCCTGTTTGCCTCTTGTTTTGTCATCTTCCCTGTGGGGAAGCACCTGCGATTTGTTTTGGGTCCAGGGGAAGGAAAATAAATCCCCATCTAACTAGGATACAAATGCTGGTGTTGGCCTGAGGAAGCTCCAGACTTGAGGAAGGAGGGAGTGAGTGAGTCTGAGATCCCCAGGCACGGGTTCTTGCACAGCTAAGGTGGGTGACCACAGGGCTGGGAAGCAGGAGGTGTCAGCAGGCGGTGGTGTGTGGGAAGCAGAGCCATGATGGGCATGGGGCCAGCTGAGTGGGAGGCACTCTGCTGCTTTAGTGGGAACACTGCATTCTCCTCAGTGGCCTGGCCAAGAGCCATTGTGCAGTTGTCCCCTCTGGGTACCAGCCACACTATTGCAAGTAAGCTGGAATCTGATTTCAGCCTGCACTTGGCCAACAGCACCTGGGTTGCTCAGGACCAGGATGGGGCCTGTGGGGGAACACCAGCCATCTTTCCTAGCCTGGACACATGCACACATCTTTGCTTGCTTGTACGAGGTCTCCCAGGATGCCTTTTTTACTGCTTTCTGATGTAGGGAAAGTGTAACACGCACGCTATTCCTTTTGCAACTATGTGCCCCTCTGCAAACATCCAACTCATGGCCCAGCTCACAGCCCTTGGGAAGCCTGATCCTGTGCTCTGGCTCAGGCCCAGGGACTTCCCTCTGCCCGCTGCCCTGTGGGTATTTGTAGGAGGCTGTCAGGGCGGTGGGGGGCACATACTGTTTTCACACGGAGTGATGTTGCAGCGCTGCCAGTTGGCGGGCCGGGACCCCCAGGAGCACAGGTGATCAGGTACCGCCTTGTTGGTGCGGACGTGTACACATTCCACATGCCGGGACTGGAAGCCATAGTTGCCACAGGTCGCTGTGCACAGGGTCCACAGGCTGACCCTCCAGTGTACATTGCAGGCTTCTGACCAGCAGTTCTGGGTGCTCACAGGCCTGCAGGAGGAAGATGGCAGGGTTAGGATTTACCTCTGTCAGGGCCAGATCTGGGGTGGATGTGCAAACCCAAGAATGCTGGGCAACTCCTTAAGAGCTTCCAGTGCTCTCAGATTTGGGTCCTGATCTCTGCTCTGTTCCTGAGTTGGGTGTAAGATCTCAGAAGATCTCCGAAGGCCACTTTCGCTAAATAGACCTCTGTCTGCTCATCTCTACAATGTCTGTGTCACTGCATGACTGCAGAATGAGCTCTATCTAGGGTGGGGGGTGACAGAGCCAGAACCCAGAACTGG
This sequence comes from Manis javanica, assembly GCF_040802235.1. Taxonomy (NCBI): domain Eukaryota; kingdom Metazoa; phylum Chordata; class Mammalia; order Pholidota; family Manidae; genus Manis; species Manis javanica. Next base: position 48,982,010 of record NC_133157.1, read on the forward strand.
TCTCAGCTGGTATCTTAAGGGTGGGGGTAATGAGCCCTCACCCAATGGGGACATCTACAAGGAAGTATGACAGGGGTTGGGGGCTGGATAGGAATGATAGTTTGAGACTGAGGGACAAGGGCCCTCATCTCAGCATAACTTCTAGAGGGAGGTCAGTAAGAGTGAGGAGCTGGTGGAACCTCTGAAGACTGGTGGCCACTTTGTGGACCTCACTTTCTGCCCACCCTGGGACTCATGCACTTCTCTTGTGCTACCAGGCCTCTTGCTATTAGAGGAAGAGCACCCTCTGCCCCCTTCATCTCCAAAAGAGGAAAGCCTGCCTGGCCTATTAGCTAAGGACAAGGCTACCACTGAGCCATCTACCTCTGGGGAGGGCAGTGGCCTAGGGAGACTGGAGGGGAAAGGGGAGGGTGTCTGACTGTGGGAAGGTGGAGGAGAAATGTCCATTTAGCATCTTTCTGTGCTGTTGGGACAGGGTTTGGAGGAAGGAGGTCCGTGGCTTTCTCTTACCTTGGAAGGGCACTGCACTGCTCTGATGGCAAGGTGAGACCATCCCCCCGTGTCTGGCAGAAGACTTGTCTGTGCTGTACAGCTAGGTGAGGCCCAATGCAAGGCCCATTGCACTGGGAAGCAGAAAAACGTGGCATACATAGTGTTAGCCAAGTCACGGGGGAGGCTGCAATGCTGAGGTTGCATGAGACACAGGATCCTTGTGCAGGGCCTTGTTTGAGGCCTCAGATCATTTAGCTGGCCCACTTTGGGCCAACCAAAGGACATTCACTGGCACCTTTTCTTTTCTTTGTTCCATGGTGGAATGTAAGCTTTCTTATGGTCTGTAGCATTCTGCGAGCAAACAGCTAATGGTAGTGTAGAGCTGGTCAGAGAATGTCAGCTCGCTCCCAGGTTAACCATATGAAAGGTTTCTTGGCACAATGTACTCGGAATGTGGTGGTAAGCTTTAGAGCTGAAGGCCTCTAAATGAGGCCCTGCCCTCCTTTCAGGCCAGAGGGTAATCTGGTTTATTGTTTTCTTGCTAAATTTCATCCACATAACCAAGTCCATCATTTTTTCCCTTTTCTTGGCTTCATTTTCTCCACATTAAACCCAGGACAGCAGAACAAAAGTAGACTTAGGTATGTATAGTTAGTCCCTGCTCATATTCTCTTGCTATGCGTGCATGGAGATTGTTAAGCTTTAGAGCTGGCAGAGCTAGACAGTAAATAGCCCTACCAACAACAACAGTGTCTGGAAAATACAAAAACAGCAGGACCTTAGCGGGTATCTGCTATTTGAGTAGACGAAGGACAGACATCCCTTGGAAGTCATTTTAGAACAAGGCTTTTAGCTTAGGGATCTTTGGTCTCCAACGGGGATTCAGAGGGACCTGCTCCTTAAAATTGTAAGTAGAAATTCTGTGTTTTTGAAAGAATTTTCCTTTTGACCCCCATCACTCATTGCTACTCCGTCAACCCCACACCATCTTGTCTTTATTATTAGATTCTACATATAAGTGAGATCACATAGATCACATAGTATTTTTCTTTGTTTGACTTAGCATAATGCCTCAAGGTGCACATATATTGTTGCCAATGGTAAAATTTCATTCTTTTTTATGGCTAAATATTCCACTGCATGTGTGTGTGTGTATGTGTGTACACATATCACATCTTCTTTATCCATTCATCCAATGATGGACACTTAAGGTTGTTTCCTTATCTTGGCTATTGTAAATAATGCTGCAGTGAACATGGGGTGCAGATTATCTGCTAGAGTTAGTGTTTTTTATTTCTTTGGATAAGTACCCAGAAGTGGAACTGCTGGAACATATGATAGTTAAATTTTAAATTTTTTGAGGAACCCCTATACTGTTTTCCATATTGGCTGCACCAAGTTACATTCCCACCAACAGGGTACAAGGGTTCCCTTTTCTCCACATCCTTGCCAATGCTTGTTTCTTTTTGATAATAGCCATTCTAACAGGTGTGAGGTGATAGCTCATTGTGGTTTTGATTTGTATTTTCCTCATGATTAGCGATGTTGAGGATCTTTTTATGTACCTATTGGCCCCTGTATGTCATCTTTGGAAAAATATCTTTTCAGATACTCTGCCCCATTTTGAATTGGAGTGTTTCTTTGGCTCTTGAGTTGTATAAGTTCTTTATATAGTTTGGATATTAGCCCCTTATCAGCTATGATTGTAAATATTTTCTCCCATGCAGGTTGCCTTTTCATTTTGTGGGTGGTTTCCTTTGATGTGCAGATATTTTTAGTTTTATGCTGTCCCATTTGTTTATTTTTGTTTGTGTTGCCTTTAACATCTTGTTGATGATATTTTGAATCTGATGCCAAAAGCAAGAAGCTTCTTCTAGGAGTTTTAGGGTTTTAGGTCTTAACTTCAAACATTTTAAGTTAATTTCTGTGTATGGTGTAGGGTAGTGGTCCAATCTCACTCTTTTGCATATGGCTGTCTGGTAATCCCAACACCATTTACTGAGAGACTATCTTTTCCCTATATTCTTGGCTCATTTTTCATAAATTAATTGACTATATGTGTGTGAGTTTATTTCTGGGCTCTCTTCTGTTCCACTGATCTTTGTGTCTATTTTATGCCAAACCATACTATTTTGGTTATTGTAGCTTTGTAATATAGTTTGAAATTAGGGAGCATTATGCATCCATCTTTTTTGTTCTTTCAGAAGATTATTTTGGCTTTTGGGGATCTTTTGTGGTTCTATACATATTCTATTTTTGTGAAAAATGCTTTTGGAATTTTGATAGCATTACATTGAATCTGTATATTGCTTTGGATAGTATGGACATTTTAACAATATTTTCAATCCATAAGCATGGAATACCTTTTCATATGTTTCTTCAACTTCTTTCATTAATGTCTTACAGTTTTCAGTGGACAGGTCTTTCACTTCTTTCATTACATTTATTCCTAGGTATTTTTCTCTTTTTGATACAAGTATAAATGGAATTTAAAAAATTTCTGATAATTCATTATTGTATATAGAAATGCAACAGATTTTTATGTATTGATTTTGCAATGTACAACTTTACTAAATTAGTTCTACCAATTTTTCAATGTGTCTTTAGGGTTTTTTAAATATATAATGTCATCTGCAGATAGTCTTTTTCTTCTGAATTTGTATGTTTTTATTTATTTTTCTTGCCTAATTTCTCTGGCTAGGACTTCCAATATTATGTTGAATAAAAGTGGTGAGAAGAGGCATCCCTGTCTTGTTCCAGATCTTAGGAAAGGCTTTCAGGTTTTCAGCACAGAGTATAAGGTTAGCTGTGGGCTTGTCATAGATGGCCTTTATTATGTTGAGGTATGTTCTCTCTACATCCAGTTATTTGAGTTTTTATCATAAATGGATATTGAATTTTGTCAAATGCTTCTTCTGCATCTGCATGATTTTTATTTTTCATTTTGTTAATGTGGCATACTACATTGATTTGCAGATGTTGAACCACCCTTTATGTCACTGGAATAACTCCTACTTGGTCATGGCTTATGATCATTTCAATGTATTGTTCAATTTGGTTTGCTAATATTTTGTTGAAGATTTTTAAAATTCTATGTTCTTCAGGGACATTGGGCTGTAATCTTTTATTGTGGCATCCTTGTCTGGTTTTGGTGTGATGGTAAAAGGCTGGCTGCATGAAATGAGTTTGGAAGCATTCCCTCTCTTCTACTTTTTTGGAATGGTTTGGGAAGGATGGCATTATTTCTTCTTTGAATGTTTAGTGAAATTCATCAGTGAAGCCATCTAGTCCTCGATTTTTGTTTGTTGGGAAGTTTTTGATTACTGACTCAATCTCCTTACTAGTAATCAGTCTGTTCAGATTTTCTATTTCATCATGAGGAGTTTTATATGTCCACGAATTTACCTATTTCTTCTAGGTTGTCCAATTTGTTGGCATATAAATTCTTCATGGTAGTCTCATATGATCATTTGTATTTCTGTGGTATCAGTTTTAATGTCTCCTCTTCCATTTCTAATTTTGAGTCCTTTTTCTTTTCTTGGTGAGTCTAGCTAAATGCTTTATCAGTTTTGTTTGTCTTAGAACCAGCTCTTAAGTTTCACTGATCTTTATTTCCACTCTGATCTTATATTTGTTGTTTCCTTCCTTCTACTAACCTTGTGCTCTGTTCTTTTTCTAGTTCCTTGATGTGTAGGGTTAAGTTGGTTGTTTGAGATTGTTCTTGTTTCTTGATGTAGGCATTTATCACTATGAATTTCCCTCTCAGAGCTGCTTTTGCTGCATCCCACAAATTTTGGTATGTTGTATTTCCATTTTCATTTATCTCAAGGTATATTTTCTTTTTTGATCCATTGGTTGTTGACAAGCATGGCATGTTGTTTAAGCTCCACATATTTGTGAATTTTCCAGTTATCTTTTTATGTTTCATATATTTGTGTTAAAAAATGCTGATGTGGTTTTAATCTTTTTAAATTTATTGAGACTTATTTTGTGTCTTAACATGTGATCTATCCTGGGGAATGCCCCGTATATATTTGCTAAGTCCATCTGGTCTATTTAAGGTTGATGTTTTTCTCATTGATATTGTCTGGATGATCTATCCATTGACATAAGTGGGTTATTAACTTTCCCTAATATTATTATATTACAATCTATTACCCCTTTTCAGGTCTGTTAATATTTACTTTGTATATTTATGCACCCTACATAGGTATACCTAAATATTTACATATGTTATAGCCTCTGGTAGGATTGACTGTATTATTAGGTAATGCCAATCTTTGTCTCTTATTACAGACTTTAAAAAAATCTATTTTGTCTGGTTTAATTGTAATGAACTCCTTTAGCTTTTGCATGTCTAGAAAATGTTTCTCTCTCCTTTAATTCTAGGTGGTAACTTTTCTGAGTATTATATTAAAATTTTTGTCTTAGCACTTTGGATATATTGTGCCACTCCCTTCCAGCCTGCAGTTTCTGATGAAAAATCTGCTCATAATGTTATGGGGATTCAGTTCCTTTGGACATTGCTTTTTTTTGCTGTTTTTAATGCTATTTTTTTCTGAGGTTTTATCCTGTTCTTTCATTTAGAATGTATTCCTCTGCCTCTTCATTTTTCTTGACTCCATGTTGGCTTCTGTACTGTAAATGAAACAACTACCTCTTGCTGTCTTGAAGGAGTGGCTTCATGTAGCAGATGAACCATTGATGTCCAACCCTTCCCCAACTCTCAAACCTTTGTGTTTGTCCAATGTTCACAGTAGTTAAGGATGTGCCAAGCCTGAAGCATGCCCCACAGGCTAAAGTTCCAGACAAGCAAAGGGGCACTGGGGGTTGGTGGGCGGGGGGAGTGTGCTTCAGGGTGCTCTATGTGCAGGTGGCAGCCTACCAAGAACCATCTCTCCAATTGCTGCAGTGCCATGGATTCTGGGAATGCAAGCCCTGGTGGGCACCAGACACATGTAGAAGCATCTCTTTCCTTCTGGGAGATACTGGTGCTCAGCAGAGGGACAGTGTAAAGATGGTACCCACCAGTGTCCATCCCTGGAGAGTGTACCAGCAGGCTTCCAGATATGCATGTGAAATTAGATGCCTGCCCTGTAATATACAGGCTGATACTGTGATATAAGAAGGTGAGTCTCCTTTAAGTCTGGGTGTGACTGGCTTCCTCTGGGCCCTAAAGTGGGTACGACTGAGCACATGGGTCCTTCAGGAGTTGGCCTTAAAAGTTTAGGTGCTGAATGTGAACTTTTGTTCTTTGGGGTAGAGTCTGGGTTTTGAGCTTTGGTTGTGGGTCATAGTGCTAGGGCTAGAGTTTGTGTCCCAGCCTCTCCTACCTGCTTCTATGTATAAGTCATCACTTAGCCAACCTTTAGGTCTTTAAAGGAAATTGTCCATGGGAGGAGGTGAGTTCAGGATTTTCCTACATCACCATCATTAACCAGAACCCCAAATCTTGGGCTTTTTGATATTTTTCTACCACAAGGCTCCAGATTTCATCAGCTGCTCAAAGGTTAAGAAGCACTGAAGAAGAAAGATTGAAGGTAAAAATACTCCTCTGGGTAAGGCAACTACGTCCAAAGCAGGTTACTGCTCCTGTTGTGACTGAGTGTACCAGTCTCACCAACCACATCTGTTTGTATGACCAAGTGGTGCTCGAAGGTGTGAACTCAGAAGATAGATAGGCTCTGAAAGGCCCCAGTGTGATACAATTGTTCACAAAGACCCAGGGTTAGAAAAAAATGGAAAAAAGTACCCCCTTGACACTAACTGGGAGTTCTAGTTTTTAAAATTATTGTGATAAAATATACACATCTAACTCTGAAAAGCAATGGGGCTCACATCTGAGACCCACAAGATTGCAGTGATCAGGGAGACAGCTTTGAAGGGTCCAGAGGAAGCTGATCACACCCAGACTTAAAGTAAAGGAGGCTCACCTGCTTCTATTACATTGCCAGCCTGTACATTACAGGGGGCAGGCATCTAATTTCACATGCACATTTAGGAGCCTGCTGGAACACTTTCCAGGGATGGAGACTGGCAGGTGCTATCTTTATACTGTCCCTCTGCCATGCTCCAGAGCACCAGTATTTCCTAGGAGCTTCTACATGTGTCTGGTGCCCCAGTCATTGTGGCTGCCACCCAGGGGACACCCCTTGATTGCCTGGTGGCCACCTGGGCTTATATTTCCAAGATCCATAGCACTGCACAGACAGTAGCCTGAGGATCCCCAGTCTACACCTAGTGGACTGTGGAGCTGTTCCCCTCCTGCCTCACTCCAGCTTGCAGGCATCACCTAGAGAAGGGCTTATATACTAACCAGGAGCCCTGAGTTTTGTGACTGCTGCCCATGTGTATGCATGTACATACACACACAATGGAATCTTATGTTAGTCATAAAAGATGCAATTTTGCCATCTGTGACATATATGGTCCTTAGGGGTATCGCTGTAAGTGTAATAAGTCAGACAAAGAAAAATACTGTATGATTTTCCTTATATATGGAATCTAAAAAAAAAAACCCAGAAAATAAGATAGATCAGAGAAGAGATTGGTGGTTGCCAGGGTGTGAAATGATACGGGGGAGAGGGTTCTAAAGTACCAACTTACAGTCACAAAATAAATAAGTCATGGAGCTATCATGTACAGCATGATGACTATAGTAAATAATACTCTATTGCATATTTAAAAGTTTTCATCACGGGAAAAAATTTGTTGTTACTCTACTCATGTGATGAGCACTTCTCAATGTACACAAATATCTTATCATATGGTATATATTTCAATTATACCTCAATAAAAACCATCAGTATCCAAAGCTCTAGTTGAGATCTGCCATATCAGAATTTTCATTTTTAACAAGTTCCACATTAAAGCTTGAGAAATACTTGCCTAGAGTGTTTAGAAGAAAGGGGTGAGAGACTGCTTTTTCTCTCTTTAAGGAAAAATAATCACTGAGAATGATCAATGTTCACTGTATGTCCCCTTGAGGCACCTCAGTGATACAATGCAGAAACATCTCCCAGGTGCAGCCAGATCTGTTCCACTTGTAATTTCACAAACTGCTAATAAGCCTTGAGGGCCTCGGGGCTGAGCTGCCTGGGGCTGCATGAGAGGGGCTTTTCCAGGTAAGAGAAAGAGGATATCCCCAGGTGTGGGAGCAAGCCAGGGGCTCATACCTCCTTGATTACAAAGCACATATATTAGGTCAGTGGAAATGGGGGATGGAGTGGTTGAGGCCCCAAGGAGCCTGGGGCTGAGTATGCTGGTAGGCTGGCCTTGAGCTTTATCCCTGGACTCACCTGGGGCATAAATGGCTTATGCATTTCAAATCAATGCTGTGGGCACATTTACCCCAAATAACAGTTGATCCTAATTAGAGATGGCCAGTGTGTTAGTTTAGGATATTCCAAGTGACTGTTTGTTTCCCAAAGAGCATGCCTCAGGGTGGGGATGGAGGAACATGAATATAGTAATATGTAGATGGCCACGTCGTCGAACAGGCTAACTTCCCCCCAGCCATTCAGGAACATTAGTTCATACACTTACCCAAAGAATTAAGAGCCTTGTAGTTGTCTGGCAGTGTCCCAGCATGCCAAGCTTAATGGTCTGTTCAGACACTTGACCAGTGAGAAAGTATGCCTGAGCAACCAGAATGGTCATCCTAACCAGTTCACACTAACCTCCAGCAAACCACAGTAGTTGCTACTGCACAGTCGGTGAGTGCCGGCTGATTATCAGTCCCGACAGGTACCTCCTAAATGCTCAGTAGGGTCCCAGTAGCTTTTGAAAGTGACCCAGCTAGGTTTCAACCTTCTCGCCTTCGAACAGTGGTTCTCTGCCCTGGCTGCACATCAGAGCACCCGGGGAGTTTCTGAATCTTGCTCATATGCTTGGACTGCATCCCTGGACAATTGACTTTTAGAATCTCTGGGAGATACAAACTAGATTTTGGTCTTTTAAGGAAGTTCCACCAGTGATTCTAACCATACAACCCAGCTGAGAACCCCTGGCTCAGAACAACAGTACAGTCTCCACATGGATCTCATCAGCCTAGCCAGGGAGAAGAGGGGACCTCACAGAAAATTAATCTGAAGGGGGACACTGTGTGACAATGATCTGAGAAAGGGAAGACCTCAGTGGGAAGGGAAATCAATATTTAGGAAGGATATTGGGCAGGGTCAGTTGATTAAAAGGTCAGTCATCACAGAGAATATAGCACTGGTGGCCTTTTAATTCCTGTCCTGTCAGGGTTCACACCTTCAGATTTATCTTTCAAATAAAACCCTCTCACCTGGCCCCAGCTGGAGAAGGCCCACTCCACACAGAGCTGTTGGTTACAGGCCTGGGTGTCCACTGGCCGCTTGGCAAGCTGCATGCACATGTCATTGGACACAGGAGTGGAGATCCCAGAGGCTTTCAGCTTCTGACAAGTCACGCGGCGGGTCTGGACACCGCCGCCGCAGCTCCGGGTGCAGGCGGACCAGGAGGTCACCATCCACCTGGGAGGGGGAAGAGAGTCAGCGCAGCTGCAAAGGGTCAGGCCTTGGGGGGAGGCATGGCGCCTTGTTCTCTCAGAGGAGTCCCTGTGCTCACTACATGGCTGCAAACTGGGGGCCAATGTCCTCTTCACAACAATATATACTTGGAGTGGAAGGCTGAAAAACAGCCCCCTAATGATAGTCTGTGGCAGATCCCTGGAACTTGTAAATGTTACCTTGTTTGGACAAAGGGTCTTTGCAGATATAATTAAGCATTTTGAGATGAGATTATCGTCATTATCTGGGTAGGCCTTTAATGCCATCACTGATGTGTCCTAATAAGAGAATGGCAAAGGGAGCATCAACACAGAAGAGGCAGTGTGACCACAGAGGCAGGGGAGGGAGTGAAGGAGCCAGAAGCTGCAGGGCTGAGGCACAGACTCCCCCAGAGCCTGTGGGGGTGGTGTGGTGGTGGCAGCCGTGCCGGTACCTGACTTCAGACCTCTGACCTCCAAAACTGTGAGAGAATAACAGAATCAACTGCTGTTGTTTTAAGCGACCAGGCTTGTGGTAATCGGTTACTGCAGCTACAGAAAACTAATACCATTTGGAAATTTACTAAAAAGGTGCATCTTGAAAGAGTATTCTGAAGGTCAGTTGCCTCAGCTTAACATTGGCCCAAAAAACTATGAACTTGCTGATGGAACACTGGGAGGACAGTCCCTTAGTTAGTTACAGGCACTGCAGTTCTGGTACTTTCTAAGGCATCCAGGTATGTGGCCAAAGAGGGACTTTTTCCTGGGGAAATCAGATCCAAACTGTCTTGCCTCCTGACCCAGAAGGCAATCTGGTTCTCACGTAAGTCAGTGTTTTATCTCCTAGTACCTTCTGTATTTTCTACCTCACTTTAACCCATATCTCATTTGATTTTAATTCCTCGGAAACATGCAAAGTTCCTTCCAGATTTCTGGAGCAATTTCCCACCTCCATGAGTCATAATCCATAGGTCTTCTGCCTCTTAGAGGACTGCAGGCATGGTGAAAGTACTTATTCTCAGAATGTTAGGTTCCACCTACAGTTGAGACCCTCAGAAGCCAGACTGTCACACATGGCCTTTCTCACAAAGCCATGCTGGAAGCTGGGAAACACTCTGAAACCCTCCACCCACATACAAGCACGTGGGGCTTTTCTCTGCATGGTTGTACCCTGGGATAATTCTCAAAGAGGAGGGGGAAGTGGGGACAGTTTGAGGAAAATACTGAGAAAAGATGTGTTGCTCTCCAGCCATTTCATTTGATCTAGAAAAAGTCTTTGGTTTTACTGTCTGAGAAAAAAACATTGTCTAAATGAAATGGTTACCTGGGCCACAGCGGGACTTCCCAGTACTATTAAGAAGATGACCAGGGTGATGCTTGTATTCAAAGAAGGCTCTGAAGTGCCCAAGCAGCCTGGTGGGAAAAACCAGGTGAAGGTGAACCTGTGGCCACTTCCTAAGCTAGTGGTGCTGAGCTGGCTGTCAGGAGAGGCAAGTGGCTGGGATATGGAGCAAATTCCTCCTGAATCAGTATCTTGACTTCTGTAGTTTGGTGGAACTTCTCTGCTCTATTTGCCCTGGAGAGCGATGACTGCATGCAGATTTCCTCCCCAGAGGGGCAGAGCCTCAGAGGAAGCAGGCCAGAGGATTCTGAAAGCTCCTGGGTGCGCTGAGACTGAAGCAGACACAGCCCTTATTTCATCTGCAGAAGTAAATGAGGCTGATTGACTCTGACCATCAGCACAGCAAATCAAAAAGTCCCTGGCATGTCCAAGACCTCTTCTTCATTTCAAAAAGCTTGGCAAGGGGAGTCTTCCAGTCTCTCATATCCCTGGTGAATGTCAGGCCTGCATTTCAACCAACTTTTACTTCCAAATATACATTTCAGCACTTTTTCAGGAGCAAAAATGGGGGGGGGGTTGAGAAAAGAGAGGTACGGACTATGTTACGGTTCAGGAAGGGTATAAAAGGACATTAATCATTCCTATGGAAACCTTCCCGTCAGCAAGTCAAACTGCTGATATTAATGAGTGTGCTTCATATTTCATTGAGTCTCTCCTCGTTTCAGCTGCTCCTTATGCCTCAGCTGGCAAAACACAAGCTGTTGCCTCACAGTGTATGAAAGTCCACAGATAGGTAGTAAAGGGGCATTTCAGGGCCTAGCGAGTCCCCGTGGGCTCACGGTGCCAGGCTGGTGCTAGCTCTAAGCCCGTCCATTACCCCAGGGGCTACAGCCTGAGGACTGGGCATCTGCCACTCACCGTGAAGGGCAGTCTCTCCGGTTGCAGGCAATGGGCTGCATAGCAGGGCGCACTTTCCCTGCGCAGTGAGCAGGGCTGACCTCAGTGCTGTTCAGGAGACACCTCAGGTGGGGCTGCTGCACACCCCTGCTTCCACAGGAGGCTGAGCAGGTCACCAGTCGGTCCACGGACCACCAGTAATCTGTCACAGGAGGAGGATCAGAGGTGAAAGAAGAAAGTGACTTCACTTCTCAGCAAGGAGATGTAAAAATATCAGATACTTAACAATCATTTAAAAGTACATGTTCAAGGTGGGTCATGTAAGACACCACCAAAGAAATAGCCCCATCAGAGAGTTCTCTTTTATGTGAGACCATGATGTCAGTAAGAAAGGCAATTTCTTTGAATTTTCTATTTGGGGGCTTGGGACTCACTGGTAGGAAAGCTGCTGAGTAACTGTGGGCTGGTCAATTGTGAGTGCTTATTTGCAAAGATATGTATTACAAATCTTGCAGATAGGCACTGGCTTCCAGCTTGCAGCAGAGAATGGTGGACTGGCAAGAAAATGGAACATGTACTTTCCTGTCTGGAAAGCCAAATGACAGGGAGGATGTTCAAGGAGAAAACCTGTGTTCTCAGAATAATCTCCCACCTTATGTGCTATGTTGGCATAAAATTCTGTCCGTCCCCACAGAATCCTTGATTTTTGAATATATGCAGAAGTTTGCTTTTCCTAAAACTATCGCCCACAGGCCACAGGTAGACTAACCTATGGAAAACTCAAAAGCCCCACTTAGTTTCTGTAACAAGGCCAGTTCAGGCTCCTCTCCTACTGTTTTGGGCTCTCCTTCTTGGTGCAGCTAATGCCAGGCCCCTCCCAAGGGCTTTCTGACCTGCCTGTGTTCTGCAAGGTTTGTGCATGAGCCACACAGGCTTCTCAGTCTGCTCTCTGACAGGGCTACAGGAAGTGAGCCTGGAAGGCATTCAGCAGGTGACTGCAGCTGAAGACTCTTCAGGATGATCAGCAGGTACCAGTACCAGCCCCGAGTTTCCAAGGCTGGAAACAATAACTCAGCCGCTCAGATCAAGAGGTATTTTTCAACCAATCCAACAGAGAAAACTTGCATTTTCCTAAGAGGTGACTTTGCAGGCATATGTATGTGCATGCATGCATGACCTTCCTAATTAAACTAGCATAAAGGAAACACATTCGACTTTGATATATGGTGGTGTTTCCCTGGTTTTAAGAAGCCCCAACATTATGAGCAGAAGGGCCTGTAATGAACACAGCACTAACTTTCCCAGGTTCTGCTGAAATGGGGCCTGGTGGCATTTCTGAAGGGCCTCATTGTATGGAAACATGGTTCAGTTTTAGTGTTCATGCTCTAGGAACTGTTGGAGATCAGAAGGCACTTTGTTTTACTAGAGAATTAGATTCCTAGGTAGGCTCTCTTATTCAAAAAATGAGTCAGGCACCCAAAGCCTGTAGGTTTTCTTACCTTGGATCACTAAAGAGGCCTTCTGCATGAGCGTCCCTGCCTCATTCTGAGCAAGGCAGCTGAATTCTCTTTGAGACCCACCACTGAGATTTGCAACTTGGAGAATCTGTCCAGCTGCCAAGATACGATGCTTCAGTCCTGTGACAGTGGCAACTGGCTGGCCACCATGGAACCAGGTGATATTGGGGGTAGGGTGACCCTTGATTGGACAGCCTAGGAGGAGAGGAGAGGTAAGCCATTGATTGGTAAAGCCAAGAGGGACACATACCTGATGAGCTGTTTTACTGTCTCTGTGGCTCTAGAGGCTATCATACAGTGTAGCCTTATCCATGACATTTTTCTCATGCTTGTCACTCCCAAGCAAACAGGACGTTTTTATTCCCTGAGATTCTAGGAAGGTGACTATTATTTATTTCAATTGAGTAAAAATTCTGGGAGAACACAAAGTGCTTATTTCTATGTTCCTATACTAACCTTAAAAAAATGAAGCAATTAATATTTACTCATTGAACATTTTCTCAAGTGAATTAGTTCCTATATCAATTTTATACTGAAATATTTCAAATGCAATGAGCTGAAAAAATACATACTATATGGTAATAGTTAAGAACCAAACTTCAATTGGTAAAAGTCTAATATCTGCTTCCATTTTACTCTTTATGTGATTTACAAGCCAAAGAGTAGAAAAACAATTTTTTAAACACTGATCTCATTTCTCTTTAAATCAAGAACTTGAGCCTTCTGACAACTCTTACCAAACCTCCATTGGGCACATATAATATTATACTTATCTCTATAGTCAAGGAACATAGTTTGATACATTAAAATTCTAAAATATTAAATGAGATATTGTACCTACTCAAGCTTTTGTAGAAAAGAATTAGTAAAATAAACTGACTGCAACTGTGAGGGAAAGCTCATTTTCTTTAGAGTATTTGTTTAATTTGCTATTTTTTGTCTCCAGCAACTTAGGTTTTACAGAAAATTGTTTAAAACAGATGATACATCATTCAAAATTACAGATACTGAAAGTACAAAATACAGAGTATTGTCAATATTATAATAACTGTGTGTGATGACAGATGGTAGCTATACTTATGGTGAGCAATTCATATTATGTATAAATTGCTGAATGACTGTGCCATGCACCTGAAAATATACTATGTCAACTATATTTCAATAAAAAAAAAAGATACTGTAGATTTTCCCTCAGTTCAGTTAGAAAAAATACCGATTTGGTGCATACTGTTCTAGGGACAGTTAAGACTATCTTTTCTCTTGAAAGGAGATCTTAACTGGTACAGGATTTTAAAAAAGCACACTAATAAAACATACATAAGGCAGAAATGATGAGATCTATGAGACATAAAGATGGCCACCTGCAAGGATGTTGTGTCTATGGATCTGTACAGAGAGGGAATTTTAAAATTAATATTAGCTTGGTTTCTATACTAAGAGCAACAGTGTTAGAATTTGTATAGGACAGTGTTAACACAGGGAAGGCCCTTAGAGATCACCTGGCCTACTACAGAGGAGGAAACTGAGTTCCAGAGATGTTAAGAGTCATTCCCAAGATCAGGTGGTAGGTTTTTTGATTCCTTGCCATGTGTTCTTCCACCCACACCTGCTACTTGTTAAGCTGGGTGCTTGCAATTTGCCTAAGCACCTTGTTATCTCCTTCCTTTGCTCCATTCTTTTATTCCCTTGCCTTCCCTCCCCACCCCAGTTTTCACTATAATTTGTATAGGTTGAAGCAGGTAGAGCAGACTACTTTGAAGAAGGGCCTGGAAAAATACTATTATATTATAGGAACTACAAAGCTCAGGGTGGGATGTAGTTCTTACAGGACCCAGTTCTTTACTCCTCTCTGTACTGACTCACTTTGCCATCTAACTTTGCAGTGCCCTCCCATGACTTTGGATTTGGCCATGTGACTACTTTGGCCAATAAAACAAGTCATATGTTACACTAACAGCAAACAATCTGAAAAAGTAATTAAGAAAAAAATTCCATTTACAACATTATCAAAAAGAACAAAATACTTGAGAATAAATTTAACCAAGGAGGTGAAAGATACATACATTGAAAACTAAAAAATGTTGCTAGAAGAAATTAAACCATAAGTAAATGGAAAGGTATCTCATATTCATGGATTGGAAGACTTAATATTTTTAGATGTCAATACTCCTCAAAGTGAACTACACATTCAATGTAATCACTATCCAAATCCCAATGACTCTTGTTTTGCGGAATAGAAAAATCCATCCTAAAATTCATGTGGAATTTTAGGACCCTGAATAGTGAAAACAGTCTTGAAAAAGAACAATGTTGGAAGCTTCATACTTCCTGATTTCAAAATTTATTTCAAAGCTACAGTAATTAAAACAGTATAGTACTGGTATAAAGACATACAGACCAATGTATAGAACAGAGAGCCTCAAAATAATCAATATAGATGCCAAGACCATTTTAATGGGGAAAGGTAGACTTTTCAACAGCTACTGCTGGAAAAACTATATATCCACATGTAAAAATGAAGTTGAATCCTTACCTTATACCATATAAAACAATTAACTCAAAATGAATCAAAGACTTAATAAACATAGAGTTAAAATATAAAACTCTTAAAATAAAGCATAGAGCAGAAGCTTCACTATACTGGATTTGGCGGTGGTTTCTTGGATATGGTATTAAATGCACACCATATAAAACAATTAACTCAAAATGAATCAAAGACTTAATAAACATAGAGTTAAAATATAAAACTCTTAAAATAAAGCATAGAGCAGAAGCTTCACTATACTGGATTTGGCGGTGGTTTCTTGGATATGGTATTAAATGCACAGGCAACAAAATAAAAAATGGGTAAACTGGACCAGCTGGTTCCAACATGGAGGAAAAGTTGACCCAAACTTTACCCCAAAATAATTATACATTCATCAACATAGAAAAAGTCATGCGTCTTCATCATTATGCCTCCCCTTTCCATGACAGTTCCAATGAGAACCAAGTATAGCCAGAAACTCCCCTGCCCAATGTGAGGGTGGGGCAAGCCCTAGAAGACCCTGCCTGTTCCCTTTGAAGCCTATCCCCACTTAGTAAATATTCATCTTCCTTTATATAAAAAGGCTCCCTATAGTTTCTTGGAGGCAACCCCCTCTGCGCCTGCCCATGCTCAACTTGCAGACACGTACTCGTGCTTTTTTTTAAACTCTTATTCTCCAAATAAATCCCTAAAACTCAACTGCTTCTGTGCCCATTCTTAAATTCTTTCTTCTGATGAGACCAAGGACCTGTCTCTGGTAACAAGAGCAAAAAAGGTGAAAACAATGCAAATGAACATGGATGGATGAATGACAAAATGTGGTATATTTGTGTGATGGATATTACTCATCTTTAAAAAGGAATGAAATTCTGATACATGTGACAACACGGATGAATCTTAGAAACATTAAATGAAAGAAGTCAGACACAAAAGGCCAAGTATTGTATGTTGCCACTTATATGAGGTACCTAGTGTAGTGAAATTTACTATGTAAGATAAATTCTAGCCGGAATAAGCAGGCAAAGAGAGGCAACAAAGGGACAGGTAATTTATTTAAATACCCCCGGGTGAGGTTCTATGGCCTTTTTGTCACAGGCCAGAGAAGTCACGCCCAGTTAGGGAGGTGGGGGGTTTATAAGGGATTAGGAGGGGGAGGAGTGGGCAAGCTATCCTAGGGGGTGTGGAGAGGTATGATTGGCTAAAGGTGATATAATAGACAACTAGAAACGTTTTTCTTTCCAAGAGGGAGGAGGCTGACATCCGGGTCTTAGTTGGCACATGAGGATGGAATTCAGGGAGAGCTGTCCCCTTTCCATATATGGCACGGACTTTGGGGTCTGGTCTGTTCTCCCCCTATGGCATCTCTCTGTTCTGTTTGCATGTCCATGTTTTTCCTTTCTCCAGCCTAACACACAGAAGCAGAAACTAGAATGGGGCCTGCTAGGGGAAGGGGAGAATGGGAAGTTATTATTTAATGGATACAGAATTTCAGTTTGGGATGATGATAAAGTTCTGGAGAGGGAAAGTGTGATGGTTACACAACAATGTGAATGTAACTTAAAAAATGGTTCAAATGGTAAATTTTATGTGTATTTTGCCACAAAAGAAGAAATGAGGCCGATGTGGTGGTGTACCAGTTCCAGACCTAGACCTCCAGAGACCTGTGAGCTTCTGCTTGCTCTGATGCCTTTGCCATCACCAGTAGAGGAACATGCCTGGACTTGCCGATGATCCAGAGGAGGGTGAGAGGAATGTGGAGAAAGGCCGAGTCATCCAAGCCGGGTTAAGTTGAGGTTAGTCAGAATAAATGAGTAAGATCAGTTAAGAATACATGATTGTTATTTTAAGTCATGGAGTCTTGGGGATTTTAAAAATGTAGATTTTTTGTTTTTTGTTTTTTGGTTATAGCTAACTGGAAACACCTAGGGATAGGGAGTGGGGGCTTCCAGCAGTTCTTGGCCTATGGATCCAAGGCATGGGGTAAGGCAGAGTTTCTACCTGATACATCTCTCACCTGACTTGTATCTTTTTATTCAGATACTCAGGAAGAGCTGTTTCCTGCATGTTCCTGGTGGCATCCATGCATCTCTATGTAATAATGTACTGGTGCCATTATTATCCTGTTAGGAAATGGGGGTGTGAATGACCTTGAGGGGGAGGGGTATAGCAATCAGTCCACTGGGATCTCTTGGTATAGCAGCAACCCATCCTGTCTAGTCCAAATGCAGTCTGGAGTCAGCTGCTGATTTCATTTTCTAATATGAGGCAGGAAAACTGTATATTTATCTATTCAAAGAGTATGATTTAAAAACTGAAGGTGGAAACAAGTACAGCTTTTCAGGTTGACTTAAATGGGCAAATATATGTCTCCCTATCACATCGGCCTTTGAAGAAGAAAAAGGTGCCTTACACTATTGAGATTCTGGTTCCATGAATTACTCTGTTTGGTCAGTGGGGACACAGCCCTGAGGAGGCTGATAGTCTAAGTTGATAAATAAGAACCTTTCTATTCTCAAGGAAACGAGACATTTGGCCATGGCATCTCTCATATTTAGCTTAACCCCCATTGTTCTAACCCCATTAGGATTTTCTGAGAGTGTTCAGGCACCTCATGCTATTTTCTGTGGCTGACGATGTTACTCATCTAGGAGCCAGGAATCTTAGCTAAGAGGTGCATCTGAATAACAATTACATTCAAAGTCCTCCCTCCTTCTTGGAATCAGAGGCCTTGGTGAGCAGCCAGGACACCTCCCTTGGGCCATTTGGGCCTTGGGTCTTGTACATGTTCCCAGCGCCTTTCAGCCTGGTGCTCCTAGTGTGGAAAAGAAGAGGGGAGAGGTCCGTCCCAGGGCAGGCCCAAAGGCTGCAACTGATGTGGAGTTCCCGACTCTCAACTTGAGGAAGCCCTGTGAGGAGCAGCAGCTAAGACAGATATCTGAGTGACTGCCTTCCTAGTAATGCCTTTTATTCTGAGGCCTGTCAGGGTGAAGACAGGTTTTGTAGAATGTTTTAAAAAGAAAAGCAATTTTGTTATTTTCAAACAGTTACACAGATTCATGACTCTTGAAGAGAACTGTCGATTCAAAGAGGGTTTTCTGGCTTCAGTTTTATAAACAATAAATGATAGCTTTTCACTTATTGATTTCCAAATTGATGTTCTCTTAGACCTTAGGGGTCTGCAGAGGTACCCGGGGAGGGGACTTTGAGAGGGGGTGGGGCGTTAGGGCCTACCCCCATTTCAGTCACAGCAGGATTCTATACTGGGTTTTTGCATAAGAAGACTTCACCAATGGGAACTACTGAATTAGATGATCTTTAAGATGCTTTTAGGTTCCAAGATTTCTGAACATCATCTCTAATTTATCATCCTCACCCTTCTTTCTTCCTCCCCCAGAGAGTCAAATGCCAAGGGTTAAATAAGCTTATTCAATCCATATTGCTCAGATCAATGTGTAGTGAAACTATGCCAAAGAAAGGACTCATGGAAGAGATATTATAAATGGAGGTTAGTTAGGATTAAGATAAGCAGAGATCAGGGATAGAAAGGAGGCAGGGGAGGGCAGTATAGAAGAAACAGTGTGAGCACAGGTGCAAAGATGAGAAAACTGGTGATGTGGATGAAAAAAAAAAAGACCAGTTGACTTGACTGGAATATGGAAAGGCTGGCATGGTGGCTGGGAGTTGCAATGGGGAGGGTCTTGATGACTAGAATCTAGTCTTTTGGGAGCCCCTGCAGGTTTCTGAAGAGAAGGAATGATATGCTCTAGGCTGGCTTTAGAAAGATCATTAAGGTGGTTCTTTGCAAGATGCACTAGCTTGAGACAAAGAAGAGTCTAGGATATCAGTTTAGATGTGGACAAACAATGAAACATATTTGCATAGTTCTATCCAGAAGTGAGGAGGGGAGGGATGGAGGCAAAGAGGAGAAGCTAAAGAGATTGGTACACTAGTGTGACAATTAACAGAAGCAGGGAGGTCAGGAAGAGAAGCTATTCCTTATCCCCACCCCTGGAGAGAAGTTTATTTTTAAGCATATTGACTTTAGAGGTTGTGATGGAACCACAGGATAGAAAAATCCATCAAGATGAAAAAGATAAAAATGGAAGTTAAGTCAGAGGTAAGAACTAGAGACATAGATTTTGGGAACTGATCTCCTTGAAGTCTTCCAGGGATCAGGCCTCGGGACAAAACAGCAGGGAACTCTACCATGCAGCGACTGAAGAAGGAAGAGGGGGTATTAAAGGGGTCTGAGAAGAAATGGTCAGAGAGAGAGAAGGAAAACTGAGACTGTGACACAGAAATCTAGAAAGGAAAGAGTTAAACAAGTTGTTAGAAAATAAGTGACCTAATAAGAATTAATGAAAATAATTGAACATTTTTTACATAAGCCCTCCATCCCCAATTAGGTATAGGTAACTTCGTTCTAACTCATGTTTGAATGATCAAAAATTCTAAGTTAATATAATTGGAAATAAAAGTGTATGATTAAAACTTCTCATTCAGTATCATGTATATTTATTTATCTAATTTAAGAATTTACCTCTCATGAACAACTGATCTTGAACAACTGGGTTATTAAGCAGATAAAGGATTAAAGAAGAGGGTGAATAGGAATACCTCAAATGTTGCAAAACAGGAACAGAGTAGATCATGACCAGAAAACTCTTAAAACCTGACTGGGGATTCTAGCTTCCACTAATGGTGAATAACTTGGTTGGACTAACCTTAGTGCAGGTAACAATCATAAAATCTATGCACCGCCCCCCCATGCCCCCTAAATACCCCATGAAACAATAACTTTTTGAAAGCACTGAAGAGTGACCAAAAGCAGTGGCAGAAAAAGGAAGGGGGTTTATTCTAGAAACTCAGAAACTGCAACAGGTATGATTTGCCAGCTTTCTGCCTGAGGAAATTCCTCAATGCCCATGTGACTCAGGGAGCTGTAAAATTTATAACTTTATTGGCTTGGGATGTTAGAAGAGAGTCTAGTGGCTGTTAGAAAAGCTGGAAATTTAAGGGGGAAAATCCTGGAAGAGTCACAGAGGTAATAAACCTCATAATCTACATAAATCCTGCCCAGATTCTTAGTAGGCAAACTCCAGGTGACCCAGCAGAGAAACAGCAGATAGAGGTTGAAAGAACAGAATGGAGTGTTCACTTGGTGCCCACTGCAGGGAAGATGGAGCTTGGAATTTGAGACCAGTCAAATTAACTGCCTGTTAGAACAAGAATAAACACAGTTCAGAGGAACATAACAGAATCCAGAATCTCTACAATACATCATTTATAATGTTCAGATACAGTAAAAAACCACTAAAGATAAAGAAGTGTGACCCATACTCAAGAGAAACTGAGATTGCATCAGTCCTGAGATGCAAATGTTTCAATGATTGCACAGGACTTTAAAGCAACTATTATAAATATGCTGAAGGACTTTAAGGAAAATATACAAATATGATTAATAAATAAACAGACAGCATATCTCAGCAGAGAAGTAGCAACTATAAAGGCAAATTTCAGAACTGAAATGTATAAAAATATGAAAAATTCAATGGAAAATTAGAGATGGCAGGAGAACTTGAAGTGAACTTGAAGATAGTTCAGAATCATCCAATGTGAAGACCAGAGGGGAGAAAAATTGAAGGAAAATAAACAGAGCTTCATGGACCTGTCAGAAAATATTAAAAGGTCTAATATAGATGTAATTGTAGACCAAGATGGACAGGAGAAAATGAGATACAAAACATACTGGAAAAAATAACATCCAAACCTTCCATATTTTGAGAAAACCATGATGTTCCAATAAGGTTAATAAACCACTGAGGCACATCACAATCAAACTGTTGAAATTAGTAGCTAAAGAAAAATCCTGAAAGCCATGATGGAGTAACAAGAACTGGGTTTACTCTCCTGCCATAAACAACCAGAAAGCTGGACACTGTTTTCAAGACATTAGGCAAAGGGACAGGAGAGGACTGTGATCCCTGAAAGATGGAAAACAGAGTAAGTGAGCCCTGTGAATTTCCTGGCTTCCTTCCTGGAGGCACATTCTGAATTGTAAAGAATGGAGGGTGTATGAGTTTCCTATGGTTGCAGTAACAAAGTACTACAAACTGTCTCACAGTTCTGGAGGGCAGAAGTGTTAGCAGTGCTATTTCCTTCTGAGGGCTGTGAGGAATAACCCATTCGAACCCTGTCTCCTCGCTTCTGGTGGCTTGCTGGCAATCTTCAGTGTTCCCTGACTTGTAGACACATCACTCTAGTCTGTTTTCATGGTCATACAGAGTTCTCCCTTGAGTGAATGTCTGTGTCCAAATATCCCCTTTTTGTAAGGACACCAGTCCTTTTAGATTTGTGTCCACCCTAATCATCTCATCTCAACACGATCATCTGCAAAGCATCTATTTCCAAGTACAGTCACATTCACAGGTACTGAATTTTAGGAATTTCCACATCTTTTGTTAGGGACACAATTCAACCTGTTAGAGTAGACAGATAGACGAGAATAGGAGAGGAGAAAGAAGGGTGGCAGACTACCCAGTGTGTCCACCCTGTCTCTGCACAGAGACCACCCTGTTTCCCTTAGACCAACTCCTTTTGTGGTTCAGCACAAACTGATAAGCAAAAGATATGGGTCATAGGAACTTTCCCAGTTTTGGATCATGTGCATTTAAGGAAAGCCTTGTCCACTAATAATGCAGAGACCATTGTAGTATCATTTACATTGGGGTTTTGGCCACACCTTGGGTTTCCCTTAGGCCCTCATGGGAAAAGAGATGAACATGAACTTGTGCAAAGAGGTTGAAGGGGAGGAACCAAGGCAGATCCAAAGGATGGTGTGAGAATGAAAAAATAGGAGGAAGGAAACCAGATAATCCCCCATAAAAAGATAAAATGTAACACCTGAAGGGCTACTACCCACCTCAGGGACAGCCCGCTCCTTGGTCTTTGAAGCATACTTTCCTTTTGCTTTGTTAAATAAAAAAACCCTTTGCAGCTTTAACTCTCTATTGGGTGTCTTGACTGAATTCTTTCCTTTGAGAAGACAAGAACCAAGGAATTCCACAGTCCACTCTCTGGTAACAAACCCACAACAGAGAACTATCACAAGCAGAGCACAGCCGTCTGGATCAATGCATGAGACAAAGAACAGAGTTCAAGGAGGCTGACGCTGTTGGAAGTTGTTGAGAATTCCGGAGATGACGGTGATACATAAAAGAGCTCCAAAATCTGCATAAATTCATCCTGAATCTTTGCCCAATTGAAGATATAATGCATAGGGTGAAACTGTGTAAGACTGAGCAAAGACAACCAGGGAGATGTGAACTTACTTTTTCCCAAAGCTCAGAAACAGCTCGGAGACCTTCCACTTCTGAGCAGCCGAAGTGGAACAAACCAGTTGATCATCTAGGGCATTCGGTAGAGACATCCCAAAAGGGCCCTGGAGTAAAGGCTACTCTAGAGCTGCCCTAACCAAGCTTAAAATCAAGCCTCAAAAAAAATAAAACTAAGCTTTGAATTAGTTAACTGCTTAACAGAAGAAAATCCAACAATCTCCAGAAGACAACAAAATCCAGATACTAATGATATAAAACTTACTGTCTGGCTTTCAGTCAAATATTATTTGATAAGTCAAGAAGCATGAAAATACAACTCAAAACCAAGACAAAAATTAGCCAGTGGAAACACACTTAGATATTATAGGAATGATGGTGTTAGTAGGCAAGGATATTAAAACAGCATATTAAAAATGTTAAGTATTTAAAGGAAAACATGCACACAGTGAGGAAGAAAATGGAAGTTATAAAAGTAAATGAAATTCTAAAAATGAAATATGTATTTTATGAAAGGAAAAATTCACTAGACTTGTAGAAGATTAAATACCACAGAAAAAAGATTTGTGAAATTGGAGATGTGTAATAGAAATTGGCTAGAATGAACCAAAGAGAAAAAAGACTGGAAAACAAAACATTACGTGATCAAGCATATATTAGATAGGATATAGTTACATGGGTGTCTCTGTCAAAAAAGTATGGTTAGGGTTTGTACATTTTAATGTATGTAAATTACCTTAAAGAATAGTATATTAGGGAGGGGCTGTGAAACAGGTGGAAATACAAATAAAATACAAATGGCAGAATGTTGTTTATTGAGGCTGGGTGTAAGTGCATGGGGGTTCATTATGTTGTTCTGTTTACTTTGTATATATATGCCATTATCCATAATACAAAGGCAAAAACATGCTTGTATTGTGTAATCATTATCATGAATGACTCGGGGGCCAAACAGTTGCTTTTCATATATTCTGCTTATTCAGCTTTATGCTTTTTTTTTTATAAGGTTTCACAAGTTAAGAAAATTTGCTGTTCTAGCCTGCTCTCTGCAGATGTTAGCTCAAATATTTTATAATCTGCCTAATTTACAAGTTTCTGCTGGTAGGTTCACCTTTATCCATTCAGCTCTGTTGAAGCCAGAGATCACTTTCATTTGTACTTCTGTCACTCCTGATTCCAACAACTGTAGTTTGGTGGCCCTGTATGGCAGAAACTGCTTGTTATTCTCTCTTAGCTATCCTCTCCTCCTTAGAGCATAGGAACCACAGAATTTCAGTTAGGTACACAGCTGCCCGGAATGGAGACATTTCCCATCCTCTCTTGCAATGAGGTGTGGGCCATGTAATTACACTTGGTGAAATGAGAGAGAGGGTGATGTGTATGACTCCTGGGACATGTCTTTAAAATAAATGAACTTGCTCTTCTTCCCCCTTCCTCTATCCTGCTATTGAGAATGTTTCTGTGGAGCAAACCAGCTTGGCCTCGGTGGATAAGTGCAATACTCCAGGACTTTAAAGACATTTTGCCTGGGTCCCTAGGTGACATGGTCGGTGGCCAGACCATGTCTAGAATGTCACTGTCTTCCTCCGGAATACTCCTGTCTTGCTGACTACTACTTTGGGTCTTTGTTACAGGTTGCTGAATGTACATCCTGACAACTCCAAATATTCTTTCCTTACTGAGGCAGTGACCATCTGCTATACAGGTTATTGTATTTTTCTTTACATCTGGACAGTGATCATAAAGAATATTTCTCCTAAGTGTTAGTGCCCATTCTTGGACTAAAAATACTCTTAGCAAAGCCTATTTTTAACAGTAAAAGGAAATTAAAGACCCAAAGAAACTAATCATAACTAAAATAAATGAACAAAATTGCCAGTCACTTGCCTTTTCCATCCCTAATCTGTCCTTCAATGCCTTTAACGGAGTACATAGTTTATACTCTTAAAAACTTACTTTGTACTCAGAATTGATATCCTCTGTACCCATGTAGTACAGGCCTTTGTGCTTTTATGTACATATTTATGTGCCTGTCTCTATGCGTACCCAGTGATCTCTGAGGTTTGCCACAGCAATAATTAAAATAAGGAATCTAACATGAATTACCACAGTATATGTTCCCAGTGAATAATTATTCATGTTTCACCGCTAATGAAAAAACCTGGCTTGTAACAAGGGTTCCTTTCTGTCACGGACATTTCTCATTTGTTAAAGTAAAAAAGTATCAGTCATTTTTTGAAGGTGAGCAATCTCCGTGTATGCCAGTTACAAGTACACCAGAACCCTGAGCTAATGCGTTCCACACCACTGCAGAGGCCATATAAGGAACCACTCCCTGATCTCCTTTGCTTCCAGAGGACATTAACAGTCTTTCGTGCTCAGCCTAGCATCTCTCTCTCTCTGTTTCCCTCCCAGCTACATCAGTATTGGCCATTTGCATCCTCCCAAGGTCAATGCCTACCACAGGAAACAGCCAGCAGAGAATGACAGTGCACTTTCCTTGGAACTCAGTTACTATGGGTCTTGAGTTGGTTAGGTGTCTGAAGAGGAAGCAGTGCTTGGGAAGGCTGACTGAGTAATGAGAGTTCTGGCAGCAAAAAGCTTCTCCCTATCAACCCTTCTTTACCAGTGAAAGAAAATATTGCCTTTAGGCCTCCATTCCTAGCTCCACTGTGGCTCTAAATTGAGTCAGTCAGGTATGATTCACATATGTATGAGGGTTTTGTCTGCTAGTTTCACCTTTTTTTTTTTAAAAAAACACATTAAATGGAGAGTGATAAAAATTTAGAAAGAGGGAGATGTGCACATTAAGAAAATCAAATTATATATGAAATTGCATCCTCTGGGAGTCAGTTTAGCTGTTACCTGCCACTAGTTGACATGCCTAATTAAGTCACATTGACCTCATTGACTTTCTTCACCTTTGTCTCCCATTTCACGTTGGTTTCTGTAACCAAAATAGCCTTACTCAGGGGAACAGCCTGATTCAACAGATGAGGAAAACATAGGGGAAGAAAATGGGAGGCCCTGGTGGCCCTGATCTCCACTTCCTGGCATCCTCTGGGCAATGCTGGCTCACCCTAAAGGTGGGGGCACCGAGCTGCCTTTGAGGCACCTGTCGAGAAAAAAATCTCTGAACTCATCACAGTCATTACTCATCATTTTTGTTGAACTGAAGGGCCACAGAACAGCAGGATTTCCGGCCTGCTGAGAATATATGGGCTCCTTTGCAGAGTAGATCAAGCAGACCCAGGCAGTCGTTAGCTGTCACCTAAGTGAAGCACACAGGCAGAGTTCATTTTCATGCGCTCTTAGCCTTAAAGGACAGAAGGCCAGAGTTCAGAGTTCATTTTCTCCCTCCTCTCCTCCCTTTTCACCCAAATAGCTCAGAAAAAGGCAGCTGGGCTTGATGAACAGTACAGGGCAAAAAATGTAAATGGGCTGAATGAGGATCTTAAGGACGAAAGCTTTGAAAATGGGGATAGAGTCTAAAAGAGGAGAAAAAAGTAGTGCTCTGGAGGTTTTCACTTATTTAGCTGCTATCTAAATGGAAAGAAAGCTGTGGCAGATTAGGACATGCTGTGTAAAAATATCAAAGACGTGGCACAGTTACCTCATGAGCTGGCTCCAGGCCTGCCAGCATTTCCATTATAATCCTGTATTTTTCACTGAGTTAAAGCTTACTGTAAAAATGATGTGTGTTGGGATGAAACTTGGCACTTGGTGTAGTCGGTCTGGGAGTCCTGCCCTCAATTTAATTTTACATAACTGGAAAACACTCATCCATTGAAACTGATGGAGGGATCTCCATTCTGTGCAGGGTGTAGGGTGTCCTGGCCTCACTCTCAGGTCATGGGGTGACTGGACCAAGCAGGGAAGTGGCCTCCCTGCCTTTCTGGCTCCCTCTCCTCTCAGGTTTGGCATTTTCTTGGGCGATGGAGATGGTTTCTAAAGTGGCATAGAATGAGTGGGAACTGGCACCAGGCAGCAGGCCGAGAGACATGATTAATTCACAACGGAAAAAACTCAGTTCCTTACTCCCCATTTGTCAGCCGGACCTCAGAAGGCTGAGGGAGAAGACACACAACTGTAATTTTCACACTGATTGCTGGGACCTCCCAAAAAGCTGGTCAAATAACGAGGCCAAGACTATTCCCATGTACATTTGCCCAAAGAAAACTAACTTTAAAACATTCCTGGAAAAAAGCAGCTATAGAAGCCCATTTTCCATTCCCCAAATGTCTTTTTACCCCTAGGGCAAGCTTTGGGTTTCCACTGGCAGGGGTTTGCTAATGTCTCCAAGCTCCTGGGCATCTGGTGCAAGAACCTGATATACTTCTCAGCAGGGAGAGTAGCTGCATCCAGATTCATGACTTGGTTACGGCCTTACCTTCTGCAAATGATTTGGGTACTGCTCGGTTATTACCCTCATCTGTATCTTAGAACCTGGTTATTCCCTTACAGGTAAGGAGGGTGAGGTGCCACTTATGTTGTCCGTGCATATACAGTCTTGGCTATGAAAACAGGATTGTATTGTCTGAGTTAAAGTCTGGCAGTGCTAAATAACATGCTTACCCAGGGTTGCCTGGGCCACCTCCTGGGGAAGGGGGCTTTAGGAAATGGGTCCAATTTCTTTATATTCACAGTAGTGTTGATTGGGATTGAAGCTATCTCAAGTGGATAATACAGAGTTCCCATGTGTCCTTCTCTGACAGCAGGCTCTTGGCATAAAGCACACCTTTAAAAACACATCAGCATTTTTTTAAAGTTTCAAATTTCTGGGTTTATAAGTCCCTGCTTGACTCTACCCTCAGGCTGCTGGCAGGTGCTAGCTGGCGGGCAGGAAGGAAGACTGGGATGACCCCAGAGGAGGCCTGGCTGCAGGCTGCCTGGAGCTGAGGAAGGGGTTTCAATCCACTGAGGAGATGGCCTTTTAATGAACCCCACAAGTGGATCCGATTTGGACCATACCATATTTTTGAGAAGGGTCCCAGTTCAGAACTCCCATCTCTGTGTATGTCAATGAGTGACATCTACCAAGTGTAGATTCTCCAAGAAAGAGACTGATGTTTCACATTTGGTTTGCAATGGGAGAATGTTTCAGGACTTCAAGAAGTGCTCTGTAAGAAGAGGTGCTACTGCTGGGAGAAGGAAACAAAAAACTGCAGAGTAGAAGCCACAGGCGTTCAGAGTATTCGCTTTCCTTGAATAATACAGCCATCCTCAGCCCCTCACTCTGGCCAGTGGGGGGCAAGCAAGAAAATACCCACATCAGGCTGGGGGAAAAACAGAAGCCAGCAGCAGCTCAGAGGCAACATGCCTTCATGAACTCAGCCTAGGTTTGGCTCTGGTTATGAGCCAGAGCCTTTGCAAAGAAAGAAGAACCCATAGGCACAAAAGAAGAGCCTTTGCTCACAGCCCCATACACACCCCATTTCGGTTTTCTTCTGCTGAACTGAAGCCACAGAACAGCAGTGGATATGAAGGATGGCTAATATTCACAGCAGGCATCCTGGGAGGCCTCACTGGGTGTGCCACAGCGCTCAGCGGCAAGTCGGGAAGGAGCTGACGAGGGATTCCAGCGTGAGCAGGAGGGGAGCCCGAACTGATCACTCCCCTCTCAGTCTCCTGGGTCTGGAGGCTCCAGAAACTTCTCAGCAAAGTAAAGATAATAAGCAACGTGAGTGAAGTGAATAAGGGGAGAGTTACGCAGGCGAGCTGAAGTAGGGCTGTGAGCCACGCAGATGGAGGAGGAGGAAGAGTGAGGAGAGGTGGTCTTTGTAAGGACAGTGCTGGGTAATAATGAGGCTTCTGCTGGGGTAGCAGTATGTTCTGGCAGGTGATGTCTGGCCTTTGGCAGCCAAGCCTGAGGAGTGTGTGGTCTGTGAGCAGCCCACAAATAGAGATATCCTATGAAGAGGAGGTCAGAAACCCATCACCCTGCCTGGAAAGACCACTGAAGCAAGATGACATGCAGCTGACAATCTGAGAATAGCTGTGCCGATGCCTGCTCTTTGTCTTGAAACACGTATTTCTGGCATTAAATTTTTGGATCCTAATCTTTTTGTTCCATTCCCAGATATGCTGTGGTCCTATATGTCGGGTCCAGAGACTCGCTTAGAACATTTAGTGGGCTCCCCAAAGGCAAGGGAGAGGTAGTAGGTTCAGATCTCTGGGGTCCGACCTTTGAAAGAGTCACCTGGACTTAGAGGACCTAAAGCCAGTGCGGTGCCTGGAGCACACCTGGGTTCCTGGCAAGCCAGCCCTTGGGGACGCAGAGCACATGGTATTCTGCCTCGAACAGATAACTTCCTGATCAAATTCATTCTTTTGGGGTGTTACCATTCTCCAAACCCTCACATCAGGTGAAGGCAGAGGGTCTAGAATAGAAAATGCATTTTGAAACATAGATGTTGACCTCATCTCTGTATAAGTGATGGAATTGAGAACTAACATCCCCACTGAACTTCTTAAAGGCATTCGTTCCAAGGACAGGAGAGAGAGGGGAAAGCACAGACGTCCACACTTGGGGCTTGGGTGGGGCAAGGATGCAGTGTCGGGGAGGCTGTGGGTTTTTCAGTAACCTGTCAGGTACATACCCTACACATTAAGATGTACAATTAGCATTTCACTAGAGTTTTCCTTCTAGGAGTTTCTAAAGACAAATGCTGGGAAATTCCAGAAAATAGAGAAGGAAAGAACTTTTCCCTAGAGTAATGAGATTTTCCCTGCAATATGCATTTTTGGATTATGATTTTGCAGGGGTGATATGGAAAAGGGTTTATAATAAAGTGCATAAATACTGCTCTTGGTTTGTCAAAATAATTTCTTGAAAACTAAACAGTGGAAAGGTTTTCATCATTGTTGGTAAAAATGTCTAGAGCAGGAATTGGCCAACTTTTTTTTTGTAAAAGGCCATATAGTAAATATTTTAGACTTTGTGGGCAGTGTGGTCTCTGTCACAACTACTCAGCTCTGCTGCTGTGACTTAAAAGCAGTCATAGACAATAAAGAAATGAAACAGGAATGACACGGGTGTGGCTGTACCCAACTAAAACTATTCACAAATAGATGGTAATCTAGACTTAGCCCAAGGGCCAACCCCTGGTCTAGGGTACGAGATCATTAGTGTTTCTGTACACTGAGAACACACAGTGTTATAAAACCACTAAATGTCTGGGCAAGATGTATTTTTACCTCCAAAGACAATTGCCATTTTTGTGAGAGAGAAAACGAATTCAATACTTTCTTTGCTAAGTTATAGGTTCAACTTGTTGTTTTAAAAAAATGCTAATGAATGTTCATTATAGATAAGAAGTTCAGAAAAAATAAAACAATCCCAACCACTATGAATATTGTTCCTTCTATTTATACATATGCACATATATCACTGGATACATTGATGAATCTTGGATAGTCTCCTTAATGAACATAAATCTACATGTCTTCTTAAATTGCTCAAGATTTTATACATGAAGGTATTAGAACTTTAATCAATTCTCTATTTATAAAGAATTGATTAAATAATTACATGGTTTCCAATTTTTTGCTAATATAAACTATGGAATGGTGACTTTCTTAGTATATACATCTCTGTATCCAAGTATATCCTTAGGTTACACAACTGAGGTGACATTACTGGGTCAAGGAGTATATCATTTAAAAATATTGAGCAGCCCACAAATAGAGATACATTTGGAAATATTTTCCAAACTGTCCACCAGAAGTGTTATACTAATTTATGTTTTGGGCAACAATACATAATTGTACATGTCAATGAATTCTTGGATACTGTGGTTGGTAGGCAGAATAATGCCCTGCCCCCAATGATATCCATATTCAAATCCCTGAAACCTATGAATATATTACTTTACATGACCAGAGACTTTCAGATGTGACTAAGAAAGGATCTTGAGATGGAGATGATCCTTGATTATCCAGGTGGGCCCCAAATAATCACAAGGGTCCCCATAATAGGGAGGGCAGAGGGTCAGAGTCAGAGACAGATGTGAAAATGACACTAGCTGTCAGCCTTAAAGATGGAAGAAGGACCAAAGAATGTAGGTAGCTTCTGGAAAATGCTGGAAAGGCAAGGAAATGGGATTCCCTTAGGGATTCTAGAGAAGCACAGCTTGGTCAACCCAGCTTTGGGCCAATAGGAACTGTTTCAAACGTCCAACCTCCACAACTCCAAGAAAATAAATTTATGTTTTAAGCCATGAAATTTGTAGTAACTTGTTACAGCAGCAATAAGAAATTAATACAGATTTCATACATATTTTTCATCTTTACTTATTCAACAAATATTTTTATTTCAGCTCTTCATTACTAGTAAGACTGAATCTGTTTTTAATGTTTTTCTGTATAGCAAATAGTTCATGTTGCTGGATTTTGGCTCTGAAGAATCTTGAGAATCTGAAGAAACTTGTGGGTTCACCAGAGAAAAGCACATCTTTGCATAT
Organism: Manis javanica; assembly: GCF_040802235.1. Taxonomy (NCBI): domain Eukaryota; kingdom Metazoa; phylum Chordata; class Mammalia; order Pholidota; family Manidae; genus Manis; species Manis javanica. Next base: position 49,013,093 of record NC_133157.1, read on the forward strand.
ACCTGGGGCTTCTAGAGTCCCCAAAGTTCATGGTCCCCAGGTTCAGAACACCTGGGCTAGAGAGCACCAGTGGAAGGGGTTCCAGTGATACCATTCTCTCATACAAGGTCAGAAACATAGACCGTCACAGTACCCCTATGGCCACCTAAGATTTGACATAAAACGTGCCTGGCCTACATATATGACAAACCCACAGCCAACATTATACTTAACAGCAAGAAGCTGAAAGCTTTCCCTTTAAAATCGGGAACAAGACAAAGATGCCCACTCTTCCCACTTTTATTCAACATATTTCTGGAGGTCCTCACCATGGCAATTAGACAACACAAAGAAATAAAAGGCATCCAGATTGGCAAGGAAGAAGTTAAACTGTCCCTGTTTGCAGATGACATGATATTGTACATTAAAACCCCTAAAGAATCCACTCCAAAACTACTAAATTTAATATCTGAATTCAGCAAAGTTGCGGGATACAAAATTACACACAGAAATTTGTTGCATTCCTATACACTAGTGATGAACTAGCAAAAAGAGAAATCAGGAAAACAATTCCATTCACAATTGTATCAAAAAGAATAAAACACCTAGGAATAAACCTAACCAAGGAAGTGTAAGACCTATACCCTGAAAACTACAAGAGACTCATGAGAGAAGTTAAAGAAGATACCAATAAATGGAAACACATCCCATGCTCATGGATAGGAAGAATTAATATTGTCAAAATGGCCATCCTGCCTAAAGCAATCCACAGATTCAATGCAATCCCTATCAAAATACCAACAGCATTCTTCAATGAACTAGAGCAAATAGTGCTAAAATTCATATGGAACCACAAAAGAACGCAAATAGCCAAAGCAATCCTGAGAAGGAAGAATAAAGCAGGGGGAATTATGCTCCCTGACTCCAAGCTCTACTACAAAGCCACAGTAATCAAGACAATTTGGTACTGGCACAAGAACAGACCCACAGACTAGTGGAACAGAATAGAGAGTCAAGATATTAACCCAAGCACATATGGTCAATTAATACATGATAAAGGAGCCATGGATATACAATGGGGAAATGACAGCCTCTTCAACAGCTGGTGTTGGCAAAAATGGACAGTTACATGTAAGAGAATGAAACTGGATTATTGTCTAACCCCATACACAAAAGTAAACTCAAAGTGGATCAAAGACCTGAATGTAAGTCATGAAATGATAAAACTCTTAGAAGAAAACATAGGCAAAAATCTCTTGAATATAAACATGAGCAACTTTTTCCTGAATGCATCTCCTTGGACAAGGGAAACAAAATAAAAAACAAACAAATGGTATATAATGCTAAAAAGCTTCTGTACAGCAAAGGACACCATCAATAGAACAAAAAGGCATCATACAGTATGGGAGAATATATTTGTAAATGACATATCTGACAAGGGATTAACATCTAAAATATATAAAGAACTCATACACCTCAACACCCAAAAAGCAAATAACCCTATTAAAAAATGGGTGGAGGATATGAATAGACAATTCTCCAAAGAAGAAATTCAGATGGCCAACAGGCACATGAAAAGATGCTCCACATCGCTAATTATCTGGGAAATGCAAATTAAAACCACAATGAGATATCACCTCATGCCAGTTAGGATGGCCAACATTGAAAAGCCTAGAACAACAAATGCTGGCGAGGATGCAGAGAAAGGGGAACCCTCCTACACTGCTGGTGGGAATGTAAACTAATTCAACCATTGTGGAAAGCTGTATGGAGTTCACCCTAAGAATGCAGGAGCCTAGTTTCCAAAAGACATATGCAGCCCTATGTTTATTGCAGCACTATTTACAATAGCCAAGAAATGGAGGCAACCCAAGTGTCCATCAGTAGATGAATGGATAAAGAAGGTGTGGTACATATACACAATGGAGTATTATTCAGCCATAAGAAGAAAACAAATCCTATGATTTGCAACAACATGGATGGAGCTAGAGGGTATTATACTCCGTGAAATAAGCCAGGTGGAGAAAGACAAGTACAAGATGATTTCACTCATCTGTGGAGCATAAGAACAAAACAAAAACTGAAGGAACAAAACAGCAGCAGACTCACAGAATGCAAGAATGGACTAACAGTTGCCAAAGGGAAAGGGACTGGGGGTGCGGAGGGTGGGGGGAAAGGGTGGGAGAAGGGGAATAAGGGGCATTATGATTAGCACACATAATGTAGAGGGGGCACAGGGAAGGCAGTATAGCACAGAGAAGATAAGTAGTGATTCTATAGCATCTTACTATGCTGATGGACAGTGACTGTAATGGGGTATGTGGTGGGGACTTGATAATGGTGGAATCTAGTAATTACAGTGTTGCTCATGTAATTGTATATTAATGATATAAAAAAAAATGCCTGGCCTAGTGGCAGTCATCAGTGACCTGTCCAACCAGACCTTTCTGTTGCAGAGTATTCAGGCTGGGCATGTCCGGAGCCCACTCCTTGCATTCTCTATCTGTTTTGCTCTCTAGCTTCTAATTTTGGCAGCAGTTTAGTTTCTGTTTAGAAATTCGACACCAGCAATTATTTTCCTTTTCCTTTCTTTTAACAATTCAGTTTAAAGCCAGTAGGTGAAGCCAAAGAAGACAGCATTCATCAGGAGGAGGGGGAGCCATGGTAGACCAGAGTGGGGCAGTGTGCCTGAGCAGGGCAAACAGGTAGATGCCTGGAGGGTCCCTGTGACAGCCAGGTGAGGGGTGTCAGAACCCGAGTAGAATAGGGACTGCATGTGAGTGCAAGCAGAGGTTGTGGTGACAGGAGATAGGTTATAGAGAGAGGACTTGATTAAATAAGTAAATATATTAAGGATAGTGGGAGCCAGAGAATTTCACGTATTGACAGGATGAAAAAGAGAAAAAATCCTGTGGTGTCGGATAAGAACTGGAGATACAAGGGAGGACTTATGGGTCCTAATATACAGATAAATATAGACATACTGCAGGTATGTTTTTGTGTGTATGTATGCATGTTTGTGCATATATAGCTATTCTTTACATTTGTGCACTAAAGAAGGCCCGAGAGTAGTGACACTCCAATATCAGTGAACAGATCTGATACTGAGGTCAGTTTCTAAATGCCATTCTCTAAAACTGGAGCCCGATAAAGTTCAAATTGAGCCACAGAGTAGTGACATTTTCAAAGAATGATATGGATATGTTAGAGTATACAGGGGTCATCTTAAGGGGGCTCTCATTGTCTGAATCTGGGAAATTTATTACATCAAAATAAAACAGGACAGCAATAGATGATAGCCTATTTGATAAGACAGGAATCCTTGTGTCCATGCAGACATAAATAAAAAAATGAATAAACTGAAAGTTCAATGGGAACAGGACATATACCATAGTCACAATGTACCTCTTCACCAAGTACATATTATAAGGAAGGGAGAATGAATTATTTTAGAATGGAGAAACCTGGCAGATACCACCTTATCAAGTCACTGGAATTAACATCAACTGTAACGGCACAAGGGCAAGTCATGATCATGTGATCTGTCGCAATGAGAAGAGTCCAGCGCCACTTCTGCAGTGTTTGTGCCAAAGAAGCGCAGCTTGGATCTAATCATGAGGAACATGAGACGAATCCAAATTTAGGGGCCGGTTTTAACGTAATAGGCCCATCATCTTCAAAATGGTCAAGGTCACAAAAAACAAGCGAAGCCTGAGAAACTGTTACAGATTGAAGAAGACTTAAAAGACATGACGACTAAATGCAGTGTGTGATTCGGGTCTAATTGTTTTGCCATCACTGGGACAACTGTCAAAACTTAAAGGAAAAATACACTGGAGTGATGGGGTACCATGTCATCAACTCACTATCAAACAGGTCCAGTAGAAAATGTTCTTTGCCTTATACTACCTTTTCTGTAGAATTGAGATTATTTAAAAATAAAAGTATGGTAATGAAAAAAGAAATTCTTATGCCAAATCAAGAAATAAAACAACATGTGAAAGGAAAGGGAAACCGCTCTCCTCCAAGACCTCAGGATATGGAAGATGGGGGAGCTGGTGACCATCCAAAGCTGCAAAACTTCTGCTGGCTCAGCAAATGCAGCTGTTAGTTTCATGTCACATTATGTTTAATCAGATTTTAAGTATTTTTAAAGAGTTGAAAAGAAATAATCAGCATTTGAATAAACAAAGTTATTAAGTTACAGACTTTGAGTTGTCTGTAACATTAATGGGTAGAGAAGACACATTTTCAGAGAAGCTGGGTAGAAAAGGAGGGAGAATCTTTCAAAAGTCATGGAACAGGATGTTTTTTGGTTTATTAAATAAAAAAAGCTTATATGTAAAGCTCTGTAAAAACTACTTAACAAAAGTTTTTATTTTACCTGTAATTTGAATTTTTATACTTTTTCTTTCTGAAATGATACTATTTTAGGAATCATTTCAGTGTGCTTAGGAGAAAAGTGTTCAGCAAAATTTTGAGGCCCTTTCTATCTCCCTGATATGCATTTCTGAACTGATGAGTTGGTCTCTGAACCCTTGGCTTTGAGCAAGAATCTGAGATGCCGCCAAAGTTCATTAAAGTTGAGAACAGCAGGATTACAAGAAGAATTAAGAGGAGGTTCAGTCTCTATTGTGCATGTAGAAACACTGTGGTCATTCTCTTCTGGGCCTGAATTCTTTTTCTGGGCTCAGGAAGCTGGCAGGACAACAGACGCACAGGCTTATGCTGGCTTATCTATCTTGATACCATTTCAAAGAGTCACACATTAGATACAATGGTCGCTGCCATGCTGCAGAAAGGGCCGTGAGTGAATTTTTGGTCTTAATTTCCTCAGCAACAGAAGCTACAAGGGAGCTCATTATTTCTGAGCAGGCATTGCCAACAGACAAATGGAAGATTCTGTAATATAATGGATTTTCACATAAAAAGATTCTTGACAGAATGATGTTTATGGAATGTAACTTGTATTTCTGCATACCTTTCAGAGATAAAGTATTCATAGTGAAGGATAAAAGGGAATTTGAGCTTTTAAACAGATATAGATATATTAATAGGTTATATTTCTAGAGTAAGAGTATAAATATTAGTATTATCATTTTTTCCTTTGGCCTAATTTGCCTCTGGTCCAATCTACTTTCTAAGATTTGCTTTGATAGACTATATAGGATAGCCAACAGCAGATGGTCAACCAAGCTGTACAGGTTTTCAAGAACAGTGCAAATCCTTTTTAATTTTCAGGAATGTTACCTGAAATCCTAGCATGGGGATGTCCTGGCATAATGTTTCTCCCAGAATGCTCATGAAAACTTTGAAACAAAAAAATCCAACTATACCAGTGTGTTCCTTACTGGGGTCTGAAGGGTGCCGAAATATGATGCTGGCTCACTCCCCTGCTCTCCTTTCCACCTGTAAACGTGTTAGGCAGAAAAATAGATATGAGCAGGTGGAGGGAGAATAGGCCAGGAAGGCCCACTAAAAGGGATGCAAAAAGCTAACCAGATAAAACTAGAGAGCCAGAAAGGACTCACAGAATTAATGAGTTAATTAGTTGAAGTTCCGAAGGCTAAGAGTAACTTAGACTATCCAGATATTCCCCAGATAAAGAAAAGTATCTGAGTGCAGCCCGTGTCTTCATTATATCAATTAAATCATGTGACTGTAAAGTCTACTTAGCCTGCAAAAAAGGCCCAGCTTATTTTTTAACTTAATCTATATGCAGTTTTTCCCTCTTCCTCCAGCCCCTAATCAAGTAACTTGATAACCAGGGCAGGAGACAGACCCCTGAAGTGTAAATAAACCTATATGGACAAAGAATGCCAGGATCTAGACCAACATAGTCACCTGAATAACCCTATTCTTAAGACAAAACTCCAAAGGAATTATAAATCACCTGTATACATCATGTCTTATGCTGATTCTTACCCAAAAAGCCCTATAAAACCTTAGACCCCAAACCCTTAAGTGCACCTCCTCTCTGGGTCATTCTCTCTGTCTTACTTCAGATAACTAAGGAGGGGCTACTGAGGGCTTTGATATGGGCTTGCAAGTTCTTGTTGTCTGGGTGACCCGGATGGGACTTTAGGTGTATGATCATGCCCCTTAGTGGCCTGCCTGAAAATCTCCTTTCTTTGCCTTTAGGAAGTTCTCAGAACATAATCTCACTCCAGCCAGTGCTCTGCAGCAGCCCCAAATCCTGGGATGGTAGAGTCTTAGTCCCCACACTGTACATATTCTAGCAGACACTGGACGCCAGGTGACACAGGCTTTAGGAGTTGTCAGGGATTATGCCCTATGCTGAGCAGTAGTTCAGTGAGCTTCCCTTTCCTCCCTCTGTTTTTTCTTCTTCTCTGCTTTATTCAAGTGAACCTGCCTTTGTCTACCTTGACCTAGCTTGCTTCTCCTTTGGAGTTTATTCAAATAAAACTTTCATTCTGCTTCACTACTGTGTCTCTGCCCTTCAGTTCTTTGTTGTGGTGGGAACAAGAACCAAGGGGAACAAACTTCACCCCCACTCCCAACAAAGGCAGGGTGTTTTCCCAAGTGGTTAGCCCTACATTTCTGTGGAATGGGACACCCAGACTATTAACCAAGCTGTAGTGCCATGGAGTTCTGGCATATGGTAAGGGTTCAAGAAATATTTGCGGGATTGAGCTAGGTTTCTGATCCAGATTTTATTCATTTATTTTTGAATAGTTAATACACACACTTGATTCAGAATTTAAAAGATGACAAAAGGGAATGCTATGAAAGTCTCCTACTCACATCTTTTCTCCAACTACCTGGTTCCTCTCCACAGGCAACCAGTGTTCCCAGTTTGTGTATCTGGAAGGTACTTTCTGACACACAAAAGAATATTCAAACTGATGCCCCAAAGAAAATCATATCTTCCTCTTTTTTTTTTACCTTTCAAGAGCCAGGTACAATTAAAATATTTTTTAAACTCTGGAGGTCTTAAGGCCTAAAGTTATAATGTCAATGCCAACACCCATGCACAACATGGAAAGGAAGCTAAGGTGTGTGTGTGTGAGAGAGAGAGAAAGACAGAGAGAGACAGAGACAGAGAGAGAGGTATGACTTCAAAACTCTTATCCAAAAAACAAAAAGGTACCATAAAGCAAAAATTGGGTAGCAATTCTCCTGCTTCATGAAAGACAGAAGAAACTGAACTAATTCTGGTAAGAGGTTAAATAAACTTGATTTCCACAATGTTTGCCACACTCAACTTTTCCAAACATTTTCTGGATGTAGCATGGTCTAACACATGACAAGGTGGAAGATTGTAACCCCCTACAAGTGGCCCTAGGAATTGACCACAGACAAGACCCTGCCTGAGTTTTGATTTCATTACTAGTCATCATATACACAAAACACCAAGTGAGTCCAGGCATTTGGACTCCATAGGCCAAGCCCTGGATGTGGAACTGGATCTTGTCCTGTTTTATATAACTCCCTGACTCTCACGAAAGGATGTCTAATTCACACCTGTGTTCCTTGCTGGCCTGTCTAATCCAATATATCATTTATGGTGCTTGCTTAGATCCCATTTCCCTATGAAGTCTACTCAGATGTTGTGAGTTTTCTGTATTTTATGAGGCACACTCTCCAGGACAGTCAGCATTCTCTCCCAAGGTCTCTTAAAAAATTGACAATGCAATCTATATTCTAGTATGAAACAAGGAGGAACAATAGAAGCTGCTCTTAGCTAGAAGTGGGGCTTCACGAGTGGTCCAGAATCTGCTCTGAGACTCTGCCTTCTCCTTGGGGTTCAGGAAATCCTGCCTTTGCTGCCATCCCTGCTTCTTGCCCCAGGAATAAGGCAGTGCCTGTTACAGAGTGCCTTAGCGTTCACAAAATGTTTTTACAAATTTAATCTCACTGGACTCACAAATCAGTCTTGACAGGTTATCAACCATTTTACTCATGAGAAAGGAAGACTCATGAAGGTCATGTGACTTGATGACGGTTCAACTCCTGTTCCAAAGTTCATGCTGCTTTCATCCTTTTGGTCCAGTAGTGTGCAGAAGCCTCCTCCTTTTTCTTCCTTAATTGATCTAAGATAGGCTGGAATTGTCAAAGGGTACTTGACTAAAAAGTATACTAAAGTAACTAGCAAATATACACAGGAAACATAAATAGCATAAAATGGGTAAGTTAATGAAAAGATAGGTTGATGAGGCCTGAATCTAGCTTGTTTATCCCTGCCTCTGGCACCCAGCCCCCAAGGGCATTCTTTTTTTTTTATTTTTCCTTTTCCAGCTTTATTGAGATACAATTGACATATAACACTGTATAAGTGTAAGGGTGCAAGGAATTGCTTTGATACACTTATTTATTGCAAAATGATTACCACCACAGCTAACACCTCCATCACCTCACTTCTTTTTTGTGGTAAGAACATTTAAGATTTACTTTTTTAGCAACTTTCAGTATATAACGGTATCCCAAGAGCCTTCTTATGTTTCCTGGTTTGTCCACTTCAAGAAGGGGCAGGCTGGGTCAAGAACATGTACTGCTGGAATCATTGCTAACGTTAAGTGAGCACTTACTGTGTGCCAAGGCATCACTCTAGGCACTTTACACATGTTACCTTGCTTACTCCCTTTAACCCCCACACCACCCGCAGGTATATGCACTCATAGCTTCCACTTTACATGAGAGGCAGAGAGACCACCCAGAACTTGCTCCAGGACATGCAGCTGTCAGCACGTGGCAGAGCCAGGCACCCTGGCTCCAGAGCCTATGCTCCCAGCCACGCTGCCGTGCACACTATAATGTGCACGTGAAGGGCCCCAGCAGACAGTATGGGACTTAGGCGGACAGAAGGGAACAGAATGTCTAGGACAGGACCGAAGCCTTGGTCTTTTACTACAAGTTCACAGAGCAGCCATGTGGTGCTCTCTTTTCACCCTCCTTCCTTCTCTATCACACAGCTTTCTCACTGTTTCTTCTGTATTTTCTCTCTAATGAAATAAGAAGTTCCTTGATGTCAGGGGACACACTTTGTGCTTCTCCTCTTCTACCCAGAACCAGGTGTAGAGTGAACCCTTCAAGAAGGCACTTGTCTCCCAAGTGATTTTCAGCCAGTAAGTTACACTCGCAGTGGCCACAAGTTCTGACCCTATAGGAAGATCTGTGGCAGACAACGGTGAAGAGAAGGGACTTCCTGGTTCACAGACTCAGTAGGGAAGGAAGGGATAGAGGCAAGAAGTTAACATGTATTAGCATCCACTTTGTAGCAAGCACTAAACTGGGCAGGCTGCACACATTTCACTTAACCCTTAGTATAATGAACTGTGTGAGATGGCATTATTGCTATGGTCTGAATGTTAAGTGTCCCCCCTGAATTCCTATGTTGACTTCCTAATGCCTGATCTGGTGGTATTAGGACATGTGGCCTTCGGTAGGTCGTAAGGGTGGAGCCTCCCGAATAGGTTAGTGTTCTTGTAAAAGAGACCTCGCAGAGATCCCCGGCCCTTTCTGCTTTGAGGACACGGTGAGACGCTACTGCCTGCAAACCAGGAGGAGGGAGTTCACTAGCCTGCTGCCAGACTGGAGCCATGATCCTGGCCTTCTCGCTTCGGGAACTGTGAGAAACAAATTTCTGTTGTTTCTAAGCCACCCATTCTGTGGCATTTGTTGTAGCAGCCTCGGTATACTCGGATCATTACTTGTAAACGAGAAGGCAGGTGCTGAGGATCTGGAGGTACCCCTGTTCTCTCTCCTCTACAGGGTGGGCTGGGAACGGAGGCAGGAAGCAGTACATTTTGATCCTGTCTTCCCTTCTGCCATCTGCCTCTAGGCCCTGGGGCTGCTGTAAAACTGCCTTCAGCACCACATGGACAACCAGGGGGGCAGAGAACCAGAGTGGAAATTTTCAAGAGCTGGCTCAGGGAAGGATTTATTAGTGAAAGAGTAGAGTTCCTCATTTTCCCAGTGATGGACTTTTGATACCTGTCTATTTCAGGGACATCCAATTCATTTACATCATTCTGTTAAACATGGTAGGGAGGGCAGATGGGCCTGGGAATTGTATCCTGGTGCTGGGAAAGGGCAGGGGCAAGTGTGACTGAGTTTCTCAAGGTCCCCATTTCCTAACTATTTGAGTCTTAAAATAAACCTGTGCCTACAGTCGCAGGGGGGCCATCAGGTGAGAATTTGGGGATCAACAGAGGTGAGGCTCAGAACCTCACCCCCCCTGCTTTGAGAGAAATCTTCTGCATCCGTGGATGTCTTGCTGCCCTTGTCTAGCCTGGATTAATACTTAGTCCATAGGCACACACCTGATCATCTGATCATCTACATTTGCCTTCTTACAGCACTAAACTATGTTTTCTACCTTTATCTTGCATCTACCTACCACTTCAGCATTTTATTAAAAATAAAAATAATAATAATAATAGGAGAAATGTGGGATCAACATATAAATCAAGTACAAAAATCAAACGAATATTCATATTTGACCTGATTGTTTATAGGTCATATTGCATGATCAAAACCGAAAGTCTCTGTGATGAATGCCCTTGTACTGTTCACCATGTAAGAATTTATTCACTATGTAAGAATTCGTTCACCATGTAAGAACTTGTTCGTTATGCTTCAGAAGATTGGAGACTGACGAGAATTAGGCTTGAGATGGATTAATGATTGTACATTGAGCATTGACCCCCCTATACTGAATTTTATTGTTGTTAACAACCATTTGATCAATAAATATGAGAGATGCCCTCTCAAAAAAAAAAACAAACAAAAAAAAACCTGTGCCTGGATGCTTGCTGTGGGTTGGAACAGTGGCTAGACAGGGAGATTTACTGCCTTGCTTTCTGTGTCCGATTATTTTCAGTGTCACTTATGGTCTGGTGTCTTTAAATTTGTGAATGTTCACACAGTCCAAAGAACTGCTCTACTCCTTCCTGTGGCTTCCTTTAAATGCCCTCTGAATACTGATCTAGTTTTACACTCTCTGTGCTATAGAACTTCCTGCAGTCTCTACAGGGTCTCTATTCTGTACTCTGAATTTTATTTTTTAAAAAAGGACAAAAGTGCATAAACATGTGCCATAAATAACCACAAAATGCTGACCTTTCTTCATAGCAAAGCATATTCTCTTTGTGGGCAAAGTTATAGGAAATCAAAAGCATTTTCCTTGTGCCATAAAACCTCAGGCTTACAATATAAATGAGGAAATGGATGCTAACTCATGTCTCTTTGTAAAGGGTCAGGAAAATTCCTTTCCTTCTCCCCCTGAAGCATGCTGGCCTCCTTCAGGTTTTTCTTTAGCCCTTCCTCGGCATCACTTTCCTTGGCACACCTGCAGTTTCTGATGCGGTGGACCCTCACTGTGGGTTGTCACCTAATCTGTGACCATCAGAATGTGCTGTTCCCACAACTCTCTTTAGAGAGGAAGTAGTAATGCTTAGTCTCCCAAACTACCATATGAAAGTGGCTTCCCAACAGACGTGGCCTCGGTACTTACTGTTGCTTTATGAATTTCCTCATAATTGGGCTCAGGAAATGCATAATCTAGTCTGTACCAGAAGAATCAGGAAGTGTACAGGGTGGGGTCAGGGTGGAAGTATGTGGGACAGATGATAAAGGTACAATTAGGACAGAAATGAGAGCTGGAAATGACTTAAGAGGTCTTCTAAGACAAGAGCCCGCTACCTAGTCCTGTTTCAAATCACCTGAAATATTTAGGCAGCCTCTTCTCTCCCCAGGATCCTGAATCTAGCTGGGAGACATGGCAGATGGGAAATATCTTTAATGATGCAAGGTGTGGTAGGGTAAGTGGCACATCATTGGTTTAGAGGAGCGGTTGACAAACCTAGCCCGGTTTCTGTTTTGTGGGACGCAGACACACCCATTCACTTGCTTATTGTCTGTGGCTGCTTTACTCAACTGCAGAGTCGAGTCTTTGCAACAAAGACCTTACGGTCCTCAATGCCTAAAGTGTTTCCTATCTGGCCTTTTACAGAAAAAGCCTGCCAAACCCTGGTCTGTAATAGCTGACCTCAGGAGGTCAGCATGGTGAGGTCAGTCCAGGAGGAGCACTGCAAGAGGCTTCACAGAACTCAGACAGTGCCTTGAGGACTTCTAGGGTTTCGTTAGTGAGGGTCGGGTAGAGAGGGTGTTCCAAGCAAGGAAGGCTCAGGGCTATGGCAGTTAGTAGGGAAAACTTTGCTTGGAATGGAGGTATTATATGAGACAGAAATATGATGGAAGGATGGAGGTAGTGCTTAGGTCTGAATAGCAAAGGGCCTTAAATACCAGGCTAAAATATTCTCAATGAGAAAACATACCATTTTCCCATACCAGCCTCTACATGGGTAGAAGGAGATGGGGAAGTCCATTCGAGCTCTGAGAATTGATTTTTTAAAGTACTGATGCCTAGTCCCATTTCCAGAGACTCTATCTTAATTGGTGTAGGGTGAAACATTGCTGTGTGGATTTTTTGTTTTTTTAACTTCCAGTAACTCTATTGTGCAATTGGGAATCTCTTCCTGGATGAAGGAATGACCAGGCACGTACCTGTTGAAGCCCTGCTCAGTGCCAGGTAGATGCAGCAGGTGCCCAGCACATGTGAGTCAAATTAAGCCAGCAATATTGGCTTGCACCAGAGCCAGCCTGATAAACTTCTGTTTTACTAGAGTCAGCTGTATAACATTTAGTTGGCCACATGGTTTTCAATAAAAGAAATCACTTCTGCCTGCCCTTGCCTAATCCTGGAAAAGCCCGTGATGCTCAATGCAATATCGTGTCGGTTTATAAATTTGGGCATTCATAGATTTTTCTCTCACTGTTCTTTTAACATGACCATTTACAAGGCCTTATGCAATTTGCCCTCCGCCTTGTTGCCTCTCTGACTTTCCTTCTTCCTCACAGCCCTGAAGACTCCACTGCCCCCTCACTATGTGGGCCCCTCTGCTGAGCACACCAGGCCCGCCCCTGCCCCCAGCACTCCCCACAGGCCCTTCCACCCCCTGGGAAGCTCTTTCTCCTCTTGCCCCAGACACCCGCAGAGCACAGCAGCTCGTGTTCTAGTCTTGGCTCAAGGCTACTTTCTCAGTGACCCTATCTTGACCATAGAATTTAAAGTTGCTGCTTCTTTCTACCCTGTCTTATTTTTAGTTCAACATCACTTAGAATCCATCCTCACTTCTAATGTACTATGTTATTTACTTTCTTATGTTTATTTTCTCTTTCCCCTACCACAAAAAGCTGTATGAGAGAAAGGATTTTCATCTGGTTTGTTCTCTGCTGCACCCCTACTTTTGATGGGCCCAGAACATAGGAGGGACTTGAAAGTGTGCATTGCTGCATCCGCGCTGAGGCTGTTTTTACCCACCTCTCAAGGCTGAGCTTGAACAGTTCCTCTGTGAAGCCCTCTCTGGTTTCCCCTTTGCCAAAGAAATGAGTCCTCCCTCCTCTGCTCCCTCTCTCTTTTGCTGCAATTCTTCAGAGCTTTCCTCACATGTTACTGACTTTCCTGTTTCTCCTACTACTACTGAGCTCCTTCACGGCTGGGAATACGGCTTAGGACCTAGCATCTAGTGGGGACTGAATTCTAGTGGGGACTGAATGGGTGTGTGTTAAGGAACTAAGTCAGGATTGAACAGCAGCAGCCTTGGACTACCCTTCCGTAGTTACACTTTTTGCAGTTGCACACCTACGTAGTTCTCCATTTGATTTCAGCATCATGTCTTGAGTCAAGGCCTGAAATGTGCCATCATCACATAGGAGGTACATGAGTTTCAGTGAGAAAAGCCTAAAAAATCAGATGCTTTTGAGAACCTACTGTCATATGGATTGTCTCTCCCTTCTGATGTTAATCTGTTTACCAAGTCCTGTTGATACTACTTCCTACATATCCCTGAATTCATTCACTTCTCTCCATTCTCTCCTGTCTCAGCCATGGTCATGTCTTACCTGGAGTACTGTAACCACGTCCCTATGTAGGCTCTTCCCCTGGACTCCATCCTCTGCACAGAGCCAGACAAGCTTTTAAAAGCACAAGTCAGCTGATGGGTCTCTCCTGCCTTTAAATCATGGCACTTGGTGCTAAGTGGGCAGGTCTTCCCATGGCTTGCAGAGCGCCAGCACTCGCTCCCATCCCACTTCTCTCTCGAGCATGGTCCCAGGTCACCCTCCCCTTAGTTATCACTCTGACAACTCCTCAACTGTTTTAGGTTTTCTTGCTTCAGAACCTCCACTCGCTCCTCTGGAAATACTCTGCCCGGCATGCCCTCTCTTCACTTGGATTACTTCCACCCACTCTCCCAAGGGTCACTCAGTTCAGTCTTCCCTCCACAGGGAAACCTTGCCTGGGTCTCAAATCAGGGTGCTGTCCTGTCACATGACCCCAAAGCACCCGGTTCTTCCTGGTGGTATCATAATCATAGTCCTGTTTCTTGAATTACTTTCCCCACGAGATTTGAACTGCGCCCCTGGAATTCAAACTGCACAAGGGTAGGTACATTAATCTATTTGCTCATTATTGTACCCTCAGTATCTAGATTGGTGCTTAGTACATAGTAAGTGGCCAATAAATTTTTTCTGAATGAATGAATGAGGGCTCAGTTTGTCTGTCATATTAACCATGTACCCCTGGCCCTTGCACAGGGCCTGGCACATAACAGGCATTCAGCAAATATTTATTGAACGAGTAAATTGACCTTGGAGATACTGCTTTCTTAGGCCCCTTACCAAGGCTTACAACTTTGACATTAATATTTACTCAACTGCTTTCTGATAGACCCTCCTTCCTTGAGGATTTCACATGTGAACAGTGACTGTGAGCTCCCCTTGGGCCCCAGGCCTGGGTTGCCTACATTCCAGCCACAGTGCCCTTGTCTATGATAGGATTTGTAGGCGTGGCCTGATCCCAACTTCAGCCCTGGGAGAAAGAAATCAGTTTTTTCCTTTCAGTACGACATTTTGGGTTAACAATAAGATAACTGCACTTAGCAGAGACATTCAGAATCGCATCTCATGCCAGCCAGGCTCTACAATTCTCAGCATGCTAAATAAGTGGCGAAGAAAACGCGTGAGCCGCCTGCCTCAGGCAATCAGAAGAAAGCATCACCACCCATAGCAGTGTGTGGGCCCTGGCCTCACTGCCTGGTTTCTCCAGGGCTGGAGGGGTTTGGGGAAGTAGGGCTGTTTCGTGTGCAGGGCCCTGGGAGTGTGCCAATGCTGCGGATAGGCTGCTGCACGTGTGGCTGTGACCTTCAGCCCCTGGCTAGGGAGATGGGCCAGGCCAAATGACTTCTTTATGGAAAACCTACTCTGTAAACCCAGGTTTGAATGCCTGAATCCTTCTCCTCTTGGCAAATCACCAGGCATGAGAAAAGGCTTGTGCTGTTTGGCTCTCTATGGGGCTAGCATGACATGAGCTTCCAGCAGAGATGACAAGGAGTTCTTCTGACTGGAGCATCCCAGCTTGCTCACTCATGAGGGAGAGGCTGGGACCAAATATAGGGGACAGAGCAAACCGTATGCATATATTCTGTAAGACATTCTGACAGGTTCTGCACCTAAATAAGATGTGTTGAGAAAAGACACTAAACTGCTTTTCTCAAGCCATATATAGGTATATACTTTATTACTGGTGGCAACTGAGGTCCTCTCATTCTGAGAAAAATCCAGGGCCTTTCTAAGGTAGTGTTCTGTGTCTCCTGACCTTCCTGAGGAAGATCTCTACTATAAGTTATGTTTGTTTATCTCAGGCTCTTTTAATTCATGGAGAAAGCCGAGCTCAGTGACAGGCTACAGGACAGAGTGATACAGTGGAAAGACAGTGGACTTCCTATGGCAAACAGGAGATGTGTGATACCACCACAGACCTTGGTATCTTTTCTACATAATCAGGTGGGTGCACTAGGTCAGTGGTGAGCAAACATTTGCTGTAAAGGGCCACAAAGGAAATATTTTAAGTTATGGACATATGGTTTCTGTTGCAAGCACTCATCTCTGCTATTACGGTGTGAAAGAAGGCATAGATGATATATAGGTAAATAAATCGGTTGTGGATGCCTGCCAAAAAGACTTTACAAAAACAAATGAACTAAATTTGGCCCATGGGCCATAGTTTGCCAACCCAGGAAGACATTATCTCTTAAAAGAATCTATGTAATAATTCTAGAACATGATTATCAAATTTGGGTATCTGCTTGGTTGAGGAAATACTTAAGACATACAGGTCATATGTATGTTTGTGTTTATATTCATATTCACACATATATACACATATACACATATTTATACATATACATCTTGCATATATATGTCCATTCTGATCCAGATGGAATAACAGACACTGAACTTACCTTCCTGCCTAAAATAATTTAAAAAATGAACAAAATATATGAAGCAATGGTTTGCAAGACACTAGACATCAGGCAATGAAGGACACTGATTCCCAAGAAATGGGGAACAAAACGAGGCGAGCCCACATGCTAGAGTGTACGCCATGAGAGTGTTTCCAGGCTGCTGCATAGGGAAGCCCAGGTGGAGCTCAGTGGCCTCTCTGAGTTCAGAAGAGGGACCTGAAAGCACAGGGAGACCAAGGTGGCTAGGGTTCACAGGACATAGTATCGGCGAGGAGAGAACTGCAGAGAGAGAGAGAAAGTAAATGAATGAATGGTTTCCAGAAATTTAGAGAAGATGCTCCCTTGAGTCTTCAGCACAATGCAGATCAGTCTGTGCATGTGAAGAACTACCTGAGGAAGGGAAAAGGGAAAGAATTTGAGGTACCAGTTTCTGGTGATCATACTGGATAGGGAATAGTATCTGTTCCCACCAGCCAGATTGGAAAACATCATGATTCATAGGGCACTGGGTAGAATGTGGTATTGGTGTAAAGAGACAAATATATTACTGAAACAGAATAGAGAGTTTAGAGATATACCCACACCTACTAGGACAACTGATTTTCCACAAAGGTGCAAAGGTAATTCAGTTGAAAAAAGAATATTCTTTTCAACAAATGGCAGTGGAACAAGTTGGGATTCATATGCAAAAAAATGAACTTCAATATGTAAGTCACACCATATGTAAAAATGAGCTCAAAATAGATGATAGACCTAACTGTAAAATCTAAAACTATAAAACTTCTAGAATATGGGAGAAAATATTTGAGACTTTGAAGTAGGAAAAATTTCTTAAATACAACAACAAAAGAACCAACTATAAAAGAAAAAAGTTGAACTTCATCAAAAGTAAAATCTTCTGCTCTTTGAAAGACACTGAAATGATAGCTGCTGACTAGGACAAAATATTTGGAAATTTATATATCTGATAAAAGACTTGTATCCAAAATATATAAAGAACTCTGAAAACTCAATAATAACCCAATCAAAAAAAACCAGGGCAAAACATTGAATAGATACTTCACCAAAGAAGAAATAGGATGGCAAATAAGCACATGAGAAGAGGCTGAACACTTAGTGATTAGGAAAATACAAATTAGAACAAAGAAAAACCACTACATACCTAGTAGAATATTTGAGGTTAAAAAAGGCTGACTACAGCAAGTGTTGGTGAGGATGTGGAGAAACTAGAACTGTCAGACATTGCTGGTGAGAATCTAAAGTAGTACAGCCACTTTGGAAAACAGTTTGGCTGTTTCTTAAAATGTTTAATGTATACCTATCATATGATCCAGCCATTGCACTTGTAGATGTTTAATCAAGAGCAATGAAATGCAGGTGTTCATATGAAGGTTAAGTACATGAATGTGTATAGCAGCTTCACTTGTAATAACCAGAAATGGGAAATGACCATTCTGTCCCTCGACAGGTGAGTTATCAAACTGTAGTATATCTGTACAACAGAACATTAATCAAAAAAGGAATGCATTATAGATGCATGTTACGATATAGATGAGCATTGAAGTAATTACCCTTAGTGAAAGAAGCTAAATCCCACAAAAGTATAACTCTTTTTATAGAAAATTCAAGAAATCCAATCTAATCTGTACTGACAGCAGATCAGTGCCTGCCTGGGGTGGGAGCTGGACGGGGGCAGGGATGTGAAGGAATGACCATAAAGGGGCAGGAAGTAACTTTAGGGGATGGTTAAAATGTTCATGCTGCTGAATATGGTGATAGTTTCATAGGTATATACATATATCAAAATTTTAGACTTTATATGTTACTCATTATATGTTAACTCTTGATAAAGCTGTTAAACGATGTATATGTCAAATATGTTAAACACATAAATATGTATTGTATCTTACAAATCAATAAAATAGGAGCAGGTAACTTATAAATAAATGTAAATAACTGATAAACATTAAGCATATAAATTATTGAAAATCATAATGAAAATTAAAAAAATACTATTTTTTTGTATATTTTTTACTATTGTGTATTCACCAATTAAAATGGTAGATGTAAAAACTCTCGGTCTTATCTAGTGTTGATAATTTTATGGAAGTGGGAATTCTCTAGTGTTGGTGGACACATGAATGGGTAAAACTTTTCTGGAGGGCAATTTGACAACTATATTATAGCAAAACCCTAAAATATACAAAACTTATGACACAATAATTCCAATTCCAGAAATTGCTGTACATAAACAGAAATGTACACAAGGATTTAGGAATAAAAATATTCATCTATGTTTTCATGTCAGCAAAAGATTGCAAAGAATCTAAAAATTCAATATTAGAGAATTGGTTGAATAAGATATGGTACCTCCTACCAAAGCAGCTCTCAAAAACAAAACTGTAGAAGAACATTTAGAAATATGGAAAGAAGATTGTTATGTATCATTCAGTGAAAAAGTTACAAGTAGTATATAGAGTATGATTTCATTTTAGACAAAATATATGTATAATGATATTTATATTAATGCTTAGGAAAAAGATATTTGTACTGGTTATCTCTGGGCTAGGTAATTACACAAAATTTTCATTTTCCTCTTTTTGCTTCTTTTAAAAATTGTTCTACAGTGAAGATGTATTACTTTCATAATAAAACTCCAATAAAAGTTATTCTTCAAGTAATATCAATGCTAATGCCCAATAAATGATGGTGTGAGAAATATTAGTTTTGGGCCTTAGTAGTCCCCCCTAAATTTAACAGAAGGCTGCAATAAAGTGTAGGTGTGAGGGGAGGCCTGAGATGCTGCTGCTCTAAAAATAGAGCCCTAGTAACTGGACTTGGAATGCACCAGCTGGAGGCTTGTCCTGCAGAGCCGCTAGCATAGTTCAGGCCTTCATGCAGAAAGGATGGCTCTGAAACAAGGACAAAGAGAACCAGCACCAGTCTTGCCTGGGACCACAGGTCATGTCCGGGTGGGTCCACTCTGCATGGCTGAACCTACACTGGGTGCATTTCATGCGTATGTCATATAATAAAGAGTATGGGCAACAAGGGACTTTCTAATCCAAAGTCTTCATTTATAGTTATAGAAAGTGAAGCCCACATAGGCCCATGCATGTGCTGTCTAGTCAATATTCCTTCTTGAAAGTTGCAGCAGTGGCTTGAAGTAAAGTCAATGCCAGAGTGTCAGACAACAAACAGCCATTTCTGGAATAGACTCACCTACTGGGAATCTCAACACTTTAGACTTAACAGAGAAGAGTTAGCTTGATATATGGCTTTAAAAACCTCAAATCTCCCTTCTTCCCTTCTGCTTCTGAAAATATGAGAATCAAGGTCTATGAGTTACTGTTCCTGTGCACAGAACCATGAAGTTCCCTGAATTTGTTGCAGCCAACTGACGTTGTAGGTGGGAGAAATACATACACAGGACTCTTGCCATTTATTGGCTACAAGGGGGTTGGCAAGTGGCTGTCATCCTACATATCAACTGCCACCATGCTTGGTGGGATTATAAAAATGAATTCCAAGGCAGCACCTGGGCTGAATGAGAAAGACCTTTGGGACTGATTAGGGATGCTTGGCTGTGGCAGGGGTAGTCGGCAGTACCTCTGCCACATATTTCTGCACTGGTCTAGTACACCTTTTACTCTCAAATTAATTTCTTTATTACATCACTCCCACTACTGATTATCCTTACAGAATGTCAGATTAATTTGTTCAAAGGTCACTTTCACTACATCATTCTACTCCGTAAAAACCCTCTACAGGTCTGTCCCCATTTCCCACATAGTTTTTCTTTCTTGGTCTAATAATCAAGGTCCTCCACAGTTTGATATGATATACCATTCTAAGTTCTCAGCCACCTGACACAGAATCACTTCCCTGACCGATTTCTTGTACTCTGAACACAACACTCTGGTCTAGCAGGACCACCAATAGGAGCAGGGATGGGAGCTGGTCCCAGTGGGAGCAACTAACAGATCAGGAAGAGTCAGCAGCTGCGGGGCTCAAGACAGAGGAAGGTATTAGAATTCTTGGGTGAGGGTCCAAGCCAGACCTGGGCAGATAAGCTCTGGCTGCAGCTTGCTCCTCTTGGTGGCCTATTTTCTATCCCAGTTTACAGCCCATCACCAGTTTTAAAGCAGTGATATTTTATCGCTATTTCTGAATAGACATTGATACATACCCTACAGATTTCCATTTTGGGCTCATGCTATCTTCTTCACCTTGAGTACCTGATTGGCCCCCATGCATCCTTCAGGGCTCAGCTCCAGAGCATCACAGCAAGGCCCTGGTGTGTTTCAAAGGACCCACTTCCCAGAATCCTGATACTTCACATCATTTCCTAGCTCACCTCCACAGTTCCACACAGATCTCTCCTAGTTCTGCTGTGCTGGCAAGACACCGACATTCACGGCTAGAAGCCATTTCGCCCTTGACTTACATTCAGGGACTTCATGGGTGTTGATTCACTGCCTTACTCAAATGGAGCAGCCTGGATGTGAAAAGGGGCTTAACGTGTCTCTTCACTGTTAGATTTAAAACCATTCTAAGGTAAAAAAGTACCATAAGCTAGCAATGGAATGCAGTAGCAGAAAGCACAATAGCACAATAAATTCTTATTGCCTGTGGCTAAAATAAGACAAAACATTATTCCAGAATAAAGGAAGAAAGTAAAGCTCTTACAGAAAAATATGAGATGGTAACTTTTCCAGCATGCTGGATTGCATCTGAATGACCCAAGAATTACTGAACTTGAAAATAAATACCTGCTGCACAGCCTGCTAGTGACCGGGCTAATATTAACAGTTATGACTGTTTCTCATAGTGAAGAGTCTAGAATAGAAACTTAAAATGCACACATCTAATCAGGAATACGTTTACCATTTATATGACAAATTAAAAAAATCTTTTGGAAAGTCTGTGAATTCTGATCAATGTGATGTGGAAAAACGCAGAGCCAAGCTTGTGGGGAACAGACTTATAGGGAACTAAGTTACAGGGGAACAGAATAGGGCTACCCATAACTATATGTGCATCTTATTTTTAAGATCATATCAGAAATAGAGAAATCAGCAGCTTTCCCCATATGTTCATACACTATAAGCATTCTTTCTAATTTCAGATGATGAAAACTGAAGGTAATCTTTCTGTGCTATAATCTTAAAGATACCAGTCCTTGTGGCCATGTTGATAAGTCATCGCCAGTAGGATTGGGATCCCAGTGGCCTCCCATTCCTTGCTGGTTGGTGGGGAGGTGAATAGAGAAACTTTCTATTTTGAGGCACAGGAGTAATTCTACCAACATTTGGGGCCGCAAAGAAGTAGCATGAAAATTTCCTCCATTTTTGTAGGCCTGTTTTTTTTTTTCCAGGCCTTTGAAGGCAGAAGAATAACTCTCCTCCACTTTGATCATCTCCAGAGGTCACGATGGGAATGTAGAGGTTTCTCCAGCATCTCCGTGATTCTGGTGTGAGGTTCCAGAGCATGGATTCCTTGCACTTCTCTCTGCTACCTGAGGGCATCATCTATGTGGGCAATAATTTATGAAGATGCCCGAAGACAGGTGCCAGCAAAGTTGTACTTAGTGAAGTTATTTAAACACTGGCTTTGAGGCATCCACCTGGATTGGTGTCAAGCCCTACCCACAGAAGGCTAGCCTAACGAGAATTCTCTGGCTTTTGGGGGATTGCGGTCTTTCAGCTTTATCCTTGAAAGCGGATTACAGCTCTAGTTGCGGTGGGAGGACGTCACAGCAGAGCACTCGGTGTGGATGGTGAGGGGAGAGGAGACACAGGAGCTATGCTTAACTGCTCATTCTTTACTCACTGTTCAGCAAGTCAGTCTGATAGAGGATCTGGAATGTGGCATCAGCCCAAGAGGATTCAGAAGGGAGCCACATTGGAATCTAGATAAGCTAGAGTCCAGACTAAGAACGACACTCACCTCATATGGAAAGTCAGCCAAGTTTCCACTGGTGAGTCTAGATTCTGTAGACAGTTTAGTGATTTCCTGTTGGCAACCCCCCACCTGCAAGCAGTCACCCATCCATAAATTCTGTCCAGCTCTGGAATTCTGCCCAATGTTCCAGAGGGTTGGACTCACCAAGGAGAGCAGAATTCCCAGGATCCAGGACCAGCTGTGTTCCCAGAGGAGATGTCAGCACTGAAGGAAGGTTTGGTCCAGTAGCTGAAAGCAGGGCCCTGATGTCTTCTAGCTGTGTGGGAACCTGAGGAGGATCTGCAGGGAGGCAGATGGTGCATCAGGCAGCTTAAAGTTAAAGGCTGTATGAAGGTCAGAAGACGTGGGCATGCCTATAAATGTGTCTGTGTGTAAGGCAGGCATTACTATTATTGCCTTTTAACATTTTTTCCCTATAGTGAAGGTGTGCCTTTCAAGGTGCATCTGAATTTCAGACTTAATATTCGATGCCTGAAACAGTAAGGTCAGTAATAAGAATCAGGCCTGTTGATTTGCAGTGTTCCTTACTGTATACCACTTTCTACCACAGTCGTATTGGGTCCCTGTAACTGTGTAGGTAAATCAAACCATATTATAAAAACACTTTAAAAAAGCCAACACTTCTTCAGAATTGACTATATGCCAAGTCCCGTGTTAAATAGTTCTCATTTCTTTTTTCATTATAACATTCTTTAGAGCACTTTATTATTGTCCCCACAGATAGAGATACACCGCAGGAATTTCTTACTTAAAAGGAGCTTATGAATGGCTTTTTCTATGAAGAAAAAGGCCTGTTGATGAAGTTGATAAGCTAATTTGCTTTGTGGTCTGGAGTTTAATGCCCAAGTAGGGCCCAGAAAGCAGGACAGTGATGGTTTGTCATTCAAGATCTCATAAAGAGAGCTGAAGTCATCAGCGGTCACAGTTAACCAGAACTTAAAGTGACACAAATGGGAAATACAGTGGCTTGCTTACCACTTCCACTGCACAGGTAAAGAGTCAAGCACCTACTGAAGCTAGTAGTGGTATGAGGCCAGATTCTCCTGGAAAAGCAGCAGAACCCTGCTCCTTCTCTTCCTGCAGCTCCTGCTTCAACAGTGCGACTCACGCTCCTAAGACCAACTCCCACCTTCTTGTGCCCAGAGCACTTGGTGTAGAAAGAGAAGCAAATGTGTTGCTCTTGTAATTGATGGTCATTTCAATAGTGTTCAGTGAAGGCCTACTATGTGTTTGTCACCTTGTTTTAGGTACTTGTTAGGGATGGCAAAGAAGTCATGATGGTGCCAGTCTATTTCAGAAACATACCTTCTGTTTACTCTGCCTGAACTGTGGAAGACCATTGCATACAGAAAACAATGATGAGCTTGAAATTCTTACATATATAAAATAATTTAAAAATTACAAAAACATATATATTACATATATTACATAATTTAAATATATTCTTTATATGGTATAGAGTAAAAACACAGTGTTTGGGTTAGGCACCCTCAGTTTGAGCTGTGGCTCTGTCATTCACAAACTTGGGCAAGTCACTTAATCCCTCTGAGCCTTAGTTTCCTCATCTATAAAAATGATCACGAGCTTTCATGCCAAGTTCTGTGACTTAACGTGCAGCATGGAGACTTGAAATGTAATGAGACAGACTTTCATTCATTTATTCATATAGCCTTTGGAGGGATATTCATTAAGTATTGCCTCTAAATTCTAAGTATAGCATATGTAGAAACCTCATCATTTTCAAGATCTTATTCTAACTCTGAAATTCCATGACTTGAGGAATTGATGGTGGCAGTTTACTCAAACCTAGTCTCTCTTCGTGCCACCCTTTTTAATATTCCTTTGAGAATACTGAATTGAGTATTGAGGGACACTATGTTCCCTCAACGTTGCCATTAAATATTCTTTCAAGAATAGTAAAACTCAGGAAGCCTTTGCTTACTTACTAAAAGCCAAAAGGGAAGGTCATGTCCCATCTTCAAAACCACTGGATCTCTTTGGGCTGAATGTTGGCCCCTCCTACTGTCCTGACAGCTTCTATCATAATTTTCTTCTTTGGTGTACACCCCTTTGATTCTCCTAGGGAAACCAAAAATTCTGCAAGAACAGAGGTCACCTATTCTTGTCCTAAAGCTCTCCATGGGACTTAGAGACAACATGAATGAATAGTCATCCAATGGCTATTCCAATGAATGAATGAAAGTCTGTCTCATTACCTTTCAAGTCTCCATGCTACAGGTTAAGTCACAGAATGCAGCATGAAGCCTCATTTTTATACATAAAATTACTAGTTTAAAAATTAAGCCACGACATTGGTATCTTAACAGAGAGACATCACTTATATGGTCATAAAGTACGTATAAATACCAACAAACTTGACTAATAAGCCAACACTTCTGATTAAGAAAAGCCCTAAACTTGAGTCTAAATAACAATTTTTCCTCCATCAGGTTTGGTCAGAATGGAAAGACAGTATGCTTTTCAAGCTCCGAGTTCACAGCTACACCATATCAGAGCTGGAACGCCGCAGGAACTGGCTCACAGAACACACACGCCTCATTGGCAAAGCTACGGTAGCAGCCACATGCTTTCATCTCTGTTAGTAGAGGCAACAAGGACGGTTTATTAGGGAGGAAAAACCCACAGTAAGCACCGCAGCTCAGTGTGGGGCCACAGCCTCTGAGCCCGGGCTCCAGACCAGCAGCTCAGCCGGATGAAACCCAACACAACACAAATGCCATCCTTCATTGAGCTGATTTTCTGTGGCTTCCTAAGGTGGCTGGAGGCTTATACAGGCACTGGTGAGATGAAAACCCACCTGGGCCTTTCTGAAATCTGAGTGGCCAGGGGCGAGAGACCCTCTGCTTTGGTATATCATCAATTTGGGGTGTGAAAATACAGCATAAAGTTTATTCTTCCCTGAGGAAGCCCATAATGTATGAATGTGTAATTTGTGTGTGGTGTGTAATTATTCATATTTCTCATCCTTTCCCTTTTTTTCCTTGGATAGATAACGCTCTCTTTGTGAAAAAACTAGCATTAGTGCTCTAGTAATTGCTTTTTTTAAAAAAAAAAAATGACAAAACTAAGCTGTTTTACTCCATTCTACCAACTCCTGGACTCTGTGGGGAAGGTAAGCAGAGGATTCTTTGGGACAAGAGGGTTTAGAGCTCGCAACGTGGCCAAGTCCAGCACTGGGCAGGAACAAGGGCTCGATGGTGTCCCACCATTTGTTATTTTCAGATATCTATTTACTTAAAGAGTCAACTGTGTTAGACCCTTTCATCTGGGGTTGTGTTGGGGGTGCTAGAGTCTGAATGTTTTGTACCCCTGAAATTCATACATTGAAATCCTAACCCACCACAGTGATAATATTAGGTGGTGGGGCCTTTGGGAGGTGATGAGGTCTTGAGGACAGAGCCCTCAAATGGGATCAGTCCCCATATGAAAAAGACTGGAGAGAACTGGCTCATTCCTTTGGCCATATGAGGACACAGCAAGATGTCAGGAATTTGCAGCCCAGTAGAGGGCCTTCACCAGAACCCATCCAGGCTGGCACCCTGATTCTGGACTTCAGCCTCTAGAAGTATGAGAAACACATTTGTTTATAATCTATCCAGTTTGTGTTATTTTGTTATAGTATAGTAGCCTGAATAAACTCAGATGGGGGGGTACACGTGTGGACATTAGGTGGATTAGATTATGAACTTCCTGAAATTATATGAGAAATTTTGCATGCATGGAGGGGGTAATGTATAGTTTTCATCTGATTCTCAAAGAAATCATTAACAAAGGAGGAGTTAAGAATAACTGCTTTACTTCTGTTACCTCTATTTGATACCTGCCCTGTGTAGTTTCCACACAGCAACTGGTATCTAAGGCTTAGCAAGGTTAAGTAACTTGCCCAAGGTCACACAGTAAGTGGCAGAGCCAGAGTTCTGGGTTCAGGATGTCTGCCTGATTCTGTGTCCTATTTATTGGAAGGACCTAAGATGGGGAGAAGGGAAGGGATATTGATTTTACCTTTATGTGTCTAATGGCTCAAAGGAAGAGGAGGTGGAGGATGGGTTAGACAGTGACCCCAACAGGGTCCACCAGGACAGCCAGCGTTGAGCTGTTTACCTAGGAGCAGTAGCTGGGTGTTCTCGGTCAGCTCTCCATGGACATTGGCTGCCCTGCAGGAGTAAAGGCCCTGATCTGAGGAGGACACATTGCTGAGAAGCAAGGAGCCCTCGTGGAGATGGTGAGCGGAGCCCAGTTTGCTTCTATTCCTGAACCAAGTGACTTCAGCTTCAGGCACACCTAGGAAGAAAAAAAATAAACTCATGGCCAAACACATTCAGGTGACCCTGGAGGCATTTATAGTCCCTTGGCAGGCCCTCTCAGCAGCTGCTTTGCAGGAAGCATCTGCCTGGGCGTCTGCTACTGTCCTTTGGCCAAACTAAATAATGCCTCCAACCTCCAGTTGTCTTGAGATCTTTTGTCTTTTAAAACTTGTGCTGATGAGGCAGGAGGAGAGAGGAAAAGGAAAAGAAAGCAGGCAGCTGGTAAAGTGCACTTGCCAAGGTGGAAGGAAGGTACCCCAATTCTTTGGTGAAAACATAAAAACCTAAGAACCAGATCTACACATCAATGAAAATGAATAGCTGAGAGCTACGTGAAACAAGCCCCATGTTGAGTAAGCAAAGCCACACAAGACTGCATGCTGATTTCGTTTTTTGTAAATAAAACCCCAGAACTGGTAACATCAAGTCTCTGCTGTTAGTTGTCAGGGTGGTGGTTCCTCTGAAGGGATGGGAAAAATGGGGAGGGGTTGTGACTGAGAAGGGGAACAGGGCCTTGGCTGCTGATATTCTCTGTTCTTGACCTGGGGGTGCACCTTTATAGGTGCACCTTTCTGTAGAGGTATTACCATTCAATAAAAAGAGCTACAAAATGTCAATACATTATGACCCAGACAAACGAAAGCAGCTAGACCCTTACCAGAGCTGACTCTATACGTAGAGAACAAGCCTGTATTTTTTGAAGCCTATGTGTTTTCTTAGAACAAGAGAACATGAAACTATGGTCAGCTGCACCACAGAAAAAGAGACAGAAACAAAGTACTTGGTTCAATCCGAGTTAATTGTTCAGGGGAGAGCGAGCTGAGGAGAGCGGGTGCATGTGGGTCAGGACAGGATGCCTGTCTCTGGAAGGCGGGCTCGCCCTCTAGGGGTTCTCTGGATTGAATGTGTGTCTCTCCCACCACCCCGGGAAAATGTCCAGGTCCTAACCACCTACAGTGTGATGGAATTTGGAGATTTAATGAGATCCTGAGGGTAGAGTCCTTGTGACAGGAGTAGTGCCTTTTAAGGAGAGACCACAGAGCTAATCCCCTTTCCATCATGAGGAGACACATTGGGAAGACAGCCATATGTAAGGCAGGAAAAGAGCTCTCAGCAAGAACTGAATGGGCTGGCACCTTGGTCTCAGACTTCTCAGCCTTGAGAACTATGAAAAATAGATTTCTGTCACTTAAGCCACTCAGTCGCTGGTACTTTGTAATAGCAGCCTGAGTAGACTAAGACAAAGGATCAGCCTTCATTCATTAGGACGTTTCTCTCTGGTTTGGTTGACGTGCTGGTAAGCAGGCCCCAGTGCAGGACAAGCCTTCCAAGAGGGTCTGCATAGGAGGCTTGGCTTGAGGCTGAGCTCTGAGCAGGGAGACAAAGTCTATGGCATCTATTCACAGGTCTCCCCGGAGCAGAGAGCTCAATCCCTCGCACCACTCAGCCTGCTGACCCAGCTCACAAAGTTCACTCGTTGAACTCTTGGCCATGTAGCCAGGGCATGTTTAGGATGTCCAATCCTGGTAAATGTGGTCAAAGACAGAATAGTCAAAGAGCCAGACCGTTAGTCCTGTGCTTCCCCTGAATTGGGGCTGATTTTGCCTGTGGGGCAAGGGAAGTGCTGCCCTTAATGGGTAGCCTGCTGTTGAGCATCAGATGTCCTCAGGGGTTACCTGTGCACCTGTTACTTGTCCTTGAATTCGATGAACAAAAGTTGGCAGCAGCCCATTCTGCCCCACCCAGCTCAAGAGCCCCCATCATGGCCCCTCTCATGGCACTTGCTGTTCCCGAGATCCCAGAGGGGGAAAGTGGGGTCGGGGAAGGTGGTCTCATGCTTTCTCGCTAATACGAAGCCATCTTGTGTGGATTCACTGGTGTCCTGGGTGCTCTGCTGCCTCAGATGGGGTTTTCAGGCCTGGAGCAGTGACCTAAGGTGGTGGCCAAAGTGTCCTGTCAATCTGTGGGCCCTTTCTCCTGTCAGGGTGAATGGAGGAGTGACTCTCTGGTCTAGTTCAGTGAGCATCACTAGGAACCAGCAGACTGGCTGGAAAGAGGAGGCAGGGCTGCCAAAAGGGGCTGGGTGGCTTGGATACCACATCCTCGTCACATGAGGGAGAGGCACACACCCTGATACCTGATGCTCCCGTGCGCAAGGGGAGCCAGGCTGACTCGGTGTCTACGTTCACCTGGAGAAGAGATGCAGGTGAGAGGCTGATTTTCATAGCAGCACCACTAGGGAGAGCAAGAGCATCATGCTGCCCAGCCATGCCAGCTTGGACTCTAGACCCTGGCAAAGTGAAACACAGTTTTCACTCACTTTTCACGTGTTTAAAAAAAAAAACAAAAAAGCCCCGCAGCATTCAGGACAAAGCCTCTGAAAAGCAAGTTGAAGAAAATACTAGCCATTTCTACACTGAAAGCTAAAGGGAAAATGAGATCTTACAAACCATTTTCGACAACTAGTTCCCTTTAAGAACTGCTCACATGCAGCGCTTCTCACTGGCACGCTCCTTGGAGGAGGGCTGTGGGCAGCAGCACACCGTCCCTAGTGGGAACTAAGTCTGTTCCAAACAAGTGAGGCAGAGTAAGAGATTGGACTCTACGGGCTTCCAGGTTTGCCAAAAAAAGCATGATGACTCAGTGAACACTCTCTGCGATCGTGGGGCCAACAATTGTGCTGCGCCCCCCTGGGTAGCTCAGACAGTCCTGTGCAAGACCCCCTGCCACTCAGCAGTGCAGCCTCCAGTCAGGGCCTGTGCTCCTCCTGGAGGGCAGCCAGAGGCAGAGGCTCCGCGGAGAGAAGAAAGGCAATGGGGGTGGTAGGTAAGAGGAGGAGGGGGCAAAGGGGGAGGACCCAGGGATGGAGAGAGACCTGGGAGCCGTTTCTCATCTCCCCAGAAGTGGCTGCAAGCTTTTTTCGTTCTCTCCACCACTCTTTGCCTTACGCCCTCGTGAAATCAGGGTGTTTACCAAAAGGGCTGAATTCTTCAGGTGAGGGGAGGAGGGGTTCGTGGGAGAAATGGAAATGTTCAGGATAGTAAAGGGTAGAAGGAAGTTACCTCCAGTCTCTGTGAAACTGGAACAATGAAAGTGGCAGCAGTGCTTAGGGAATTATGTAGGAAATGGTCTTTAATATATTTATTAGCAAACCTCACTCAGTGTCACTCAGGCACAGACCTGCGTCATGAACTTGCCAATGAAGGAGCTGTTGCTGGTGTCATTTTAAGGGCTTCCTGCCTGGGACTGTGGTCCTTAGGCAGAGAATGATACCAAAAAGATGCTTCAGTATCTTTATAATCCTTCCAAGACTGGCTCTGACATTATTACAAACAAAGATGGAATAAGGGAACAGGAAAAATAAATGAGGCATCACAGAGCTCCTTTTTCTTTTTCTCTCAGGAGATGACAATGACGCTTTAGAAAAGGTCACCAGCCCCTGTGTAAGCCAGGTGCACATGCCTAATACCTGTTCAGAGTACCTGAGCATTGGGAGTGCACCATGGTCAGGACCTACACGAAATATCTGGAATATGTTAGAGGGATAAAGAACATTTGCAGTAAACCAAACATTTTATAAACACAATCACATTTTTCACAATGATCCTATTAGGCACTATTATAAATTCCATTTTACTGATGAGAAAAGTGGAACTCAAATAAAGTAAGACATCTGCCTATAGTGACATTAGTTTGGGTCCCTGACAGGTAACCCAGGTCAGAGCCTGTTTTCCCCTCCACCTCACCCCAGCGTCGGTCAGTGACCTGCGAATGGCAGGGTGGGGATCCAAACTCTTACAAGTGGTGCCACAGGTCCCCACCTTGACAGGTGAGTGACACTACCTGCCATTATGTCGGACTGTTTCTCTGTTTCTTCAGAAAAGATCTGAACAGATGCACTATTGTTTCTGAACTGTCAAATCCTTAAATGCTTTCCACTTGCAGAACTAACTTTTCTGCTATAATTGCGACACCAAGATTGGTGTTAGGAAGGAGGTTTCCAGAGTCCATGTGTGCTGGTTTTGTTAGTTCTCTTCCTATTGAGAAGCTTGGTCAGGTTGTGGGGGAATTTTTTTCCTTTCTAGCCTGTTGTGATGTGACAGCACATTCTACAGAAAGAAATGTCTGAGAAATGACAGAAAATACACTCTACCACAGAACAAAGTCCAAAGCTAAGTTGTTGACAAGTTACTTGGATAGGCTGCCTGTTCTGCACTCCCTGGTATGATCTGTGTCTAAAAAAAGGGAAGGGAAAAAAAACTTGCTTTTCCTTTTTCCCCTTGGTGGTATATCTTATCAACAACACAATGCTCTCCCTGTTGCTTGAAAGGATCAATAAGTAAGTCTGGTCATAATGGGTTGTAAACCTGATATGATTATAAGGATTAGTGCCTTTAATCTCTATTGAGTGCCATGTAGGGTGATATGTTATAAGATTCTTTTTAAAATCCAAGCCAGGATATTCTTGTTAACTAGGTCACTTGTTGTATTTGGAAGACCGCTTGCACCACGGCAGCTTCTCAACATCTTGAAGTGGGGCATCCACTGAAAGGTGCACCTTGATGTGGTATGTTTTAGAAGCTTTTTCAATGACTTGGTGCAAGACAAGGAAAGGATACAGCAGCCTCGGCAATTATTCTAAAGAACCATGGAAGGGTGGAAAGGAGGTTTTTAGTTTTCCACATTTCTCCATACTGACTGTGCCAGACACTGACTCTCTTTACCACACCTGTTTTCTTCTTTTCCTGGGTACCCATCTAGGTTACACTGCCCAACATCTCTTATAGTTGTGAGTGGCCGTGTGATAAGGGAATGTGAGAAGTAGCAATGTGTGCCACTTCCAGGTGTGGCCCTTAAATGCCTTCCCAGCCATCCTTCATATATTGTTTTTCTCCTCTTCTGGATGACAGGCTTGAGACACCCCCCCCAGGGAGACCTCAAAAGGTAACAGAGTCACCAGCATTTAGTGACCCTGAATGACTGTATGGGGCAGCTGGCCAGGAAGACTCCTTGGGTGCTTAGGTGAACAATAATAAACTTTTATTGGTTTGATCTATTATAAGGCTGGGGGTCTGTTTGTTACCGGAGTCTACCCTAATATACTGCCCATCAGTGATTCCTCAACTCTTTTTCTGCATCTCTAGTCCTGGAAATTTTATTTCCTAAGTAAGTCCTTCAAAAGCTTCCCTTGCCATTAGGATAAAATCCCAAATTGTGCCACAATCTATGACAGTGTGTAACATCTAGCTGCTGCTGCCTACTCTCCTACACCCCCTTAGCCATATGACATGCATTCTTCTCTGTTCTCTATACTATAGTCACACCAGCCATATTTCACTCCTTTAGATGCAGCATGCTCTTTCTACCACAGGCCCTTTGCACCTTCTATTCCCAGTGACTAAAACACTTCTCCTCCCCCAGTGCTTTATCTCCTACTCAGTTTTCTGAACTCTTTTCAAATAGAGAACAAATATGGGAGTGGAACAGTGGATTGGATCACTTTTCAAGAAAAAGCCTCATCATACTATACTCATTACTTAGTATTTTTTTATGCTTAAGGATTGGGAAGAATTTGTAAAGCTGCATTTTACAAGATGAAAGCATATAGTGCAAAGCTATTTAATGAAAAACTGCTAACAACTTAAACATGTAAGGCCAGGAGTTACTCTATGTAAGTTATGTAGTATTCTTGAAATAGACTATAATACAGCATTAAAATTATGCCATAGAAGAACCACAGAGCCCTTTGTAGCAGCAAAGTAGGTCCTTCTGACATTTAGCATTACAGCTGTCAGTATTTTGACTGCAGACCCAGCTCAAGGATGATTTCTTTGTCCAGTAAATTCACAGACCAGCTGTGTAATCAAAAGCAGGTCTCTTTCCAACCCTCTGAATAAATATCTTACTTAATAAAGGCATAATGACAGATATACACATTTATTTTAGTTAACCATAATCAATACAAATGAATACTATGAATAAAAATAAAAATAAAGACGGTAATGTGCACAGCCAGGCAAAAACCAGACACAAAACCTATGATCCCACTACAAGGTTACCAAGAGCGAGTCTCCTGGTGAAGGCGGGAGAAGAAGCCCCAGGCAGCATGGGAGAGTTGGCCGAAGCTGGTTTAACATCCAGGCTCCCCGTGGTGAACACTACCCCTCCTGGGTTCTGGTTCTCTCAATCTCCTTTAAATGCCCAGTTCCTTGCTCTGCTGCCCTTTGCTCCCCATTCTCTTACTCCTACCAACACCAGCTCTCAACATGCTCCACTATACCTCCAGTCAGTGCTCCATCTCTGAGGCATGTGTCACAGTGATCGGTGGGGGGTGGGGCAGCTCTGTACCCTAGGGCCCTCCCTCCCCTCCCTCCCCTCCCTCTGCCATCAGTCCTTGCACGGAGGGCAGCTCTTCATGGGAAGCCCTGGCAGAGCTCTTGTCTTATTCCCTACCTGGGAGAAAAGGACTTGAAGGGATTTAGTTCTAGAGGGTTTCACTGATGAGGTTGCATGCACAGGCCAAGGGAAGCTTTACAAAAAAAAAAAAGCAGCTAATGTACGATGACAGAGATGGATTTATATTTC
Organism: Manis javanica; assembly: GCF_040802235.1. Lineage (NCBI taxonomy): Eukaryota > Metazoa > Chordata > Mammalia > Pholidota > Manidae > Manis > Manis javanica. The sequence goes on from NC_133157.1 coordinate 49,046,274, forward strand.
TGGTTTCCTGGAGCTATCAGAATATTTCAGAGAAAACCAGACCTGGCTGTTCTTTGGAAACAACATGTTCTACTTATCAACATATTCCTCCTACTTATTCTAAATGAGTTCTCTGGGCTTATAAATCACAAGTGAAGGTAAACCCTCTGTTGACAGGGCTGAGATATAAGATGAAGAATCACCCAGAGCAGGAGGTGCTACTGGCTGTCGGCTCCGCAGGCAGGGGATGACGGGGAACCTGGATTTGGGTGGGTTAAGGTAGGGCGTATCTGATGAGGATAGAAATGGGAGACTTGGCTGGGCCCAGAACAAGAGCCATTCATTTCTTCTTCACACGGTGGGAGTGAAAACCCTAAGGGTGGATGGCACAAACCAGCGGTCCATAGGAAGGGACAGTCAGCAGCTGGGCATTGCTCAGCTCCGAGCTGGTGTCCTTGTTTTTTACCTGGAGGTAAATACCTTACAGAGAGCATAGTAACACTCCTACTGTCCACTGCTCTGCCACTTCCCTGTGACTTTCTGGTCCTGATAGTCCCCCGAATTTGCAAGACCAACCCAAGGGCAATGTCTGTATCACAACCTAACAGCACTGGCTACTGGGGTTTATGACTCCCACCCACTTCTGAGGTGAGTAAGTGTCTGGTTCCTGTGGGTCTCACCACTGCCGGCTTTCTCATGTTCCTCTGCTCCTGCCCTTTTGGAGCCACTGCCCTCAGCCTGCATTACCTCTCCTCTACTCTACTATGAATCCTGCTGCTTCTTGACTAGCCTCTCTGTCCCAGTATTTCTGCTCCTCAATCCATTTTATGCACTGCTAGTGGCTTACTCTTCTGGAAGCATAGCTTGTTAAAGTCACTCTCTATCTGCCTTTGTCTGAACTCCTTGGCCATTCAAAGTCTCCGTTGGTATAGGTGCAACCCACCTATTATAGGTGAAGCACTCTGGCTTCCAGCCAGACCAAAGTATACACTGTCCCTTACAGTCTTGAGGCTTTCCGACTTTCACGAAGTTTTCACATTCTTCTGTCTACCTGAAACACCTTTTGTCCCCACCTTTGCATGTTCACATTCTATCAGTGTGCAAGGCTGAGATAAAAAAATCACCTCTTCTACCTCATGTGTCCCAGTCAGATTTAATCTTCCCTCCTCTGTAGCACTTTGCACTTTCAGAGTGACTAAGGTTCATGCCTTAACTTTCCTACTAGCCTTGAATCCAAAAGAGCAGAATTTGTATTTATCTTTGTGTCCCCAAACCTAGCACAGGGTTCCATTAGTATTTGAACAAATGAATGAACACAGAAATAAATTTCTCACCTGCGACTTGGCAGTTGATTGTCACATTCACTCCGTGCACTGTTTTGACGGTGCTCCCTACATCCACTGTGATGGCAGGCTCCTCGGTGTTGATCACAGTCACTCGTGATGTTTTCACTAGTGGCTTTCCTAAGACAAGAAGGAATGTGAGATGGTACTAGATGGTGGCTGTAGGCCTGGGGTATTATTTGAAACACGGGATAGCCAACAATGAATGACTGCTGTACCCAGGCCTTCTCGACTAACCATGTTTTCCTTTGAAAAAAAATTGTAATTGCACACTAGAAAAACTGTCCACCCATCTACACACCATAGCCTTGTCAGAAAAAGAATAAGGATTGAAGAATCAGAGGATAGAGCATGGTATCCAACAAGATGGGATGATTTGTGCATGTTACCAAATTAACAAATAATCCTGTACATTCTATTTTTAAGAGCTGTTTTTATATAAAACTTTTTACTTTGAGATAATTGTAGTTTACATGTGCTTGTAAGAAATAACACAAAGCAATCCTGTGTACCCTCTACTCAGTCTCTGCTATGGTAATATGCTACAGAACTAGAGTAAAACACCATAGCCAGAAGACTGACATTGAGAAAGCTAAGCTAAAGAACACTGCCATCACCTGCTGCCTGCAACCCACGTGAATCCTTTGACAATCACTAATCTGTTCTCCATTTCTGTTAATTTGGTCATTTCAAGAACATTCTATAAATGGAATCATACAGTATGCAACCTTTTTTGATTGACTCTTTTCCACTCAGGAAAATATCTGGAGATTCTTCTAGGCATCACATGGCACCATGGATGCATGAATCAATATGCAATAGTGTGTATCAAACAATAGTTTGTTCCTTTTTAAGGCTGATTAGTATCCCATGGTATGGAGGCACTATAGTTTAGTTCTTCACTTGTTGGGGCATCTGGGTTGCTTCCAGATTTTGTCTATTCCAATAAAGCTGCTAGAGACATGCCTGTACATGTTTCTGTATGAATATAAGCCTCATGTCTCTGGGATAAATGCCCAGGAATGCAATTGCTAGGTCACATGGTAGCTGAATGTTTTCATTTTTAAAGAAACTGTTCCAACTGTTTTCCAGAATTGCTGTGTCACTTCACATTCCTACCAGTAATGTATGAGTGATCCAGTTTCTCTGCATCCTTGCCAACATTTGGTGTTATCATTAGTTTTTAATTTTATCCATCCTGGTAGGCCTGTTGTGATATCTCATTGTGACTTTAATTTGTGTTTCCCTAATGGCTAATGATATTGAATATCTTTTCATGTACTTACTTGCCATCTTTATATTCTCTTGGGTGAAATGTCTCTTCATGTCCTTTGAATATTTTTCTAGTTGGATTGTTTACTTCATTTGCTGTTGCATTTTGACAGTTCTTTATATTTCAGATACTAGTCCCTTGTCAGATAGGTGGTTTGTAAAGACTTTCTCCCGGCTTTTCTTTTCACCTTCTTAACAGGATCTTTCACAGGGCAAAAGTTTAACTTTCATGAAGCCCAGTTTTCCTTTCATGCCTCATGCTTTTGATGCTAAAGGTAAGAACTATTTACCTAAACCTAGGTCCTGAAGATTTTCTCCTATGTTTTTTTCTAAAGGTTTTACATGTAATAAGCCTTTGATACACTTTACATTAATTTTTGTATCAGGAGAAAGACTTTTGTCAAATATCACTTGTTTTCTGCCTATTGATGTGGTATTGCACCATCACCACATATTGAACAAGATTTCCTCCATGAAATTGTTTTTGTACCTTTGTGAAAATCAGTTGGGCATATTTTTGTGGATTTCTGGGTTCTCTGTTTTGTTCCACTGATCTATGCATCCCTGTACCAATACCTCACAGGCTTAATTATTGTAGCTATATACTTAATTTTGAAACTGGGTAGGCTGATTCTTCCCACTTTATTCTTATTTGCTATTCTAGGTTTTTTTTGCTGTTCTACATATATTCTATGTAGATTGTACAATAATCTTGTCTACAATGGTAAAATCTTGCTGGTATTTTGGTAGGAATTTCATTAAATCTGTAAATCAATTTGGGGAGAACTGACATCTTTAACTGTGTTGAATATTCCAATGCACGAACACTGCAGGTCTACTTAGTTGTGTCTCCTTAATTTGGTTCATCAGAGTTTTGTAGTTCCCAGCATGTTAGTCCTTATGCATTTTGTATATTTATACCTTATTATTATTATTATTTTTTAGGGATCTTAAATGACACAGTATTTTCAATTTCAGTATTCATTGCTAGTGTATATATATATAATATATATATATAATATATTTATTATATATATATACTATAAATATATAGTATATATTTGACTTTAGCATATAATACAATACAATACATACAATACAATACAATACAATAATATAATACTTGACTTTAGCATAACCTGTGACCTTGCTAAACTTACATATTAGTTCAAGGACTTTTTTTGTAGATTCCTTCGTATTTTCTGAGGAGCTGATCATTTCATCTGCAAATAGTTTTATTTTTTCCTTCTGAATCTGTATGCTTTTTATTTCCTTTTCTTGCATTATTTCCCTGGATAGACCTTCTAGCACTTGAATAAGAGGGCTGGAATTGAGTAAGAATGTTGAGTAAGAGTGCTGAAAGTGGGTTTTTGGTATGATGAGTGATTTTCAGTTGAAAATTGGACATTTTTATACTATGTTACACAACTCTGGGTCTTATTTTAAACTTCTGTTTTAGTCTGCTTTCTCTGAAACCTCTGAGGTGGGGAACAGGGAGGTGCCACCTTGTTACGACCTAGTGGAAGTAGAAATTCAGGTTCTCCTCTTGGCCTCCTTTGCCACCCATGCACCTCATCACTGCTGGGCAGGGGTGGGGCTTCTGGCTCCCCACATGGTGTCCCCTGACCCTGCCACGGGAGGGGCCTCATTACCACTGGGTGCTGGGTGAAAGTCCTGGCTCTCAGAGGGCCGTCTCTGCCATGACCCCAGACACAAGGGCTAGGCGGGTAGGGCAGGGGGAGGCTGGAATCCCAGGCTCCCCATCTGCTCCCCACATCAGGCCCCGGTGAGGATAAAGACTGTCTTCTCTGATATCGCAGCCAAGGTGTATTCAAGGGCCTCGTTTCTGTCTGATGAGGTGGAGTGTAGGTTCCCCACTCAGCCTTTGCTCATGTGGGTGCCGATGGACCACAGTGTTCTCTGTGGTACTTGGAGCCCAGCGGGGTTTTCCAAAAGTGTTGCCTTGCTAGGCTGCTCTTTTGGCTAGAGGGAGCAGTCTTTATTTGGGGCACCTTTTCTGTTCCCATTTTCTGGCAGCCAGCTTCCTCAGCTCCAAATTTTGGATTTCAGGAGGCAAAGTGATGACTGTGTTGTTCCTCCGCTCTCAAGGTCTCGAGCCAGTTTGCTTGTTCCTCTCCACTTTTCAGTCTTCTTACATTGGTTTTGTACATACTATCCGTGGATTTCAGTCATATTCAGCGGGAGGAGTGGGGAAAAGAATGTCTATGACATCTTCTTGAAAGTGGAAGTTCTGTGTACATTACATTTTAATATGCTTTCATCAGCTGGGAATAAACATCAGCACTTCATAATGAACACAAAATAGAGAAGATTCATTTACTGAGCACCTTAAGGAAATGAGGGTTCACATGAAATCATTTTCATATACCTAACGCTTAATTTTTTTTAAGTCAAATAGATTTAATTTTGGTTTAACCATTTTACAGGCAGGACACTCTGTAATGGTATTCACTCTTCTGTGCCTTTATTCACTGTGAAGAAAACCATCATTCAACAATGCCCACTAGAGTCTTATACTTGTTATTTTTTAATACATTTTGTCTTCTCCCTCTTCTATTTACCCTTTTTCCTGCTTGCACTGGTTCACACATCCTCATGTTAGAAGCTGTCCCACTTGCTTCTCCTCTCCCCTTTTAACTGCCTTCTAGGCATCATATGAAGCTCATCAGAGCTATGGTTAAGGGCAGAAACTGAGGAAAGTTCTGAGGAGCTCACCTTTGGATATGAGCATAGGCTTCCCATATTTGTTTTGAGTGTTTGGGGGCCTTTCCCTTATTTCACCTGTATTCCATAGATAGGACCTGAGGAGAAGGTGGGCGGTTTTGTACCAGGATGGTTTCTGAGACTAATGCAGGGTGACAGTAGGAGAATGCAGCTGGGATGACATGGAATTAATACTGGCATATTTACCTTGCCTCCTTCCCAGAAGATGCTCCAGGCTCTAACTCTAAACACACCCCAAAGCTTAGCCGCCTGTCTGTGGCTATGACCCAATGCTGTTGTCCCCTCTGGCCAGATGGCCGCACAGCCCAACTGGTGCCCTGGCTTCTGCTCTTCTCATGACAGCCAGAGCGATCTTCCTAAAACATGAATCATATCATGTAACTCCTCAGCTTAGATCATCCAGTGCTTTTTTTAGTGCAATTAGAACAAAATTTCGAGCTTCTTTTCATGCCCAAGCATCCCTACCTGTTCAGGGCCCACTGTGCATCTGTCCCTGAAGCCACACTCTCCATCAGTCACTGTCCAGACACACTGGCCTTCCCTCCTCTCCTCCAGAACCTCAGCACAGCTGCCCTGGCTCTTCCTTCACCCTGACGTTCTCCACCTATGGACTTCTGCATGGCTATTTTCTTCTGATCATCTATGTTCCTGTGCAAATAACAGCTTTTAGTGGGACTTTTCCTACCACCCCATCTACAGCATGTACCCCTTCACTCCCCTGCCAGTCACTATGATCTCACCACCCACTTACCTTTCCTCATAAGCAGAAAATTTATCTTATTTATCTGGGTGTTTGCTGCCCCCACCCCTCATAATGTAACCTCTCATCTCTTTTCCTTTCTTCTTTATTTCTACCATGAAGTCCTGGCATATGGTGAATCCTCAATAAATTTCTAGTAAGTGGATGTATGTGTGCATATTGTGTGCTGTGTGCTTTATTTGAATTTGCTTTCACAACCCTGAAAGATAGGTAAGCGACTTCTACTTTTATATAGACAGGGAACAGGCTGCGAAAGGCTCCATGGTTTGCCCAAGGCCTCCGAGCAAGCAAGCAGTGGGGCTAAACCGGACCTTGGATTTTTCACATGGAGTCCAGTGCTTGTCACAGGGGATCTCAAATTCTTGTCTGTAGACTGGCTGCCTCAGAAATCCCAGGACATTTGTTAAAAACGTAATCTGTCCTGCTATAATACAATAGTTGTCTCACTGTGCAATAAAAACAACTGTGCCAGTGGGGAAAGCAGGTTAGGGACTAGAGAGTGTTAGACTCACAATTACCAAGTTGTTTTTCCTATAGGAATTTTAATAATAGAGGTGGTTTTTACAGCTGCAAGTGTATAGCTATAAAATTCAAATGTCACTGAATTAAATCCAGCCCTTAATTAATTGTATGGAGCTTTTTCTGAAAAGTAATGGCCTTCTGTTCTATCACTAGAGGCGCTGTTCTTAACACAGGTTACTTAACATTCTTATTACCTTCATGATCCATTGTTAAAACTCAAAGGTATCCAAGTATTTATAATCAGTAGAAAGGTATAATGAAAACAATGTTTCTTAAACCACCAACCCTCTTACAACTGTTAGAACAAGCTTGTATATATTATTGACTTTCACTCCCCGACCTACCAAACCTGAATCTCAGGTGGTTTAAAACCAGCAGACAGGGCCATGATTTTGACTTGGGATTCTAAGGTCCTTCCTACCCCAAGAGCAAGGTGAACATGAAATCGTTTTTGGTGCCTTTTTATTCACTCAATCATGGTTGCCAAGGAGACAGATTCCTCCAGGGGGCATAACCATGCCATCCCAGTACGTAGACCCAAAGGCTTCTCCAGGGACAGAATTTCAATCTTCTGATAAAGTTGTCTGTTCTGGGAGGGAACCTGTAATCTCAATTTGTAAGGAGTTCCTCAGTGCTTCTGATACACAGCCAGGTTTGATAATGAACAAATTATATTCTGAGTTTTCCTTTAACTGATTTATCTGATTCCTGGTAAAAGCTGAGGAGATTTCTTTTGAGAGGCCACTGCTAGTTCTCTATTCAAAAATTTTAACTTGGAGGTCTTTAATGGCCAGTTAAAAGCATAACAGTGAGGGAAGCCTATTGAGGTCACCCGGGTGAACACCTTAGTGAGTGAGCGCTGCTGTGTGCTGCCAAGTCTGTATCCGTGTGTGGTTACGTTCAGCTTACAAATGCTCCTTTAATTACAGAAGTTGGCTAGGAAGAAAACAAGATGCAGAGAGGGAGTGAAATGACAGGTTGTATGTTTGTGCTAAGAGAATCCTAGAAAAAGGCCCTGGCACGCTATATCAGAAGGCTCTCACTATAGGCAAAACAGAAGAACATGCCAAGAGAGCTCACCCGTGATCACAGACCTTCTGCAGTATGTGCGCTGCGCCTCAGCCATCAGGTCAATGTACATATTGCAAGCAGCCAGGGTCAGCATCATCCAGTCACTTAGTGCTCATTTATGGAAACTGATAGGGTTTAGAGATTACTCTTTCATTTAATCTGTAAATTGCGTTACAGTTGAATGCACAGAAGGAAATTATGCCTAGTTTTTTGTCTGTGTACATTTAAGAAAAACAAAAGAACAGAAACAAAGGCAAGCTGTTCAATTTATCAGGCCTAATATGAGGAATCAAGTCCCTCCGAGAGAGGCAGACACAGAAACAGAAGCGTTAAGTGAATCAATTTTGCTCAGTTCCTTCAGATTTCAGCATAGCCCTTAGTATTCGGATTATGATTCCTCTTAGAAGTAACATGGAACCTCAGTAGTAAATAGGGCAGCCCAAAGAGGGCCTGAGTACAAGGGCTCAGTACAACTGGTGAACCCGGGCTGTGGCTAAATCTCCCGGGTTGGCAGCCAGCAGTGTGAAGGAGTGCCACCTCGCGATGCCTCCACAGCCAGTGTATTCAGCCCACCAGACAATGTCCTGCTCCTGCAGGACGAATGATGGAGGGAGGCAGGGGCAAATGAGGAACCCCAGGAGTTACTGCGGGAAATACATTCCTGTGCATAGCTGGGCTCTGGCTCATGCCTCTTTCCCTCATGTGTGACTCTGGGTAAAATCAAAACCCAATGGGAAAAAATCTGAATTTATATGCTTGAAAAATATCTTTGGCCCAGTATAAAGGTGATTGAAAGAGGAGCCAGAGGAGATGGAAGGTTTGTTTTTTGAGTGCAGCCAAGAACAGAGAGCATTGTGAATAACTTTTTCTCAGGGCTGAAGTCCAGGCCTGTGCTAACATTAACTTCGTTTTCAACAGCATGACGCCTTCCATTTTAGAAGCCATGGCAGAGGCTGATTTACTCCTAACTAAACCCTTTTCTTTTTCCTAGCTACACAGCTAGGTCATTTCCCAGCCTCTCTGCAATTAGGTATGGGCAAGGTACTGAGTTCTAGCAGATGGAATGTGAGCGGAAGTGTGCCATTTCTTGACCCAAACCACAGAAACTCTCTTGTGCAATAATTTGATTTAGACTTTATGTGAGCAAGAAATAATTTATCATAGTTTAGCCATCATATATTTGTGATTTTATTTATGATACTTAGAAATACTAATTCATCCAGATTTAATGAGATTTGTTGACATATTGAAAGAGTCAAATGGGTCTTCTTTTAATTCTTCTAACATTATGAATTACAAATGTCATTTGAAGATGGTTGTTCACTATCCTTAGCCATCAAAAATAAACTGTACTTCAATGTCTACAGATTCTCACTCTTTACCTCATGGCAGTCTGGGCTAGGATGCACGCATGGGCACTCATCAGCAGGGAGAATGGGAAGACGTGTCGAGGATGACTGGGATACAGGGCGGTGACAGAAACAAGGACTACAGGAGGCAAGTTTGGAGGTCGCTTGAGAGTTCCAGAAAGGATGCATAAATGCAAATAGGTTTGAGATTCTGAAGCCTATGCTGGCTATTGGCAGTACTTCCTAGAGTTCTGCTCAGGTATGGATTCTGGTTTACATTCATGAGGACTGAGCAGCAAAAATGTAGGATAAACTAGTGATGCCTGCTGTGGGTAAGGGCATAGTGGGCCTGAGAGGTGGCAGCCTGAGTCGGGGGCCTGGACTCCATCACTTAGTAGCTGAATGACCTTTAGCAAGTTATTTAATCTTGTTGTGCCTTGGTTTTCTTCTTCTGTGGCTCTGAGAGGATTAGGTACATTAGTGCATGTGAAGGTGTTAGAATGATTCCTTAGCACAGCATGAGGCTTAAATAAATGTTAGCTATCATTGGCAGTATTTCTGTTAAAATACACAGAAGTTTAAAGAAAGAGGAAAAAGGAAGGAAAGAGGAGAGGGAACAAATCCATTAGTGAGAAGAACTAAACTGCTTCATTTTGAAGAACTGTGAAGATTTCAGGATAATTAGAAGTAGTAGTAATTAAAACATGGTGGATTGTCCCCAAACTGGTATTGGTATCTGGACAGATAAGAGCTTAAAAGTTACATCAAGGCTGATTTTACTGGATACCCCAGAAAGCATCTACTTCCAGAGAAGCTGTCAAACAATATATACCTGGCTGACTTACTGGTAATGCCCCCCAACCCTGTTCTAGAAAACAGTAGGATATCCACAGGGATATCCACAGGGGCCCAAATCTCTAGTCAAGAGAAAGTGAGAAAGAGAGTGACACCCACTAATTAAGATACTTGAATATAAAGCAATGAGGGATTATAAATTTCACATACCTTCAATAGCTAAAACTAAGGAAATTACATTTAATTCAGATTTAATCAATGGATAATGACTTGTAAAAGGTGAGAGTATCAAAGCAATGCCTTAAGAACATGCTAGCCTCTGCTTTCTCTGCATTCACCATAGGTCTCTCACAAGGGCCATGGGAGTTAAGTCTGGTGAATACCCTGAAATGAGAATTCCCAGGTGGAGAAGACAAGACCTCTTGAGTTAAATAAATTTTAAGGGACCATGATCAGTCTCATCCCATGGAAGCCCTTTTAAATACCAACATCTTGTATATCTGAAATTAGTAATGATGGATACTGTCAAGGTCCAGTTAACCATCCTTTGCTATCCAGAAACTTTTCAGGAAGTATCTGGGTATCTGGCAATTTCAACAAGGGTTGCTTTGTTACAGATAATAGTCATATTAAATTTCTTTTGTAGTCTGGTTCTCCTTTCAAACACCTTTCACATTTTATAGCTCAGGAGTTTTTAACTCCTTCCTGTCCTGCTGTCTCTCTTGCAAGGTCTCCCTCACCCCCACCTCCTGCCTCCTGAGTGAGCATCTGACCTTCTCATTAACTCTGCACCCTGCTTTCCTCACGGTCCTCTGAGAATTTTTCCTTTCATCTGTTATTTTTCCAAGACGTCATTGCAAAAGCTATTTTTCTTTGCTATCTAGTTGTCTTATCTCCCAAGGAAAAAGGAAGTATATTTGTAAATGCTAGAATTTCAGGTAAGGGCAGTGTATAGCTGGCAAGGGTGGGTGGGGACTGCTGTACTTCATTTGTAAGAGATTCATAGAAATCTTAGTCTAAAAGAGACCCAAGTGTACATCTCTTTAAAACTGCCCAGTGTATAAGGACACAGGTTTATAGTTCTATGTCTCCTTCTAAATTTCATAATGAGGCAAATGCTTTCCCTAGAATCTTATTATTACAGTAAGCTTCCTTTTTAGAAATAGTAAAAAATAAATGTTTCTCTCCCATCCAAATCATGACATGGTTTCAGTTAGTGTAACCTAATAAAATAAATTACTGAACTTTAAATAATACTCTGAAACTATCCTGGGAAATGAGGTATAGTACATGATCAGAGAGTCAGAAAATGGAAGATTTAACCAGAGGGTACTGGTAGCCTCTAGGCTATGTTCACAGCACAGACATGTTCAGCCTGAAAATAATCTTCAAAAAACTGAATTGGTTGGGCTCAGTTAAAAGAGGAGAGATTAAAATAGGTGTACGTGTATGTGTTTGGGTTTGACTTATCTGGAAAAAATCGGAAGGTCTATCAATATTAGATTTGCATTTTTATTTGGCAAGCGTTGGTTGAAAACAAACTGTGCCCTTCAGACAGGGTGTGATAGGCAGAATAATGGCTCTCCAAAGATGTCTACATCTTAATCCTTGGAATCTGTGCCTATGTTACATGACATGGCAAAAGGGAACTAAGGTTACAGATATAATTAAGGTTGCTAACAAGCTATCCCTAAAATAGGGAGATTATCCTAGATTTTTTAAGTGGACCCAGTCTAATCAGATGAGCTCTTAAAATCAGAAGAGGGAGACAGAACACTTTGTCAGAGAGAGGTAACAGGAGAAAGACTCAGTCCACCATTTCTAGCTTTGAAGGGGAGGAGGGGGCCAAGAGCCAGGGAATACAGCAGCCTTTAGTAGCTGAGACTGGCACTCAGTTTACAGTCAGCAAGAAAACAGGGACCATGATCCTAGGTCACAAGGAACTAAATTCTGCCAAAACCCTAAATGAGCATGAAAAGCATTCTCCCTGAGAGCTTTCAGAAAGGAATGCAGCCCAATGACATCTCGATTTATCATGGTGAGACTCTACCAGACTTTGGATTTACAGAACTGTAAGATTATCTTTTTTTGTTGTTTTTAATAAAGTTATCACTATAATATGTAAATGACTAATAAGTACACAAAAAAAGATGCTTGACATTGTTAATCATTAGGGAAATATAAATTAAAATCACTGTGAAATATCACTTCCCATCCATGAGTATGGCTATAACAAAAAAGATAATAGCTAGGCTTGGTGAAGATGTGGAGAAACTGGAACTCTCATACATTGCTGGCGGAAACGTAAAATTGTGCAGCCACTTTGAAACATAGTTGGCAGTTTCTTAAAAAGTTAAAAACAAATGTGCCAAATGACCCAGCAATTCTACTTTTAGATACCCATCCCCAAAGGAAAGAAAAAACATGTTCACACAAAATCTGGCATGTGAGTGTTCACTGCAGCATTATTTGTAACAGCCAAAAAGTGGAAACAACCCAAATACCATCCAGCTGACAGATGGACGAATAAAATGTGGTATGTCCATATAATGGACATTCCACCATTCAAAAGGACTGGAGTGTTGATACATGCTATAACATGGATGGACTTTGAAAAAATCATGCAAAGTGAAAGAAGTCAGTAACAAAGTCAGTAACCACGTATTTTACGATTCCATTTATATAGAAGGTCTAGAATAGGCAGATCAATGGAGACAGTATATTAGACGTTGCCTAGAGCTTGGGAAATGGGAGGATTGGGTAGCAATGGCTAAGAGGTATGGAGTTTATTTTTGGGATAATGAAAAAACTCTAAAATTGAGTGTGGTGATGGATGCATAACTGAATGTTCTAAAAGCCATTGAATTGTGCAGTGTAAATGTCTGAATTGTGTAGTATGTAAATTATACCTCAATAAAAATTTTAAAATCATCATCTTGGGTCTTAGTGATGGTTACATGACTTGGAAACTTGGCTGAAATAATCAATGAATTGGATACTTACAATGGGTGAATTTATGGCATGTAAATTATGCCTCAGTAAAACTGAAAAAAAAAGTTCTGGTCTGATTTAAACTTTTTTACTTTTGATGATTCAGAGTCAACACTGTGACTAATGATTTTCTTGCACAAGAAATCAGAAGGAATTGGAGTTTCTTTGCCTTTGCTATTTATTCTTTTTGGTTGCTGTGCTTTCAGTAAAATTTTGCAGGGCCCTTCAGACCACAGGAAGCAGGCAGGACTTAGACTGCCCTTTCCTGAACATTCCCAGGCTGTCTGGCTTCCCTCTCCACCCTTGTTTTCATTATCATTCCCTAAAGAGAGTTTTTGTCAAGTTCGTGCGTCAGGTTATTGCCATTACCTCTTCTAATTACTCAGATGAAGTTGTTGATTCCTCAGAGGACTAAGGCAGCAAGTGGTGCTGTCATAATTTCTTTTGCTTATTCCCCTGCAGAATCCTAGACAACAAACTCCATACCTGCTACAGCCACAGGGTACTACAGCCTCTCTGAGAAATAGCTTCCCAGCAATACAGTAGAGCCCACCTGTCTGCCCACCCCCTCTTCTCTCGTTCCTTTTGGTAGATGTGGGATTTTGCAGTTTCAGGATCTGAGATGGTTACTTGGATCATTTGTGCTTTCTTGTTTGTTTCCTTTAGCCTGCTGAGGAGCAGAGTGAGTTAGATTCTCCCACTATACTCCTACTCATTTTAACTCAGTGTTATAACCTAGGATGCTTTAGTGGGCATTCTACCCATCTGTGCATCTTGAGGAAAATTTAAGGACCTTGGTTACTCAGTAGTCTATCAGATAATAAGGGCCCTTAACAGCAGCTAGAACTAATCAATGGCCATTCCCCTCTTTTTCAGGAGCCATCGGGAACACAGCCAACTTGTCTACCTTCAGAGCAAACCTTCCTTTGTCAGTCTCTGCCACCGGGGCCAAGGCCCTGATTCTAACTATACAGTAACATCCCTCCTTCGGTTAACAGAACTGCTGACCGAAAAACTCAGAAATGCCAATGTGAAATGGCTTACACTATGAAAAGCCTACAAAGCTGCTTCTATCGTAGTTACTAAGTCATGATGGGGAGGGGGCAGAGAGAGAAGAATTTCAAAACTGCCTTTTATTTGATTTTCTATGATCTCTTTATTAGACACAATATGTGTCAGCTATTCAACTCATAAAAAAGCAGAAAAACATGCCAGGAAAGGAGAAATATTTTCTGTCTTTCCTGTCCTGTGAAAACTTTGGATGAGCTCACCAATGAAAGATATGCTCACCCCTGGGCCCTCATCTGCTCATCTTCCACTGAAGTTGTCAGGCAGGCCTTACAGTATCTCTTTTGTGATCTTATAAAATCGGTGACAACCAAAAATGTTTCCCTTATGGCTCTGACCTCATTCACAGTCTACACCTGGACAGGCCTCATCTGCATTGGTAAGTAGAGCTAACTGCTGATCCAGGCTGAAAGAGTTCACCAGGAAATGACTGCTACTGCTTTTCTTCAGAACACTGTCTACACCATTTGGGTCTGGAAGGTTTCTGAGCAACTTAGCTGAGCACTGAATCTGACTAGTTAAATGGATCACGCATCTTTGCGCCTATCTTTGTGTACACCAGACACTCTCCTTTACCTGGCCCTGCTTATACCTGATACAAAGTAATCAGTACTTCAGAATGTTAGGTATGTGACATTTCAGTGATATTCTTATACTCCCCCTTACCCCCTTCCATTGTTTTCTACTCTTATCTACATTCAGAGTAGTGAAACGGGCATTCGATGAAGTCAAGTTAGGACAGGAAGAAATTTTGTGCCTTTGAGTTTACATGGCTGTGAGTTTCCTGAATCAGGGATGTAGGCAGGGAAATACTGACCATCTCCATGCTGAGAGGCACCTGCAAAGGGCTCTCAAATCTCTGAGTCTTAAAAAATAAAACCAACACATAAAGGATGAATTTGGAGAGAAGCAAAAGGATACTATAGACAATATTTTACAGACTCAAAGAGGGTAGAGCTAGGAAGATTTGGCTATAATAGTATGTCTAAAACTAAACTATATGTTTAAGGAAAAATTGTGTGGAGAGTAGTAATGGCCCTGAAATGAATCTGAGGAGTGGATAGGCAACACACTCAATCCAGAGGATGGGACAACTCAGCAGAAAAGGGCTGGTTGTAGGCCAGGGAGAGTTCATCGGGCCTCCCTTCCTGTGTCCATGTGAAAGATTCCTTACCACAAGCCACCTCCCTTGCTCTGAATGCAGGCACTGCAGCCCTTTCAGAGGGCTAACTCAGCTTCCCCAGCTGACACTGAGAATGAGGAACTGTGAGCATTCTGGTCTCTGAAAAGGAGTCTCCCCTACTGTAAAATAACTTGGCTTTTGTTTTATGCATGATCATTACAGTAATAATAACAATAGCTAACAAATATTGAGGGCTTGCTATATGCAGGCACAGTTGTAAATATTTTATATGAATGGATGCATTTAATCTCCACAAGAACTCCCTGAGTCAAGCATGATTTTTATCACCATTTACAAATGAAGAAACTGAGTTGGAGAATGTAAAGAATTTGCTCAAGGTTATAGAGCTTGAGGAAGTGACAGAACCAGGATTCAAATCCAGACCATGAGGCTCCAGCGCCCCCAGGCTTAACTGCCGGTGCTCTGCCTGCTCTTGTCGATTGTTAGGGATACATTTCCCTGCAGTTGGCAGCTCAGGTGCACTGGCTAGACCGAAGTCCAGGCCTGCCTGACAAAGCATGGAATCACCTGAGTATCTTGAGCCTCAAAGTAATTTTTTTCCCCTTTCAGTCTACATTCACATTGAGGTCAAGGCACACTCTCTGCCATGTCTTCAGAAGTACAGAAGCACTGAGGTTTACCAAGAGTCTCATTGCAAGTGAGCTGAATCAGTGACGAAGTCCATACTTGAAAACTTTCAGTATGAAGACTTACAGGGAAAAATACATGGCAGCAAAGTTGAGCTAATGTTTTACACATTTTAGAATTGCTCTTAGGATGTGTTTCATTTTAGAAGAGGTAGAGGTAGAAAAGGAAACATTTATTGGGTGTTAACTATGTGCCTGGCACTGGGCTAAGTGCTTTTTCACACGTGCAATCTTAACCTCACAACACCCTTCATAAAATATTAGTAATTTCATTTTAACAGATGAAAACAGAGACTCAATGAAGATACACACTTTGTTCAAGATTTCATAGCTAATTAAGCAGTGTAATTGGTAATCAGATTTAGAAATGCTTGACACCATTCCTCACCCCCATATTTAGGGTATATTTGGGCTTTATCTTAAATGCTACTACATAGGACCTTAAAGCATACATTTGAAGGAACTTGTAATTATCTCTCAATTCTAGGTAGTTCCATGTATATCTATTGCCTTTACTAGTCTATAGGCCTTTTGGGGCACAAAATGCAGGCTTTATTGCTTGCTAAATGTCCATAATACTTGGCAGAGGGTATGCTCAGAGCAGTAGCTTGTGAGCCCCTTAATGCTGTGTGTTGACACTGGCATAGGTATAGATGAAAAGCCTAGGTAAGGACAAACGCAATCTTAAGGCAACATACACATTTGGGTCTTAACTTTTAAAAGGCCTGTTGGACAGATTCGCCAGCAGACCGGAACAAACCCCAGCACTGAAGCCCAAGGAAGCAGCTCCCTAAGCCCGAGGAGTGGTGTTTGCGATCCACTTCATCCATCAGCCCCCTTCCTCCTGTCCCCTGGTGCCTCTTAGGCTGTTTTTTCTTCCCTGGCTTTGAACCTTTGGCAGCCTCGAGCAGCTACTCTTCAAAGAGCTGAAGACAAACCTGATGTCACCATTGCTTTGCTTAATTCCAGACAGTTTCCAATTAACCATAGTAAATTCAGGTGAACAAAGGGTATTTGGACTCGGACAGAACTGAACCGCATCTGGATAAATATAAACAAGAGAGCTAATCCTTTAAGAGCCACTATTTGCCAGCAACTGGAAGAACGTCAGCAGTGCCTTTGCTAAGGCAGGTTGGAGGGTGGAGGGCAGAAGAGATTTAACAGGGGTGGTGCTGAGCATCTGGACTCTGTACAAAGAGGGGAATAAAGATTGTGACTGGAATACATTAGGAGAAAAGCAAATGTTCTATTCATGAGAAAATAGGCATTAATAATATCAGTCTTTAATCCACCCCAGGGCCTCTTAGCTTGCCTTATTCATGTTGACTTTCATCTTCCCAGCAAAGCCTCCTGCTGAAGGTCCTTTTTCAGATCAGCCTTAGGTCATGGGGGCAGAAATACTGTTGCTGAACAGATATGCAAGGGAGTAGCATGTGTGACTGGAGAAGTGTGTGACAACATAATCCCAGCATGGACTGATGAGGTCAGTGTGGGGTGATGCTGGCTTTTCCAGCATCTACTGAATCATCTGATGGGGGCAGCGACTGAAAAGAATAAATATGAACACATGCAACATACTGCCAAAGAGATTGCGTGGCCCCGATCTGAGAAAAAGGATCCTGTTTTGGTAGGATCAGCAGGGAAGTGGAGGGAACAATAAACTGGGCGTTAGGAGACCTTAGGTCCCTCCTCTCCCCTGCTAGCTGAGTGGCTGTGTGACATCAGGTTGCCTGGCCTCTGAGAAACGAGGGCACTGGTCCAGTTGGTATCTATGGTCTTTTTTAGTTTCAAAGGCAAGTATCTGTCCTATTTAAGAGAGGTTTTGTAAGAGTACGTTACATCAAGACCACAACTTTGGGAGACATTGTACTCTGAACTGCAATTTTCTTAAGTCATTCACATGTGTAGAATGTTTTGCATAACCTCTATGGATAAAGGCAAAGTGTTGGCAGGTGCATTAGAGTAAGAGGTTGAAATAAAACAGAATCAGAGAGAACACTCCTGCTCCAAACCATGACCACATAATTCCAGTTACCCATGGGTCTTAAAGTCTTCATTGCAAGGTGTAACAAGGAGAAATGCCAGGATCCCAAAAGAGCATTCAATGGTCTTAGGTCATGATTCATGTTCCCCCAACATGCTTATTACTTGTACACATCTCCTTTGCTCATGTTATTCTTTCTGCCTGGAATATTTCCCCCATCTCATCTGCTGATCAAAATCTGCTCATATCAACTCTAAAGCCACCCTGATGGAATGAAATGTCCTTGCACAGTCTTTGGTTATCAGTTATGGTACTTATTTCGTTCTACTTCATATTGTACTTTACCTCCATTAATTGTAAATATAGATTATAAACTTCCTAAAGGCAGGAGTATGGATCTCATTTATCTATGTGTTCCTGGGCCTACTTGGCACATTGTAGGCACCCACTGCATAATGGCTTCTGAATTGAACTGAACAAGGATTTTCATGTTACCTGCTAATGTGACAGCAATGGAGACAGAGTCATATCCCAAGGCATTTGTGGCATTGCAAGTGTAGAAACCCACATCAGCTTCCACTGGTGCCAGGATCTGTAAGGAATCATCTGGCTGTAGGAGAATCCTGGAGCAACAAAAGAGAAATGCAGACCTGGTCAGGCCAGTTGACTCCTTTCTGGCATTTAGTATTGGTAATGCAGGAAGGAACATAGGGGGACATTCAGAACCCTGTTTGAACAACAGAGACAAACCAGCCACAACGACACTCAGGAATCCAGGCTCTCTTGCCACTTTGATTGGTGTGATTCTAACAGCAACCTCAAGTAAGGAGGTTTTTGGTTGCTTATGAAGCTTGTTGATTACTTGATCTAAATACTATCAGAACAGACAGCATATGTGCACTGAATACATAGAGTATACACATCAGAAATGGGTGGAAGGAGATGCTACAATGAATGGTGCAGATGGATTGGGTGAAGGCTTATTAAGGAAAAGGCAAAGGTAGAGAGAAAGAACGGGGCATGGCTGGATGTAGAAAAGTAGGCAGGGCTTCCAGATATGGAGAAAGGCATTTGTAAAGGCTTGGAAGTGGGTAACAGGAAGCCAAGAAGCAAATATTGATGAAAGGATCTTGATGTGTAACTACCTCTCAATTCTAGGAAGCCATATATACATCTATTAGTTCTATTAATCTGTAAACATTCTGAGGCATAAACCTCAGAGCTTATCATTGTATTTTCCACAGTACTTGGCAGAACACCTTCCGTTGGATTTACCCAGTATAATGAAGGCAAAGCCTGCCCTTCAGAACAATGGCAGAGAATTACAGAATAATCACCACCTAGTTCAGACACTTTGTTTTACCTGAAAAGAATTACAAGAATCAAATTGTGAGTGCCTGCCATAAGCTTCAAAACCCACTCCAATCTCAATCTATTATTTATTCTTTTCTAGATTTATGCCATATCTAAGAACTACCTGCTACATCATGGCAGTTAAACAGATTAATGACTAATGATGACCTGTGCAGCCACTGTCTTGGTGACTTGGTGAAGCTGATGATAACTGGAATGTGGATGTGGGATTCTGGAAGGATGGTGGGGGGAACAGGATGGGAAACTCAGAGAACCAGTGCATGGATCTGGCAGGGCCTGAGGCTGGTAAATCATTCCACAGCATACCTAAATGACTTAGAGGTGGCTTTTGGGTTCTTAGAGTCAATCATTTCCATCTTTGTGATTATTTCCACCTCCCTAATTTCAAAACACCAAAAGAACGGTTCATTTAATATCATGTTAGCATCCATCTAGAGGAGGCAAGCTGGTAATGGGTCATTTTTCAGGAAAGGGGGTAAAAAAAGCATGAAAAGTTTAGGAGGACTCTAAGACTTGGTCATGAAATTAAGGTGAGGGGTCAGATCTACTTTCCATCAAACACGTTCTCCCTACTATGCAATTCTTTTCTTTTTTCACCATTTCTCTTGCTGGATCCTCTCCAGACTCTGTGGTATTTGCAGTTTGACACCACCTCTTGTCAGCTCTGAATCATCCTGAGGTGGGTGACCATTCTGGCAATGAATCTGGCCTCCTCCACTGTTCTGGGCCTTGGCCCGGTTGCATTGCTTATTCTAACCTCCTCAAGGAAAGGTAGGAAAGAGGAGGAGCAAGGCTTACATCAGTCTTCAATCTAGTTACCTATGGGCAGTCATGGTAAAAATGGGGAAGGACACTGGATGGTTTATGTCTGCTCCAGTGCCATTCCAAACCATCACTGCTATTACTGAGGACAGTCAAGCTTTTGTGGCACTGAACTAGAGCTGAAGCTTTGTGAGAGAAGACAGAGATGGTCAAAGAACTCATCCGCTTAATCATTCACTCATCCACCAAGTGTTACGTGCTTTTTCTCAATGTCAACTAATTACATGTTAGTTTATTTCAAAGAAGTTAATAAGAGAATGATGACTATACAACTTACTTGCATCTTTGGTAAGCCTTATAATATTTTAGGTAGTACTGTCACTGTTTCCTAAAGGAATTCTAACAGGGGAAACATTCTATGCTTGCTAAATCTCTTCAGGTGTTCAGGCTGTCTTTCACTAAAAAAATTAAAAATTGATTTTATGATTTAAAACTTTATAATGTCCCAGGAGCATGTAAGCCTCCATCACAATTTCCAAACAGGAATAATGAAAGCAGGCTTAGTCCAATTTCAATAGAATTGACTCCTTAGGATGACTGAATGTAGTTAATCATTATTCAGTTTTGCCACACTCAAAAGGCAGGGATTAAAATTTGTTAATTCCCAAGTCCATTGGAATATCTGCCTCCCTAAAACTGGCCCTCTCTCTTCCCTACAGAAAGGGTTCTTGAATTGAACATTCAGAGCAGAGGTTAGAAGACAGGTCTGATGAACTTTATTTTGATCCTGCTATGATTTAAGCAATTGCCGTTGGAAAATCCCTTCATCTTCCTATATTTCAGCTTACCAACTTCTAAGACCCAATTGAAATGTTTCCCTACCCAGCAGAGGTAACTGTTGGAATGAGAAAGTAAGGAATTTCCAGACCACGTTTTTGTGTTTCCAATGACCCTTCATTGGTATTACTGGACACTCTGAGCAGAGAACAAAATATGAGGAACTGAGGGGCAATGAAAAGATTGTGAGGAAGGCAGGGAGAGGGGCATGAGGTCTGCTAATTTCCCCCCAATTCATTACATCTCCATATTCATATTTTTTTTTCTCATAAAACTACTGCACCTGCCTGGCCTCATACAGAGGGTGTAAACTCCACTCCCATACTGGGCCTGAACCATCTATTTTTTTATTTTTTTAAGTGGAGTTAGTTTTCATAGCTGCACCTGTCCCTCTTTCATGCTTTCTGCCCAAGTCTGAAGCTGAGAAAAGAATTTCCACAGAGTTGGTGAGGAGAAGGGAGGAGATGCATCACACCAGGCACAGAGTCGTAGGGGTCTGAACTAGGATGGGAACAGTGAAAATGGAAAGGAACAAATCTAGACCTTAAGCTTCAGCATTTGTATATATTTTTTTGTCCTATAAAGTGTGTATGCAAAGATAGAGAAGCTAAAGTAGCTGCTTTCACATAAATAGTCTTAAATATTGTCTTAAGACAAAACTTACATGGGACAAAATCTGAATTTGTCATTCATTGCATATACTCAGAATTGATTTATATTAGTAAAAGTGAACTCTTTAGTTCAAACTGAACTCAAGGGGCCGCACAGTTATTTGGTGGCAGTGTCAGGATCTGAAATAGGATTTCTTGGTCCAGCACTTTTTTTTTCAATTAATCTTGTCTTGAATATGCCCATAGAATTGCTAGCTGGGGATTTGGAGGGTGCCACTAGGGGGTGCAATAGTTCTGGAGAGGGTTTCCAGGCAGGGCTCTCTAGGAAACATGACAAAGCAAAGGAGAGGGCATGCTGTGAAAACGGAGGTTTGTTCTAGTCTCTCCATCAAGCCTGGCATCTAGGGAGAGAGATTCCTGGAAAAAAAACCCAACCCATTTTCTCTGTATTTCAGGCATCTACTCTATTAATTTAACTTAATATGTTAGTAGCTGATTTCTGTCAGCTTGTATTTAGGTTTCAGATTTGACAGGTCTGTTTTAGATTGCACGGGCACAGAAACATAGTGCTGCTTTCCAAGCAAAACCAGAAAGATTTTCTGGAGTTTGGAATTTAGAGAACCGGAGGATGAGGGGACTTGGAATGGGGCCGAATTAACACCTACATAGCAAATGGAACCTGTGGTCATATTAAGTATGTTAATACTTGCTGCTTTTCTCCCATATCCACAGCCCACTTCCCTTTTGGCCTATGGGTCTAAAACTTACTGCTTTCTTTCTCTGGTCATAATTTTAACCATAAAATGAAGGCTTTCCAGGTGGCCTTTACTTGTAAATTTCTTTGTGACAACATGTCTTCTCAAGCGTTCTACCAATTAATAAGGAGCTATTGGAAGAGTACAATACCTGTTTCAGTTATACAGGTAAAACCCTTGTCATCCATGAGAGTGGCATATGGACAAAGTGCTCGTGGGCCAGTCCTACAAGTAGAAGCTCCAAAGGCGAAGCCATCTCCTCTGCATTTGTAGCACAGTGAGGACTGTGCACTCTTATCTGGAGAGGAGGCAGCTCTGGGTGTTGAATGGAGAGTCTCTGGCAATGCTATGAAAAGGGCAGTATCCCAGTGCCTTCCAAGTCCTTGGCTCAGCTGTGAACATCACTACCTTGGACAGGTCATCTCCCAATATGACCTCCATGAACGTGTGAAGCTACAGTGGAGGGGGAGGCTTCCAAATTCCAGTCGAGACATGGAGTCATATGGTGGTCTTGGAGAAGCCTTTCAACTCTGTGAACCTCTAAGTTCTTTCTCCAAATTGAGGATAATACTGATGCCAGGGAGGTTTTAGGAGGATCAAATAAAGGAGTATATAGGCCCATTCTTAACTGTTTTCTAAAGAAAAAGGCATCAGCCTAAACACCAGATGCATCTAGTAAATTAGTTGTCTGTCTGTTTTTTTAATGATACAGTGGGTGGTAACTTATGTTACCATCTTGGAATTCCTCCTTGGAATTTCCAGGTGTCAGAGAGAATTTCCAAGCTCTGCACACAGAAACACCCATCTGTTAGGTGGGCCGTGACGTATTTCCCATGGTGACAAGCAAGTATCCTTAAACCCATCTTGGGCCTCAACACAGGACTGGAAGCTGGAAATGATAGGTATATCCTTTCTCTTTAGAACAGAATCTTCCTCAACTTTTGATGTACCTGCCCCACATCTCAACAAAAACTTGTCTGTTGAAATGGCCTCTTTGACTCTCCTTGTGGTTAACTTGGGGCTGAATCGATGTTTTTCTTCTTCCTGTCTATCCTTCCAATTTCTTCCTATTTCTTAAGAAGTTCTACCTCCTGTGTGACCATGGTCCACAAGAATCCCTCCCTCCCTTTTCTGATCTTCCAGAGTTGATATAAGCTTGAGCTTGTATTACAAAGCCCATTTCACTCTAGAATGTCTTGGTCCTTCAGTTAGGATGTAAACTAATACTTGAAGGACTGGGACACTTATTTCTTTCACAGTTCCCTCTCCAGTATTCAGCAGAGTGCTGGCATGCTCCATAAGTACTTGTTTGGTCACTTTCAGAGTAATGGAGCAGAAAATGGCCATCCTGACCATATCGCACAGTGGTTAGAGCCAGACTCCGGAGGCCTGTGGCCTGGGTTCCAACCCTGGCTCTGTAACTTTGTAACCTCCAGCAAGCATTTTACTTAACTTCTTAGTGACACAGTGCATTTATATACAGAATCAGGAGAAGTATAGCACCTATCTAGCGTTTCGTGAATATTTCACATGAGCTCAGGTATTGAAAGAACACAGAAAAGTGCCTAACATGGTAAAAACTGCAAGCGCAGGTTACTGCTACTGTTTTACTGTGCTTGACATCACCGTCACCCTTATTAACTCTTCATGCCTGAGCCTAAGTATTCTGGATGTTGGGAGGAACTGCTTTGCATGGGGATATGACTGAAATATAGGGCTGTCAAGGAAAAACCTGGCCAACAGGTCTCTGCAGAGGGAGCAAGGGGTAGCTGTGTGTGAGAACGGAGTGAGCCGTGGTGCCTTTACCTCAGTGGGAGCTCTGGGGATGCAGAGGAGGTGCAGGAGATGGAGGACACATGGTACATTGGGTTGGAAACTGCCTCAATTTTATTCTTGACTCAGGAATCTCTGAATAAGGACAGCTACTTATTTCCATAACTGTTTTAATGCTATTAACCCAATACTGAAATCCTAGAACACTTAAAACAAGCCAGTATCCTGCAATTGCAAAAGAAGCATATAAATAATGAGACTAAAAGAATGATAGTTGGAAAAAAAGTGGGCTTAGAAGCAAACGAGCAAAGTTAAAGGCAGCTGTGCAAAGAACATCAGCTCCAAACTCCTAGGAGGAGATGTTGAGGGCTTTTCTTTAGGCTGAAATGCAGATTTTTTTTTTCCTGCCTAGGAATTCCTTAGATTAGGACATCAAATCAACCACATAGGGAGAGTAGGAATCGATGTTTATTAGGCAAGTATATTAATTTGATGTAATTTTATAATTTTATTCTATTACGTTATTAGACTGATAATTTTATCTCATTTGGGAGAGGAAGCAGAAGTTCAGAGAAGTAACTTGCTTAGCTAGTGCACGGTGGAATCAGGGATGGAGAATGACCCCTGATTTTAAAACACTGACCATATCCAGGCATCCGCTGGAGTCTAATAGCAAGGCATGTGGTTTGGCTTAATTTTTGGTGGTGGTGGTGGTGGGATGGGGGTGGGTGTAATTTGTGCCAAGGTTTGTAGTTACTCTGGGAAATGGACAATCACTAACAAGAATATTCTGGATTAAAAATAACTGGAAGGCATGTGGTTTGGCCTTATTTTTGTTGGGGGGTAATTTGTGCCAAGGTTTGTTGTTACTCAGGGAAATGGACAATCACTAACAAGAATATTCGAGATTTTAAACAGCTTGAAGCTGGACTCTGTGAGCAAGAATTTTTTTCTGAAACCAAAAATTATAGTAGTCTGGAGACTTGCAAGGGAGAGTTTTATTTTGTACAGGTATTTTGGGGAACAGATTGAAAGTTTGTGAAGTTTCATATCACCATTTGGCTAGGGTAACTTTTCTTAACCTTTGCTGTTTTTAATGTAATTGCCAACTAAAAGTTATTTAATCCTGGAAGCTTTATTATTGCTCCAGGTGGAAGTACAGAAAATATTTTTGGAATGGGAAAGGCCACCTGACCACACATTCTTAACCCTGTCCCTACTTTTTGCCAAACCCTTCAGTTTCTTTCTCTTCAGAAATTCACGAAGTCTTGAATTTCCTAATATATGTCATTCTATCTGCCTAGGTAATGCATTTCAAACTACGAACCACTGTGTGAAATAACTCTGATTGTATTTCCTATTTATCTGGAATAGGGACCATCAAATTCCAGTCAGTTGTCACCTGCTTTTGTATATAAAGTTTAATTGGAAACCCTGCCACACCAGTTTAAGTACTTTCTATGGTTGTTTTCATGCTACCATGGAGGAATTAAATGGTTGGGACAGAGATATTTTAGTGCAAAGCCTAAAATATTTACTATCTGGCCCTTAACAGAAAAGTTTGCTGACCATGATCTAGAACATGTAAGAATGTTCATTTCTGGTTTGTTTTAGTGCTTTCCTTCTTTATACAAAAATATTAACTACTTTTTGAAAACTCTGCCATTTGCTAGGATACTTTTCTAGGAAGAAAAAAACTAACTGATGGGGGAATCTTTTCAGACTCCTTTAGCCTTTCAGGGAGCAGACAGTGCCAGATTCTAAGACTCATTTAGGCCACCTGTGCCACCTGGCTGTCACTGTCTTATGTCCTCCAACGCTCTCTGCTGCCTCATTCATGCTGGTCATTTCTCTGAACTTTGACTGACCTTCAACTTATTTTTTTTCCTGAGGCTTAAGTACTTATTGGGATGGCCCCCTTTTCTCTCACTCCTATTCTTACACTTTCAACTGGGAAAAACATTTGTCACCCCCATTTCCTTTAGTTCTGTAAAGGCAACAAGCCAAACCAAACCGAAACTGGTTTCTTCTTTGATTCCTGTCTGCCGTGCCTACAGTTTTTACATTCTCTGCAAACTTGGAAATTGCATTTCATGTGCTTGTGACTTTCATATATAGCATTATTCCAAACTGTGGTTCTGAAATTGATTCTGGAGGCATTTCTCATTATATTCTCTATTTCATTCTGAGAAGTTTCCATCTGAGGATACTCTGTATTGCCCAAGCTAAAGCCTTCCAAACACTCCTTAATGCATCTGCTATTCAACACCACTTTGGAATGTTGTCCAAAACTGCCTGAGAATAAGCATATAGATTTCTCTTTCCTACCAGGTCAGAGATGATAGAAAAAATGTCAGTAGAGTATAAGCATCCTCTCCTATTGCCTGGAGTTAGGCTGATAATTCTCCATTACACTGTGCTTTCCTAGATACCCTTCTGTCTCAACTTTTTGAACAACTGCTTAAGTGTTCTTCAAGATAAGAGCAAAGCTCCTTATTTTGTGATGTCCTGGAAGACGGTGTGATATATTGGCCCTATATTTAAATGCCAGTGATTAAAGATACTGACAGACAAGTATCCCTTCTATGCCAAGCACTTTACAGATATCATTTCTGTTCTTTAAACCCTTGCTTTTCTTAAGGGCAAGTATGATGATTTCAATTTAACTAATGAGAAAATCAGATAGGTTAAAGTGGAGCCTCACGGATACTAAGTAGCAGAACTGGAATCGGAGCCCAAGTGGCTCTGGTTCTCGCCCTGCTGTCCCGCTGCTGCTGTGGGCTGCCCTCTGTTAGCTGATGTGTCATCAGGTCGCTCCTCTTGACCAAGGCTGTGGCCAGAAATGACTAGCATGTATCAGGCAGACTCAGTATAGAAAGGAAACAGGGGCTTAAGAATTAAAAGGCAGAAACTTCTCTCCTGGCATTAGCCCTTTCTCTAGGATTCCATGAAGCTGGAACACCACCTATGAGCCACTTCACCCCTAAAAAAGGAATCAGTATTTTCCTCAAAGTATCCAGTTCTTTATGTTCACCTTCATTCCTTTCAAAATATCCCATAACCTTTAGGAAGGTATTGTTTAAATGCTTTAAGACTTATATCAGCCTGTGACTATTGGCTCACTCTTAGACCAAGAGTGTTGAATAGCAAGCAGGGACACCCTGCTAGTGTGGGGCTGTCAGCAGTATTTAGATCTTTCTGGCAGGAAAAACTCCAATCTTTATCCAGCTTTCCTTCCCAATCTGGTAATCTAACCTCCAGTGCCAATTTTGGAGAATCTGACTTTTCTTTTCTGTAAGGAAACCAGCAGCAGCTTTACAGGTATTGTTTCTGGAGTTGGATTTAGATGTAAGAACACTCAGCATGTATTTGGCCATCTTGTGTGAGCCTCCTGGTATTAGATGTGGGAAAGAGTTATGCATGAGGTTCTTCAAGTGTGGCACCTCGTCCAGATGCAAACTGCAGTTAGCTTTTGCCTGAATCTTAACTCAAAATGTGGTGAAGAGTAGGAAGACCCAGTAAGTAGCCAGTGTTTATACAGAGTAACTAAAACACAAGGAACAGTTTAGCTTCTTGCTTGTGGTCTAGGTCTCCAAATACACACATGCAAAGGCCATCAACACTGTAAACATACACAGTGAGAGACACAAACACTGATGTAACTATTACAGTGCCTACTGACTGCCTAATATGAGCCTAGCATTGTGCATTTTTATAGCTGGGTATGTATATGTAAAGGTAGAGCTGCCAATAGAAGTAAAGGCTCTCCCTAAAACACATGCCAAAAAAAAAGACAAAAGCCTCATAGTTTGGAAGCCAGGTGGCTAGAAGAGTGAATGCTAATTTATGCAAGATCTAGCTGACCCCAATGGCTTCTTTTAAAAACAACAGCAAATTCATGTATTCAACTGGGGTTAAAATTAGTAAAAAAAATAGTCCCTGGAGCCAGACAGCTTGGTTCCAATCCCAGCTCCACTCCTTACTAAGTGTAAAGCTCCGAGCAAGTTAATCTAATGTCTTTGTGCTTCAATTTCACCATTTGTAAAACTGGGTTAGGAACCTCAAAGCAATATTGTAAGAATTAATGAGCACCCGTAAAACACTTGGAAGAGTCCCCAGCTCAAGGCAAGCGCTCAGTAAACATGAGCAACGATGATGATTTCTCTACTGGTCTGGATGTGATAGGAGATAGGATGCCCCGAAGTATTTATTTACTCTCTACGGGTATGCTTTTCAAATATGATAGTTGTGTGCCATGGCATCTTGACTGGAGTTTCCTGAAACTTCTCTAGTGGAGAACACACGGGCAAAGCAGAAATGTTTAGTTGGGAGCTGGCACCACCTTCAAACTGCCATAACTGCGCATGAGAAATCCAGGTTATGCACAACCATGCAGACCACAGTCTCCAGCAAATAGGAAACCTCCCTCGTAATCATGGGCATCCATACATCCTTCTTCCCTTTCTACCTTCACTTCTGCTTTCCTTCCTTCTTTTATCAGTTTTTCATCTCTTGAGTATCTGTTATGTTCTTGGAATTGTTGAGAAAATAACATACACTCTTAAATATCTGCCCTTGAGGAAGATTACCAAAATCTGGAAGGTAATGTAGAAAAAAAAATAGTTCTAATATATGGTGGTAGGGTAGAACACTGATGAGAGCTCAGATTAGATAAGGAATGTTTTTAGTAGATCGAGTGTTATGTACAGGGTACTACATGGGTTGTGAAGGGGTCATGTTGGGTTCAAGTCCCAGCTCTACCACTTACTAAGTCTGAGCAAGTTATCCTAATAGCTCTAGGCTCAGTTTCAATAGCTCTCTTAATAACTCTTTAAAAACCATTCTTAATAACCCTTAAAAAAAACACAAAAGCAACTGGCAGTAATTTGTCAATCCCTGGTCTAGAGAAGGCAGACATAGAGTTAGGAGGCTGTTGCAATCATCTAGAGCTGATAAAGGTTACCAAGGTAGAGGGAGTGAGAACAGAGAAATGCGAGAAGAGTAAAAAAACCACTGAGGGTATTATACGAAATGAAGTAAGTCGGGAAGAGAAAGACAAATACCTTATGATTTCACTTATATGTAGAATCGAAAAAAAAAAACAAATGAACAAAACAGAAACAGGCTCATAGACACTGAGAAGAGATTGGTGGTTACCATGGGGGAGGGGTTGGGGTGGGTGGG
The DNA here is from genome assembly GCF_040802235.1 of Manis javanica. Taxonomy (NCBI): domain Eukaryota; kingdom Metazoa; phylum Chordata; class Mammalia; order Pholidota; family Manidae; genus Manis; species Manis javanica. The sequence goes on from NC_133157.1 coordinate 49,075,279, forward strand.
TGAAACAGGTGGAGGGGATAAAGAGGCACAATATCTCAATCATAATATAAATTAGTCATGGGGATGTAAGAACAGCATAGAAAATATAGTCAATAATACTGTAACATCATTTCATGTTGACAGAAACTATATTAGTTGGGGGTGAATATTTAATAATGTAGATAACTGTTGAATCGCTGTTGCATGCTTGAAACCAATATAATATTTTATATCAACTATACTTCAATTAAAAAAAAGAGCCACTGGGGAGGCTAGAACAATCTAGAAATATTTTGGCTTGGGAAGCTAGATGGATGGTGGTACTTTACTGAACTAGGGATTCAGGAGTTTATTTTAGGTGTATAGAGTTGGTCTATTTGTGGGGCAGGATGTCCAGCAGACAGTGATACATATGAGCCAGAAGAGATTTGGGCTGGTGCTAGATACATGAGAATCCTCATCATATGCAGAATGCTGGAGCCTTGGGACTCACAGTGTATACAGACTGAAACTCCCAAGAGGGTAGCTAAGAGTGGAATAGAGGAGGAGGAGTCCACAAAGACAACTGAGAAAGACTAACCAGAGAAGCAGGAAGTAATCCAAGTGTGTGTGGTTTCTAAAGTAGCACAAAAGTGTTTTTAGGAAGATGTGCTTAGCCTGTGTATGGTGCTGCTGAGAGCTCAGATTAGATAAGGAATGTTTTGAGAGACAACTTTCTTCTTTTGGACAAACAAGAAATAACTTCTTTTGGTAGGGATGGGTTTTTTCCAAGAGAAGTGTATACTGCATGCAGCTTTAGAATATGAGGTGAGTAAATAGAGGCCAACTCTATAATAAACTGAGTAGATATATCAGGTAGGACTTTAAAAACTTGTAACAACCTTGAAGGGTACTTAAGATAGCCTTCTATGTGCCAAGTATTTCTGGGACGTAAGCTGGCTACTTTGGGGCTGTAATAATATTAAGGTTTATAAACCACTCAGGTACCATTAGTATACTAGACCCTTGAAGTGAGGCTATGGTACTTCTGACAGACTTTGCAGAGCAGCAAAATGTTGAAACCAGTCAACTTCGAGGCACACAAGCTGAAAGGATTCAGGTAATGAAAGTGAAAAGAAAATGAGGCAGAGTTCTCTTGTTTTCAAAATCAAGCTGCATACAAGCCCTCTGAAAAGAACTTTCTGATTGACCCAGATGGCTGTGCTGGAAAGTCCAGCCTACTTCTTTGTTCTCAGGCTGAACCAGTGGCCATATTTAGTTATTTTAACCTCTAGCCTGGCCAGACTTTTCCAGAAAACTGGCAGGTTTGGAATGTGTCCATTTCCATCATGTCTGCTCCCTTCACACACAGGCAGTTTGTGGTCTCGCTCAAATCCAAGGCCTGGGGTGAACTAAATCTAACCCACATGCTAGTACATGGGCTGATGGGAGTCTAGGAAGGAAGGTAGGATGGGAGAGTGATTGGAATTCCTCAGTGTCATTTTAGCATGGAATTCTGTCTACCTCCACCAAAATTTTTAACTAGCAAGTGGGTAATTTTACTCTGAGGTTCCTCTCTGTTTCTGAGTGCTTCTCTTCTTGAATGTGGTCCTTGAACCTCTGGCTTCAGAATCACCTGTGGTGCTGGTTAAAATGCAAATTATGAAATCTTGCAGAAGGAACTTCTGGGATAGGATGTGGGAACCTGCATTTCTAAGAAGTTTTTGGTGATTATTATGCACACTGAATTTGGGAACTCCTCCTCTATCCACTTTTAAAAGCATAGACATTTTAAGAGAAGCATTCTCCCCACTGGTATTTAAAACAAACTTGTGGCTGAAGTTATTTTATTCTACACCAGCACTTCAGTGTTTCTTAGTTTCTGGAGAGCAGTGGCCTTTCCTTGTTTACTGTCTCACTGCCTGGTGCCTGTCACTATCTCATGCCAATATGCATTTGTGGAGTTGAAGGGATGATTGCAAAGGACCCCTTCCTATCCTCCCAGCTTCCACTCAGGCTCCTCTACAATCCACTGGCCACAGAATAGCCACTGTGAGTCTATACAAATAGAAATTAGATAATTTTCTTGCCTAATATCCTCGAAAATCTCCCTGTGATACTCAGACTAAAACCCAAACCCCTTCTCTTGCCAGTCCCACCAAATGAACTTATGAACTTCTTTTGGAAGTAAAGACCACTTGTCTTTACTCTGGGGGTCTTGGACTGCTTTCCCCTGTCCAGGAGTGCTGTTCCTCCTGGCGCCATACTGCTGGACATTGGTCATCGTTTGGATCTTGGCTTACAGGTAACCTCCTCAGCGTACCCATCTCAAGTGGTCACCAAATCACTCCTATCAAACACCTCTTTTAATCTCCTGCCCAAACTTATTATCACCTGATATTTTTCTTGTGTATTTTTCTGTTTGTCTTGCTCATCCACTTATTAATGCATTCACTTAGTCATTACTGGGTGCCAGGCACTATTCCCAGCACTAGGAATACAGCATTAAAAAAGTCCCTGCCCTTATGGACAGGCCGTCAACAAATAAGTATATAATATATCAGATGATAAAATTCTGTGCTCAAAACAGCAGAGTTAAAGGGATAGAAGGTGATGTGGGATGCTTTTTTAGCTACAGTGATCTGAAAGGCCTTTCCACTGCAGAAATTTGAGGACTCAAAATACATGTGACTTGCAAGTGAATACAGACTTCTGTTTCATTTAAAATAGCATTTCCAGTGACTAGGTATGCATCTGGCATATAACAGGTAGATTAATAAATACTTATGAAATGAATAAATATCAATACCCCTCTTGCAGTACTTAAAACCCTGCATTTTCTTCTCTGGCTTCCCAACTAGCCTTTGAGTTTCACTGATAAGGAATGAGTCTTCTTTTCCTCCATGCCCAGTATCTAACATAGGGTCTGGCTCTGAGTAAGCATGGGAACGTTTGTGAAATAAAGGAAGCAGCAGGAACTATGATGAACAGTCTGCCATAGTAAAATCAGAGACATTCTGTAAACTATTGCTTAAGTTGACATGAGCTTCTAAGAATCACATGACTTCATTTCTATGTGATGAGATATAATTGCATCTGCATCGATAGTGATTCTTTCATGTGATTTCTTTCTTTCAAATCAAGATTTGGCATATTTAAAAGCCAAAGAAAGAATAGACTTCTCTCAGGCACTTCTTCCTCCTTTGACCTGTCTTGCTGGCTCAGGCTACTGAGAATGTACTTCAACACATGTGAATACTTTGCAAAGTCCTACAGACCAATAACCACCTGGATCTCGCAGGTTTTTCCAGAAGGATGGATTTGGGTACTAAGCAAAAACAGACTGACTGAACTCTTAACACTGAGCATTTCAGCACTTCTGAGAATTAACAAGCTTCTTCCAGATACAGTAATGATGACAAACAATAAAACCCAACAGAAAGGAGGTCACCAACAGCCCAGAGCAAAGCAATCCCAGTGGCAGCTCTGTGCCTCCTGTGAGCTCTGTGCACATACATTTACTTTCTTTTCTCAGATGGGACTTGGAAAACTGTACAGAAAATTAAGCTTCAGTCGTATTTCTTAGTGGCTAACTAGGTAGAATGGAAAAACTACAATGTCAGAGAACAGAAACAGAAATCTCTTATCTTCCCCTATTGTGTGCCATTAACTTGCATTACAAAGCTTTGTAATGATCTCGAAAAATCTTGACAGTAGTAAAAACTGTAAAACTGTTTGCCCATGCCCTTCACGTGCTCTCCCTCTTAATGTTCCTCCTCACCTACACTCATGCCAAAGTCCTGGTGGCTGAAGATCCAGGATTTGCCTTCTGCTGCCCTAGGTCCAGCCCCTTTAGTATCTTTAGCACCTGGTGGTCATGTGTCGTTTCCTAGCAAGATTCTGCTGAACCTATTCCTGAGCACACTCAAAAGACTGTTCATTGATCAAAGAAATACTTGGGAAATACTGCACATTATATTGTCTACTTGGAAGGTCACTGCACATGTTGGAATGCTCAAGGGAGTTAAAAAAAAAAAGGAGAAGCCAAAATAATTTTCATTTGGAGGATATTTAAATGCACTCAGGAATAGTAATCAGATATTAAAAATGGTGATACAGATGTCTACAAATATAATGAAATATCTTCTAGACATGTTGTTGAGCAGAAACCAAATCAAATTGCTAAGCATGAGTAATATCCCATTAAAAAAATCAAAGCCTATGTGTGTATATGTGTTTTATATATAACACAATCAAATACATAAAAATTCCAAAAGGATGTATACCAAATTATTAAGAGTGACAGACTCTGGGGGATAAGACTGGGGGATGAGGGAGACTTGCATTTTTATTTTATAGATTCAGGTATTATTTGAATTTCATAGCCCCTTTATTGCTTTCATAATAAAAAAGGAAAAAAATCAAGCACTATATTAAAAAAATAGAAATAAAATCCAGCAGTAAATACATCTGTTTAGCTTTAAGTGAACACATCCCAAACTCATGTAATCAGTGTAGCCCTGTTTGGTGGAGCACTCTGAAACAACTTGCGCAACACATTTTGAAGTTCCTATGCTCAAGGCTTGCACCACTCCCACCAACATATGGGTTTTGAACTCTGTGGCCTTTTGTAAATGAGTGAAGGAGGTAGAGGGATCTACAGGGATGATCTGGTACAATTCCTTTACTTCTGAAATGAAGGGACTAAGGCCAGGAAAAGTGACAGGCAAGGTCAGCCTGAAGCCCTAAGTCCTCTAACTCCTTCCACATCTTTCCTACAGGTGACCTAGATGGTCTGTGATCCTTGGATTTCACAAACAATGTCTAGCACTTGAGGAAGCTGTCAGAACCTCTGAGTAAGCCATGACCTCAGTGCTCTCCCTGCAGGCCCAGGTCTTAGGACTCCCCTCCCCCTTCCCAACAGCCTGTTTTGCTCTACAGTTTTTACAAGTAGGTACTGTCCAAGGGAAGAGTCCCTGGAAATCACTGGTAGAAAACTGCAAGAATCCTGAGGCCGCTTGGCATTCCTAGTGAAGTACAGATGCATGGAAGCATGAACTCACTCATTCACTCAAAATGCATGGGCTCAAGTTAGACAGAACTGGGTTTAAATCTGCCATCTGGATTCTACCTTTGACTAGCTATCTAACACTGTCAAGGTCCTCCTCTCTGAAGCAGCTCATATGTTATGCCTTGTGGTGGACTCTGAAATGATGGCTATGAAGGTTGCTAGCACAGGGCACAGGGTATGTAGTTAGTCAAGAAATGTTAATTCTCACATTTTCCCTCACACAGTCAATAGCTACTGTCTTCAATACCATTAGTTCCATTCCTGGGCAGTAGGACCAGGGGATATGAATAAAATGGTACTTACACTTGAGAAACTGGCTAATGGAGAGGATGGCATGGTTTGGGTTCAGTGGGTATGAGAGGTGCACTGACAGAGGTGAGTTCCAGTGTACCACCTGCCTGGGCACCCTGTTTGGCCTGTACCCATTATAAAGGGGGCCTGACACCGGGGTTTCCTCTCAGTGATTCAACGGCCTTTGAGGGGATTTACTGCAACTTCTGCCTGACCCAAAAATTTGTTATAAAGATTTATAGAAAGAATTGTAAGAATCATGACTACTAAGCTGATCAAGAAAAGTATGATCCTACGAGGCCCAAGAAGCAAATGAGAGGGGAGCTTACCGTCATGGGCTCTCAGTGCATGCTGCCCACATTCTGTGTGGGTCTAACATCTGTGCCTCAGCTTTCTTACCATTGATGTGGTATCACTAATAGTACTTACTCCATAGGGATTTGGGGAAGATTAAACAAGACAATGCCTTTAAAGCATTGAGCACAGAGTCTGGCATATAGTAAGAAGGCACAGAAAAAATACTTAGTATTGCTATTAAAGCTATTTGGTCTGTAAGTACTAAGGTTGAGTGGCAATATGATTGACATCTCAAAGGCACAAAAGATGTGGGCCAAAAGGTTGAACAAAGCCACGTCTGTTCACCAAGTCTCAGAGGAGTAGACAAAACTACACTTTGGAATAAAATAAACTTGATATTGAACCCTTGTTCCAGCTCTCACTAAAGTATGTTGTTGGGTGAGGTGCTGAACCTCGATTTTCTATGTGAGACTGGATGGTAGTGTCAATCTTGTGGACTGACTTGTTAGAGTAACAAATGCGCTTACATATAAATAAGCCTGGCATACTGCCTGGCACAATAAATCCTGGCTTCGTTCCTTCCTATACCTAAAGGTAGCAAGGCTAGAGAAGATGATTAGCTGAATAATAGCATTTAGAAGTATATTTAATGAAAAGGCCATTCAAAGTGGATTCAGAGAAAATAAAAATGACTCTGGACTGGGGGACCTTAAAGGTTCCTCTCATCCATAGTATATGATTTTTCCATTGGTTGCCTTATTTTTGTCACATATCTTGGCTCTGCCACCTTATAAATATGATCTTTAGCAAGTTACTAGATGTTGTTTTCTCTTCTGTAAAATGTGGATAAGAATTGTACTCACTTCCCAGGGCTATTACTAGAATTTGGTGAGATAAATGACATAAAGAGCTTACACATGCCTGGCAGATAGTCAAAACTCAATGCCAGCTCTCACTGTTGTCAGGGTTACTGTAAAGATTAAAAGAGAATGTATGTAGAAAGCATGGTACAGTGCTGGGCACGTAGGTAGCATTAAAAAATATGCTTCTGATTATTTCTACTGCTGCTATTGATTTTACATTATGAATGGCCAAGGTCCAAGAAAACGAGTAAGTAATACATGCTGTCATCCTAGTAATGACACATTCAAAAACAGTGACACCAAGAAATATTAGGATAAGTGATATAGGTCTCATGGGGAATAAAAGCTTTCTGGAATAGCCTTGTTCCAGCCCAGACAGAGGACAGGCTCACCCAAGGGGAACAGCAGTTGCTGGCTGCAGTCTCCCTCCAGTGCTGGGAGACCACACATATGGAGATAGTATTCTGGCGTATAAGCTTTTCAATGGTTCATCTCACAAAGTGGGAACGTAATAGTACCTTGGCTTAGAATGGTATCTTTCCGCCAAAAGTTCAAAGCTATCCAGAGACTACTCATTAATCTTTGGGATCCTACAGGGATTGGGGTGTAAAGACATTGTCATTCACCTTATAAAGAGGAGAGCATACAGTTCAGAGAAATTAAATACCTTTTCTTTGCTGCAGCAGTCTATCAGAGCTAAGAGATGGCTTGAGATCCACAGTGGGATCCCTGAGGCCCAGTGCTCTAAGCCCTATCTTTGGGAACACCTTGAAGTAAGAGTGCATAGGGCATCTTGGGGCAAGATGTGGCCCCTTGCCCCAATCCCTTGCTAGACCAGGTAGTAGCTGCCAAGATTTACCTGCTGCTGAACTGAACTTCTTCTCCATTCCTGGCCCAGCTGATGGTAGGTCTTGGGTTACCTACAGCCTCACAATGCAGAAGCACGCTCAGCGTCCCGCTGGCCAGGGCCACACTCTGCCCAAGGTGGGTGACCACCTCGGAAGCTGAGAGCTGCTGGGCAGCTGAGATCTTCCGCAAGATGGTGGGCTTGCGGTGAGGCCGTCGAGAGCCACCCATGGCCTCCACAGAGGACAAGGTCCGGACAGAGCTGCTGAAGCTAGACACATGTTTATGAGGAGCAAGGGCCACAGGGGGAATCCTCCGCTCAGACGGCTTGAGAAGCACGTCTTGCTGCTCAAGATGGCTGCGGAAGATCTCCTGGGCCAGCTGGGCCACCAGGTGCTTTCTATAGACGTCGCGGAGCTCCTCGGGCTGCTGTGAGAGGTTCCTGAGAATGTCATCCAGGCGCTTCTGCTCCGTCACCATGGTGAAAGGCAGGTGCAGAAGCGCCTGCTCAGCATTCTGGTCCTCCTCAGAGGAGGTGTTTCTTTCCGTGGAGTCCTGGACTTCCCACGAGGCGAGGAGCTCCCTGGGCCAGCCGCCCTGCTCCAGCAGCCGAGACACAAGGTCATCATAGCGGCTCCCCAGGTCAGCAGTGAGGCCTCGCTTCTCAGGTTTGCTGCCGTTTGAGAAGATGCCATTCTGGTGTTTGTGGGTCTGCAGGGCCTCTTTTGGGTTGGCCTTCCTCACTGTGAGGGCCTCTTCCTCGTTCCTCAGGCTCAAGGGCCGAGCCACGAGCTTCTGGTTGCCTCCAATAAGCTTAATCACAAACTGCTCCTGGGCTGGTCCTGCAGAGCAGGTGTAGATGCCCGCATCGGAGGGCTTGAGGCGGTGAATCTTTAGGTAGCCAAAAGGGGCCACGGTGACGTGGGCGGAGCTGATCAGGTGTTGGCCGTCTTTCTCCCACGTGATGAGGGGCTTGCGGAAGCGCCTTGTCGGGCAGCGCAGCACCACTGCAGTCTTGGGGAGCAGGTATGCGAATCCCCCCACAACGAAGTGCAGCTTCCTCTGCCTGCGGGTCTGGATGTATATCTTCCTGGCAGCCGCAATGTGAGGGCTGTGCTTTGTGGATGGGCGCCCGGGCCCTAAAATGAAAGGGAAGCCAGACAGATGGAGAAAGAGAAGAGCAGAGAAAAACCGAGTGGGATGCAGTGACAAAGACAGGGAAGAGAGGGCCAAGAGAAAGACAGTGAGGGACAAGGGAAGAGGTAAAGAACATGCTTCAGAGTTTATTTTGGCTAAGGCCTTCATTTACCCCTAATATTTATAGGGAGGAACTGGCTACCAGCTGTGGACCATCAAGCTGCTGCCATAACTAACTGGAGAACTAATGAGGTGCACTGGGACAACCTGCTTTCACCCTGCTGGGACTCTGCCTAGAAGCTGAGATTCAGGGTTCTAGATGGAGGGGGATTCCAGGGGAAAGGAAGTTTCTCTCATTGAAAGGACTAAAGAAAAAAAAAAGCATTATAAATAGAGGCAGAGGACAAAGGGAAAGAAAATGCCTCCCTTTCAAATGTTTACCCTTTGGGTCCTGCAGAGCACCAGGGCCCTAGTGTACACAGGGAGAAGAGCCCAGAAGTGTTACAACTCTAGGGCTTAATATTAAACGTAACAAATCTGCTTAGAGTAGTTTAAAACCCCAGAGTGGATAACATTAGACTTCATTAGTAATATCTGACTCCAGCTTCCAGATCTCTGTATGCCAGCAAGTGAACTTTGCTCTATCCCCTGCAAACTGTTTTTGCAGCAGAGAAGAGAATTCTGCCTGGCTACGTGTAATTGAGATTCCTTTTCCATCTCCAGCCGAGCTCCCCAGCCTGCTGCCCTCCTTGGGCTTTACTGACTGACAGTCTCCCACTGGTCTTGGGTTTAGGGAGTGCTGAGTGGCTATGGCTGCTTTTGTGTGGGTTCCATTTCCCCAGCCCCAGAGCTCTGAAATACTCACTTGCACAGGTTGCCAGCATACAGGGCCTGATGGATGAAGAGAATAGCAGGGGAGGGCACAGGGAGGAATTGACAATAGCTGAGACCCCGGTTTTTAGCACCTTCCGACAAATGGCACTTCGAGTCTGGGTACCTTCCCCGCAGCTCGTGGAGCACTGGTGAGGAAAGAAAGGCCAAATGCATATAAATGTAGAGAACTAGAGGCTAACTGGTTGTTGTGTAGGCTCTCAAACTCACCAAAACATGAGAAAAGTGGCTTGGAAAAGGAGTAGCCACTAGGAGAAAGAGAGAAACATTAATTAGGTAACAATGTGTGAAAACATCCATATTGTAGCTGCATTCTACTCTTAAGATTTTCTACTGTAAGGTTTCCTGTAGATATTTTGCCTGTTTTTACTTACATGGCCTTGGCTTTATAGACATAGAGTCTTGAGTTCAAATCCCAGTTTGGCATTTCACTAGTTAGCAGTTACATAAACTCTCTGGGTCTGTTTCTACGTCTTATACTTCTTTTGTAAGGCTGGACATTAAGCAAAATAATACATTTTAAATTTCATGCACAGAAGTGACACTGAGTTAATACTAATTCCTTTCTCCTTCCTTCATACATGAATTATAATATTTTAAGGTCAAGCATCAGATAATTGTTATGCATCTACTTTATCTGGGGTGGGGTGCTAGATACTATGGAAAAAAGATGTTCAAGATGGTTCCTAACCTCAGGGTGCTGTCAACAAATGGGGAAATAAGTCAAAAGACACTGTTAACATGAAATAGTATATTAGAGAAATAGAAAGGAGTCACAATAAGATACCACTTCATATCCATTAGAATGGCTATTATAAAAAAGGCAATAATAAGTTATTATTTTAAGTGATGATGTGGGAAAATTACAGCCTTCCTATATTGCTGGTGTGAAAATTGTACAGTACTCTTGGAAAACAGTATGATAGTTTCCTAAGAAGTTAAACATATATTACCATATGAGCTCATAATTTTACTCCTTGGTATCTATCAACCCAAAAGAAATGAAGACATATATCCACACAAAGACTTGTATGTGAGTGTTCATAGCAGCATTATTCATAATGGGCAGAAAGTGGAAACAACTCAAATGTCCATTAACTGGTGAGGACCTAAAATATGGTATATCTGTATAATGAAATATAATTCCACCATGGAAAAGAATGTTATTCTGATGTGTGCTACACTATGGATAAACCTTAAAAACATTACACTAAGTTGAATTTTATAGTATGTAAGTTATGCTTCAACAAATCTGTTTAAAGAATTAAATAGTAAAAAAAGAATGTAGTAAAACTGTAAAACTAAAAGGTAAGTGAAGTATTGTAAAATTAATGCTAACAGTTGTTGAATGCTTATGGTGCACCAGTGATTTCCTGGCCAACGTCTTGAAGATGGGTAGAAACCGGATGGGTGCAGAGAACCTGGGATAAGCACGGGAGGCAGCGGAGCATTCAGAACAGAGGTAGAAGAGTTCAGTGCGTATGTCTGAGGCAGACCGGGGGACAGAGCTAAACTAGGTTGACTGAATGGAGGGACCAGGTTGAGAGTGTCAGGAGCTAGAGGTAGGTTGGAGCCAGATGTCGGAGACTTAATTTTCAGGCAGGAGGTTTGGAATTGGCCCATAAGGCAAAGAGGAGCCATTGAAGGGAGGGGTGAAATGATGAAAGAGGTGTTTTGAGAAGGTTAATCTGGCAATAGTGTCCAGGAGGAACAGGAGTAGGAGATGGATGGCAGGCTGGGATATCAGTTGAGGAGGTTGCTACAGTAGTCCAGGCTTGAGATGATAAAGGCTTGAACAAGGGTCATGGCAATGTGCTATGGTAATTTGAAAAATAACAGTAAAAACCAAAAAAAAAATACTATCTTCCAGTTTCAAGTTTTATATGCTAGTCCATTGAAATGAACTATTCCATGCAAAGTGCTATGATATACAGCACCCTGAAAAACATTTAAGATGCAAAAAACAGAGAAGAGAATCAAACCCAATGCTTTTGTTCCCTGATGACCATGGATTCTATATTCCACCCATCCCTTAGTTTATTGTAAATGACAGTGCCAAATCCAGGGATCAGGTGGGGTGGAGGTAAAGAGCTGGGAAATTTCCAAAGCATGGTCATTTTAGTGCTGCCAAGTAGAAAAATAGACAGTGTGTCAGAAGATGGGGTTATGATTTAAGTCAATTCTTTCTCTAGGCTTGACTTCCACCTCTCTAAAACAGGGAAACTAAGCTGGAGGAGGGATTTCCAAACCATGTTCTGTAGCCATGCTGAGAAGTGGTTCAGGGGCTTCTCTGGTGATCTGGAGACCCCAGCGTTAGAGAACTGGGACCCCTAGTGACACTCCAATCAAAATGGCTCTGATTTTATCTGTTTTAGAGTTTTGCTTTCATAATAACATTGCACTTGAGAAAAGGGTTCTGTGCTTTTAATTTTTAAAAGAACAATTAGGCTGTAGCATCTTCTGTTCCCTCTGGTTCTAAAATTGACAACCGTGATATTCGTTTCTTCTATTTTTTTTGGGGGGAGAACAACTTCCGTAAAAATGGGATTTGGAAATATTTAATAGCCAACTCTTTCAGGAGATGCAAGGGTTTCTATAAAAGAAAAAAAGTAAGGCCTTTGAGAGGTCTCATTCTCAGAATAGAATCTGAAAGTAATTTTATTTGAAGTGTCTAAAACTTTGGCTTAATTCTGTCTCTGAGGGATTCTGTGCAGTAACCATAAGATTGAGCCCAGATAGCTGAGGATGAAAAACACCCATAGATCATCCAAGCCTTCCTTTCCCCACAGGGAGTGGTGTGGGGGGTGTGGAATGCACGTCTCATCTCAGCCAGAGGGCCAGGGGAAGGGCTGTTGGGGTGAGAGGGCCAACCGCAGCCTCTCTGAACGCCCCCAGGAGCACTTCTTTATGGCACCAGTTTGAATTTAATCCCAGTGAATTGGTGGTTATTTCCCACCATTCCAAGTCCCTCCCCAGCGTTTGGAATTTCCATTCATCAACCCAGAAAACTCAGAACTTAAAAACATTCCTTGGATAAGGGCTAAACTCTTCCTAGTTCCTCAAACGTAACTTCCTCCCCCGAAGAAGACTGGCAAAGCCTGTGGGAGGCCTAGGCCATGACCCTGAGTCCAGCCAGTCAAGGTAGGTGCTTGCTTTTATTTCCTGCCTTTCTGACAATGAGCAGGGATGAAAAAGAATCATAGCAGTAATCAGGGGCAACTTCTACTGGGCACAGAGTACTTTATATGCATCATGTAATTTAAGCCTCCAAGTAACCACATAAGTGGTCACTATTATTATCTCCAATATTCAGATGTGCAAACTGAGGTCCAGAAAGCTTAAGTAAGTAGCCCAAGGTTATACAGCCAGTAAGTGGCAGAGTCAGGATTAGAACCTAAGTTTGTCTATCTTCGAGTTTGAATTCTCAACTACCTGAGATGCTTTTCTTAAGGTCTGCATTACTTAAGGGGACACATGGGATCTCAGTTCAGCCGTGTCCTGTCTTTAGTTCCTAATCACAAAGGCACTCCTTCAAATGTGCAAGCTGAAAAGAACTTTTTCTGAATTCTCTGTAGACCTATATGCTCAGAGGCCACACACTCAGGGGCCTGAGGGGACAATTATGATACACACAAGTCCCTTTCTGAGCATCCCGCTGATGGCAGACTATCACCTATAGACTTAGGAGAGTAATGCCTTTTACAGAATGTGCCCGGCAGGAGCTCTTCATCTTCCGCTCACTTCTCAAATACATCAGTGCTTTCTCCTGCACTGCTATTTTTGTTTAGATTTTTTCGTATGTAATACCACACCCTGAATCAACAATCCATGGAAAATTCTAACATGTTTATACATGCGCAGAAACCTACACACATACTTACTCTACACACTTTTGATCTTTTAACCTGTTGGAATGAAACTGTTTCTAAAATATGAAAAATAATCCCCCTTCTGTTCTGAGACATTTGGGGTGAGATACTACTGGAAGGCAATTTGACTGGCAAGATACAAAACCAATGATAAGTATGTAAGTATGTAAGTCAGCCTATGGTTGACTTTCCATGGCAATGACCTGAGCAGGTGCCATCAGATGGAACTCTCTCTGGGTTCATAAAATATGGCCAAGAATTCTAAGAACCTAGGTTGAATGTGGTGACATTGTAATTTTCAGAGGCAGCCTTCCTCTCTGTGGAAGCAGGTGTCTGTGTGAGGCATTTCAGCCAGCCAGCTGCAGCTCCCTCCTGGGAGCCGCGCATCAGTACCAAGGAGGCAATGGGCTCGTAAGGCCAACTCATGTGCTCTGTGCAGGGAAAAGGAGAATCTTGCATTTGGGTTTGACATGGAGATTTTCACTTTCAGACCTGGTGATCCTGTTCTTGGCTAACTCTGCTGGTGAGGCAATGTTTTTGCAGGGGAACTTCTCTGCGGAAGACATGCAGGCTTGTGAAGCTGGGGGAGTTGTAGAGAAGTCAAAGGAGTGGGGGCTGAAAACAAGTTGAAGCTGGGTGCAAATGAATTAACTAAGTGTTAGAGTAGGAATTACTGAGAAAAGCAGGTCAGTTGGGGGTATAGTCCTAACCTAGGAGGGAAGTCAGGAATGGGGAGGGCTGAGGCAATCATCTCCCCAAATGAAAGGCAACAGGGGAAATCAAGTTTTCTTGCTGGGAAGTTGTTGAAGTTTTGGAGCCAGGAAACTGACAGGATTTCCTTGGCCTTCTTTTCCTAATAAATCATGTTCCTTATTGTCCAGTAACTTGGAAGAGAAGAACTAGAGAGGCTTTGCCCTTCCTGACTAGAGACTAGAAACATCTGGGAGTAGGAGGTGCAGGGAGGTCAGGAAGGCAGTGTAGAGAGAGAGGGAGAAGAACCCAGTGTTCTGAGAAGAATCCTGGGCCTCAAAAGCACGAATGAAGCCTGGTTTTGTTCCATGAGGATCCCGTTTACAGTTCCATGCTTCCAGTTGTCGAGTAAGGGCTAGCTGCTTAACTCATGTCCCTGCAGCCTAGTGAAAAGCTAGTTACCCTCTTTGGTATAAATGGCTACAAAAATACTGCTCCATAATTTTAGGAGGATCATTTTGTTCTGTTCTCACCTTCTGTGTGCATAAGTTCGGGGGGCCTTCTTTTCCTCCTTATGCCTCTTTTATAATCTCCTTCTGGAAAGTGTACATACCTCAGTCCAGTCAGAGAGAAGCCACTCGCTAGGACAGTCATTTTTCCTGCAGGCTTGCTGGGAGGCCAGTTTTGAGGCTGAACAGAATGTCTCAGGAAGCTCCAGGAAGCTGCCATCAGCCATGCGTTGTTTGCAAAGAACCTCACGCTTCTGGATGCCCCCTCCACATGTCCTGGAGCACTGGGGATGGAAGAGAAGGTCACCTGACATAGGACAGTGGTGTGTTTGACTCACTGCTTACTGATTATAACCTTAACAGTGGCTGAATAAAGAGTGGGGGAAAAAAATAGAAAAAGAAGAAAAACCAGGAAAGAGCCCAAGGGATTTCACTTCCTCTCCTTGAAATGATTTTTGTAGCAAGATCTACACCCTCTGCACTTAATCTCAAGTATTTAACCAGAGCATCCAGGAATTTCAAGGGCCTTTAAATCTTAGAAAGTTGCTCCTGACCTATGATTTGCAGCCACCCAAGATAAGTGGTTTAAAAGGTTAGTATAATAGAGTGTTAAACATATTTATGATCCAGGGAAAATCATCTGTGCTGCTTCCAGAATGAACAAGAGTGAGCTCCAGCCATCAGTGTAAATCTGGAGGAATTAATCTGCAGAGAAGGCAGCCCTTTTGCTCTTTAAGTGTGTAAACATCCACTCTACCCTATTGGAGAGGCATTAGTTCTGAGACCTGGAGAACTCCCCTGGAACACTCTTTTTTGGTAGGATTGGTGATTTCCCAGGGCAGTGGGAACAAGAACCACTGAAATTTGGAATACATTAAAAATAGCATCCTTCAGTGGTTTTCAGTGGGACCCCAATCAAACACATTGTTTACATGTAACTTAATAGTTACAATGCTGTTGCACGAGCAGGGAGGGAGGCTTCCTGGGGCACAGACTATATTGGCTGTTATCCCAAGTGTTTGTCTCCTCCCATGCAATAGCTAAGGAACCCCAGTTTCTAGCTGGGCACATGGCTTTTCAGCATACAGACCGTATCTGCCAATCTCCCTTGAGGGTAGATGTGGTGATGTGACTATGCTGGCCAACGAGATATACACAGAAAGGTTTGTGCACAACTTTCAGGAAATGACTACAGAGAGTGCAGCATTTTCCCCTTTCCTTTCTCCTCCTTGATGGCTAGAATATGAACATGATGTCTACAATTCAGCCTTCCATCTTGGACAGTGCTGGGCAAAAAGTTGGAAGCGACCTATCTTCCTCGTGGTGATGCCACCATGCTAGCCCCTGGATGACCCGTGTTTGTTTATACGAGAGAGAAATACTATTTGCTTTCATTTAAGCCACTTGTGACTGAGTTTTCTGTCATCTTCAGTCAGATCTATCCCTACCTAGTCTGTCAACAGATGACTACTCTGTGCTGGGGATATTTTACTGTAAAAATTCAAAGGCTCTGTTTCCTTCAAGAATAGCCCCCTTTCTTTAAGCTGCTGTCCTTGGGCTCTCTGAAAAGTCAGGCTTGGCTGACAGAGCCTGAGAGGTTGTGCTAAAGTTGCTGCTCCTGCTGTAGCAGTGGCCTCTCAGAACTCCTGGGGATCTGGGCTCAGGGGGCCCTACTCAGAATGCAAGAAGGATTTGTGCCCACAGTCCAGGCTGGGATGGTAATACAGTGTCCATGAGTATAGTCAGAATGCTACTGTGGCCCTGCTGTCACCCTCTTACTCAGTGGTCCCAACCCTGGATGCACTTTAAGATCACTGGGAAGCTTTTAAAAAGTCTCTGGGCCTAGGCACCATCTAGATCTGTCAAGTCAGAAACTACGGGAGGTGGGTCCCAGGCATCCAATTTTTAAATTAAAAAAAAAAATTTTTTTTTTAAATTTCTAGGTTGTCAACCAGGATTGACAATCATCTCTACAAACAAAGCCCCTCCACCATTTCAAATGGGAGTAAAATAACTGTGGAGAAAAACACAGGATACAGAGAGGCCTCTGAGAGATCCCATGGGGTCTGGACTCCACTTGCACAAACATGCCCTTTGCCTGCAGTTGTCCATGGCTTGAGGTCACACTGCTCCTGGATAATGAAGTTAGAAAAGCTATCAACTGTGTCCACCTAGGGCTTTTAACACTACCTAGAGCTTTTCAAACCATCCAAACCAGTAGCGAGGAACCTTTATTTGCATTTTAAATTAAAAAATTTTGGAATGAGAATAAACTTATTGAGTCCCACAGGAAAAACATTTCGTATGGCTGGATTCAACTGCCTATTTACTAAATAAAAGGTTAATGATGAGGCGGAGCCAAGATGGCAGCATGAGTAGAGCAGTGGAAATCTCCTCCCAAAACCATATATATTTTTGAAAATACAACAAATAAAACTCTTCCTAAAAGAAGGCTAATGATAAAGGTGAAATCACCCTATGAGTAGATCGTGTCCCCACTTTACAGTTTATCTAGTATAGTCTACTTACACACTCAGCTTCCTGGCATAGCCTAGAAGCTGTCTGTGTTCAAGTGTAGCCTTTGGCTCAGAAATCAAAGGCTCTAGGGAGAACATGTTTCCTGGACCACAACACAGATGAATTATTTGAGAATGTTGGTCCCCAACCTGGATCGTGGGCCAGCTCCTGACCATCAGGGATGATCACAGAGTGGAGGCTGAGGATTGAATTGTAAAGTGCCACCCTCCAGTGGGGACAGGGTGACACCAGGCCCTTGGCAGGCCTGGGGTTTATGAGGCCTAAGGCCCTCAGTGTGAAACAGTAGTCAGAGAGGGGTTCCTCCAAGCACAGGAAAGAGAAGCTGAGCTTGAGCACATCCTTGAGCTCTATCAACCCAGCCTAGAACATGTGGTTGGTAGGGGCTGGTGAACATGGCACAGAATGGAAGTACACCAGTTCTTAGTCCTGTGTGGCCTTAGCTGAGTCCCTTCACCTCTCTAGCCTCATCACAGATCCAAACAGTTCCTTCCAAGGGCTTGTCTAGCATGTCATTTAGCATTAATTACAGAAAAAGTCTATGGCCTTTGTGCTAGTGATTCAAGTTGTGAGTGGCCTAGGCCTTTGGCTTCTGTGGCTCACTTTGGTGTCTCCCTGGCTTTTTCAATTATGGAAGAAGCAAAACAAACATTTAACTTAGTTCTTGTTTAGCAGCAGTTCAATAGACTCTTAAAGGATTTTACTTCTCTAATACATTTTATATCCACACTGCCTAGCACAGTGCCTCCTGTGAATGTAAATCCTCAATAATTGTGGAACTGAATTGAAGTTGGTGGTTGGGATACATTTAAATCAGAGGCTAAGAATTCCATTTACTTAGAATAAGCCCTTTTTGTTAAAACTACGGCTTTAAATTTGGATTTACAGTCTTTTTGCATGATTTCTCAGGTTTAGCCTTCTCTTCTGTTGAATTCTCATCTCTAACCAACCAGTTATTCCTTCATCAGATTAATTATACCTTTTATTACAGTTAAGCCCTCCTTCAGAATTCTTTTATAACTAGAAGACTAACATGTGGATTACTGATTCCTAAGGATTTGCCAAATTTAGGGACTGTATTCTTCACCATTCTTTCTATTCTATGCATTATTAGAATTCTTCGGTGAACTAAACATAATTTTGTTCAAGACATAATTGTCTGAAAACAAACAAACAAGTTTATGCTGATGAGTCAAAAGTTTAAATCTTAAGCTCTGACTTTCCCCGATGGCTACTGCACATGGCCACTTAAATGCAAACAGGCATCTTGACTTAAATGTGTCCCCCAATTTTTTTCTTTTAAAATTGAAGATTTGTTTGTTTCTCAGAAAGAAGTGGTCAGGGTAGGAGTTAAATAACAGAGTGACATTTTATAACTGATGCTGGAGGTATGTGACTTTCGGTATGATCCATAAATATATATATATATATATATATATATATATATATATATATATACTGCAGTGAAAATGCAGTATATTTTTCTATGTAAGAAATAAATGGCTAATTAAGAAAATTCATCCCCTAAACCTCAAAATGACATCAAACCACTTTTCTTCTAATCCTTCAATTATAATTCATAGTCAGATTCCCCATGGTCCTATGTCCTATTTAGTTTGTTAGGCACAAAGAACATGCTCTTGAAGTTTCTGTTACCTGGTGGCTACACTTTAGGCACAGCACTAGTGATGCTGGATTTGTAGACCTCTTCAATGCCTGCTGGCTGAAATTTTCTTTTTAAAAATATCTTCTAAGGCATATGGGCTTCCATTCAGTCTGGATAAATGTTCCAAAAATAAACAAGTAGCTGAATAAGACCATTTCTCAGACTCAAGCTGCTCAAGCTTCTTAGTGAATGTGGCAACAAGGAAAAATGAAGGTTAATTTTCTCTCTTTCAAATTGAGGAAGTAGATGATGAAAATAATTGGTCTTGTTTTAAGGGTGGAGATATAACAAAATTGTGCTAGAGTGTGACCGCTCAGAATAACATAGCTGGGTTATCACTTTGCAGATAGGACCTGATTTAAAGGACAGACCTGCAGATGATCCCCCCAACACTATACAGTCTGCAACAATATGGTGATCGAACAACTGCAAAAAGATCCTTAAAAATTCAGTTTATTATTTTGAAGTCTGATCTACACAGAAAGCTTTTAGGACTTTTTCAATATCCAGAAGTTAAAGTGCAGACTCCTGAGGACAGTCTCAGAGTCCTGACGCTCTACCCCATGGTGAGCTTCCCAACCACACGCCTTCCTGGCCTGCTTTGGGCTGGTACTTCAGCGACAGGCGACCACATGCCCTTCACTGGGCACACTGATGTCTTCTCTGCCCAGGCCTCTGATAATGTTATTCACTCTGTGAGCAATGCCCTTCACTTCTTCGTCTATCCTGAAACTTCCAAGACATTTCTGCAGGCCTAGCTCAAAGGCCATTTCACAAAAGCCTCATCTAACCCCCTCACTTCATGGCAAATGAGTCACCTGGCACCCCGCCTTGACCTGGAAAGGTGCTGCATGCCTCCTCGAAGGGCTAGTTATTTATGTGCCTGCTCTTTTCCTCTGCCTCCCTGCATGCACACAGGATTATACATCTTTTGAGGAAAGAGAATGTATTCATCTTTTTATTCCCCAGTGCCTCATGCAGCATCTGGCAAAGAGCATGCACTTCATAAATGTTTGTTGAATTGATGATTGGATAAACAAAAGAGCCCCAAATCCAGATGTTTAAAGGATGTAAAACAAACATCCAGCTGATGGGCTGAACATCCACCTTTTTTTTTTTTTGAGAGGGCATCTCTCATATTTATTGATCAAATGGTTGTTAACAACAATAAAATTCTGTATAGAGGGGGTCAATGCTCAATGCACAATCATTAATCCATCTCAAGCCTAATGCTCGTCAGTCTCCAATCTTCTGAAGCATAATGAACAAGTTCTTACATGGTGAACGAATTCTTACATAGTGAATAAGTTCTTACATGGTGAACAGTACAAGGGCATTCATCACAGAAACTTTCGGTTTTGATCACACATTATGAATTATAAAGAATCAGGTCAAATATGAATATTGGTTTGATTTTTATACTTGATTTATATGTGGATCCCACATTTCTCCCTTTATTATTATTATTATTTTTATTTTTAATAAAATGCTGAAGTGGTAGGTAGATGCAAGATAAGGTAGAAAACATAGTTTAGTGTTGTAAGAGAGCAATTATAGATGATCAGGTGTGTGCCTGTAGACTATGTGCTAATCCAAGCTAGACAAGGGCCTTAAAACATCCACGGACGCAGATTTCTCTCAAAACGGGGGGAGGGGGTGAGGTTCTAAGCCTCACCACTGTTGATCCCCAATTTCTCACCTGATGGCCCCCCTGCGACTGTGCCTGTCTTAGGTTGTTCCTCCCTTGAGGAATCTTACCCGTCTGGCTAACCAGTCATCTTCCAGGGCCATACAGGGAGTGAACATCCACCTTTTATCAGGCTGTTCTGTCATTAGCCAGAAGCAGCTTCTAAGTCAGGCAGCAGTGGGTTTCAGCCAGGAATGCTGGGCTGGGGACTCTGACCTGCCTGGGCTAGTATGGCTGGTAGACAACCATCCAGTGAAGTTAATATTGTCATGGATTTTGCTCTTAAATGCTTGTCTCATTTTTGCTCAAAAAGTTTCACTGATGTGTTTACAGTGATAAAAAAGTCTTCAGAAATTTTTAAAAATTAAAGATGAAATTTCAAATTAATAAAGGTTCCAACCTCTGTGATGACTTTGTGAACATGTTGAGATTACCTGTTGAGGCTGATGGTTCTGAAGAGAGAGGCAGAATGCAAAGACAAGAAATTTTAAAATGAGACAGCAAGAGAAATCTAATATAACTAAATGAAAAATGTATGCCTTTAAGAATTGTCATTTAAAATAATATTGTGCTATGAAGAGGTAGATCTATGGTAAGAAGTATTATTCTAAAATATATGCTATATACAGAATAAATAACCAAAAAGAGTATTTATATTGCTTATGCTCCTGGCATACATATTTCATAATATAAAGTCATAGATCCATTAGTTTATAAGAAAATTAAAAAATATACAATAAAGGGAATGTTTAATGGTTATGTTACTATACAAAAATGCAATGGCCTAAGTAGTCTGTATTTTTAAAATTTTCCCATAATCAGCACATTCATAAATTCTACCTGTATTGACACTTTTAATTTCATCTTGGTAGTTTAATCTACTGAGAACTGAGTTCATTTCCTCAGTATCTCAAGTCATATTACTGAGGCCAACACAAAAATTTACTGAGAGCTGAGTTATTTCTTTGGTATCTCAAGTGATATTACTGAGCTCAACACAAAAGTCCACAGCCTTGTAAGGTCAACTTTCCAATTTTAACATAATGTGTTCTACTTATAGTTTCTAACTCATTTCATTGATTTCTTCATTCACTCATTCACTCTTTCATCAAACATTTATTGAGTACATTGTACTAGGCATTGTACTAGGCGCTGGGGATTTAAGATGACTAAAAAATGGTTACTCTCCCTCAGGTGTTTGCAGTCCAATCAGGGAGAAAAATTATAAAACTTTATAAAAAATTACTACCAAAGAAGAAATACAGAGAAGAATGAAACTAACCCTTTATAGAAAAATTGGAGAAGGCTCTGCAGGGGAGGTGACATGTGAGGGTGTGCCCAGGGAGACAAGGAGTGCTGGCAGAGTTAGCTGATGTGCCCACAGAACCAGGGTGCAAAAGAACATGGCATGTTCAAACCTCTATGAGGAGTCCTGAGAAGGTAGAGCATAGAGTTTATGGAGAAGTATAGTCAGAAAGGAGGCTAAGAAGCCTGATGAAGGGAAGACAGTGAAGGAAGTTGGACATATCTGGACATAATCCTAAGACCACGGGGTGTCATTAAGGGTTTAAGGTAGGGGGTAATGACGCAATTTGTAGAAAATGATTCAGGCAACAAAAGCCACTGGATTCCAAAGAGTATTGCCCTGTGAGATAGTAAGAGGCGTGCCATGGAAAAAAGGTTTCCTGGTCAAATAAGTCTAAATAACACTGTGTACCATACCCCTACTGGAGGTTCTCAGTGTATATTAATACTTTAAAGGCTTGACTGCAGGCTTGTGGTGCAGAACCATTGATACCAGGTTGGGAAACTCTGGATGAGAATTAAGTGACATAGCCAGCACAAGGCTGTTGGTGATGGTTTGGTGAGTTGGGAGGGCTGGACCCCAGGCAGTGGGAGGGTTAGGAGGCAGTGGGGAGATGCAGGAGATAGAGTCAACAGGACTTGGATGTTGACTGAGTGTGAGGGACAACTGAGGCTGAGATGGCTCCAGTTTCCAGCTAGAACAGGCTAGCTGGTGACATCACTCACACTGGAAGACCCACCAAGGAAGACTGGGTTTTCTGGGGAAGGAGGCAGGTAGTTATATTACTGAACTTGGTGTTAGACCTTTGGAATTTGAGATTCAGAGGTTCAAATGCAGTGCTTGTTATATGACATTTGTCAAAACTGAGCCAAAATTAGGGCTCAGCGAAACAAAGAAAATGAGGACTGGAATCTCACACACACAAAAAAATCACTAAATGAGAACAGAATTTCCATCCCAACCATTTTGTGGATTGGAATTACCTTGTTCATTTAATATCAACTAAACTTTCTGAATCCTGGAAATACAAGTGGCATACAGTATTTTTGTGTTCAGTATTCCTGTTATGATGCGAAGTATGGGGTTGCACATCCCCTAAAATTCAGAGCAATTACAAAGAATAAAAGCAATTATTTCTGCAAATAAAAACAAAAATACTGCTCATGTGACATCTGATCTGTTTTGCTCACATTTCTTTTTGCTTCTAAAGGTAAGATCAGTGTCCATTTCCTCATGAAATACTCAACTAAAAATGAGACAGGCATCCTAATAGATTTCTATTTTTCTCCCCAGATACATTTTAAATAACCATGGTATCTAGTTTATGAGGACTTGTATTCTAGTCACTGGAATATAACAAAACTGATGACTGAATTGACTCTTCCTGCCAGAACTCAGCCGTCTAATCCAGACCAAAGTCATTCTTTTCTGTGTTTAAATCTAGAATATAAAAATTTAATTCTCAAGCATTTATAGTTGTCATTAAAATTATTTTTTCTTAATATTACCAGCAGGGACTCATCTCTCATATACCTTTTTACACAGCTAAACTATAGGCATTTTAAATTTAACCCTATTAAAAATAAATGTTAATAGGGAAATGGCCACATATTTTAGTTTTAAGCAAGGGGGAAAATAGAGGCTATGGTGATTGTTTCAATTTCTGCACAGATGTGTGCAATATGTGTATACAGTTGGATGGACACAATCCTGAACATAAAACATATGCAATATAGAGAAATATAAATTATGCTTCAGAGTGGACTGTCTAATTCAACTAAACCTTCTAGCACATTTCTCATTGCTCTTTTGTTCTTTAGAATAAAAATGAATACAGAAAGAAGATTGATGCATACAAAGCTCACAGATAGTGGCAGGGAGAGGGGAGGTACAAGGCTGATTTTGAATATCAAGGGCCTTGTGCGAGGAGAGACTAATGCTTGGCCCACAATACAGCACATTGTAGTAGCCTGAGAAGTGACCCCAAAGACATCTATGTCCTAATCACCAGGACCTATAAATATGTTACCTTACACAGTAAAAGAGACTTTGAAGATGTGATAAGTTAAGCATGCTGAGGTGGAGAGATTACCTGGATTATCCAAGTGTGCTTGACATAGTCACAATGGTCTTTGTAAGGGAGGCAGGAAGATCAGAGACAGAAGATGTAAGGACAAAATCAGAAGGGACCAGGAGCCAAGGAAGCTAGCAGCCTCTAGAAACTGGAAGAGGCAAGGGAGTAGATTCTTTCCTAGAGCTTCCAGAAAGAACACAGGACTGTTCTGAGTTTAGCCCACTGAGACGATTTCAGACTTCTGTTCTTCGGAGCTATATGATAGTAAATTTAAGCTGTGTTAAACCCTAAAGGTGGGGTAATTTGTTACAGCAGCAATAGGAAACACACACAGATTAACTGCCCTGAATAAGGCCACATATATTGGGTTTTATGTAAACTGCTGGTTTTAGAGCTGTTATCAGATTTCCTCACAATTTAATACTTTACAACAAATGATAAGGTCTTGGGAAAGCTTCATTGCACAGTGAAAAAAAGAAGAGGTTCGAAGCATATAGACCACTTTTCCATTTACTGGCTAAGTGACCCAGGCAAGCACAACCTCCCTGAGCTTTGTTTCCTCATAGTGTTTCTGTAGGGATTAAAAGAGAAAATGCCAGAGAGGTAGAATGAGTTCTACATTAAGTTAAATTCATGTTAGCCTCACAGCTACTCATCTGTGAAATGGGATAATAGTAGTAACCATCACATAGGCCAGTGAGGATTAAAGAGGTAAATATGGAAAGCACCTAGAACTGTGCTTGATACACAGTAAGTGCTGCTATCCTTAAAAAGGGAAGGAGTTCCTGAAGTGTAGCAAGTGCTCCATAAATGGACTGGCAGATGGGCCATGTACATTTTCAGCAGCATCCTCTATGCTTCACATATCTGCACTGTGTACTAGGGAGTCTCACTGAGACCTGGTCTCCACCAGGACTGATCTTCTGGTCTAAGGCAGAAGTCATGCGAAAGTGCCTGTCCAGGTATGGTGGTCTGTGACTGCTAAGTGAGCAGACTGACCATGAGCACCGTGTAACTCCCATGGGGGAGGGTAAGAGAGGGTCCTGGCAGAAGAGGCAGGGTTCCTACCCCATTTGACAAGCAGAAGGGAGGGGAACTGCATGTGGGCACGGCCAACAGGAACATGCAAGCAGGGCAGGGAGAAGTGACTGGAGATGGATGGGGCAGAAGTGCAGGGGAATGAAGGCTGCTGATGAGGCCACCAGGCCTTACTGTATGGCAGTAGAGGGTCCCTGAGAAAAATCTTAGCAGAAGACTGCCATGATCAAGGTGTCTCGGACTGACTTATGGCATACGTAACAGTGGTTCCCAATCATGGTGCTGTAACATACACTGTGAAAAGATCCCTTGTGAGGTATACAAAGTAATGCATAGCCAACACCACAGATGATGCCGCTGTATATGTTTAATAAATTAGAGAAAATTCAGAAGACCAATCCATTAAATATGTGTTTCAAAAGCCACTAAACACAAACCAATGAAATATTAAAGGTAAAAATTAAATGAGTCCTTCACACAAAACCAGATATGAAAACCAAGGGGTATAGTATTTAGAGTTAGAACTGAAATAAAGGACTCCTAAACTAAAGCTAAAATTAGAGTTTTGCTATATTTTTGTTTGTTTCTGAAATAAAGTTTTAGCATAAATACTTGGATTCCCTGATAGTCCTTTCCAAACTTGCTGAATGCGTAAACATTGGCTATTTGCTATTTGTCTGGCAAATATTCCACAAAGGACCAAGGAGGTGGCATTTCCTACCTGGGAAATGACAATTCATGTAATTTATGTTCTTTCCTTCCAGGATGAAAAACATATGGATGATTTCAGTGGTAGCCCAGTGTTCAAATGGCGAAGAGGGGAGTTTCTACCTTAAAACAGGCCAATGTCCATCAGTTTGTTATGCATCCCTTTGAATGAAGCATGTGCTCCCCCATCATATAAAAAAAAACAACTGTAGGCTGTAGTTGAAGGATCAGAGACTTCAACACTGTCCTCTATTAGATGCAAGCAACTAAATGGAAAAGATCACATGAGTGCACGGTAGGATCCTTGTCCCAACAAGGATGGCCAAGGAACCAGAGGGCTCACCAGGCAAACAGATAATCAGCAGCTGGTGTCTCAACTAACTGGAGTCCTAAGACAATAGCCAATTAGCTTGGAGTCACTGATATTACTCTTATTCCACCATGTGGCATAAATGACGACTTTCTTTTAACAAAGAGTCAGTAATAGCTGATTTCACCTAACAAAGCTTAATGGAAGAAGGATTCTAGGAAATAAAGAACAGTTTATTGTTTCCTCTAGATTTAGAGAGATTTCTAAAAATAACCAAGGATTCTTTGCACAGATGCTTAAGCACTTAACAGGGTTTTCTCTAGAGGACAGAATTATCGGTGGCTTTCACTTTCTACATTCTTTATTTTTAACTATGTTTGCATATATTTTCACAGTTATTATGTATTGGATAGGAAAGAAGATACTTTTTAAAAGTCTTAAAAGTATGTACTGAGTGGCTCACTGGACAGACTTCAAAGATCTGAAAAATGGACTTAAATCAGACTCACCCCCAATTCTCTCTAATGGAAGGAAAAAGAAAGTTTTCAAAATAAATTCCTGTCTTAATAGGCCTATGGTAGGTGGGAAATGGACAAATAATCAACTCTTTGGCAATCCAGTGTTTCAGTAGGTACACTGCGTGTGGGGGTGGTGGTGGTAGCAACTTACTGAAAAAGGTTATGTATACTGATGTGCTCTAAAAACTGAAGAAAGAGCCTGGGTCACTGCCATTTTTCAGTAGCATGTGTGGCTACTGAAAAGAGGTTGGTGTTCACTGAGATTCACTAGTAGGTCAATTTTAGGACCTATAGCCATAAAACAAACATATTGGTAAGATTAAAGTCAGAATTTTCAGGATTTGTTAGGGAGTATCTTGATCTATTCATTCATTTTGTCATTCAAAACAAACATTTTATTCAGAACTCACAATACAGAACTAATAGCAATACAAGTTAATAATACAGGGACTTAATATAATAGGGGAGATTGATTTGGGTTATTTCTGGTCTTTTCTCAGGGTTGGCAGGAGTTGGTGGTATAGTTGGAAGTCATGGAGTCATTCTACTTAAAGATTACAGTGCAAATGCACTGGAAATCAAGAGACCTTGGTTCTGGACCAGGCTTTATGAGTTTGAGCAAGGACACATCAAGGTCACATTTATATCATGTGTGAAACAAGGGGGCGCACAGATAATCCCTGAGGGTCTTTTCAGCCAGAGTAGTCTCTGACAATGGGTTATAGTGACAAGGAACACATAACACTGGGTTGATGGCCAACCCTAAATCTGCTACCTGTAGGAACCTCACAGCTAAAGTGAAGATAATAAGACCTACTTTTCATTGGATTATTATGAGGATCTACTTCAATTATTATGACAATTGTGTTATAATAATATTTCTTTGCAGAACACTGGTACATAGGCATTCAAAATATATAGCATCTTCTTGACTTCCACAAACCATCACACAGTAGCACAGAATTTATGAACTTAGCCATATATATTTAAGCGCTAAAGGGAAATACATGGTCAACATCTATTCCCAGATGCTTTATACTTTAGTATTTTGCTCACTGATTATTCTTTGATTCTCTGAGCTACTAAATCACAGCCCCAAGAAAGGCAGGGAGCAGGAAGGGGCTCTGCCAATGGTTTGTGAAAAAGCATGGAAGATACACGATGACCTAGAGATGGCAGCCCCTCTGCAGCATGAAGACAAGGGTCATGCAAGCTGCTATGCTCTCTCCTTCTCAGCTGGATGACCATAACACTTATCATTCTAATTGGGACATTTTTGAAAATGAAAAACTGGTTCAGTGAAACTAGGATGTATGCTTCCCCCAACCCCGCACCTTTCAGGTTTACATTTTGTGACCAGCTTTAAAGCTATGTTTGATAGTCCAGCAGGGAGGAAATTAAAAAATAAGATTCTATACAAATAATCTAAAATCATTCTGTATTTTTTAAAAGCATGCAAAAATATTAACTAAACATCGGTAGATATATATTAATTTTAGATAGGATATTATGATAGAATAATTGTGTTTATATTATTGTAATGTATGCTTTAGATTGGGGTCAGCAAAGCTTTTCTGTAAAAGGACAGAGTAAGTATTTCAGGTTTTATGGGCCATACATATAGTCTCTGTCAAAACCACGCAGTTCTACCCTTGTAGTAGAAGCAGCCATAAACAATACATAAAAGAATGGGTGTAGCTGTGTTCCAATAAAACTTTATTTACAATGACTCGCCTTATTTGGCTTTGGGCAGCAGTTTGCCAGCTCCTATGGTAAAATAATAGTAACCAGATATTTGAAATTCACAGCATCAGGATAATTAAAGAAAGTCTAGAATTGACTGTACTTCTAACCTTCTATTTTGCTAAGTTACTTCGTTTAAAAAAAAAAGGAAAGGCATTACCTACTATGTTCACCTCTTAGAATTCTTAACAGCAAAAAACTAGAAAGGGCACAAATTCAGAGCAAATTTAGTGATATGGAAAACCTACTATACTGTCCTTATGTTAAAAGTTTTTTCTTAGTTTGGTGAAAACTGTGTCATGAATATACTCAGATTAACAGACTGTTTCTGGAGTTCATTGGATGTGGAAAAAAGCACAATATTTATAATGAACACATCTGGATTTGAATAAGGTTGGGGGGAGTGCTGAGAAGAGAGAGATGGGCAGGCCTTGGACATTCCGTTAATGTGACAAAACCATGCAGAGAGAATGTCTCCTGTCCTGAATCACAACTGCAAACACAAACCCCAATATGGAGTAACCTGCAAACTCACCGGCTGCCATTGTGCAGGGTACCAGGCTGGGGGGCAGTTGAAGCGGTTACAAGCTTGCACTGCGCTGGGCTTGGGCTGGTGACATAGTTCATCTGCTAGGATTACTGTCTCATTCGTCTCTCTGGAAAGTAGGTGAGAGCAGAAGACGTCTCTGGTCTGGAGGCCGACCCCGCAGGTGAGACTACATGGACTCCATCTGCCAATTTCCCACCTGGGGAGAAATCAGAGAGGAAGAGGAGACACCCTGAGATCCTGTGCAGGGAAGATCATGGAGTCAACTGCTACTAGTGGAGTGAAAACACCTACCTGGGGATGTGGCAAGTTACAGCACAAGACTGGCTAGGAATTCTTTCCCAAGACTAGAACCCATCCTCTCCTTCATACTCTAGAATTCATTTAGAATAAAGAAAGAGGGTGATAAAATGGAACAGCCAGTTTTTACCCACAAAATCACCAAGGGTGGTCACAACCATGTCTATTTTGATGAAATAAATTAACCATAAAAATAAGGGGGTATGCTTGATAAAACATAGGTTTGAGCACATAAAGGCTCTAAGTAGCACATATGCAATAGTGGGTCTAGAAGAAGTCTTCCTGCTAATCTCTCCAGCTGTCCTCCTTTGCAAGACAGAAATTTGTGCTTGTTTTTCTTGGGCTTTAAAATGAAAGGTTGTTGGCTCCAACTTCCTTCAAACTTCCATCATACCACAGAAATGTCTCTGTCTTATGTATAAATATCATCACTGCTTGAGACTGGAGAATGTAACAAAAGTGAAGGTTGCTAAATAGATCAGTCTTCTTGAGGAGAAATAAGTGGAGAGAATGCCTTTTTAAAAATTATCTGGGAAGGCGGAGCCAAGATGGCGGCGTGAGTAGAGCAGTGGAAATCTCCTCCCAAAAACACATAGAGCTATGAAAATATAACAAAGAAAAATCTTCCTAAAATAGAGACCACAGGACACAGGACAACATCCAGACCACATCCACACCTGCAAGAATCCAGCGCCTTGTGAAGGGGGTAAGATACAAGCCCCAGCCCGGCGGGACCCGAGCGCCCCTCCCCCCGGCTCCCGGCGGGTGGAGAGAAACCGGAGCGGTTTTTTTTTTTTTTTTTTTTTTTTTCTTTTTTTTTGGCGAGCGCTTTTTGGAAGCCTTAGAGGGACGGGCCCCCGTTGCTGGGGAGGCAGGGTGGCGGGACCGGTGAGGAGGTGCCTGGGAACGGCGCCGGAGGACAAAGAATATCCCGCGTTTCTCCCTGTGAGACCTGGGGGCGGGTGCCTGAGACCGGTGCCTGAGGACGGAGGAGGTCGCGCGTTTTTCCCCTTTTTTTTTTTTTTTTCTCTTTTTGGCGAGCGCTTTTTGGAAGCCTTGAAGGGACGGGGACCACAGTGCTAGGGAGGCACGGTGGCGGGACTGGTGAGCGGGTGGCTGGGACCGGCGCCTGAGGACAAAGAATATCCCCCGTTTTTCCCTGCGGGACCGGTGGGCGGGTGCCTGAGACTGGCACTTGAGGACAGAGGAAATCGCGCGTTTTTCCCCTTTTTTTTTTTCTCTTTTCTGCGAGTGCTTTTTGGAAGCCTAAAAGGGACAGGGACCCCGGTGCTAGGGAGGCAGGGCGGCGGGACTGGTGAGCGGGTGCCTGGGACCGGCACCTGAGGACAAAGAATATCCCGCATTTTTCCCTGTGGGACCGGTGGGTGGGTGCCTGAGACCAGCACCTGAGGACGGAAGAAATCGCGCGTTTTTCCCCTTTTTTTTCTCTCTTTTTGCCGAGTGCTTTTTGGAAGCCTTGAAGGGACAGGGACCCCGGTGCTAGGGAGGCAGGGCGGCGGGACTGGTGAGCGGGTGCGTGGGACCAGTGCCTGAGGACAAAGAATATTCAGCGTTCCTTCCCTGCGGGACCGGTGGGTGGGTGCTTTTTGGAAGCCTTGAAAGGACAGGGACCCTGGTGCTAGGGAGACAGGGCAGCAGGACCAGTGAGCGGGTGCCTGGGACCGGCACCTGAGGAGAAAAAAAAAAAAAAAATCGCTTGTTTTTTCCTTTTTTTTCCTTTTTTTTTTCTCTTTCTTTCTGTTCCCTCTCTCATTGTTGCTGCTGTTGTTTTGGTTTGGAGAGTGCTTTTTGGAAATCTTAAAGGGGCAGGACAGGTCACTTAGACCAGAAGCAGGGAATCTGGGGATCTCTGGGCACTCTAACCCCCTGGGCAGCAGGGAGCACAGAGGCCCCTTACGGAGATAAATAGTCTCCTGGCTGCTTCCCCTCCAACGGGGCTCCACCATTTTGGAGGAACAGCCCCAGCCAGGCTAAGCCCACAGCAACAGCGGAGATAAACCCCAAAGCAACTGGGCAGGAAGCAGAAGCCCTGTCTGTGCACAGCTGCCCAGCACAAGCCACTAGAGGTCGCTATTCTCCCAGGAAAAGGCTACAAACCAACAAGAAGGGAAGCTCTTCCAGCGGTCACTTGTACCAGCTCTGCAAACTATCTCTATCACCATGAAAAGGCAAAACTACAGGCAGACAAAGATCACAGAGACAACACCTGAGAAGGAGACAGACCTAACTAGTCCTCCTGAAAAAGAATTCAAAATAAAAATCATGAACATGCTGACAGAGATGCAGAAAAAAATGCAAGAGCAATGGGATGAGATGCAGAGAAAAATGCAAGAGCAGTGGGATGAGATGCAGAGAAAAATGCAAGAGCAGTGGGATGAAGTCCGGAAGGAGATCACAGATGTCAGGAAAGAGATCACAGAAGTGAAACAATCCCTGGAAGGATTTATAAGCAGAATGGATAAGATGCAAGAGGCCATTGAAGGAATAGAAGCCAGAGAACAGGAACGTATAGAAGCTGACATAGAGAGAGATAAAAGGATCTCCAGGAATGAAACAACACTAAGAGAAATATGTGACCAATACAAAAGGAAAAACATTCGTATTATAGGGATACCAGAAGAGGAAGAAAGAGGAAAAGGGATAGAAAGTGTCTTTGAAGAAATAATTGCTGAAAACTTCCCCAAACTGGGGGAGGAAATAATCGAACAGACCATGGAATTATACAGAACCCCCAACAGAAAGGATCCAAGGAGGACAACACCAAGACACATAATAATTAAAATGGCAAGGATCAAGGACAAGGAAAGAGTTTTAAAGGCAGCTAGAGAGAAAAAGGTCACCTATAAAGGAAAACCAATCAGGCTAACATCAGACTTCTCAACAGAAACCCTACAGGCCAGAAGAGAATGGCATGATATACTTAATGCAATGAAACAGAAGGGCCTTGAACCAAGGATACTGTATCCAGCACGACTATCATTTAAATATGATGGTGGGATCAAACAATTCCCAGACAAGCAAAAGCTGAGGGAATTTGCTTCCCACAAACCACCTCTACAGGGCATCCTACAGGGACTGCTCTAGATGGGAGCACCCCTAAAAAGAGCACAGAACAAAACACACAACATATGAAGAATGGAGGAGGAGGAATAAGAAGAGAGAGAAGAAAAGACTCTCCAGACAGTGTATATAACAGCTCAATAAGCGAGCTAAGTTAGGCAGTAAGATACTAAAGAAGCTAACCTTGAACCTTTGGTAACCACGAATCTAAAGCCTGCAATGGCAATAAGTACATATCTTTCAATAGTCACCCTAAATGTAAATGGACTTAATGCACCAATCAAAAGACATAGAGTAATAGAATGGATAAAAAAGCAAGACCCATCTATATGCTGCTTACAAGAAACTCACCTTAAACCCAAAGATAAGCATAGACTAAAAGTCAAGGGATGGAAAAACATATTTCAGGCAAACAACAGTGAGAAGAAAGCAGGGGTTGCAGTACTAATATCAGACAAAATAGACTTCAAAACAAAGAAAGTAACAAGAGATAAAGAAGGCCACTACATAATGATAAAGGGCTTAGTCCAAAAAGAGGATATAACCATTCTAAATATATATGCACCCAATACAGGAGCACCAGCATATGTGA
The DNA here is from genome assembly GCF_040802235.1 of Manis javanica. Classification (NCBI taxonomy): domain Eukaryota; kingdom Metazoa; phylum Chordata; class Mammalia; order Pholidota; family Manidae; genus Manis; species Manis javanica. Next base: position 49,107,806 of record NC_133157.1, read on the forward strand.
AGCAAATACTAACAGAACTAAAGAGGGAAATAGACTGCAATGCATTCATTGTAGGAGACTTCAACACACCACTCACCCCAAAGGATAGATCCACCGGGCAGAAAATAAGTAAAGACACACAGGCACTGAACAACACACTAGAACAGATGGACCTAATAGACATCTATAGAACTTTACATCCAAAAGCAACAGGATATACATTCTTCTCAAGTGCACATGGAACATTCTCCAGAATAGACCACATACTAGCTCACAAAAAGAGCCTCAGTAAATTCCACAATATTGAAATTCTACCAACCAATTTTTCAGACCACAAAGGTATGAAAGTAGAAATAAATTCTACAAAGAAAACAAAAAGGCTCACAAACACATGGAGGCTTAACAACATGCTACTAAATAATCAATGGATCAATGAACAAATCAAAATAGAGATCAAGGAATATATAGAAACAAATGACAACAACAACACTAAGCCCCAACTTCTGTGGGATGCAGCGAAAGCAGTCTTAAGAGGAAAGTATATAGCAATCCAGGCACACTTGAAGAAGGAAGAACAATCCCAAATGAATAGTCTAACATCACAATTATTAAAACTGGAAAAAGAAGAACAAATGAGGCCTAAAGTCAGCAGAAGGAGGGACATAATAAAGATCAGAGAAGAAATAAACAAAATTGAGAAGAATAAAACAATAGCAAAAATCAATGAAACCAAGAGCTGGTTCTTTGAGAAAATAAACAAAATAGATAAGCCTCTAGCCCAACTTATTAAGAGAAAAAGAGAGTCAACACAAATCAACATAATCAGAAATGAGAATGGAAAAATCACGACAGACTCCACAGAAATACAAAGAATTATTAAAGACTACTATGAAAACCTATATGCCAACAAGCTGGAAAACCTAGAAGAAATGGACAACTTCCTAGAAAAATACAACCTCCCAAGACTGACCAAGGAAGAAACACAAAAGTTAAACAAACCAATTACAAGCAAAGAAATTGAAACAGTAATCAAAAAACTACCCAAGAACAAAACCCCGGGGCCGGACGGATTTACCTCGGAATTTTATCAGACACACAGAGAAGACATAATACCCATTCTCCTTAAAGTGTTCCACAAAATAGAAGAAGAGGGAATACTCCCAAACTCATTCTATGAAGCCAACATCACCCTAATACCAAAACCAGGAAAAGACCCCACCAAAAAAGAAAATTACAGACCAATATCCCTGATGAATGTAGATGCAAAAATACTCAATAAAATATTAGCAAACAGAATTCAACAGTATATCAAAAGGATCATACACCATGACCAAGTGGGGTTCATCCCAGGGATGCAAGGATGGTACAACATTCGAAAATCCATCAACATCATCCACCACATCAACAAAAAGAAAGACAAAAACCACATGATCATCTCCATAGATGCTGAAAAAGCATTTGACAAAATTCAACATCCATTCATGATAAAAACTCTCAGCAAAATGGGAATAGAGGGCAAGTACCTCAACATAATAAAGGCCATATATGATAAACCCACAGCCAGCATTATACTGAACAGCGAGAAGCTGAAAGCATTTCCACTGAGATCGGGAACCAGACAGGGATGCCCACTCTCCCCACTGTTATTTAACATAGTACTGGAGGTCCTAGCCACGGCAATCAGACAAAACAAAGAAATACAAGGAATCCAGATTGGTAAAGAAGAAGTTAAACTGTCACTATTTGCAGATGATATGATACTGTACATAAAAAACCCTAAAGACTCCACTCCAAAACTACTAGAACTGATATCGGAATACAGCAAAGTTGCAGGATACAAAATCAACACACAGAAATCTGTAGCTTTCCTATACACTAACAACGAATCAATAGAAAGAGAAATCAGGAAAACAATTCCATTCACCATTGCATCAAAAAGAATAAAATACCTAGGAATAAACCTAACCAAAGAAGTGAAAGACTTATACTCTGAAAACTACAAGTCACTCTTAAGAGAAATTAAAGGGGACACTAACAAATGGAAACTCATCCCATGCTCATGGCTAGGAAGAATTAATATCGTCAAAATGGCCATCCTGCCGAAAGCAATATACAAATTTGATGCAATCCCTCTCAAATTACCAGCAACATTCTTCAATGAATTAGAACAAATAATTCAAAAATTCATATGGAAACACCAAAGACCCCAAATAGCCAAAGCAATCCTGAAAAAGAAGAATAAAGTAGGGGGGATCTCACTCCCCAACTTCAAGCTCTACTACAAAGCCATAGTAATCAAGACAATTTGGTACTGGCACAAGAACAGAGCCACAGACCAGTGGAACAGATTAGAGACCCCAGAAATTAACCCAAACATATATGGTCAATTAATATTTGATAAAGGACCCATGGACATACAATGGCAAAATGACAGTCTCTTCAACAGATTGTGCTGGCAAAACTGGACAGCTACATGTAGGAGAATGAAACTGGACCATTGTCTAACCCCGTATACAAAGGTAAACTCAAAATGGATCAAAGACCTGAATGTAAGTCACGAAACCATTAAACTCTTGGAAAAAAACATAGGCAAAAACCTCTTAGACATAAACATGAGTGATCTCTTCTTGAACATATCTCCCCGGGCAAGGAAAACAACAGCAAAAATGAGCAAGTGGGACTACATTAAGCTGAAAAGCTTCTGTACAGCGAAAGACACCATCAATAGAACAAAAAGGAACCCTACAGTATGGGAGAATATATTTGAAAATGACAGATCTGATAAAGGCTTGACGTCCAGAATATATAAAGAGCTCACATGCCTCAACAAACAAAAAACAAATAACCCAATTAAAAAATGGGCAGAGGAACTGAACAGACAGTTCTCCAAAAAAGAAATACAGATGGCCAAGAGACACATGAAAAGATGCTCCACATCGCTAATTATCAGAGAAATGCAAATTAAAACTACAATGAGGTATCACCTCACACCAGTGGGGATGGCTGCCATCCAAAAGACAAACAACAACAAATGTTGGCGAGGCTGTGGAGAGAGGGGAACCCTCCTACACTGCTGGTGGGAATGTAAATTAGTTCAACCATTGTGGAAAGCAGTATGGAGGTGCATCAAAATGCTCAAAACAGACCTACCATTTGACCCAGGAATTCCACTCCTAGGAATTTACCCTAAGAACGCAGCAATCAAGTTTGGGAAAGACAGATGCACCCCTATGTTTATCGCAGCACTATTTACAATAGCCAAGAATTGGAAGCAACCTAAATGTCCATCTGTAGATGAATGGATAAAGAAGATGTGGTACATATACACAATGGAATACTACTCAGCCATAAGAAGTGGAAAAATCCAACCATTTGCAGCAACATGGATGGAGCTGGAGAGTATTATGCTCAGTGAAATAAGCCAAGCGGAGAAAGAGAAATACCAAATGATTTCACTCATCTGAGGAGTATAGGAACAAAGGAAAAACTGAAGGAACAAAACAGCAGCAGAATTACAGAACCCAAAAATGGACTAACAGGTACCAAAGGGAAAGGAACTGGGGAGGATGGGTGGGCAGGGAGGGATAAGGGGGGGGAAGAAGAAGGGGGGTATTAAGATTAGCATGCATGGGGGGAGGGAGAAAGGGGAGGGTGGGCTGCACAACACAGAGAGGACAAGTAGTGACTCTACCACATTTTGCTAAGCTGATGGACAGTAACCGTAATGTGGTTGTTAGGGGGGACCTGATATAGGGGAGAGCATAGTAAACATAGTATTCTTCAGGTAAGTGTAGATTAAAAATTAAAAAAAAAAAAAGAAAGAAAGAAAGAAAAGGGGGATTACTCCTTAACAGGATAAAACTATTGGTAAATCAAAGATCAACGCATGCTTTAAATATCCTTAATGTTGATCACTTAAAGGGTGTCAGATGATCAGCTATGGAGGTACTCTTTTCTGATAATATTCCTTTCTCTTAATTAAAAAAAAAAAAAAAAAAAAAAAAGCAGTTACTGTGTGCTGACCTCCAATGAGTTCTGCACAGTGGTATAGAGGGCATGTCAAAGTGTGGGCAAAGGGTCTGTTTGTTTCTATGCAGAAGATCAAGGCCTAGCTTGGATACCCAGAAAATGAACTAAGATACGATAGGTCATATTGCATGATCAAAACCGAAAGTTTCTGTGATGAATGCCCTTGTACTGTTCACCATGTAAGAATTTATTCACTCTGTAAGAATTCGTTCACCATGTAAGAACTTGTTCGTTATGCTTCAGAAGATTGGAGACTGACGAGAATTAGGCTTGAGATGGATTAATGATTGTACATTGAGCATTGACCCCCCTATACTGAATTTTATTGTTGTTAACAACCATTTGATCAATAAATATGAGAGATGCCCTCTCAAAAAAAAAAAAAAAAAAAAAATTATCTGGAAGTAGAAGTCAAACACACAGAGAGGAGCTAAGTGCATGGATTGGCCATTCCAATGGCCAGGTCTTGAGAAGTACATTTGTTTTAAGTGAAGGGCCTGTAAAAACAATCCCACTGCATTTCCCTGTTGATGATGCCTCTAAAATGGTAACAATGAGGAAAAGGCTCAGGTGCTTGGGCTTAGAGTCAGAGTGTTCTTTAACGATCAGTTTTGGAAAGTTCTGTTTACAACGGGAGGCACAAAAACTCTACAAATAGGAGTTAGCCAAGAAAAGCAGGGCAAGTCGATCCTTCAGCAGCCAGGCCTGCCTTAGTTTTGTAAGTAGCCCTGAAAATTGGTTTAAAAATCTGTGGCCTTAATGTTTTTTTGTCAGACTATAAAACTCTTTCAATCTCTTTCTTATACGTAACTACCTTACCAACCCCTATTTCCACTACCTCCTTTCATCTCCCCTATGTTTAAGTCATACGTGTAGTGAATTACTTTGTTATTCTCAACTCATGACACCGTTTTCTAGTTCTACCTTTACTCGAGCTGTTAACTCCTGCTTTGGAATACTTTTTGTCCCTTCTTTGTCCTTCAAAAATGTCTTCTAGGTTTATGTACCCAAATTTCATCCATATTTAAAGGATTGTGTCCATACCTGCTCCAGACAGTGATTATTTTCTCAATTGTATTCTAGCTATTCTACTTGTCAAGGGATCCATTGAAGTGTACAACTCCTAGAGATAAGGCCTGGTCTGAGTCAGTTTTATATCACTCAAAGTGATCATCACAGCACCTGCTAGATAGTTAATATATGCGGTTAATACTTTATAATCAAGCAAATGGAAGGCACCTAAAATCATAGTGGGCACTTTGCACACATTATCTCATTTTATTACCTCCAGAACAACATAAGATGGGCTCTGTTGATTTTCCCCGTTTTACAATTGAGAATCCAAGAGGCTGACTTTCCAAATACCCATAATTAGTAAGTAGTGAATCCAGGATTTAAACTTTGCTGTGTCTGGCTCCAAAGCCTTTGTACTGTTGTACCATGTTGTCTCCAGGAAACACCTTGAAAATTGTCACATAAACATTCATAAAATTTTAAATGAGTAGAAGAGGAGAGGCTGGGTTGCCTGTATTTATTTTAGAACATTATGTGAATTTCTATAAACTTATTTTTAGATCACTAGCTTAGGTTAATTCCAAGCTTCAAAATGTTGTGAGGTTATTGGTTTAACAATCTATCCACAGATTCTTGGCCCCTCCTCCCTTTTACAGACAGTCTTGAACACGGACTGAACTTACTGGCTCACTGGTAATGAACTGAATGAGACAGACTGATGCTGTGTGACTTCTAAGGCTAAGTCATAAAAAGGATATAACTTCCCCTTGGCTTTCTCTCTCGGACTGCTCACTCTGGGGAAGCCAGCCATCATATCATGAGGACACTTAGACAGTCTTCAGGGAAGTCCACACACAAAGGAACTGAAGCTGCTCACCAAGATATCAATTGTGTGAGTGAACTACCTTGAAAGCAAATCCAACCGACCCAGTCTCACCATCAGATGACTACAACTTCATGAGAGACCATGATGAGAACTACCTTTCCAAGCTGTTCTCACATTCTTCACTCCTTGAACAGTGAGAGGCAATGTTTATTTTTGTTATGAGATATGAGGTTTTGGGGAGATTTGTTATGCAACAATAGACAATTAATACAAGTAAATACTCTCCCCCCAAAATGTGTCTATGTTCATCAAAAGACATATATAAAAATATTCAAGGCAGTGCTATTCATTCATAATAGCACAGATGGGAAACAGCCTAGGTGTCCATGAGCAGTTGGATGGATAAAACATTATGATATATTCATAGAATACCATAAAACAATGAGAATAAACTATAAAAACAAGCAACATGGATGAATGTCACAAACATAAAATTGAGTGAAGAAAACCATAAGTGCAAAAATTCATATTGTGATTTCATTTATACAAAGCTCAAGCTCAAGAACCCAAAAGTAATCTATGGTCTTAGAAGTCAGGATGGTGGTTACCCCTAGTGGGTATTTACTAGAAGAGAGGTACAAAGAGGAGGGCTTCTGGGATGTTACCTTGATCTGGGTGCTAGATCTGGATCCACTTTGCGAAAAACTCCCAAGCTACATATGGAGGTATATGGAGGATTTGTGCTCTTTTGTCTATGTTTGCAGTGCTTCAAAAAAGGTTATTTCCCCCCACTTCTAAGTGAAATACTAAAATATTGTGGGTGTAAAACAAAATCCAACTGCCACACCACTGCTAATAACCACTCTATGTATGCTTCACGAGGGAGCTGCCTACACAGTGAATGCTACTTCTAGGTTAAAACTGGTCATAGTATGGGCTCTACAGCTCCACAGCTCACACTCCTGCCCCAGCCTGTGGCAGAAACTCAGTCACTGGGACCCTCAAGCAGAGGCCTTTTTTACAGCCACTTCGATGCTGCTCAGAGAAACTCACAAAGCAGACATATCATATTTAACCATGATAAAAGCACATACATTCTCAAGGAAGGAGGTCAACAAAAGCTATCTGTGTTAAGCACTTTGCTGATTCTGTGTAGAAAGTATTTGAATCAATTTAGACCAAAAAAGGGAACAGAGAGATTCTTCCCCCTATTTCTCCTCAGCAATTTTGAGCCTCATTCTTTGGTCTGGCTGGCTGCTGATAGTCACCCCCTCTGCATCCTGTGCCCTCTGGCTGTTTCTGAGGGAGGGACTGTAGGCAGGGGAAGCTGCATGGGGCAAGACTGATTGTGGCTGGCAGCCTGTGAGGTATTTACCAGCCTTTGCTGGGATTCTAGACCAGGTTTCCACATGTGCCCAGTGCTAAGGGGGATAGGAGCTCTGGCCTGGGCATGAGAGGGTGAGAGCATCAATACTTCTTCACCCGCTTTACCTGGCTTCTACTCATCTTTTCATCTTCATTGATAATGTTCCTTCTTCAGGGAGGAAGCCCTCAACTGGGTAAAAATTTCCTCCTATATAGTGCCATTAATACCCCTCCTGCTTTTGGAAATTCTCAACACTTTTTTGTTTTCAATTTTATTATGGTAAAAATACAATGTGAGCTCTACCTTCTCAACACAATTTTAAGCATGCAATACGGTATTGTTGACTATAGGTACACTGTTGTATAGATCTCTAGAACGTATTCATCTGCTTAACTGAAACTTTACGCCAGTTGATTAGTGCCTCCTCATTTTCTCTCCCTGTAGCCCTTAGTGACCACTATCCATTTTTTGATTCTATGAACTTGGCAGATTTAGTATCTCATATATGTGGAATCTTGTAGTATTTGTCCTTCTGTAACTGGCTTATTTCACTTAGTATACTACTCGTAAGGCTCACCCATATTGTCACATATTTCAGAATTTCCACCTTTTTAATGGCTGAATAATATTCCAGCACATGTACATACCACATTGTCTCTATCCATTCATCTGTCCATAGGCATTTAGGTTGTCTAACATCTTGGCTACTGTGAATATGAGTGGTGCAGTGAACATGGGAGTGTTGATATACCTTGAGATCTTTACTTCAATTCTTTTGGATAAATACCTATAAGTGGGATTGGTAAATCATATGGTAATTCTATTTTTACTTTTTGGAGGAACCATTATACTGTTTTCCACAGCGGCTATACCATTTTGCATTCCTACCAACAGTGTATAGGGTTTCAATTTCTCCACATCCTCACCAACAGTTGTATGGTTTTTTGTTTTTTTTTTTTTGGATAACATCCATCCTGACAAGTGTGAGATGATATCTTATTATGGTCTTGATTTGCATTTCCTGACGATTAGTGCTGTTGAGTATTTTTCATATATCTGTTCCATTGACATGTCTTCTTTGGAGGAATACCTATTCAAATATTTAGCCCACATTTAAATTGGGTTTTTAGGGCTTTTTTAAACTATTGAGTTGTAGGAGTTCCTTTTATATCTTGGACATTAGTTCTTTATCAGACTTATGATTTGCAACTTTTTTTGCCCTGTTTTGTCTTTTTACTGTTTTGATTGTTTCTTTTGCCATGCTCAGTGTACCTATAATTTGATAGCCCTGCTTGACTGTTACTTTGATGAGAGCATGGAGCTATGCCTATTTTGATTTACTACTTGTTATGGGTTGAATTATATCCCCCCAAAAGATATGTCAGAGTTCTAACCCCCACCAACTAACAGTGTGATCTTATTTGGAAAGAGGGTCACTGCAGATATAATTACTTAAGGTGAGGTCATCCTAGAATAAGGTGGGCGCTTAATCCAATACTGTTGTCCTCATAAGAAGAGAGAGAGAGACATCCAGGGAGAATGCCATGCAATGACAGATACAGCAATTAGAGGGATGCATCTATAAGCCAAGGATGCCAAGGATTGCCACCAAACACCAGCCAGAAGAGGCTAGGAAGTATTCTCCCTCATAGGTATCAGGAGCGTGGCTCTGCTGACACCTTCATTTCTGCCTTCAGAATTGTAAGAGAGTACATTTCTGTTGTTTTAAGCCTCTTCATTTGTGTTACTGAGTTGCAGCAGCCCTAGGAAACCAATATACCACTGTAACTTCAGTGCCTAGCATAGCTGATGCTCAGTAAATACGAGCTGACTCAGTCTTCGTGGAGCCCCAGTGAACTGTGTACACCTTTCGATTAGTCACTCAGATGGTCAACCACCTCAGCTGGGTCCACTAACCAACTGCCACCACCAATTTCAAAGTCCCAAAAGCTCTGAATACCACAAAGTTTTCTTCAGTGTGCTGCAAACTATTTGATGACAATACCTGATCTGAATTGATATGGTGCCTTTATAGAGCTCATTCCACTTGGTGTAAATATTTATGTTAGGCAGAAAGACAGATATGAGTGGGATGAAAAGAGGGTGAAGCCCACCAAGAACTCAGGGAGTTAATCAGATAAAGCCAGAGAGCCAGAAAGAACTCACAGAATTAATGCCCTTTGCAATGTGAGTTTATTCCACATGCTCTAAATCTGGGCTGACTTTGAGACCTGCCCTAGCTAACGCAGGTGAGATACGCAGAGACAAGGGACAAGCATAATTGATTTTCCTAAAAGTGCTGAGATTAGCATAATAAGAACAGGAGGGACTGCAAGAAGTCTTAACTGATGTGTTCCCAATACTTGGGAGTGGCCACTATATTAGAGAGGAACAACAGGTTTGTCTTACAATTACCTAGAGGATTGGCTATAGACAATGACATATTGCCTGTCACCGGAGATAAACATCATGAGACTGCCTGACAAGCCTATGCTCCCCAACATTTACCTTTATCCCATTCTCAAAACTCCTTAAAAAGCAGAATCCCAGCTTTTGGGAGGAGCAGGCAGGAGACAAGAGGGTTACCTCTCACCCGCTAAGACTGGAATTAATTTTCCTGCCTTCTGCCTAGCATCAGGTATACTTGTGTTGGCTTTTCTTTATAATTGGACTTTAGATTTTAGCTTTGGTTTCTCAATTCCCACTTTGTTTTCCTGAGGATGCTGGAGATCTGCCCCAAGTCTGTCTTACTGGATTATGGTTCAGTGACTCTGCCTGGATCTGGTCAGCTGCTGGCCTTGGGCTGGCAGAGACCCTTAGCCATGACAAATAAGCCATGATATGTCAACAATTTAGCTAACATCACACATTATCACCAATAATAGTTGAAATTCTAACACTTACACAAAGCTTACAATGTACTGGTACTGTGTTAGTTGCCTTAAATGCACTGTCTCTTAAAATCCTCTCCCAAGCCCTGTCTAATAGGAACTATGATTAGCTGTTATTGTTCCTTAACAACAAGGAGCTGAAGCCTGGAGGAGTTACATGATTAGTTATGGTCCAGAGTGCCTCCTGCCTGGTCTCACAGACATCAATGCCACCTTCAGCATATCCAAGACTACCATGACTTTGATACCTGGGCTCTGAGAATGGGTCTGTTCCTTATCACAGAGGCCAGCACTATGGATTTATAAATCCCATCTCTGCATCACCCCAGCCTCTTTCACAGAGGTCTTAGCAGGACTCAGAGCTAAGCTCACCACTCTCTAATTGCATAACTAGATGTGGGATACATACATGAACTCATTTATTACTTATATCAACCCTATGAACAAGGTACTGTGAGTTCCCTCATTGTACAGGGTGACATAATAAGAGTCTCTGAGAGCTTAAGTAACTCATTTGAAGTCACACAGCTAGTAAACAATAGAATCAGGACTCAAATCCATGCAGCCTGGTTGCTGCGTGCCTCTTAGCGTCAGGATGATGACTATCACAATACAAAGTAGATCTGAGATTGCAACTTCAAGGATCCCTGGTGCCTGTAACTTCAGAAAATGCCAAATGACAAAATGACAGATTTGTTCCTAAATAATAGAAACAGACACCCTGAAGCCACCCAGGGTTATGAATACACTTGCAGTTATTATTTCAGTAAAGAGTAAAGGCACTTGGCAGCCAGAAGAGCAAGGATGGTCCTCCCAAGGGCATATTTGTTTTTTGTAAAGGTGGCCATTGGAGATAATGTGGGCAATCAAGGCCCCATGGGGTTGGAGCTTCTTAGCAGCTTGTGTTTGTATTAGCTATACAAAAGGAGGAATTTTTGCCTGCCTCTGGACTAGGGCTCATTCTGGGTGTTGCCCAGGTGTTTCTCCCCTACTCTTTCAGAGAAGGTAATGGCTGTTGCCTCCAGCAACTCACTGTCTATTCCTGATATAAATATACATAGTTTCTAACGGCGTAGGCATTGCTTCTTTACTCGAGATTTTAAAATGCCATTATTCTGGGGAGGCAAAACATTGTAAATTTCAGTTGTTTTTTAGAAGCATTCTTTAAACTTGTAATTCTCCAACTTGACGTTTCTGCTCAACCTTTCTCTCCTGTGATTTTTTACAAAAACTTTTCAAGATATTTATTTTCTTTAGAATGCCCCTGAGGTCAGAAGGTAGACAGCAATGAGGCAATAATAAATTAGAGACCATGGAGCATGGCCAGATTGAGAAAGCCTAAGGTAGGGTGAAGAGAACTCTACCCACTGGGATGCTGCTTAGGGCCCTGTCCCACTTTAAGGTCTTTGGACTATTACAAAGGGATCCCAATTTCTCTCTCCATCTCCCAGGTTCCAATTTATCCACAGCCTGATGCTTCCAAAATGTACATCTGGTCATTTTACTTCTTCTGATTAACAAACTCCACAGGAGTCTGAGCTGAGATTATAGAGGGGTGGTACCAATATGTGTGTTACTTATTAAGATAGACATGAGAGCTGGGGAAGGGAGAGATGAGGTTCCCAGTTAGGGAGTCTCGCTTAAAGACAAAAAAGCTCTGCAGGGAGATAACTTCTTGCCAATGGGGACCAGGCCAAACAAGTCCCAACCAGGTCACACAGGTGCAACCCAACAAAACTAAGACCTACCCAAACCACACCTCATCATCATCTCATTAAAATAAAATGGCAATTTTGCCCCTCTCAACCCCTGCTGTGGGCTTTTCTGTGGGAATTTTGGGAAAAGACATGCCCATCAAGAGGAATGGGTCTATAACTAGAACTGCTAATCAGATTGTTACTGCAGGGACAGAGTTTGTTCTCTGTTCTTGTCCCCGCTGCAACAAAATAACTTCACACTGTCAATCAAACAGGTGCCTCCCAGCTAGGACATGATAAATAGACCCTCCCCTAAAAGTTCAGGGCCTTTGTCTACTTTGACTAGCCCACTCCTGCCTTGGAGTGTATTCAAATAAAACTTTTACTCTGCTACACTATTGTGTTTCTGGCTTTCAATTCTTTGTTGCTGTGGGGCCAAGAACCAAAGAGAACAAACAGAGCCCATAACATGTCCAGCACTCAGGTCTGGCTCAGCATACCCAGTGCAGATGTGGGGGTTCTACATGGCTGGAGCTGAACTTTCTAAATGACTCTTCCTTCCTCCCTTTTGTAGGGACTGAACTTTTTAGCCTGAAGCTTGGTGGGGGGTGGGCCACTGGCATGCGACTAGGCTCACCACTAGGCCAGGATAGCTGGGAACCCAACATTTAGGGACGGTTGAAGAGATACATAAATAAATACATGAAGGATAATGGGAACCAGATTCCTTATTGTCAGAGAGGGAGTTACAAATACAGAAAGTAGGGAGACTAGAATAAGCCTTGTTGAACTGGATTGATATAAAGTGTGAACTCATGCTTTTTAATAGACAGAAAATCTAGGCAGGCAGATGTATCAACAGATATAATTAACTTTGTATAGATATACAGATAGGTACACAATATTTCTTAGCTCTCTCTACTGAGAGGCCTGGAAACAATGATGTCCGAGTACCATTGAGCACATCAAGTACCCAGATCTTGGGTTCTAAATACTATTCTCCACTAAGGAAACAGTTCCTACAGAAATGACTCAGGTGGGGACAGTGAAAATGAAAGTGGGGCCAAGATGGCAGCATGAATAGGGCAGTGGAAATCTCCTCCCAAAACCACATATATTTTTGAAAATACAACAAATACAATTATGCCTAACAGAGAGACCAGAGGACACAGTACAACAGTCAGGCTACATCTACATCTGCGTGAACTCAGCATCTCACAAAGGCAGTAAGACACAAAGCCGCAACCCGGCGGGACCCAAGAACCCCACCCACACCAGATCACCAGCAGTAGGAAAGGAGTCAGTGTGGGGAGGGAGTGGACGCACAGGACTGCTAAATAACCAGTCCTAGTAATCTTCACTGGGAGCACAGACACACATTGCATGGTGTACTGGATATTAGAGAAATGGAAAAGTAAAATCTACAAGCAGGTCCCCACGGCCGGCTCCCCTGGGACAAAAGAAAAGTGAGTGCTTCTCAAAAGTCTTAAAGGGACAGAGACTTAATAGCTGGATGGAATCATCCTGGCACACTCAGCCCAGCAGGCTGGGAATCCCAAGGAACTTAGGCGCCCTAACCTCCTGGGTGGCAACACAGCTTGGAAGCCCCTAATGGTGATATGCAGCCTGCCATTCATTCCTCCTGGATGGCACTGCCCCACCACAGGGCATAGCAGCCGGAGAGTGGCCCCACCCACAGCAACCACCCAGAGAATCCTCCCAGCATTCAGCTACCCAGGATAGACCCAAGGGCTGCTGGTGTACAGCTGCCTGGCACAGACAAAGGAAGCTGGGGCAAGGCATGAAGGGACACTGTTCTCACAGGAGAGCACACCCGGGGCACCTGCCACTCCCCGCAGGGCTCTGGGCTACCCTGAGGGTCGCTCTGCCCATGGCAGCTCAGGGGATTAATCTGGAGGCTGCTCCCAGTGTGCGGTAACCAACACAGGCAGCTGAGAAGGGCAAGATGACCAGCAAGCAGGAAGGGACTTTGTTTTCCCAGCTGACACACATGCCACTTGCCTATGACTACCTCTATCACCATGAATAGGCATAAGAATTTGGTCCAGACAAGAATCACCCAGACAACCCCCAAGAGAAGAACTGGGGAGATAGATATAACCAATCTTCCTGAAAAAGAATTCAAAATAAAGGTCATACCATGCTTATGGATCTGCAGAGAAATATGCAAGAGCTAAGGGATGAAGTCAGGAGGGAGATTACAGAAATGAAACAATCTCTGGAAGGACAAGAGCAGATTGGATGAGGTGCAAGAGACTGTTAATGGAATAGAAATCAGAGAACAGGAATACAGAGAAGCTGAGGCAAAGAGAGATAAAAGGATCTCCAGAAATGAAACAATATTAAGAGAACTGTGTGACCAATCCAAACGGAACAATAGTCACATTACAGGTGTACCAGAAGAGGAAGGGAGAGACAAAGGGATAGAAAGTGTCTTTGAAGAAATAATTGCTGAAAACTTCCCCAAACTGGGGGAGGAAATACTCTCTCAGACCATGGAAGCCCACAGATCTCCCAACACAAGGGACCCAAGGAGGACAACACCAAGACACATAATAATTAAAATGGCAACAATCAAAGACAAGGACAGAGTATTAAAGGGAGGCAGAGAGAGAAAAAAGATTACCTACAAAGGAAAACCCATCAGGCTATCATCAGACTTCTCAACAGAAACCTTACAGTCCAGAAGAGAAAGGCATGATATATTTAATGCAATGAAACAGAAGGGCCTTGAACCAAGAATACTGTATCCAGCACGACTATCATTTAAATATGAAGGAAGGATTAAAAAATTCCCAGAGAAGCAAAAGTTGTGGGAATTTGCCTCCCACTAACCACCTCTACAGGGTATTTTAAAGGGACTGCTCTAGATGGAAGCACTCCTAAGGCTAAATAGATGTCAGCAGAGAAAATAAAATCACACCAAAGAAAGCAGACTGACCAAATACTAAATAAAGGCAAAAAATAAAATTAACTATTCGCAAAAGCAGTCAAAGGAAACACAAAAGAGTACAGAATAAAACACCTAACATATAAAGAATGGAGGAAGAAGAATAAGAAGGGAGAGAAATAAAGAATCATCACACTGTGTTTATAATAGCTTAATAAGCAAGTTAAGTTAGACAGATAGTAAAGAAGCTACACTTGAACCTCTGGTAACCACAAACCTAAAGCCTGCATGACAATAAGTACATATCTTTCAATAATCACCCTAAATGTAAATGGACTGAATGCACCAATCAAAAGACACAGAGTAACAGAATGGATAAAAAGCAAGACCCATCTATATGCTGCTTAAAAGAGACTCAACTCAAATCTGAACACATGTACAGACTAAAAGTCAAGGGATGGAAAAGATATTCCATGCAAACAACAGGGAGAAAAGAGCAGTTGTTGCAGTACTTGTATCAGACAAAATAGACTTCAAAACAAAGAAAGTAACAAGAGATAAAGAAGGACATTACATAATAATAAAGGGGTCAATCCCACAAGAGGATATAACCATTATAAATATATATGCACCCAATACAGGAGCACAGACATATGTGAAACAAATACTAACAGAATTAAAGGAGGAAATAGAATGCAATGCATTCATTCTAGGAGACTTCAACACACCACTCCAAAGGACAGATCCACTAGACAGAAAATAAGTAAGGACACAGAGGCACCAAACAACACTCTAGAACAGATGAACCTGATAGACATCTACAGAACTCTACACCCAAAAGCAGCAGGATACACATTCTTCTCAAGTGCACATGGAACATTCTCCAGAATAGACCACACACTAGGCCACAAAAAGAGCCTCAGTAAATTCAAAAAGATTGAAATTCTACCAACCAACTTCTCAGACCACAAAGGTATAAAACTAGAAATAAACTGTACAAAGAAAACAGAAGGCTCACAAACACATGGAGGCTTGATAACATGCTCCTAAATAATCAATGGATCAATGATGAAATTAAAATGGAGATCAAGCAATATATGGAGACAAATGATAACAACAGCAGAAAACTCCAACTTCTGTGGGATGCAGAGAAGGCAGTTCTAAGAGGAACGTATACAGCAATCCAGACATATTTAAAGAAGGAAGAACAATCCCAAATGAATAGTCTAAAGTCACAACTACTGAAACTAGAGAAAGAAGAACAAATGAGGCCAAAAGTCAGCAGAAGGAGGGACATAATAAAGATCAGAGAAGAAATAAATAAAATTGAAAAGAATAAAACAATAGAAAAAATCAATGAAACCAAGAGCTGGTTCTCTGAGGAAATAAACAAAATAGATTAGCCCCTAGCCAGATTTCTTAATAGAAAAAGAATCTACACACATAAACAGGATCAGAAATGAGAAACAAAAAATCACGATGGAACCCACAGAAATACAAAGAATTATTAGAGATGACTAAGAAAATCTATATGCTAACAAGCTGGAAAACCTAGAAGAAATGGACAACTTTCTAGAAAAATACAACCTTGCAAGACTGATCAAGGAAGAAACAGAAAATCTAAACAGACCAATTACCGGCAACAAAATTGAATCGGTAATCAAAAAAGTACCCAAGAACAAAACTCCTGAGCCAGATGGATTCACCACTGCATTTTATCAGACATATAGAGAAGACATAATACCCATCCTCCTTAAAGTTTTCCAAAAAATAGAAAAGGAGGGAATACTTCCAAACTCATTCTATGAAGCCAGCATCACTCTAATACCAAAACCAGGCAAAGACCCTACCAAAAAAGAAAATTACAGACCAATATCCCTGATGAACACAGATGCAAAAATACTCAACAAAATATTAGCAAACCAAATTCAAAAATACATCAAGAGGATCATACACCATGACCAAGTGGGATTCATCTCAGGGATGCATGGATGGTACAACATTCAAAAATCCATCAACACTATCTACCACATCAACAAAAAGAAGGACAAGAACCACACGATCATCTCCATAGACGCTGAAAAAACATTCAACAAAATTCAACATCCATTCATGAGAAAAACTCTCAACAAAATGGGTATAGAGGGCAAGAACCTCAACATAATAAAGGCCATATATAACAAACCCACAGCCAACATCATACTTAACAGTGAGAAGCTGAAAGATTTTCCTCTAGGATTGGGAACAAGACATGGATGCCCACTCTCCCCATTGTTATGCAACATAGTACTGGAGGTCCTAGCCATGGCAATCAGACAAAACAAAGAGATACAAGGCATCCAGACTGGTAAAGAAGAAATTAAACTGTCACTATTTTCAGATGACATGATATTGTACATAAAAAACCCTAAAGACTCCACTCCAAAACTACTAGAACTAATATCTGAATTCAGCAAAGTTGCAGGAGACAAAATTAATGCCCAGAAATCGGTTGCTTTCCTATACACTAACAATGAACTAGCAGAAAGAGAAATCAGGAAACAATTCCATTCACATTGCATCAAAAAGAATAAAATACCTAGGAATAAACCTAACCAAGGCAGTGAAAGACCTATACTGTGAAAACTACAAGACACTCATCAGAGAAATTAAAGAGGACAGTAACAAATGGAAACTCATCCCATGCTCTTGGGTTGGAAGAATTAATATCGTCAAAATAGTCATCTTGCCTAAAGCAATCTACAGATTCAATGCAATCCCTGTTAAAATACCAACAGCATTCTTCAGCAAACTGGAACAAATAGTTTTAAAATTCATATGGAACCACAAAAGACCCCAAATAGCCAAAGCAATCGTGAGAAGGAAGAATAAAGTAGGGGGGATCTTGCTTCCCAACTTCAAGCTCTACTACAAAGCCACAGTAATCAAGACAATTTGGTACTGGTACAAGAAAAGACCCACAGACCAGTGGAACAGAATAGAGAGTCCATATATTAACCCAAACATATATGGTTAATTAATATATGATAAAGGAGCATTGGAAATGACAGCCTCTTGAACAGCTGGTGTTGGCAAAACTGGACAGCTACAGGTAAGAGAATGAAACTGGATCGTTGTCTAACTCCATACCCAAAAGTAAATTTGAAATGGATCAAAGACCTGAATGTAAGTCATGAAACCATAAAACTCTTAGAAAAAAACATAGGCAAAAATCTCATGGACATAAACATGAGCAACTTCTTCATGAACACATCTCCCCGGGCAAGGGAAACAAAAGCAAAAATGAACAAGTGGTACTATATCAAACTAAAAAGTTTCTGTACAGCAAAGGACACTATCAATAGAACAAAAAGGCATCCTACAGTATGGGAGAATATATTCATAAATGACAGATCTGATAAAGGGTTGACATCCAAAATATATAAAGAGCTCACACACCTCAACAAACAAAAAGCAAATAATCCAATTAAAAAATGGGCACAGGATCTGAACAGCCACTTCTCCAAAGAAGAATTTTAGATGGCCAACAGGTACATGAAAAGATGTTCCACATCGCTAATCATCAGAGAAATGTAAATTAAAATCACAATGAGATATCACCTCACACCAGTAAGGATCACCACCATCCAAAGACAAACAACAACAAATGTTGGCAAGGTTGTGGAGAAAGGGGAACCCTCCTACACTTCTGGTGGGAATGTAAATTAGTTCAACCATTGTGGAAAGCAGTAAGGAGGTTCCTCAAAAAACTAAAAACAGAAACAACATTTGACCCAGGAATTCCACTCCTAGGAATTTGCCCTAAGAATGTAGCAGCCCAGTTTGAAAATGACATATGCACCCCTATGTTTATCGCAGAACTATTTACAATAGCCAAGAAATGGAAGCAACCTAAGTGTCCATCAGTAGATGAATGGATACAGAAGATGTGGTGCATATACACAATGGAATATTCAGCCATAACAAGAAAACAAATCCTACAATTTGCAACAACATGGATGGAGCTAGAGGGTATTATGCTCAGTGACATAAGTCAGGCAGAAAAAGACAAGTATCAAATGATTTCGCTCATCTGTGTGGAGTATAAGAACAAAGAAAAAAAACTGAAGGACCAAAACAGCAGCAGAATCACAGAACCCAAGAATGGACTAACAGTTACGAAAGGGAAAGGGACTGGGGAAGATGGGTGGGAAGGGAGGGATGGGGGGAAAAAAAGGGGGGCGCATTACTATTAGCTGACATAATGTAGGGAGGGGTCATGGGGAGGGCTGTGCAACACAGTGAAGACAAGTAGTGATTCTACAGCATCTTACTACACTGATGGACAGTGACTGTAATGGGTTATGTTGCGGGGGACTTTGTGATGGGGGAGTCTAGTAAACATAATGTTCCTCATGTAATTGTAGATTAATGATACCGAAAAAAAAAAAAAATGAAAAGTGGGCTTGGAACTGGGAAGTGCTTAAAAAATGATGGGGTATATGTCAGAAGGACACAGGGACCAATTTGAAGGTGCTTCCACTGACCATGTCTAGGAGTATTTGACAGTAAGGAATTTTAACACAGAAAGTAAAATTAAACAAAGGAATAAATAAGAAGAGAAATATCTACTTGATAGGAGAGTGCCTATTTATAACCTAGAAGGAATGACAGAATTTAGAAAGTTACTATTTGTCAACTACAGTTTAGAGACCAAGGGCAGGCTGGCACAAGATGAGTCATTGTGACATGCAGATTATTCCAGAGTTGGGAACAATCAAGGCCCAAAAGACTCAGAAAGAAATTTTGACCTCCCACCCCACAACTGCATCACAAGAATGTAGATGGAGGAAGTATTCCTGGAGGAGAGCTCGCACCCCAGGTATATCACCCTAGGCAGCTGTATTATAGGGTGAACTAGGTGAGGTAGGCAGGGAGGGATGTGGCTGAGTCTGTTAAAACTCCTCTTTGTGCCCCTCATAGTTTCTGTGAGGCCATCAAACCAAAATTTTGTTTCTCAAACATTTACCCTTTCCATATTTCTGTGAATTACTTCCCTTTCCCTTTGAAGTCTCAGCCCTCTGCCCCTTCTCCCGGGTTCAGGATGACATATAGACCTCATTCTCCCTGACATTCCTTGGAACTCATATCTATGGCTTCCCCATACATACATAATTAAGCTATGTTTTTCTTCTCCTGTTAATCTGTCTTGTGTCAATTTGGTTTTTAAACCAGCTGGAAGAACCTCGAGGGGTAGAGTAATACCCACAACAGTAATAATTATTGATTCAAGCAAAAATCATCTATAAATAATAGGTGAAAAGTTGATGAGGAAGGAACAGGGTATTTCTTTAGTCTCAGATTATCTACCCATAACAATACTTTTTTGTTACTATTAACTGCAACACGCTTGTTAATTTTACAGTGGAAAACCTTACTGACATCATTTTAACCAAGTAATGAGTTAACATCATTGGTAATGAGTGGGACACAACATCAATTCATCGTCTCCAGATACAAGGGACTAATAACTACACAGTATACCTTGGTGGCATTTCTGTCAAAAATCCAAAAATCATAAGGAAATAAAGCCAATCTACAAGGAGTGACATTTTACAAACAGGCCTGTACTCTTCCAAGGAAAAAAAGGGATATGAAAGACAAGGAAAGACTGTTCCAGATGGAAGGAATCTAAAAAGAAATGACAACCAAATGCAACATGTAACCCTAGACTAGATCTTGGACATATAAAGGACATTGTTGGGACAACTGGCAAAATTTGAATGGATGTGATAGTGATACTGAATTAATGTCATTTCTTGATTTTGTTGGTTACACTATGGTTATTTTCAAGAGCATTCTTGAACTTAGGTAATAAACACAGAAGTGTTAAGACACAATGGAATATCACCTGAAATTATTCTCAAATGGTCCCAAAATGTTAAGAACCCTGGAATGGGGGGGACTGGTATAAGGGAGCTCTGTGTACTATTTTGCAACATTTTTTTAAAGCTGAAATCATTCCAAAATAAAGGCTTAAAAATAATCTATTGGTTTCCTGATACCCACAAGCTAAGGTTTAAATCCTTGGCTTGTTTCTAATGTGCTTCACAAAGAAGTCTGAACGTATCTTCTGGTTTCATCTCAGGTTACTGCTATAGTCAGTTTTGCCGAGTACCCAGCAGAGTACCCGTCTACTCTGGCTGGCCGACTCCTCGGCCTCTCAGGCCAGATCCTAAACACCACTCCCCTCCCTGAACACTTCTGACAGCCCTCCCACGAGGCCGGGCTAGACTTTCCCTCTGCAGCAGGCTACTGTCTCTTCCCTCCTAATGGCAGCAAGCTTGCCTTCGTCACACTGTGGTTGTTAGTCTGTCTGTCTCACTGGATTGTGCACTGCAACACCTACCACAATGTCTGGCACATCACAGATGCCCAGGGAGCGTAACGGAGCAGAGCATGGGCTGCAGCACTGGATCATCTGTGACTGGACTGTCCCCTACCACCGTCTAACTGCATAACCCTAAGTTACTTAGCAATCGACTCATATTTAAAAAGGGAATAACAGGATTACCCACTTCAAAGGGTAGTTAGGATGTTTAAATGGAAACATCTATTTATAGGGCTTAAGCACAGTGCCTGGCACAGATTAAGGGCTCTATAAACACTAGCTAATGCAGATTGTTACTACTAGATACTCAGTAAATATTTGTTTTCGTGCATGGATGACTGTTGCGACGATGAAGGTTAAATGGGTAGACTGAAAATTCTTCCTGGAGTGAGTCAGACAAAGTTGCCATCAGTTACAGAGGCTGAGGAAAAGGACATTTGTGACCTGCCCACATTAACTTATCATTTAAGCATCCACGGCTCAGCCTTGTGACAGACACTGAAGCAGGAAACGTGTGCACTACCTTCGACCTGGGGAGAATGCACGAACGCCCAGGAGACATGGCAAGCGATGTCAGGTCATAGTAATGAGCTAACTGTTAAATTATTTGGCTGAACCATGAGTACTGCAGAATTTAAGAAGGCAGGCAGTGCAGCGCCTATAACCACTTGCATTTATGTGACTGCAATTCACCAGGTCGTTCATCTATGCTATCTTCTTGGATCCTCCTAATCCTGATGTAAGCAAAGCAGGCATTCCTATCTCCCTGTTACAGGCAAGCAAGCAGAGGTTCAGAGAAACAAGTGATTTCCCCAAAGTTGGGAAGGGAACTCAGGTGACCCCTTCTACCCTGCTAAGCCATAAGGATGGAGGAGGGAAACATGAAGGTTCACAGAGGGCAAGACAGACAGAATTAGAAAGGCAGCTACTCCATAGCAGATGGGTTTGCTACCCTCACATACAACCTCTGTATTAAGAAAACTCAAGGGGCCTAGGAAAAACAAATGAAAAGATCAAAGGAAACATTATATATTACAGTAAAAATAAGTTTGAAGGCCAAAAATTAACCAAAAGCACATACAATAACTAGCACCAGGAGAATCAGAGCTTTCTATAAAAGGGTAGCTTGCAAGGCTCAGAAACAGAAGACAGAACCATGCTTCTCTTGGAAGTCAGCTGGCTTCACATGAGGTTTGGCTCCATGAAATATATTTACAGATACAATACTAAACACCTAAGATGTCAAAGCACTCATTTTCACTGGAGAACAGTGTGGCCAGAGTGACTGTTTTAGCCACACATTTCTAAATGAAAAAGTAAATTAAGGTTACCAACACTGCAAATGACTCCTGTCAGGTCTTCTCTGCTTTAAAAAGATTAATGAATAGATCTTGAAAAAAAATGGCACTTGCAGCAAATACATTTACTATCTTATTGCAAGCATCATATTTGCTGTAAGCCTACTTCCTTCACAAAGCATATCAAACAGCAGGGTGGCACCAAAACCAGGCCCAGTTGTAAAGAGTATCTTCAGCCTCCCCTCCTACGCCCCTTAAGATTTTCTATGACATTCCCTTGTCCAAGAAATACCCACGGGCCTGTCTACCTACATGCAGCTTGATTTAATTAATACTTCTAAATTCTGCTTCACATTCTCTGATCACCTTGTCTTCATTAGTACATTAAAATGAGAGAGAATTTCTGCTGCCTGTGACAATTCAGATATAGTTTTCTGATAAACAGATTAGTAGGTTCAATGACCTGCAAGATCACTTTTGCCCTCAGCAGTTCGGGATTTTTAGTTGGTTACTTAGGATACTAGAGGGAAATTTCCTATTAAAAATAGTTGTTGCCATTGTGGTCCAGATCAAAGAAGGAATTACTTAGATCATAAACACAAGTGGCATCTGTTGTTTTTCTTTTTCTCCTAACCATCTTTTGTTTTTTTATTCCAGTTTTTCTCTGTATCATCTTACTTGACTAGCATCCTCACTGTATGTCTTCCATAAAATGAGCTCCCTTCTTTTTCCAGAATTACCTCCCTCAAATGGACTGAGTGCCAGGCTTGACCATTTGTTGGCTTTTCAACATACCATTTTTCTTTTTCACATCTATGAATTTACTTCCAACTTCTCCTGCCTAGAATGCTCTCCATGTTCCTACCTCAAGGTCTGATTCAAGCCCTTCATCTGGGAAGGTTTCGCTCACTATCCCAACCCATTATCAACCAAACCGTCTTTGCAGTCCTATTGAAATCACTATCACTTGGCCCTCGTTTGAACTGTACAATACTGACCACACAGCTGTCCAAAGCCAGCTAGACTATTTTATTTACACAATTCTGTTTGCTTCAGTATTTTTCTCTAGCTATCATCCCAAGTAGAATATAAGGCTTTTAAGATTTGGGATCAAACATTTTGGGGTTAAAGGAATTGTCAAGCATCTATCAAATCAAGAGCTCTGTCCATTGGGTGATTTGCAGGTGTTATTTCTTACTCAAACACTCTCCCTGCAATGGGCTAAAAATGTCCTCCTCTCCAAAAGATATGTTGAATTCCTAATTGCCAATTCCTCAGAATGTGATCTGCTTTGGAAAGAAGGCTTTGTAGAGATAATCAAATTAAGGTGAGGTCATTAGGATGAGTCCCAATCCAATATGACAGGTGTCCTTATTCAAAAGAGGGTATTTGGACACAGACACAGAGAGGGAAAATGACCATATGAAGACCAGGGATTAGAGGGATACATCTCTAAGCCAATGAACACCAAAGACTGCCCTAACTACCTGAAACTGGAAAGAGGCAAGGAGGGATCTCTCCCCTACAGGTTTCAGCAAGAGCGTGGCCCTGCCAACACCTTGGTTTCAGGTTTTTATCCTTCAAAACTGTGAGAGAATAAATGTCTGCTCTTCTGTGATATCCAGTATGTGGCACTTTGTTATAGTAGTCCTAGAAAACCAATACACACCCTTGAGTTCATTCTCTTGAGCTATTTTTAATGTGTAATGCATTCATTTATGTTGTAGGCAAAAACCTTTTCAGACATTTGTACTCATGTGTTTTCTCTGTAAGTGAAATGCCTGGGAAAGTCAGTCCTTCATGCCAGGATCTGCAGATATGACTCTATTACCTCCTGTAAAATTATGCCTCCTCCTTCTTTTCATCATTGATTGTTTTGTGCAGTCTTTTAGACTTAATTTTTACTTCTACCCAGGAATTTGGCCATTCATGTATGTATGTGTGCCTACAGCCATGCATTCATTTATTGAAACCTACTATGCAACGTACATTATGTTGAATGATGGGGACACAGAGATTTAAAAAATTTCTTGATCTTAAGGGCTTTCACAGACAACCACAAGGCACCATAACATGTGCAATTCATTCAACTAGTATTGTGGCTAGACTCCATGTGTATGAACAGAAAAGTAAACAAGACAGACATAGACCCTATTTCCACGGGGCTCAGAGTTTAGTCTATGAGACAGGTAAGTCCGAGGGGTTCAGAAAGCCCTTCTGAGAGTCAAGAGGAAAGAGGGAGTCATGGGAGCTTCCTGGGGCTGGTGATGTCTGCGCTGAGTCTTGAAGGGTGAGTAGGAGATGGCCAGGCAAAGGCAGAAGTAAAGAAAAGGTATTACAGGCAGAATGAGGTCTAAGGAAGCAGGATGCATTTGGGGCACTCTGATTCTCTATTTCCATCTTGGGGCTACAAAGAATACTGAACAGAAAGCTCAGTAAGTCCTTAGAAAACTCCAGTCTCTGTCTTTGGTGTAATCATGGGGTGGGTAAGGGAGCCTGGGACCCAGAGGCCCTGTGGGCAGCCAAAGCCTCAGGACATAGCTCATGGTAGGTCTAACTCTCGGCCTCTGGGACACTGTGTGCTCCCTGCCCCGGCTGCTGAGGGCTGGGTGCCCACATGTCCCTTTCTGTCCATTCCAGGGGTATCAGGCCTGGGCGAGGATTCCAGCAGGCCCCTGACACAGGGTTACTCAGTGCTTTAAACGGGCCCTCTATTGTGTTTAGTCAGACCATAAATTCAATTAAAACCCAGTGTGGCAGAGGGAAACAAAAGATAGAGCCATTTCCCCTGGAGAGAGCTCCCTGTCTCGGTGTCCAGAGTATGCATGCGCACGTGCGTGCACGCACACGCACACACACGCACACACACGCACACAGCTACAGTCAGCGCTTGCTCTTCGCAGATTAGGAATTTTTCTATTCCCACAGATGTTCTACACACACACACACACACACACACACACACACACACACACACACACCCCTACAGTCAGCGCTTGCTCTTTGCAGATCAGGAATTTTTCTATTCCCACAGATGTTCCACACACACACACACACACACACACACACACACACACACACACACACCCCTACAGTCAGCGCTTGCTCTTTGCAGATCAGGAATTTTTCTATTCCCACAGATGTTCCACACACACACACACACACACACACACCCTACAGTCAGCGCTTGCTCTTCGCAGATCAGGAATTTTTCTATTCCCACAGATGTTCCACACACACACACACACACACACACACACACACCCCTACAGTCAGCGCTTGCTCTTTGCAGATCAGGAATTTTTCTATTCCCACAGATGTTATTCCCACAGATGCTATACACACACACACACACACACACACACACACACACACACACACACCCCTACAGTCAGCGCTTGCTCTTTGCAGATCAGGAATTTTTCTATTCCCACAGATGTTCCACACACACACACACACACACACACACATACACACACACACACACCCCCCTACAGTCAGCGCTTGCTCTTTGCAGATCAGGAATTTTTCTATTCCCACAGATGTTACACACACACACACACACACACACACACACACACACACACCCCTACAGTCAGCGCTTGCTCTTCGCAGATCAGGAATTTTTCTATTCCCACAGATGTTCCACACACACACACACACACACACACACACACACACACCCCTACAGTCAGCACTTGCTCTTCGCAGATCAGGAATTTTTCTATTCCCACAGATATTCTATCCACAGGACATGGAGAGCAGGAGCCCAGGCCCTCTCAAGGGTGTTTACTTGAGCAGGAAGAGTGAGGCCTTTCACAAATGTTTTCATATTTGACCACACAAAAATGACTGACAAGTATTTTTCAAGTTAGGTTCAAAGATCTCTTCAAGTAGAATGTATGTTTTACTCTTTGATGTTTTGTTATCTTGGGGTGGGTTAAGGGACTATTATTATCAGGCTAAAGTAAGAATAAATTCAAATCCTCGTATTAGGATTTATATTGACTTATTAAATCCCTCATTTGTTTCTGATTATCCATGATGCTCGTTTATTGCTCATATTGTTATCCCTTGGATCTGAATAGCACTGATGAGTTAAATGCCCTAAATCTCTGAGTTATGTTCATCAAGCAGGAGACACAGGAGCACGACATCAAAGAATTAGAATGAACCAAACTTTGATTCCAGCTGAACAGGGTTGGGATCTACTTCCACTTGTGTTGTAACTTTGGACAAGTTACCCATTTTGAATGTCAACGTCTTTTCCTGAAAATGGGACAACTACAATAATAGCTTCCAGTAGCAATGGGATGCTTGTTAGGTGCTAAGTTCTACTGTAAGAACTTTAAATGTACTAATTGACTTAATCCCCATGGCCACCTAAGAAACAGGTAGCATTATTATGCCATTTTATATATGGGTGAACTGAAGTAGTGTGATCAAGGTCTCATATCTAGCCAGTGAGAGATCCAGGATTCATTTCTAAGTGATCTGCCCCCGGAGCTCTGACCTGCTGGCCTCTAGCTGGCACAGGTGCTGGAGCAAAATACCACATGGTAGCTGCCATCTTTAGAACTGTGGCCATTGTTGTGACAATATTATTTGTCATACACAAGAGAGTCGAATAAGAAGAATGGGCTCTCTTTCTTGTTATAGTTGTTGCCTGTTGATGGTTCTTTGGAATTATTGCCATTACTACACCCAAATTGAGGAACTATTTTGCTATTCAATTTCACTTGCTTTGTCACACACTTACAATAATTAACAGTTCAGCTTCATGCAGCCCAACATTCCCCAGGCCACAGAGAACTTTCTAGCTGCCCTCTGATCCTCAGAGCATATTATCCATTTTTCCAGTTGGAAAAAGAAAAAGAGTGGGGTAACACAGTAACTAAATTCTGAATGAGAATTGGTACCCATATGACTGCCACAAAAACCCATGGAGAGGGTTTCTACTCCCTGCCACATGGAGGTCAAGTGAACTCTGAGTTCTTGACTATCATTCACTCATATTAAATAACTAGAAAAATTTTCATGCCCTACAAATGTGGCTATTTTCTTTCTTTCCCTTTTATGTCCCACTTGACCTTTTACCCTCTACTCTTCACTCTCAAAAAGTAAAGAATTTTTAAAAATAAATATGCATATCTTCAGAAAGATAAAAGATTTCTACCTGGGGCAACTGGTATCTTTTTAATATGTCAAATATTCAATCAGATTCTATAGTGTTAATGAGGTGTTGAGAAAGAATAAAAACTTCTTTCAGTAGTTTGGTAAGAAAATCCTTTCTTATCCTAGTTAAGAGTATGCTGTGTCCACCTTTGACCAGCTGGGTCTCCTATTCTGTCACCCAATTCCAGCTCTTAGTGCATCTGCAGCCCTGGAAAACTTTTATATAGAACCTACTCTTCAATAACTAGGCACTGACATAAGTGATAATTCAGTAATCTGCTGAGGTAGGTTTCATTTCATCCTCACCTTACACATAATGAGCCAAGGACAGAGAGGGGTTAAGGACTTGGTCAAGGACACACAGTTGATAAGTGGCAGAGCCAGAACAAGGAGTCTGGCTCTAGATCCTAAATTCCGATTCATTATACAAGTTTTGGAGTCTACCTGTTTGTGATAAACACTGAGCTCAAAGTTGGGAAACATTTTTCAGGCTTTAGCTCAAGCTCTGCTAGCCATGATCACTTGGGCAACTCACTTAATACCACTGGCCTCTTGTTCTTCACTGATAAATGAGAGAATTGGCCCACATTGCATTCTGGGATTCTATAACCCCAGTCACTGAGGGAGGCTTATTTGTCAAAGTTCTAGATTCTAGACAAGTCTGTCAGCTAAGCTCCTTGCTGCTCTCTGGCTTTTTAGAGTGTAAAGAATGAAGCCCTGTGGTATTTTGGTAGAAATGGTGCTAACAGTTCTGAGTGAGCCGACTGGGAAGTGATAAGAATTCAATGTCCAACAAGTTCTTCCTGTGACTACAATCCTTCAACCACCAGAGGTGAAAGAACCCAGCTTCCAGTAACCGTTTTTCAAAATCATTGCCCCAACAAATAGGGATTCCCAACAGTACTTAAAGAGTATGGACTCACAGTCAAGCCTCTTGAACCATCAGCATTATCTGCCATGAGCACAGGCATGCGTGTAGGGATTCAGAGTGGAAATCCACACCCTATGCTTCACCTTTTAAATTGGCTTCGCAGGTAGAGAGAGTTCTTTGTAAATAAATGGCTACATTTGATGCTCAGAAAACCCATTCATTTCAGACACTAGTTTGTCCATAGAGGAGGGTCTGGGGTCTCAAATGCAATAAGTAGCAAATAATTAAGCAATTATGGAACTGGCATAAATGTTGGGATAGGCTTACATTTAGAGTTTACCTGTGCCCAGAGAGGCAATGGAAAGGGAATTTTATACATGTGATGATTAAAAGATGCAGCAAGATATCATAACCACGTACATACGATTTCAACATAGTCCCTTTCCATATGTTAAGGGAAAGGAATTCAAGCCATAGGCCCACTTTCTAGAGATACACAGCTGTGGCAAGACCACGTGTGGAGAAAAGCAGTCCATTTCTTGCCAACCTTGTTCTGCAGAATTACCCTCCTGGAGGCGTTAAGTAGGCAAGGGTGAGCTGGAAAACAACACTTTTCTTTCTAGATCAAAGGAGGGTCAATCCAGCCCACATGTGGTTTCACTTCACTCCACTGTGGGTCAGTTAGATAGTCAACCTCCATCAAATTAAAGATGAAGTGCATGACAGTGCCCATTTTTGCATAACGTGTTTGTAGGTGCACTTGGGATGTGCTTTCAGAAGACCCGTGGAAGTGTCGAGCAGGTAACAGAATGAAGACAAGAGAAGTGGAAGCTTCTCTGGCTCCCAAACTGTCATCTTACTGTCTCCTCCAAGTGCACACAAACGGCCTATTAGTGCAAAAAAAATGCTACAAAATTGAGCTTGACAGTGGGGTACATCTTGTAAGGAAGATCTGGCTCCACTATCAGTCTCTCCCTCCCATCAGAGTTCTGGCACCATTTTCCTCACAAAAGAGCATTGATAAATAGTATCTGTCTGGTTGTGGGGGGTTTTACATCAATAAATACCTTTTTCATAACAGTTTCCTTCTGTGATTTTCCATAGCTTGATGAGACTTGAAATTGTACAAGCTCTGGTTATTACCATCTTTGATTTTGCTGGCTTATTAGTCTGGGAAAGGAGTTGAGGCAGGAGAAGTATTGTGGGGGTGGAGTGGGCCAAAGACCACCCACAGAGGTTTTTTTCTTTTAAATTCCAGGAAATCCCCCTTGTAAATGGATCAGCAATGCATTAGCTTCATTTTCTATCATTAAGAACTTTGATGCAGTTTCTCAAAGAGCATCCTAGACATAGTCAGCAGGGATCTACAGAGTCCTCTCACTACACTTGTGACTCTAATAAAGAAGAGGTCCATGTTTGGGTTGTGGAGTTTTACCAAGGCATAGTCAGCAGGGATCTACAGAGTCCTCTCACTACACTTGTGACTCTAATAAAGAAGAGGTCCATGTTTGGGTTGTGGAGTTTTACCAAGGCCAGAGTATAAATTTCCTTTTTGTTCACTCCTTACACTTCTAAACAGCTGGAGTGTCAGTTCCCAAACTGAGATTTCTCTGTAATATTGCTGTCTCTGGGAGCTGAGAAGATCTTTCAATGACATCTACACAGTAAGCAAGGATTTGGAGGGCTGATTAGAAAGCAGGGCCCTGAAAACCAACCCTCTGAAATAGCTCACATGGCAAGAGATGAAGCAGTGACTTAGAAGAAGAAAGAGGGAATAATAAGTCAGTGTTTTGTGTTTACGCAACACCAAGTTTCACAGAACTCAGAGAACTTTGCAAAACTGTCTAAGCCAAGAGCTCACGACCTTGAGTTTACATCAGAGGGAAATGGCAGGGTGTTGGGGCTGTAAGAATCAGGGGTCCTTCTGTTTTCCGTAATTCTTCACCTACCCGTGCTGCAAGATGCACCACAAATACATTGCCCTCTGGGTTCTTCTCTGAATCTCCTGAGCCATCAGAACTATCTGAGGGTGGCATAGTATCTTTGAGAGGACATGGAATATACAGACAAATGCTCAGGCTTCAAGTTCCAACATTGCCCTTAGGGATGGAGAGCCAATAAACTGGCAATAGATTAATTGGCCCATTTAAAATAGTTGGCATAATCATCATTCCATTATGTGGTTCTGGGACATAAATGTTATCAGCTCCCTGGTAGTTAATTGAGAGCCATCAGAGATCCTCTTATAATTAAGCATTTTTAGGCTCATATGGAAGACTGAAAGGTGACAGAAGGCAGGACACAAAGCTGAATTTTGAAATGCCTGAATTGGGACCTTGTGGGGAATATCTACATAGTATATCAATAACATGTTTGAATTACAATTTTAGGAAAAAATACTTTGACATCTATAAGAACAAGAGATTCAGCTCAGTGGTCACCTTTCCTGATCTGGATCAGGTGATTCATCTCAGTGCTCCCAGAAGACAGTCATTCATTCGTCTACTAAGGCCCTTGTGACTGTGCATTGTAATGTAATGTTTGTGGCCTGGCATCCCGATAAGCTGTTAGTGCCTCCAACCAGGGTCCATGTGTTAGGCTTATTCATTTCTTCAGAGCCTAAAACACAGCAAGAATTTAATAAACGTTGGCTGAACTAGGCTGGATTTTCCCTTAACCAGCAGAAAATGCCGACTCCTCAGGGGTTAGAGCATACAGGAGATAATCAGGGGCCAGGCATTCTTGGTTTAGACTGGGCAGCCCTTCTCCTCTGTACCAGAGCTGGTCCCTCCTCCTTCAGGACAAAAGATGAGAGCCCCAGTTCCCTTAAAGGCAGACAAACCACCCACATCCTCCAACTTCTTACAGAGATACATAAAAAAACACAGCTAACACCTGTTATTTACTGAGTGTGTAATATGAGCTAGATACCATGCAGAGCACAAAACATACATATCCTCACAACAAATATCAATGAATCAAAGATGAAGAAATTGAAGCTATGAAAAGTTAAACCCATCAGCCTAAGGCTGATGAGCAAGTGTTGTGATCTGGATTTTATCCCAGATTTGTATGACTCCCAAGCCATGCTCTTACAGCTGGAATGAAGGAGTTAGGAGCAGTCACATACATCTTAGTGTGAATTAGGTAGTTTTGCTTTCTTAGTTGAGTTGAACTGAATGAATGGGGGAGGGAGTGGGAGAAAAGGGTTGAAAGAATTGGAGCCCTGCACAAGTGGCCACCGGGGAATTTGAGTAGTCAGACAGCAAAGTAATTAGGATTAAGTCTGGGGAAGAGAGGAAAGATGCACTAGAAAGAGAGAAGAGAACAGCACAGAAAAGGAGGCAAAGACTCAGGGCTGCACTGGGGAAACTGGGGAAAGAGAAGGAAAAGTGTGTGTGTGTGTGTGTGTGTGTGTGTGTGTGTGCGCGCGCGTGTAAGAAGGCAATGGTGTTGATAATTTACATGAACAGGCCATCAGCTAAGCATAAACTAAGTCAGTGGTTGTTAGCAGTGGCAGAGCAAAGATGCACAGCCCCAAGACAGTCAGCAGTGTCTTCCGGATTTGTGGGCCCAGGCTGCACCTCTCTGGTTGACTTTGTATTTCTTTATAAAAATGTTTGCTTAGGAACTCTGTGCTTTGTCCAATGACTCCATGCTGGGTTTGAAGCCATTCACTCTAGTTCTATTCAGTGTCTCTGTTCACAGGTTCATTTCCTGCAGTGAACTGGCTTTGCCCTGAGCAGAGTGGGCTCTAACAATATGTCACTATCCCTCAAGCACTAGCTTTCATCAAAGTCTAGTTCTACCCTTGACAACTGAGAGTATGACATGAAGATTTTCTGCTGGAGATAAAAAAAAGAAGAGCCTGTTAACTTGTTTGTGATCTTCACTAGGTCATAAGCTATTTTGGGGCTAGGAACGGCTGGTTCTTTTTACTGTGATAATTCCCGTGCTTAGAGCTGAGTGCCTAGAACAGGATGGGGGAAAGATGGATGGAGGGATGGAGGGACAGAGAGGGAAGAAGAAAAGGAGGATTTATAAATATCATTGATAGAGGCAAATACTGAACCATAGCTGTTTAGTAATGACCTTGGAATTAAACATACCTTGTTCCAAATCTGAACCTGCCACTCACTAGTTACATGATTCCTCTAAAAACTATTTCCTCAACTGTAAAGTTAGAATAGTAAATACTCATTCAAACTGTGGGGAAGATTAAACAAAATAATGTAAAGTAATGAGGACAGTGCCTGGCATATTATAAGCCCCCAATAAATGGAAGCTACTAGGGAAACCCTACCTTGCTGAAAGATGGCCTGTGACAGTTAGCAAGGATGTGGGGGCAACATGCCCTGGGTTAAACCTGACCTCTTCTCTCTCCTTTCCTCTTACTTTCATTTCCTTCTTCTTCCCTTTCCTCCCGTCTCCCAAAAGTATTTGAGTTGACAAGTGGCTAGGAATAACATAATTATTTATAGAAGCTTTCCGATTTCTTTCTGACTTACCACAGGCTTTTCTGACCATTAGGACACAGCTGTTCATTTCCAGGACTCACACCTTACATGCCCACTGGCCTCACTTCCTTCAATCGTGTCACACAGGAGATTTAACTTTTCAGGAATATTTAGACTCTGTCTCTCCTATTCCCACTTCACCACCTTACTACTGTTCTTAAAAAAACACACCTATTAGATTAGGTGTGAAAGTCGAATGGATTAGCTCAGCAACTGCTACCCTTTGCAGGTGTGGTGGAATCTGTGAGAACCAGCTGCTTTGCTTCCTTTTCTAGAACTTCCTGAGAGACTGCCCTGAAATTGGGTTCTACCTACACTTTCCCATTTACTCTGCTCCCATACTAGCTGGTTCAGGAAATTTTAGCAATAAACTGCAATGGCCATAAAGAACAGGAAGGTCTTTTTATACCATATGGTTTTCTGCATAGGGAACTCAGAAGGATGGTGGACCTCTATTTTTTTGAGCATCTATTATATGAGGTAGGAATTGGTTGAGTGTTTTATATACATGATCGTCCTTACAATCTCCCCTCTGTGGTATGGACAATTTTTGTTTGTTTGTTTTACAGTTCAGGACAACTGAGTCTTAGGGAGGTTGAAATGGCCAGCATAAGACCACAAAGCAAATGAGGGAGTCCACATTTGTCTGACTTCAAAACCCACATCTTCTCCCTTTTCCCAGGTAGCTTTCCTGTCCCCAGTGGGGAATATTCAGCTATGGCATTGCCACATCTCCTTTTGGTTCCTGTCCTGAAGTCATCCTTCTCCTGATTGTTGCTAAGATTCTGATTATGAAAAATATGACGTCTGACAAAAAAAATTATGCTGAGATGATAATGGGCTCTGTCTCTCGCAGAGCCATGCGGACCATGACTTTGGTACTTAGTATGATTGTGAGTGGGAGTGGTGGGGTCAGTGTCAGGCTGTGTTTATCCTGGCCAGCCAGGAAGCAGCTCTGCCCACCCGCCCAGGAACGAGCATCACCAGCAGCAGTTAGAACACGCCAGCTTAGCTGTTCCAGCACGCAGCCTATGGCCTGTGTCCGCGCCTGTCTTGGCCTTAAGGACAAGTCACTCCATGAGTGAAATTAGAAGCCCCATGAGAAGGCAGTGAGCATCTGGTGGGTCCGGGAGCTGTATTAATCCAATGATAATCATCCTAGGCTTCTTATGTCCCGAATACACCACCAAATTCCCTGCAGCCCTGGTAAAGATAACTAGACAAAATAACGAAGAGAACGAAGGAATGTTAAAGATAAGATCGAAGGGGGCACACTGATTCACCACAGGCAGGACAGCAGTAGTTGGCGGGCTCTGATCTCTGACAGATCTTTCTGTAGCCATGGCGGATAAGCTAAGGCCTGCCTGCCCTTGCGCCGGCACCATGACAGGAAGTATTTAGAAGGATGAACTGTTTCTGAACTGCATCCTTTGGTTTATTGGGCACAAATCAGTGCACTCTCTTTTTCACTTCTTTATTTTTATGTGGCTTAAAAACACCTCTTTTTTTTATGTCTTTTTCCTACTCCTTTGTTTTCCCAGTATAAGGAACAAAGTCACAGAACAGATTTCTAACACTATGGTCACAGAAAAGTTCTTCATCTCAAATTGAGCATAAGGCCTTCCTTCACAATTTCCAAAGAAGGCATTGGGTACACTTAGGCAGTAATAATTCTCATTTTGAAGCTACAGCCAAATCATTGCTTGCCCTTAAATTACTACTTCAGGTCTTTACAAACACTGGATTATAGTGAAAGGCAAAAAAAAAAAGATTTACTTTGGGAGTCTATACTCTACTTTTGACTGACTGTAAGCTGCAGGGCTTTTGAACTGCAAAACGCCAATGTTTCAACACCATATCCAGAGCAGAAAGCTATCGGGTGGTGATAGTTCCACCCCATGGTGCTTATGAGCAATGGGATTGATGGCTGGTACAGATATGACAGCTCTTCAAGTGGTGAAGTGTGCCGGACATTGTTTAGTTTAATAATTATCTTTAGAAGGGCAGCACTTAAAGATCCAAGATAAAAAATGTAATAGCTTCTCCAGGACCATTCCCCAAACTCTGGCTACCTGTTCCAAGGAACAGAGTGGGTTTATTCATCACTGCATCCCCAGCACAATGCCTGGCACAAAGTAGACCTTCAATACATATTTGTTCAATGAGGTTGAAAGAAGAGAAATTCTAGTTATCTTAAAGGTCACTATACAATTCTAAATTGGGGGATGCAGAATACTTTGGACCTTGTACACAAGGACAAACACCACTAAGGTATTATAAAAATGGCCATGGTTTCAGTGTTTCACCCTCCTTGCTGCTGAGTGCCCTTGCCTGAATCTTTCTTATAGAAATGTACATCTTACTCCCTGTAGACTTGTCATGGCTGCTTAATTTATAGTTCAAGCCAGTTCCTGTTTTGGGACTAATAGCAGTGCTCTGTCTTAAGGACTTAAATTTAATTCAAGGTATTTCCCTCATAGAATTCACTTTTTCTTT
This sequence comes from Manis javanica, assembly GCF_040802235.1. Lineage (NCBI taxonomy): Eukaryota > Metazoa > Chordata > Mammalia > Pholidota > Manidae > Manis > Manis javanica. The sequence continues at coordinate 49,143,246 of NC_133157.1, forward strand.
TTCCTGAGAAGCTTCCATTCTGCAGATAATTATCATTACGTTCAGAGAGTCACTGAATGTTAGACCTGGAAGGGCCTTGGGGGGCATCCAGCTGCACCTTTTTATGGCCTTTGTGATGCCCGTACTTGGGTTCTCTCTTCCTGCCAGGTGGACTGGCTGAGTCCACAACATACTGGGGGCATGCATAATGCTAACAGCCCTAGGACAAGGGGTCCTTGTTTATTTAATGAAAACATAATGGTGTAGATCTCACACAACACACTATTTATTTGTGACTCTACATGAGAAAAAGTGTAAGCTACCTATAATATAAAAGCTAGTGACCATTAGCTCTTCAGCTCCATGGCATGAGCAGCCAGAGTCATCTTTCTCTAAGTGATTCTGTTTCACTCTCCTGTTTAACTCCTTTCAGGGGCTCTCCACTGCCTATAGGACATAAACTCCAAACACCTCCACTTACCATACTGGTCTATCCTGGATCTGGCCCCTACTCACCAGCTAACACTAGCTTCCATTTCTTGTCCTTTCCTTTGTGTTCATGCTTTGCCTTCTGCCTGCAACATCTCTTTTCTCTCTTCTTCCCCTGGGAAGCCCTTACTTATGCCTTAACAATTCAGCACAGGCATCATATCACCTCCTCCAGGAAGCCTTCCATCAGTCTCATGCTCCCACTGAAGCCTGTGCCTGCCTCATTCACCGCAGTTACTGCTTTGAAATCTTCCTCCACTAACTGGTAACTATAACTCCTTTAGAATAGGGTTGTGTCTTTGTCTTCTAGTTATGTTTGAGGACCAAATACAAGCAGACTGCTGCACCTGAAGATGCCCAGTGCACTTTCATTTTTTACTGAATTGAGATATAAAACACTTTCTACCCTACTATTTTGTGCAGAAGGTTATCTTCAATCAGTGGTCTATATAGGACTTCCCCAGAGCCCTAGCAGAATTATGTGGTCTAAGGCACTATCTAATTACAGAGATGTCAAGAGAACAGGGACATGTCCCTCTCAGAGCTTAATTGAATGGATTTTCCTAAAGCTGATTCTGTCTTTTCAGAACAAGTCATTTGTGCTTTCAGGGGACATGACAGGATGATAGATTCAATCCCTTGAGTTTTTTACTCTAGATTCATGTAACAATTAAATCTATGCATGCAAAGCAATTTTTAATAACATCAAAGCTCATTTCCCAGAGGTTCAAGGTTGATATAACAGGTGACATGGGAAGGGCGGTCTTTAAGAGAAATGAAGATTGAAGCCCTAAAGCCAGCATACATGTGACATTTACCCTTGTTGATGTCAAAATGCTGCTGGGAACAATTCTCATCACTGGGCCAACACATTCCTGGGTAGAGAAATAACAGAGCCTGCCACTGGGCCAATCAGGTCCCAAAGTTAAGAAACAGGTCTTGGCAGGTTCCTCTGTTGTAACTTGTCTATCAGGGGAAGAAAGGGAAAGACAGTGTGATTATGCATTTGGATTTACCAAGGAGGATGACCATAGTAATAACATTAGCTCTCCAAAAGCACCCAAAAATGGCCTCCAAATCTGGACTCAATTTCTATGGACGCCAGTGAGCTCTGGCACGCTTTTTAACGGTTAGTGTGGACAGAGCCAAAGGCAGTGTATGGAAACTTTGGGAACACAGCAGCAGATAAACTAATATTTAGAGAGCATGTTGAAACAGTAACCCTTAAAACAAGTTGTCAAAGGGAAGGTGCCTGCAAAGCTGTGAAAGCTCCACCAGAAAGCAAATTAAAACATGGTTGTGTAAAAGGACAACACCTTCTGCTCCAGCCATTTCAGGCTAATATAGAAGAAAATTAGAAATTGGAAATCATTTGCTGCGAGTACGCATGGATTTTGTTAGCGTACCATGAAATAGGCATTCTGAAATTTGCTTTTAAAGAGGACACTCTGTGACCTCTACGACGTTTTTCTTAACTCTCTTGTCTCAAACTGGAATTCTCAAACTTATTTTATAGTTCTTGCCGGTTCGAGAAGCCACCCTAAGTCTGAGAGAAGTGATTGGGGTTGGGGCTAGGGGCAGAAACCAGGCACTGTTCCTGGAATTAAGGGCTTTTTTTCCCCCTTCAATGTTTATCTATTCTGCACCACTCAGCTGTTCTCTGTTGCACAGAAATAAAAGTTTAGTTTAAAAAGTATGTTAGAACAAAGCTGCAGAAATTGCCTGGAATTTCCTTCATTCTCAGCCATCTGGCTTTCATTGCTTACTTCTTTCCCCTCCTCCATGTCCGTTTACCAAATCTTTTCAACACACACTGGCCAAGCTATCAAATGCTTATAATTAATAACAGTCATACTCCTTTTTTTTTTCTTTTAAGGTAGTGTTTTCTGGCTTTCCTTGGGCTGTTCATGTCATCGCTAGTATAAACCAGGGAGACGGTCAGGAAAGCTTAATTATTAAGACTTGGTTGAATGAGAGAGAAAATCTAATCAAATCTGAGTTAAGTCTTGAATACAAAAAATTCTGTTTCATTTCAAACTTAAAGGATTTCTCACCAAGAAGTGAAAGGGGGAAAAAGGGAATTTTTCTGAGTGCCCACCAGGATCCTATTTTAGAGCTCAGGAATCTGAGGACCCCGAAAGTATATGATTTCTTGAAGGTCACATAGCTAAACATGACTGGCAGAATTTGAACACAGGTCTAAATCCTCTGGTTTTTATATTGGTGGTCTCAGGGGGTGGGGAAGACCTGTAGGCTATATTATTCAGCAAAAGATCAAGTTCCCGAGCAATATACACAATATGATCCCAATTACAGAGGGAAGAAAGTCTTGTATATTTTAATATGATCATATATGTATATAAATTCCTAAAAAAAAGACTGGAAAGTTATGTACCAAGCCATTAATAGTGATTATCTCTGGGGAGAAGAATTGAGTGGAACTATAGAGCATGGTGGGGAAAGTAGAGCATGTATCTGTCTGTCTTGATTACTTCTGCTAGGCCTCACTTTTAAAGAAAGAATTTTTGTGCATTACTTGTATGATTGTAATGCTCAGGAAGCTTTCTTATTGGGAACAGGAGGCTGACTTCTCTGCTAATAACTGATCTTAGCTCCTTTTTGGACACTCCTCACTTAAGCTTGTCTAACCCACCAGTGGAGGTGGGCAAGGTGGTGGGGCTCCCAGACCCAGATGACTCAGATGGTGGTAAAGGTGCCTAAAGTGATTTTTCTTCCTTGTAATGATAACTTCTTTGCTATCAACTTTGATGCAAAATCCTCATTGTCAGTTCATAAGCAAAAAGGTCCTAATTTCTTCTGGCCAATTTCAGGCAAGGTTGTTAAGGATTAACACCTATCCTCCATGTGCTACCTTCCATCTCTCCCGACAATCAACTCCCTGGGTAATGCTAACAGCTCACCCACTCCCACTGCGTCTACTCCCCTTCTAGTAAAGCTTGCCCCATTCTTATTTTGAGCATCTTTTGCCAATTGTGGCTGCTAATGTAAAGGGCTACTCCTTGCCTATTTAAATTTCAAACTGTTATTTAAAGCCTAAGAGAGGGACTCTAATAATGGCATTTTCAGCACCATCTGGTGGGTGGGAGAGAAGGGATAAGGGGGATGCAGAGCAGAAATAGCATTTAGGGCTTTTCAGCTATCATTAATCACTGAGCCTAAACATCACTACTTCAGTTTGGCCTTAGTCCTTTATGCTTATTTATTCAATAGACACTTAACAACCACCTGCTATGTGTCAGATAATATGCCAGGCACTATGTGAATCGAGAGGAGGATTGAGACATAAAGCTGACAGCAAGGACTTGAAAATCTAGTTCTCCTCAATGGAAAACCACTGTTTTTTTTATGTGCCCTAAAAAAATATGCAGGCATCTGTGGGCTTGCATGCACACACACACACACATGTGCATAGGTGAATTGGAACAATCAGAATACCTCCAGCTTGACAACACACCTTCCTGCTGTGGATAGCTAGGTCTGAGAACGTCTCTGCCTAAACCTGGTGAAAGTTGGATGTGTGCTTCTGATACCAGCTCTGCCATTCACACAGAGTCAGTCAGGAGGAGGTAGATTTAATGTTAGAAAGGCTGCTTTGATAGGACACAGCCTCCAGGGACTTTGGTATTCTCCGTGTGATCTGATAACTCTGATCACATACAAGAGAAAAACAACTTCCTAACTGGCATAGGACTGGCAAACTGAGAAAGCTACTCTTAACCAGCACCGCCTCTCAGAGATATAAGCTCAGTGACAAAGACTAGAAATATCATTTCTGTATGTCTCACAAAAATTACTAATTTTTTTTAACATATGGAAATCAGCATAGACCAAGAGCCCAAAAATCAGTGTACAGAAACTCGGGGTCCATCAGAGGACACCCAAAAATGTGCAGGGAACCTTGGTTCATGAGCAGTAAGAACTGTGAATTAATGATTTAAATTATTCCCAACTGAACAGAAGGTGCTTGGGAAAACAGCACCCATTATGCCTCTACCAAACACATTTCCTTTTCCATATACATCCTACATCAACCTTCAAAAAGAGATTTTTTCCCCCCCCTGATATTATACTGAAATATTCTAAAGGAAAGGCCCCTCCATACATTCCTCACTTCTAAGATGAAAATGTGCTTTGGCTCTTTAATGGGAGATGAGGAGAGTGAGTCATATCAGGCCACTGTACTTTGGCCCTCTTTGTTGTTTTAATTAACAGCAATCTACAAATGCTCAGCGGTGTATGGTTGGCCCAAGAAATGCCTGGTTGAGCCCAGTAGAGATGACTTGCCTGTCAGTCTGACGATTGCTTGGTGGAAAATCAAAGCACTGAGTTTATCTGAAGTAAATGCAATGAACTTAAGCCTCACAAGAGTCCTTTCCCAGGAGTCAATAAAAAGGGCGGAGAGTGAATTTAGCTTATCTAATTTAGCCATAGTACTTGAGGGTGGGGAGTAACATCTTGAGTCCTATTACTCTTGCTGCCCCAGGAAGGGACGGGTTTAGCAGCTGCAAATCCCAGAAGATTTTCAGCTAGTCCCAGGTACTTGCATTGCCTCAGCTCATCACAGCATTTGGATACCATTGCAGCACTAGAATGTGGTGAGAAAGACACTTAGATTTGTTTTTAAAGTGATGGTAAATAAGCAGAACAGAAATTATCCCAATTACCAGTGCACAAAAGCAGCCCTGGTGGTCTAATGCTTCTGCCTACAGTGTAATGAAGAGTCATGGCATGTGTGTACAGCTGGGTCATTCTGTAAATGTGGAAACAGAAAAGGCAGACATCTTGCCCAGTGCCACACAGCTAGTAGGTGACAGAGTTTGGATGAGAAGCCAGCCTTGGGGCTCTTGCAAGCTGTCCATGCTAAAAGCACTCTGCTTTTTCCTCTGAGGGGAGAATGCAGTCAAATAGAAGGGGTTTGTATCCCTTGCCCATGCAGTTAGGTCTTAGGTTCACTCAACTGGAGAACTGTGAGGTTAGGACAGAGATGTAGGACCAGGTTGGACAGGCACAGAAAAGATGTTTCTCAGGATTCCATGCACTGGATCCAGCCCGTGACTCTGTTTTACTGGCTGCTGTTCTCATGGGTTGGGTTCTGCTCCAAGCAGCATTTGATTTTCTGGTTGCCTTGGAGAATGTGAGTGGTCCTCCTCACTTCTACATCTGAGAGGGGAAGCCAGGCCCACCATGCAGATCAGTACATGGGACAACTCTGGCAGTGTCACCGTGAGAGTGTGCCACAATCTGATCTGAGGAGGCCTGTAATCTGTAAGTCCCAGAGAAAGGCATCTAGCTGGCAGAGGAGTCAGACAAGCCACCTCAGCTTGACCAGTAAAACACTGTTAATTCCTAAAGGCAACACACTGCTGTTTACATGCTACTCTACAAAAAGAAGAAAGAGATGAAATATTCAGAAACAGCATTCCCCTTTGCATCTAGGATATGTCCATGTCCAGTCATGTTCTTCACCCCATCATCTGGCTTGGAACTCTGAATTTGGTTCTTTAAACATCTCCCTTTGAAACCAGAATCATAGATGAGATGGTTTAACTTCTACAGAGATTCGCTCCAAAGAAGTATCTGAAAGCAAGTCTCAAGACACCATAAAATAATGTGGAATGAAGCAGTGATTGGACTGATTATGTAAGATTCAAGGTTGGGCAATAATTAGACCCAGGCAGGGCTAAACAATGAAATGCTCTAATTGATTTTGTGCATGTGGGATGACACACGTACCCTGAGCATGCTATAATGAGTCTGCATGCTGTGTGCATATAGATTTCACAGTGGATCAGTTCTACTACCGAGATGCTTCAGTTCCTTATCCCCTGCGATCCACATGCCAATCGATTACTGTGGTGTGAGGGCATGAGACACAGGCTAAAAGGTGGTAAAGACCAGGAAGTGTGGTCAGTTCTTGTTGCCTCCAGGAGAAAGCAGCAGTGTGGCACGTGGACACACCAGCCATGCCACGGGGCTTGTTTCAGTGCACGGAGCCTTCTGGACCCCGAGCATGACCACTGGGCTAGAATTCCAAGGCCCTGGTTTCAATTAAATTTAAGTGGATTTGACTAAAAGTTTGAACTCATGTTAATTGCTTTTCAAAACATTGGTAACAATAAGTGTTCTGGTCTTGCCCATGCTCAGACACACCCAGCCCTGAATAGGCCCCTGGGTAGCAGGCAGGCAGCAAGCCCCTTACCTTGATGGGCAGGGGTCCAAGCTGCAGGATTTCAGTAGCTGCGGGGGCCGGCGGCTGGTCACGCACAGGTTCTCCTCAGCAGGCTCCCGCGTCTGTTTGTTCAGGCAGCTCACCACAGCCTCCTGGAGACCTGTGTGCAAATCACGCTGTCAGGCCAGAGTGGGCATGTGTGCGGTGATGAAGTGTAGACAAGGCAGTGGTGGGAGGTCTCTGGGATCAGTAGGACTCTCGCTGCCTGTTACAGACGGCAGTTTAAAGTCCAGGACTGCCCATCTTGTCAAGCCCTGCTGGCTGTGGGAGAAAGTACTCAAAAGCTCGTGCCCCATGGGGAGGGCAGCTCCCTCAAGGAGGGGAGGCTGCCACCAGTACCACTGAAGTGCTTTTAAAGATGCCACCAAGCTCAGTAGCTGCCAATGCTGAAAAGTGATTATTTAATGCAGAAAGAGGGCAGGGTGACAAGAGAAAATGGCCAAGACCTCCACATGTTACATTTTAACCAACAGATCATCATATTTGGAAGGGATGCCATGAGCCACATTTTAATACCCAACATTCTGTATGCTGCTTTTCTCCTGGGGCCTTGCATCCCTCACTCCAGTCTGTTGGTTTTCTTTTGGTTCTGGTTCATTTTTTTTCATGATTTAGGGCAACTTTGGAAGTTGGAACAAAGAAAGAGAACAAGATGCACAAGGACTACATCCATGGAAAACAATATCCTTACATTCATGGGAAACAGTGTTCCCACTGACACCTGCTGATGTAGTGCTAGTGAAATGAGGGTTTGAGCAGCGACGGGTGCAAGGTCACTTGGCAGGTCTTCCAACGTGGCGTATGGGATCCCTAACGGGGACTCTCATGGAGCAAGGAAACATGTAGCTGTAAGGTAATGGCCAGGCATTTGATTCTGATGCCCACACTTAGAACAATAGTCAAAAGCCATAGGTTGTGTATTATCAGCCTGGTACCAAGGTAGAGCTTGACATGTATCATTTAATCCTCTCAACAATTCCATGAGGTAAGCACTATTTTCCCCAGTTTACAGACAATAAAACAGAGGCATGGAATGGTGGGAAGTTTTGCTCATGTCATACAGTTGATAAATGGTGAGGCTGTGCTTTAGTGACTGACAGCATTAACATTTAAAAGTACTAGGAGGCTGTTGTATCTGCTGGAGAGCTTCAGGAATAGCCTAGACATTTGTCTGGGATAATTTCAGCAGAGGTCAGTGTAAGGAAGAGGCGAGACAGGTCATTCTGGATAATATGCTTTCAGTCATACATAGCTACCTATGTATATACAGATGTGCACGTCTAAAGATATCTATCTGTAGTCAAATATTTGTATACAGTTGTAGTAGAGTATGTGACAGTCTGTGTAATTAGTTTTATATATAAATTACATACACATTTGTTTTTATTTTCTGCCTTGCTTTGTCAATTAGGAACTAATCTAGGACAGCTGACACTTTGCTTATTAGAACTGCTGCTTCCCTCTTATCTCCTTGATGTTTCTCCAAGAACTCATCACCCCGACCAACAGGCTAATGCTTCCTAAGGTGATGTTGCACTTACTGAGACAGTTCACTCAGTGAGACCATCATATAAGAAGTGGCATGTTAAAGCCAGAACCCGAGTTCCTTTCTTTCTTCTTAGTAAGTCTGATAAGTCAAACATTTAAAAAATTAGTCGCAATATTTACCCTGTGGCCAGGAATATAATTTTCCTTTTTTTCTAAGCTTTCTATGAGCTTCACAATTTCACTTAAACATACCGTGGCCAGTTCAGGGTGGAACATTTGAGATTTGTACTAGATATTCAAGTCACTCCACCATATCCCGTAATGTTGACTATAGGGCGGTGTTCTCTTGGTTGCAGCTGGGATGAGCCATTTGAATTTCATGGTATAATGATAAAGCAAAACATTTCACATGAATTGCTGATATCATCACAGATACTTCCCACTGGAATAGTCTGGCATTATTAAGGTAGGGACGACAAGGGGCTGGATGAAGCTGATTACTCCATACAGAATCGAGAGTGGTGATTATGTTAGAAATTACATTTTAAATTCACTGACTGTTTAAAGCCAAGAGATTCTAAGTGTTGCTCTAAAATAAAATGAATTTTTGCCCTATGCAGCTACTGAACACCTTATGAAGCTGGGTTGGTGATCTGAGGCAGGAAGTGACCACAGGGCTTGTCGTTAACCTTACTTAAAGTGCTTCAGGTGTATGAGTGAGGACTTGTGAGCTCCTTGTTTATATTATGTGCATTCTTTTAGGAGTGCAAGGAACAAGTGCAGCAAGTGCTGAAGACTCAAAGCACCTCAGTAGTGTCTTCTTTTAGCTATGTGGAACACAAATTTACCTGACCCCAGACCAATAACCCTAGCTCAAGATAAAAATCACTTTTGGGGTGAGTGAGTGCAGAGATAAGGAAGCATTCTTGAGTTACTAAATTCTGATCTAAAATATTGTAAAACAAATGTATTTGGCCTCTGCAATGCTGTGCGTTAAATGTCTATGGCCATAGGGGCTGGTTGCCTCAGCATTCCTAGGTGGGGCCTGAGTGGTGGGGGCTGACTGAGGACAGAGTGGTGCGATAATTAAGGAGTATCTGGGACCAGCCCTGCGGTCAACACACAATACATTTTTGTGGCATGACAAGTCTAAAGGGCAGGGCTAGACATAGGGCAATTTAGGCTAAGGGGAGGTGGGGATGGGATGGCTGGAGGAAGGGACACGGAGTGAGGGCACTGCCTGGAATGGGGCGGTGAGAGGTTGGAAGAGAGAGGCAGTGTGAGTATTTCACCTGTGAGTTCACAGGATAGTTGGCCCTGGGGAGTCAGGCCAGGATGTGAAAAGTTAGCCTCCCCAAGTTTGTGCTTTTTCCAAACAGGCTACTATATGCACTTAGAAGGAAATTTTTAACTAACACAGAGTACATGTTTAAAGTACAGTACTTTATGACTTTGAGTTTTGTTCTTGACAGGAGCAAAAGGAGAGAGGATTCAGAAAAGAGCAATAGGTACAAGACTTCACCTTTCCTTCCTTCTGAAGTAGATTTCAAGTTTTCCTTTGGCTTGATTTTAATATTGATTTTTACCACCTAGGAGTTCAATGGAATAAAGGTGTTCGGGTTCAAATCCACTCTCCTTGCCACACCTATTAGTTCACATGTGGGAAATTAAAACATAACAAGGAGATGATAGTGTGACACAGGACACGTATCTGAACAGGTTAGGGTCCCTTTCAGTCTTCCAGAAAATGGAATTTTTCTGTGTTTATATATCCGAGAACAGCATAATTGTTGCATGATAGTTGACAACAGCATGGGGAAATGCAGCCACCACTACAGCCTACATCGCTAACAGTTCCTTCTGCCCACTACCTCTGCTAGGTGACAGGTTACTTCTGTGTCTGTCCAATTTCATCTCTGGAGATTGCAAAGACAATAAAATTAGGCTGACCAGCCTTACAACCCAAAATTGATATAAAATCTGTTAATCCTGCACATTTTTGATTGGCTTCAGTCAGGATGATTAAAATTATATATGACCTTGTGGGTTATATTTTGGTGAAAGATCAAAGTTGATATAGCAATTAAGTGTGACTGCCAAACACTTACTTGAAAATATACATGTCCCATAGAGCAAAATAATTTTTTAGTGTGTACAGGCATCACATGGACCTTATAACCCTGGTGTATTTTCAACACTTTGGAATTTTTAACTCTATCATTTTAGGCATAAATATATTCTCTTGGCACAGGGACATACCTGTATGTAAGTGTGCACAGTTGCTGACAGTTAAAGACCTAAGACATTTCAGCAGCTTTACCCTATCTTGGATATAGAGGATGTACAATTTATGTTATGCAATGATGCTGAATTCCAACAGGTAGAGATCAATTGTATAGCACACATCTAAATCTGATTTCCAAATCAGTGTCTTCTGAAAACATTTTAAATTAAAAACATTCCACATACTCTTTATGCTTTGAATTTTATACCCTTGGTTGATCAGCAGAATGGTCAGAATCTTAAAGATAAACATATCTGGTTATTTATATATTTCATTACTGAGTCTGTATTTTCCATCTGCTCATAAACTTCCAGGTTTGACTTATAACTGAGAACCATAAATATTTTTTTTTCTAAGTGCATTTATTTTAGACTAGAGATAATGATTATTCAGTTCAGGTGATCATGGAAATTGAGGATAAACACATACCATCTGAACTTTTGAGTCATTCATTATAATGGAAAGAGGCAACTGTAGCCACTGGCTGTGACCTTTCCACCTGACCTCTCAGCTCCTGTCTGGGCTCAGAGATCACCATAGCTTATTTAACACTTCTCCCTTGTTAAGCTTGGAAGAAAAGACGTCCTCCATGTGTGTGGACAACACCATAAGAACATACATCAGCTGAGTTCCAGGAAACTCTCCCAGAATCACATGGAAAATTTTAGGTTTTAAAATAACAGGGCTCTCCATTAAAACACTTTAGAATTCCATGGTTTGAAATTGGAAGACTTAGAAACAAACAAGAACCTCATGGTCAAAACTATTAAACACTTACTAAAAGACCTGATGGAGAAGTCAATTCTTTGCTAGTACTTGTTCCACTATTCATTGCTTCTCAACTACGTGAGAATAATTTGGGCACATTTGCTCTTAACATTCTAAATAAGGACAAAAGATGCCTTTCTGAAAGTCATGGTTTAGAGAAGATTTCTGGGAAATAATTTTAATATTTCTTTATACTGATGAAGTAAGAAACTTAACTGGGAATAAAGAACCTTAATGTGCCAAAAGGGGTTACTGACAGCCAGTAAGAAGGATCTGGCAGAAAACCAGCCAGCATGTCCTCACCTATCACAATCTCTCTTGGGAGTAGGGTTTGGAGACAGTGGCAGTACGAATTTAATGTATTCCCTATAGTGGTAAGAAAGATCATAATCTTGAAGAATTGACTTCAATGTCTTTGTCTCTCACTACAATCCCATTTGTAACACCTAAAATAAAGAGCCACTGGCCCTGATATCACCATAGAATATATCTAACAGAACCAGGTCAACCAACATACATGGAAATACTTAACATTAGTTCAATAATATTCACAATGAGAAAGCTTCAGGAATTCTCTAAGTGCTTAAAGAAGTGTGGGATGATGGAAATACTCTAGACAGAAATAAATAAATAGAAGGCCTAGTCCAGGCTGTCACTCACTATCTGTGTGATTTTGAACAAGTCGCTCAGCTTCTTTGTACCTTAGTTTTCTCATCTGTGAAATGGCGGTGGCTTCAGACTTTAAATTTCTCTCCGGTTCCAGGTAACCAGTGTGTTAACTGCCATTTAATACACCCTTCCCCTTTGTGACTAGATATGACTTTGGAAAATCAACTAGTAAATCAGAGGGACTACAACCTCTTCTTGGGAACAGCAGAATGTTTTGTCATTTTGGGTCTTGGTCCCCACCACATGCACTGAGGCAAGGGCATAGATAAATAAAACTGGATGTTGAGAGCATTGCCAAGTCAGTGTCAACTGTGTTTCTCAGTCAGAAATGCTAGGATATATTGTGAAATATCAGAATGACAACTGAAAGTAAAAGCATTAGCTGTGCTGGCCACTCACAGCTGACAGTCTGAGAGCCACTCAAGCCCAAAGAGAAATACATCTGTGTTTCATTCAGTGTGCTTTACATTGAGAACAGCTTCCTCCCCTCTCCCCTGCTTATCATTCCTGGACTAGAGGCAGTCACATGACACAGGGAGAGCGGATACAGAAAAGGACACAAAGATGGTGGGGATCTGTGCCAGAGCCCCGCTTCTTACCTCCTCCACAAGACTCGGAGCACTTGGTGAAGCCCTCATACTCCCAGTCATACAGCTCATCAAAATCCTGCAGGCTGCCAAAGAGGCCCTGTGTCTCTTCTGGGTGGAACTCGGGAACTTCCCCGTTGCACGGTCCTGTGTAACAGGAACGCTGGGATGCCGGCTTGGGCCCTTCACATTCGTCAACAGGCAGGTCAGCCACCGACTGAGAGAAAGACAGGAGCACCTGGCACCTGACTGTTCGCACCTGGGTCCCCAGGCCACAGGTCACGGTGCAGGCTGACCAGGCCTCAGGGATGAACCTGCAGTCAGCAAGCAAACAAAAGGGCAGGATGAGGAGCCCCAGATGGGAGATGGTGGGGTTTGCGAGGGGCCGCATAGCACCTGCCCCACAGTTCAGTGCTGTCACAGGAGGTGCTCAGGGCTCTGCCGCCCTGTCCTGCGATGGGCGCTTCGCTTTAGTTCACAAACTCATTTGCCACTCTTTCTGGATTGGTTTCTTTGTGAGTGTCATATGAACTCCCAGCTGCAAGGCATTCCAGCCACAGGCCACCTGCTTTCTCTCTGCTTTGCACCCACAGAGGCAGCTCTTCAGAGCAGGGGATTGGTGGTTTCTTCTCACTCGCTCAAGAATCCCAGCACTTGTGCCTCCTGCAAGATGCTGGCTATTCTTACAGCAGACTAATACTGATATTAAAACTATAACAAAATAAGCCCTTGGAGATATTTAAGGAAGTATTTTTTTTAGTCTGGATCTCATATTCTGTAACTTTCTTTGCTTTTCTGCTCTATGTGCTTCCCAAGATTTATTTATATGTGGAAAGAGGTTTTTTTTTTGTAAGTTTCCAAGAATGGAGCAAAGTCTTGTGCCTCACACATTCTTTGAATTAGTCTGGACTACGGTCCTTTTTATATCATGGAGAAAAGCTGTGCTACAAATTTAAATCCACAGGCATGTCACCGTAAATGAGAGGTTCTGCATTCATATGTCTGTTTAGGAGCTTCCACCCCCCAAGAGAAGCCACACTAGTGAGAACCTAGTTTTTCTATGAGTTTCTCTAGAATGTAGGACACTATTCAAATTCCAAAACAAGGCTTTTTTCCCCCCTCCCACTAATCAACAATGGCCATAATTGCAATGACCTTGAGAGGGGCCTAGGGACAAAACCTGGAGGGAACCACTCTCATTTTCAAAAAGTTAGGATAATAATCTGGAGGAAGAATTTTGGAATAAAAATTTTATTTTTCCACGACGCTACTGCTTTCTCACACAGAGTCATGCTGAGGTGGCATGCAAGTCTGGCTCCTTAACCTTGACTTTGGCAGAAAAGGGAAGAACTGATAAGATAGTTGTAGCATGAAGTTCTAGCAAGCGCAAATGGTTCATATCCAGTTTAAGGCAACTGAAATTCTAACATGAAACCAATTCAAGTTTTCAAACTGGAAGTTGCTCAATAAGGGTGCTTCTCAGGCCTGAGCCTGGGCTGTGTGCGGAGCCCGGGGATCTGGTGGGAGAGCCACATGTACCCCCAAGCAGCTCATAATGTCAGGAGGCATGGAAGGAGTCCCTTCAGCAAGGACCCCATGCTTGCTACTTTTGCAGATCCATCTCCTAGGACGGAATGAAGGTCACATACAACCTGGATAGGAAGGAAGGGCCACCCAAAATTATTTGTAAGAAAGTTTCATCACAAGGTCACCTCCCTCTCTTATTTCTGAATTATTGATTCCATCTTCTGGCACGTAGGGAACGTGGGGGAAAACAGCATCCTCAAAGATTAAAAAGTCTCCTGTTTAAATCATGCTACCTATAGGAGCTTTCTAGAAATATAAAAGCAAAATCTGCAATCAAAATAATTTTATCCCTCTTATCACACATTCTCATAGGTCTGCCTAGCTTCTGGAACAAGAATCATGACAAAATATGAGCACTGAGTTTTACGATCCAGGTATATACATAAAAGAAAATGTATACTAAATTCCTTTGAATATTAAAGAAAAAAACCAAAAGCAAATAAGTCTGCCAACTTTGGTAATAACATGATGAATAATGCTTCTTTAATAATGTGCTGGTGAATTTTGTTTTCAAAAAGAAAAAAAAAATGACAAGAGCTCAAAAAGAATTGTGCCGCATCAGCTTTTCCTATGTTGGAAAGGTTATTGTTATTCTCCAATAATAACTCTCAATGACCATTAGAAGAGAACAAGGATCAGCTGGCTTTCTCTGTAAAGGGTCAGATAGAAGATATTTTCTATTATGTGGGCTATGTTTGTGGGTCTCTGTTGTTCCAACCTCTCAGCTCTGCCAACCTACTGTGAAAACATTCAGAGGCAAGGTGCAAACAGGTGCATGCCGCAGTGTTCCAGTAAAACTTAATGGGGAATGGGGATGGGAAGACTGGTGGAAGGGTCTGAATTTCGCCTCTGGGCTGTTGTGTTCCAACTTCTTCTATAGGATGTTTAGTGGAGATACCAGGCACACTGAGATCATAAATATCTCCAAGCTGATTTTAGATCTTAGGTTCCATCTTTTCCCACATATATAAGCTTATAAGAATGACAAGTAGCTAAATTGATTTGCTTATGCTTTATCTCCCAAAGTGAGTCTCAGATGAAATCTAGAATATAAAGGATGCACAAAACAAAACCTTCAGTTCTCCTTGCTTATACTATCCATCACTTTGCATTTGATCTCTTTCTACTGTGAGCAAGATACAACAAAAGCACACAGAGCAGAAAGGAAGCTACTGAAGCCCCATGAACTGTTGCAATGGTTGAAACTTGTGTTTTTTTAAGCAGCATCAAAATGAAGTGTGTGTGTGTGTGTGTGTGTGTGTGTGTGTGTGTGTGTGTGTGTGTGTGTGTGTGTGTGTGACTATGTGGACACTTAGGGTTAATAGCAAAAACAATAAACTTCTACTTTATGTTTCCCAAGTGAGAGTCTTATCAAATGTCAAATAGCCTTACGGGCTTATCTCCCAACCCACTATTCTTAGGTCTTCATCAAGTTCACACCAATTAAAAACAATTTGCCTTTTAAGTGGTGCTGTCTTTTGGCAGTCATCTTCATTTCTCTAGTGCATACGCTGCATGATACAGCATATTCTCTCTTGTTGAAAGCAGGAGATTATATTTCAAAAGAAAAATATCTAATAGTGCAAATAGCCAAATGAATAGTATCTGTTTTTCATATGAAACTTTTCCCCACATCCCTCCATCTCCCAGCTCTGTACTGACTAACTTGAGCTTTCTGGCCACAAGTGGGAGAAAGCAAGGTCAGTGAGAGGGCAGGCAAGTGAGCCAGGAGGTTTAAGCATAAGGTTTAAAAGACTCAATTTGAATAGTACTTGCTGAGTTAGAACCTTTAAAGTGGGACCTTTAAAATGGAGTCAGTAGGTTTAAAAAAATATTTTGATGCACAAATGTGCACTGAAAAAGTTCTTATTATTGAAGTTTGAGTAATTTTCAATTTTTTTTTGTAGCAGCCCTAGATGGGAAGAACGGGATAAGAGAGTTCTTTAAAAGATGGATTTGAACTTCAGAAAATCTTCCTATCTCTAAGAATTTTTTGTAAGAAGGCAAATAATATGTATCTGTCTGGTCTCCGATTTACAAAATTAATTGTTCATTAACAAAAAGCTGATCCTTTAATTAGAGTTAATACTATAGTCCTTTTATGAAACAGAAAAGAGTAATAATCAAATACACTTGTAAAATCCCACAGTGGTTTAGTTTATTTGTGGCTATTATGGAGTCAGAAGCATAGACTGAAACAATAAAAACAATCACTTCATTAATAATAATGCTCAACAGAAACAATTCACTATTGGTTAATTAGTTTCATGTCACTGCAGACATTAGCCACAGGTAGGCTCTAGTTTAATGCACACATGGTCTGTAACTAAGATATTTAACTTTACCTTTTTGCCCCTTATTTTCCTTTTTCCTCCTTTCTCATACACATTTTTGTTTAAAAATTCATTGGGATTATTCAAAATAAGAGTAATCTTGTTCATAAGGTATATATTATATGTGTAGACTATATAATATATACTTATATATTCAAAATAAGAACAAATCTTATTCTTAGAGCCTCATTCTCTAGTTTAAAAATGCAAACTGAAACTTTCAGGAAATCACATCAGAAATACTTAATTTTGGTTTACTTTTCAATTTTATTACATCTGAGTTATAAGTTGATAGGGGCTGTGGATTTCTGTTCCCTCTTTGTTTTGGAGTACGTTTGTGTGTGAGAGTGACAGGGGAAAGGGTGGAGGGAATGAACCAAACAGTGTAGGAAAAAAATATTATGAAAGACTAAAATGAACCCAAAAGATTACTGGGTATCCTGGTAAGGGCATCCTTCCTAGTTATTGCAATCTTTCATTGACTGTGAGCTATTTTGCCACTCTATAAACTGCAGAAAATGGATAATGCAAATGATTCTTGCCCACAGAAATGCAGATTGTGTCTAAGGAATGCAATTGATTCCTGTCCTTTGGAAAGACCCATTTTGCATCTCATTGTAAATTCAATGCAGCCTTCTTATTTGCCTAAACATGCATGGTTCTTGAACTTTCCTTTGGAATTGGTTGTAACATCTTCCTGATTCCCTCATTAATTAATGAGGTAAATAAAGTCTTTGAAAGATGTTCATTTTATATTTGCATGAGAATCATGCATTTTCCTCTTTCTAAAATTTTATCATTTAGCTAATGGCCATAGAGGGATCTGGAAAAATAAAATATCGTATAAGTAATTCTACCCTACCCTAGATTAACCAGAAAGTCTTCTGCATAAATATGTCATTGGGGGTCAAAAATCACCAGGTGTTATTGGTAAGATATTAGTCCATCCTGCCTCATCTAAGTTTTGATCCAATCTTTCTTTCTCTAGTCCTTTTTTTCTTTGGCTTTAAAAAGTTGGTTGTTCTCCTGGTTCTGGGCAATCCTTGAGACATTTAGGAAAAGGTACAGTTACCTAAATGAAAGCTGGGCATTTTGGCATTTGGATATATGAGAAAAAAATTGCTGCTGGGTGGGAAGAAAATTGGAAAAGGGAACAAGAAACACCTTCTTTCATCTAAGTCTCAATTTTACAATGGGATCAAAGGCTTCATGAAAAACTTTTTAGTTACTTAATGTCCCTCAAATTAAAAAGGGAAGATTTTGTAAAACTCTTCAGAATAAGTAAACAAACAAAAACTTTGGAATGCTCCAAAGGAAGGCAGCTCTTTAACTGAATTACTTAGAAATTTTAGAATTCCTTGTAAAACCCATAATAGCAAGACAACCTTAAAATGATTATTTAAAAATACAGCTCAAGCATTAAAGTTTTGGGAGAACACTTTTCCAAAATATGCCTCTACATTCACTCAGAACCACACCTAAATCATTCCAAATAAATGAGAACCTAACTTATTGTGAAAGATTTTAGTCAAGGATACTTGATCTGAATGTGGAATTATGAAAATATTTCTCAACTGCTGTTGTTAGCTTACAGCTCTCTGGAGCTGCAAATAATTCATGCTAGTTATGCAACTCATATTGAAGTCTCTGAGCAAAATTCTTCAAAGGGGTCCAGGACACCACCCCAAAAACAGCTGACAGCACCACTCTTTTTTTTTTAATAGGTTCCTCAGATCCTTAAGTATCATGTCTGGATTGTGAGGTTCTTTAGCCCTGTAAAGTGCCCCATGAGAAAGAATGATCACAACCAAGAATAGAATGAATCCTAGAGATTAAAATAATAAAACAAATGACAATTATGATGCAGCCACCAACATAACTACTGGGAAAACAAACTTCAGTGACAGTCCCACTTCATGCCCCTAAGCAGTAATAAATAAATAAACGTGAAGGACGGACACAGTTCCGAAATGCACTTAAAGGCAGTGCTGAGAGAACGATACTCCGTGGCATTTTCCAAGTAGTAGACTTCATTTTCTCATGATAATGATGCCCTTTTGGGTTCTTTGAGAGGCAGCTGGCTTCTGCAAGAATGCCCTCAGGACTTTCTTGATGAAATGCTCAGGTCTACAAGTGGGGAAGAAAAGCTGACTGTATTAATGACCACGTTTTCCTTCCAAGGAGACTTCACACTAGAAGGAAATACTGTGGGGGATCAGAGTTCTCTCAAAGTTCTGAGACAGACTACCAGGCTCTTTGAGGGCATAGGACCTCCTGTCTGAGGACTCCGTCAAGCTCGTCTTGTAGTTCTGACCTTCTCTGACATGGTTCCAGACAAGACATTAGAAGGGGTCTCACTCACTAAAGGAGGGATGCTGTTGACCCTTAGGAGGTTGTGCTTCTGAAACAGTGAGAAAAAAGCTGGTGGGAGGACAGTTAATAAACGGTTTCTAAGAGCGCTGGCCCTAACTTGCCTCCCTTCCCACAAAGCCAGTCCTCAGCTCTCTTGTTCCCAACAGCATCCAACACACCGGGCAATGCCTTTCTTCTGGAATCACGCTCTCCTCTGGGCCTACAGGACACTAACCTCTCTTGGATTTCTTTCCTTTTCTGGTGACTTGCTTTTCCTCCCCTCAAACTCTAAATGCGGCAGCGCCTGGGAGCTCAGATTGCTGCTGTTTTCTGATGTGTCCTTCAGTGATTCTTGGTTTCAAACACTACCGATGTGTGGGCAGCCTCTGAGTATTTAATCTTTAGACTTCTTTTCCTGAGTTTTATAACCAAACTTTCTTTGGTAAGATTTGGGATAGAGAGCCATTTACTCTTGGAAAGGAGTGAACACTAGTTTAATATAATTCATCTACCAAAAACTTATTAAGGGCTTTTTAGGTGCCACACACTATTCTAAGTACTTTAAACATAAAAGGTGTTAAATCTTTTTTTAACAACCTGATTGAGATAAGAACTATTATTATCTTCACTTAATATATAGGTGACGAAACTTAAGTGTAAGTCAGTCACACAGTTAGCAAGGTTTCAAGTGCTTGTCACCACTACCCATTGCTCTCTCTCCAGCTTGACATTTTTCCTTTGATATTTCAAAGGCATCTGCAGCTGAAAATGTCAAAAATGGAGCTTTTGATTTCCCTCAGTGTCCTATTGCTCTTCCAATCTTCTCCATCCCAGGAAATGATTCTAATGGCCATATAATTGCTCAAGTAAAAATTCAGGAGTTATTTGTGGCCCCTCATTTTCCAACTACTTCCACATGATTCCCAAATTCTATTAATTCTCCCTCAAAAATATTTCTAAAACTCATTTACAGCTCTCCATCCATACCACCTTGTTATAAAAATAGTTGCAACAATGACAAAAATAGTAACAGTTGCTCATGCTTTCTGATGCATTTTAAGCCTTTCTATCTTTTAACTATATATTGTTAGGAGGTAAGTATTGGTATAAACATTGTGAAATGGGCAAAAGAGATGATTGGTTGCCCTTCCAGTGGAGTGCTGGCATTGCCCTGCTGACTTTCAGGAGTTGGCTATTCTATGGACGTGTGAGTCTTTGTCATCAGCTAATTGATTTTGCAACTCTGTACAGATAGAAATTTCCTTGTGAGTGATGGTACAAATGGTCCTTGTCCAAAGTGATGGAATTTTTTCCTGTTCATGTTAATGCAAATAATTTGGTAGAAAATAAAAACTTTTCTGATTCCAATTCTTGTTTGAACTAGTTTTAGCATCTTACTGGTCCTCTCAATAATGCATGAGTCAAAAGAAAGAAGTTGATAGGTGCTCATTGTATATTTATATGAGTCATGATTTTACTTCTTTGAAAGTTATATTTTAACAGTACTACTTTCATACTGATTTTCAAATGCTAAAATCGAGACACAGAGATTTCCAAGGTCATGCTGCTAAATAAACAGCAGAGTCAGGATTCAAACTGTGGCCGTCTACTCCAGGAACCATGCTCTTCATCACCTGACCGTACTGGCTCTGAGGCTGCACACAAGCCATGATCACTGCAGCTACTCTCTCTCTCTCCTGGACTATCACAAAAGCCACTGGTCTGTTTTTTTTTCTCTGTTAACCCTTACCAATCCATTCTTCACTTGTAGCCAGGGGAATCTTAAAATGTAAAGCTTTCAGTTGTTTCCCTCTAGATCCAGAAAAAAGCCAAACTCCTTAAAGGTTACATCCTGCCATTCTCCATCCTTACCTCCTGTCTTCCTGCAGTGTGTGTAATTCCTTCTTGTCTGAAAGTCTCGGCATCTCTGGGTCACTCCCTGGGTGACCCTCCTCCCTCTCTCAGAGCAGAATAATTTCCACTCATCCTTCGGGGCTCAGCTGACACGTGCCTCT
Organism: Manis javanica; assembly: GCF_040802235.1. Taxonomy (NCBI): domain Eukaryota; kingdom Metazoa; phylum Chordata; class Mammalia; order Pholidota; family Manidae; genus Manis; species Manis javanica. The sequence goes on from NC_133157.1 coordinate 49,164,047, forward strand.
CAAAGAAGGCTTCCCTGGCACCCAGACCTACTGGGGTCCCGTCAGGCTCTCTTAGAGCACCTCTTCATTTTCTCATAGCAGTTCTCTGTTTTTGAAAATCAAGTATGAATTTTTTATGTATTAATTGGTTCCCTCAGTAGACCAAACCTCTATGAAGGCAGAACTTTGCATTCCAGACACTCAAATATGTTTACAAATGAATAAATAAATGGATAAATAGGAGGGTAAGAGTTGATGTTATAAGTGACTTGGTACTGGGCTTGATTTGAGCCCAAAGACTGAAACCAAGCTAGATAAAGAGGCAATAGCCTCATAACGCAAAGAAATTAAATCATGTCTCCCAGTTCCAGGCATTGGCATGAGGAAACAAAAACCTTCTCTGGCTGTAGGAGTTCCTTTTGGTCTTTTAAAAAGTTTTTGTGTCCAAACTTAGCTATAGTGGCTGTTATTCATTTTATATTTCCCATAGTTGAACTTAAGCAGTGTGTGCTGGCCTCATTTCATCTTGAAGGGGTCTTGGGTTATCATGTAGCTTGAGGCAAGTTAAAATTCTGTGTCTATCACACTTCATTTAGTGTCAATAAAAAGGCTACTGTATAGAAGAAAGGATCTTTAGGCTTTAAGCCAGTGGCTGCCTTCAGTAGTTTATATGTGCCTCAGGTCTGCCAAGGCCTTATCCTACCAGCAGGTACCCAACACTGAAGGGCTCTGGAGCATTCTGGACTTGTTTCTAGGTTAGAGGAGCCCAAAGAAAGCTTCTGTGTATTTGATACATTCCACATGCACAGAGTTTAGGGAAAAAGAGAAGATGAGCCACTACCTGTATGTAGCAGATATAAATGGGACCAGATCATTCTCTTTACAAATGAAAAATGAGGGTATGACACTTGCTTCAGAGCATGTTTCTCTCTCATTGCTTTTCTGATCTATTAGATAGAACGTGATTTAAAGATTAGGGTTTCCTTGAGGCTAGTCTGATTGTTTAAAAAGCTACGTCCCAGGCACTAAAATGCCATTATAGTTTCCAGTGCTATTAATGCATTTGTAGTTCTCAGCTTAGTCCTATGATATAGTTTTTAATGCAGATCATCTTTCCTGATTTTGATAAAAATCTACAATATTATAAACTCAGAACACTTTCCACGAGCTGTTTGTTCTTTATGTGGAGTGAAATCCATTTATCTTGCAGTTTTGTAAAGGTTTCTTTCCTTTAATTCAGCAAGTCTAGCAAAGCTTCCCAACGAAAAGTTTAGTCATTAAAAACGACCTTAATGGACTTAACATATATTGGTGGTGACAGGGTCCATGCTTTATTTTGGCTCACACAGATCCCATTAATTTGTCTTTGTCACTCTCTAGGGCTCAGCAGAGCAACGGTTCAGATTTAGCTTTCTGAAAGTAGCTACAGAATGGGCAATAAGTGGGGACTATAGGAAGGGCTGACAAATTTAGAACTTCTTGGTTTGCAATAAAGGTTTTTTTGGTGACTACATAAAAATGACTCTGTCTTCTCTCTTGAATTTGTATTGAATTTTCTTGGCACATTCTGGGGGCAATCTATGGGGGTCAGCTGAATTTAACGCATTGTTGAGAGAGGATGCTTGTCCACCCAAGCATTTTCTAAACTTTTCTGATTAACTTTGGCATTCTCTATAGATCCCTTTTTATTCAAATAAGGGTAACTAAACTTTGTCCCTCGGGATCAACTCTGCGCTAAAGTCAAAGTGTGATGCTTACAAGTGAGTCTTCAAAGAGACTCAGAGTATAGCAGAGAGGCAGGGAGGTGGTGTTAGCTGGGGAACCAGTGCCTGAATTTTGAGTTAAATAGTACTTCTCACTCCCATTCCATTAGGTACAATGCATATAAGACAAATACAACTTCTGCCTTGACTTCTCCATTTGTAAATGAGTGACTGTTGTACATTTTTACTCTCTTACACATTGTCTAGGAAGATGAATGATGCTGGAAAAGGCCCAATCATAAGACAGTTAACACATACAGACAGCTTCCTGCATGTTAGTGATTGTGCATGTGTTAACTTACTCCTCACATAACTCTATGCTGTATGTACCATGATTATGCTCATGTTACAAATGAGGGAATTGCAGCCTATAAGGGTAAGTGACTTGCCCAGGGTCCTCTGCTGCTTGTGGGGGATCCAAGATCAACAGCTAGGCAGTCTGTCACAGGAGACCACACTTTTCAGCACTGTGTACATTGCTGCTCTGTATGGAAGTGTGATTGATAATTAAACTGCGTTTTACTTTGATCCCAGCAAGGCTGTACCCTTGTTTGAGCACACACACAGACAGACTCACCCCTCATCAACTCACATAGTTGGCAGCATGACTGTCTGAAAAACAATTCAAATTTTAGGAAATCATCTGTGGTTCCTATAGCCTGTTTTCAACATATAGACAGGAATCACTGAGGTGCATATACTGATATACAATAGCTGATCATTTGCTATACAAAATGATCCAGTAATCTTTCCCCGAGTACTAGTTTGGAGTCCCAGTCAGATTCAAATTCTATCACAATCTGCCAAACTTCAGTTATATCTACATCGCCTTAACATCCCCCAACAAATCTTTCAGTGTATAATATATCACACTCTTTCATTTATTTCTCGCATTTGTGAATTACCATATACTAGCATAACTATTCTGATAATTTAGCTTGGAGAAACATATGGCAGTGGAGAGAATTTGGGAATTCAATAAATAATTCTCCTACATACCTTTTTAAATCAATAACACTACCATGCTGTGTATCCCGGATATCAAATGGCATTACTTAAAAAAAGCTAGCTCATTTGTTCAGTCTGTGGATAATTGGCCAATATTCAGCATTTTGTTACAGTTCTATCATTTCTGTGAGAAGAACACACTCAAGGTTTCTTGAGGGCAAGGACTACTGGGTTTATTTTTATAGTAACTACTCCTGATACAAAGCATGGCATGGAGCAGACGACTTATGAGCACATTTAGCTTCTTTCATTAAGAGGCATGAAAACTTAGCAGGTCCAGTGACTCTTCATTGTTGTCTGAAGTACATAATCAGCCAGAGAACTTACACAAATCATTCTGCTGTTGCAGAGGATGTAATGACTTGGGTAGATGGGGAGCAGAAAGGAAGGAGCTGGAAAAGAGAGGTCACAAAAGTTACAGGGACAAAGCGTGGCCAGTGTGAGGCTTCAGCTCTGCCTTGTACTAATTCTCAAAATCAAAGGCTTTTGTACTTTTTTATCCTGCAATTCTAATGCTCAACCTTGTTCTGCTTGAACACCTTTTATGTTGGCTTAATGATCTGCAAATAGTGTTAAAATTTCTCAATCTTAGGTGAGATGACTCTTGACTCTTAAGAAATATATCTGTGTGTACATACACACACATACATATCTATATCCACCAATGTAAGATATTTCTTTGATTTTCTGTGGCCTGAGATTCACAAAGAGACTGTAATTCAGGCATTTTGTATTGAGGATATAAACAGCAAAACTATCTGGATCCATTACTGATGTTTGATTCCCTAAATATTCTTTGGGGGAAAATATAAAAACACATGTCACACAATTAACATTTCTAGCCACTTAAAAAAAATGAATTCACATCATTCTTAACGACTGAGTTAAGCCATCCACATTCTCAGACAACCTAGTGGATATAAATATGGACTAATGTAAATGTATGCTTAAATATTATGTATTTAAATCCTATTTCTAACAAGGTAAACAAGGCATTTCATGACTGCAGGGTCTCCATGGTGACTCTTATTGGCTTTCCTTTCTGTATCTAATTCCTTGTGGGTTCCGTTCACACAGATGCATGACAGGAATTTCTCTTTGCTTCTCTTATTGAATCAACCCCATCTCTAAGCTGATGCCATCTGGCATCCAGATATTACTTCTGCCTTCTGCCTGCTTTGCTTTTCCTTAATCTTCTTCCTTTTTTAAATGGCTCACACCAAGATTATTTATGGCAATATATTTAAGGCCAGGTATTGTGTTGAAGCACAAAAATGTTTTTCTAAACCATGTAGTAAAGCTGTTAACTCAAGATATTTTAAATGCAAGATCAAGGCATAGGACCACCCAATCCTACCGTTGAAGAGGAAGGCACTCTTAAGGTTCTCCACCTGGTGTGTCCCAGGGTTTTATGGAGGGATGGCTGGTTAAAATGGCTGTGTTGGTCACATAGTGCCCAAAGGAATCACCTATCTCCTGTTGCTTTGTCTGAGCCATCCAAGCAGGATTCCTGGTCACTGAAATAAATCTGGGAGCAAACTGGCTTCCCTAGATGTCCAGTTAGTCCTTACTTCCTCTCTCTGAGATGACTTGATCAGAGAGCAGAAAGTCTGGAAAGAGGAAGGCAGAACATATGGGCACCCAGGCCATACCTTTCTCTTACCCATGCCTCCCTGAAAGGATATATCTTCTAGGGCACTGGATGGCCTATTAGTGGCCAGAAGGAGTCAAAGAAATGAATAATATCCTTTCTGTGCTGAATTTGATTGGGCTTTCTAAGGTGGCCAGCTGAGTAACTTCCTGTACAGCAACAGTAGACCAGCTATCTTTATGTGGCCTACTGATCACCCTAGTATCAGTTTTGGTCAAGAAATGAAGTTGTTGAAGTGGTTGTAATGTGTATTGGCTTGAGGTGGTTGTGATGTGTATGCAGACACTCAACGAAGACTGAAATTAAGGTATAAAAATAGGAGATGGGAAATCAAGTCAGTCATTTCTTTAGCTTCTACCTGATTAATGAATATAATTGTACTACCATATTTGAGTTTGGATCCCTCACCAAGTAAACTAAAATTCTGAGGATTTAAAAAATACCTAGAAAGCTCTTCCCTTTTATTTGTCCGTAGAAGAAACCATCTGGGCTCAATCTGTCATTTAAATGATGTGTTTAAAACCTAACATTACTCTCATCAGCTGGAGGCAAATTCAAAAACATATAGTTCTAATAAGAGCAGAAGAGAATTCCACCAGTCATTTTTCCATTTTCCCCTTTCTAGTGCTAGAAAGGCACTGTTGTTACCCTCAGAAAAATCCATGTCTCCCAAAATCTTATTGTTTGTATAAGTCTATCTCTAACCACAGTTCCTTCTGTGTTAATTGGGTAGTAGAGATTTCTATGGATTCCTCCACAGCAAGCTCACTTTACTGTATTTATTTATAAGACCATGTGTGCTTGATCAGCTTCTGTGGCTAAAGCCCCACATCACTTTATTTTGGTCTGTCCATGTTCAGTCCAATGGAGAGACACAAAAATACTCTGCTTAAAGATTCCTGCTTTTGTTTGTCAAGGAAACCTGATCAAAACATGTGCCTGGTTCAAGACGAACCATGACCACCAGAGAAAAATCAGCTGAGAGGGTATGACTCCAACAAATAGGTCAGGAAATCATTTTTTATATCAAGAAAATATATTCATCTTAAGTCCTACCTTTGTCCCATGTGAATCAAATACATCATGAATAAACCAGTCTGTTGCCAAGAAAAGAACAATGTCTGAAAGTCTTTCTGAATGCAGCTGCAGCTTTATAAAATGAATCTCAATATACGAAAGACATTACCGTAATGTGAATGAATCTTGATACTTATTTCAGCTGTTCTGTGAGACTGATATCTTTATTTATGTCTTCTGCATGGCATTTCATTTAGTGGGACAACAACATTGGTATATGCTCTCATTCTATAAAGTTTTAATTATTCTTGGCAGTTAAACTATAACTTCAATCATAGTTTTCTTCTAAACATATCTTAGAGTGGTTGCTTACAAACATGTTTTTGGCCAGAATGCTAACCAACTATTTTTTTTTCGTCTTGGGGTTACCAAAAGTATCGTATATTCAATAACAGTATCTCCACATGCTGAAGACTTGTGGCTGCTGATCGTCCTATATTAATTAATGAGACAGGCTGGTGATACTTTCATTTTACATAAGGGAAAATAACTGATATTTGCTGTTTTGCTACCGAACTCTCCATGTCAGCTAGAGCCAAAGCAAGAGACAATAGTGTGGACCCCTGCTCCTGCTTCTCTGTACCAGTTCAGAAGGGACAACCACAGCTTCTAAACGTTACCATTTAATTTAAGCAATGTCAGTCTCTTTGGTAGGGGGAAGGAAAGACTTGCTGACAATATATCATTTTTTCATTATACTGTAGAGAGTAATTATAGACTGCTACATACATTTAGAAACTAGTCTGTGTGGTTTAAAAAAAGAAAGAAGACCATGAAAAATTATGTTTTTAAAATTCAAAATCAATACAAAAATAATGTGACATGTAGCACCTTTCCTAGGGCTCAGGGCACTAAACATGTAAAGTGTATTAAAATGAGGAAACTATATACCTTTCATTACATTATTCTACAGCTGTCATTTATTTCATTGTGGTATAAAAGTAATTATTGTTCTGAGCATAATAGTATACATTTCCTTTACCCGGCACCAGCACTCCAATTACAATCCACTTCAGCTCAGATTAATCATGCCAAGATGGCAATTCCATTACATCAAGAGTAAAATTTAATAATCTAATATGTGGCTATAGTTTCAATGACTAAAACTATATGTTTAACTACTTTAGGGATTTTATTAAGATTAAAGTTAAACAGTGCATCTTAATCAGACTTTTAGTAGAAAACACTCATTACAAAATATGGTTGACCACGGTCTATGTAATGCTTCTGTAGAAGCATTAAACTCCACTTAAATCTCTTGCTTGAAACGTATCTAATAATGCGGAAGATGTTTAATTATTGATGTAAGATGTTTTGACTCAATTTCAACTTGGTTACATTATTTAACATTAGTCATAATGCAAAATTATATAGAGGATTATGCTTGAGTCCAAATGACAAAGTACAGCTACAGAAGAGCAGAGTTAATTTATTTAAAATAATACATATCTGGTTTTAAGCATATTTAACCTGAGAATACATAGAAGGAATAACTAGCTCCAAATACATGGCATCTTTCTGTGTCTTAAATAGGACCTTAGTGGATTAAAAAGTTAATACTTTTCCTAAAATGAACTGCTTACTTCCTCTCCAGCAGAAAGAAGGCCTGTCAAGCCAGGTACTGGTAGGAGAGAAACAAAAAATTTTAAGACTTCATATATTCATGTAAAAGTTGTGCTGTGATCTTTAGTCACTTCCTTTCCTCTAAAGGTCCACAATGACTAGTTGCTTTTTCTTATGGGCTTTCCTCAAAGAAGTAGACAAAGTTGCTGTAGGAACTTTGTAGTGAAGAAATAATTTATGTTCGCTCATTGTCCTTTTATGTAAGAAGTGTAGGAGCCATTTCTTTGTGAAACCAAGTGACTGCGCATAGTTTCTTTCCAAATGAACTTTGGTCCCTGTACCATTCTGCATTCTCGATTTCTTTCCTAATCTCTTGCTGTTGAAGGGGTGATTCAGGAACACAATTTGTGTTCTTGCAAATCATACCAGATTTAGATTAAAAAAGGATGAATCTGAGAAAATTCTAAATTGTTTTTTGATATATATATATATTACCATGTTAACTTATATGTCTAGCAAAATTTAAACTATGGGATGAAATTTGGAAACCATGTCATATCTTACATGTTAGACTGTGAGCTCATGGAGGGTGGATAACAGGTAACTCGTCCTACATACGCACGCCCAACACAGAGCCTCATACTTGTATTAAACAAATTAATGTAGAAAATCATCAATCTTAGAAATAGCTTTGGTCACAAATGAAATTCATTAATAGAGTGCTTTCCCTTATTTTTAAAATGATGCAGTAGATATACCCATTGGTGTTTTCTAGTAGAATCAATATACAGCTATCTATCAACCAGCCAATCAATCAACATTAGTCTCTCATTTCCTCTTCTGAAGCATCTGGGAAATCTGGGCCTCATGGTCTTAAATTTCATGGCCTTGATAAGAGTGAGTGGGTATGGGGCATGATTGAGTGTAGCAAAGACCTGGTGTCCATCTGATATCAATCCCAGTAAGAAAGGGAAAAGAAAAGGTAGTAAATGTCCCTTGCCCTCAGATACTTAGGTATCAGATAAAGGGTTTTACTTACCCTTTATTTTCTGTGAATGGCTATATTGCAGAGCTGGGAGATAAGGAGTGTGAAGAGCTGCTCAGACTTTCACACCAATCTATGTTATATCACCAGATGCCCCTGGGCCTTTTCACTTTGGCTTCTTGGAAAAGGGGAGGTCAGGTTTTGGAGAAGTTGGTAAGTGCTATACCTTCATTTACCTACTTCCAAATTGAAAAGTATTTAGAGGGGTGATCCTAAGTTTGAGAAGCACTTTGAAATTGATAGATATCTAACCTGACTGTCCCAAAGCATCATCTTGCTCTTGGTAAGAAGATTAGATTAGCTCACAACTCAAGAAAGCCAGTGAGACACTGCTTTATTTAAACCAATCAGCTTCCAAAGCAAAATGACTTGTGGTTTCAAAACTTACGAAGGTTCTTCGGACACAGCAGCTCCTTCTTCTAGCTCCTGAGCTTCTTTATACCATGGCAGCTTGGCCTCTACTGGAAGTTTCTCTGAGAATTAAGTGAATGCACATGAAAGAGAAGAGGTTAGACCCAATTTGGGATTTGAGGGGAATTACTTTTTCTCCTTACCAGTTCTTGATTTTGTACTACCTAGAAACTACACTGATAAATGCAAACAGGTAAACTTCTGCCTCTGATGATGGTCATATAAAAAAAGAATCAGATTTAAAAATATTTAATGATACTAGTCTCTGTGTATATGCTTCCTCTTTTTTATGTTGAAGAGCAAAGGCAAATCTTGTTATTATGAAAGTCATAATCACAGGAGCACTAGCTCAATGTGGGTATAAAGAGTCATCAAAGTATCTTTCACTACTTCCTTTGGGAAAGATTTGGTAATACTTCCCTTTTAAAATAAACACAAATAAGTTATATTGTGATACTTTCATAAATTCTAACTTTTTTTTCTTTTTTCTTTTGGCTAAGGGTGATCTATGCCGTATTGTCAAAAACAAACAAACCTGGTACTCTGAAATTCGTTAAGTCATTGCTCTAGATATCTGACTCATTCAATACCATCCCAAAGCTCTCTGACAACTGAATAGCAACTCAGGGTCCAAACCCCATAAATTGACTTGTTTCACCTGTTTATCTAGCTTTGGTCAAACAATTCAGAACAAGCTTCCTAATTATTTCCTGGAAAAAAATATTGTGGAGGAGAAAAAGAAAGAGGGAGGCTTTAACTGCTCCTATAGAAGTAACTGCCAAGATTCCCATTCTGACATATTTATTGGGGTCATTTAAATATTTGCCTTTATAGTATGAGCCAGTGAAGCTCCCTCACCATTTTATAGCACATAATTGTAAAGATGAAAGAAATATGTTCATATATGCATATGTCGTCAAATTATAGGACATTTTAATGATGTTTAGAGAGCCACACTCACTACTCAGTTGTGAAAATCAAGATTTTATTATTGATAGTTAACCACAAACTATTTTCCTTTCTCTGAAGTGGCTTGATAAAGACAGAGCTAATAAATAATTGACTCTTTTAAGTTGGGGACATCACTGCTTGTCCTTATGTGCAGCAATTGCTAATAGTCAGAAAACAAAGCAAGTAAGAAATATAAAACTGCTGAAGCCACAAGGGTTTACTAACAATTCAAATGCAGCAACACGGTCTTTATACATACATCACTTTACAACTAGTCCACTTCTCCCAACCAAATGACTCAGTCAACAGTGCCATCCCTGACAGTGCGAGCTCTCTGCGGCCCTCAGCTCGACACTAATAGTAAGCTTGTAATACTTTGCTGTCTATTTGAACCAAATCCCATCAGATGTACTAGAAGCCACTCCTCCCATATTTGAGGATGCTAATGATAGTCAAGAGTTGAAGATTACATTTGTGGAAAATTTACTATTAGCCAGGCAGTGAACTAAACATCCTATTTGCATTATATCTCATTTAATCCTCATATGATCTCTGAGGTGCTTATTATTATTATTATCTCTATTTTATTATTATCTGAGCTGGTTCTTATTATTATCCCTATTTTACCGATGAGGAAACTGAGGCTTAGAGAGAGATGTATTGATACAATTAATCAGGATTTCTGGGATGTTTTTATTTTTTTGGTTTACTTTTATATCATGAATTTGAATTTCATAATGCCATTCAATCCCACCAAGAGTCACCTATAGTTTAATAAAGAGCTACAATGCAGCTAATTTTCAGAGAAATGTAATGGCTTAATGAAAGAAATTACAAATAGGAATGATATTTAATATTATAAATAGGAAGAAGCTTATAGTAAGTTCTTCCAAATGATTTGTGACTTTGGAACTTTCTATTTCAATGACACAGACTAACAATATTAGCAAAGAAGTCAGGTTAGTTTCATGCTAATCTGAGAGATCCCATGTAATTATAATAAATCTTGATCACTATGTAGAACTTTTCTGAAATTTACTTTTTATAAATTATTTGCAGTACCTATTAAATTTTGATTTATTCCAGTTTTTCATTTCAAATCATGATTCTGAAATCTACCCTCGTATTAATGTTTTAATTTTCAGTATAAAAAGCAACAGTTTTCTGTTTCATCAGTTTGAAGTAAGAGACTTCCCAGTGTACTTTGTGCTTAGCAAAGTAGACACTCTTGGATTCTAACAGCATTGTTTCTAACAGCAAGAAATGTGGGTAGTAAATTATACAACTATTTCTACAATATCTCAGTATCTCCTTTCAGGCAGCAATATCTGATATTTTTCAGCAATAACCTTCAAACAACTTTATGACCTGTGAGAGGATTCTACAAAATGGAGTGCTTAATAACAATTTGCAAGCAAAACTGTCTGAAAGACTGTTAAAAAGAGTTAAGTCCATTTAGTAGAGTCTAAGTTACAAAGAATAGTTAATAAGAACATTCAGGATACTTAAAAATATTTCAAGGAGTTTAAAACAGCACCCGAATGCATGTAACAATGAAAAGATCCACCAAGTTACCTTTGGGTTTATAGCAGGGAGTGGGTATGATGCATTCCTCTTTTATGTGGGGCTTGGCTTTTGGGCTACAGCCTCCTGTGTGCATTCCTCGGTAGTCAATGCAGAGGACCACACGATATCGAAGGCCCTGGCCACATGTCACCGTGCACTGGAAGGAGAATGCAAGAGAAAGGAGACTCATAGGCAAAGCCTTGTTTACTTCTTTTCATTTCCCACCTAAGACCTTTCAAGGGCTGCTTTTATACAAGGACTCCTGGTAGATTTACACCACTTCTTACCCATCATGGGATCTGTGTTCTACTTGGTATTTAGGCTGAGGCTGGTGAGAAATTATATCACTCTTTTTCTTAGCTTTAGGTTATTACTCAGTCAGCATCCCTTAAGTAACCACTGTGTGCAAGTCCCAAACCAAGCAGCAAAAAGAAGGAGAAGAGTAATTGTAGAGTGTGCTCAAATTTGACTACCAATATGGCAGTTTAATTTTATTTTGTCACTTTGCTAATGACTGCTAGGTCTAGAATATGGGAAATGCTAGCTCCCACGTGGACATGAGCAGTTTTTTAAACTAACGTCATAGCTAATTTGTATTGCAGCGTGGCTGATCCAGTTGATTATACTGACATGGAAAAAATGTTTAAAGGAACTGATTCAATGGCTAGATGTAGACAGCACCTCTGGTGGTCCAACATGCCTGGGAGCATATGGATAGATAGAAATGTCATTAGCTCTGATCTGCTGCCACAAAGCACATAGCTCACCGAATAGTCTCTTGCCATCTCTGTGGCTGGGGGACAATGGTTTATCTCCTCTTTCTCTCTCCTTTGCCATTTCAAACCTTTTTGCATTAACAGCTAGGAAACCCAAAATAACCTTTTATTTTTAAGCTGCTGCCGCAGCTTCCCTAACATCTAAAATATTTTGGTTTTAATTATCCTGCTTCATTCCAATTATTTTGCTGCTTTCATTTCATCCTTTTTTCAATTTAATTATAGTAAAAATGAAATTATACATTTTAAATTTCAATCTACTCTGACCCTTTTTGGATATAGACAAAGTATAATAAATAAAAAATGAAACCAAACTTTTGGTCTGCTAGTTCAGTCAGAGCAGCTTTTAGTGATTCAGGATCAGTTATTCACCTCATTTACTCATGACAGACATTTGCCTTCCCTTGCTACTGAGGGAACATTATGGGGAGTGATACAGGCTTCTTGAAGTTACTTGAAAAAAAAATGTATGCTTTATTCATAGATTTTTATTATTTTTGGCTATGCTGGATTCGGGGCATGTCTACTCCAGGAGCTAAACTAGTTGGCCCTAGACACCTCAAGAGGAGAAGTGGGGAGCACACGGGATAGCTGGCGAGGTCACTATGATGAGAGGGAAGAGTGGACTTACTCTCCTAACGAACAAAGAAAGAAGGCCCAGTTACCGGAGACCACTCCTGTGCCAGCCATTTAGGGCAGTGAAAAATGTTGCAGGGCTGCACGATGGGCTTCTTAGGGGTGTACATGCACTTCCACTCTTCCACGGAGGTGACATGCCCCTGGATGTCCTCCTCCACACAGGAAACTGCCCGGCTCTGGATGCCCCCCCCACACGAGGAGGAGCACGCAGTCCACGGGGTGGCGTCCCACCTACAGAAGCAAGGGGAGTCATCAGGGCAGACATGCACATTGTCAATCTCCTCAGCGATCTTTTGACCAACCCGGTTCCCAGGGCCTATTGGGGCAGTTGGATTCTGAGAGGCTGTGGTCAAGAGAACCAAAGCCATTTATTGCCTGAAATCTGCTGAGTAAGAGAGAAGGACTCCACATTGTCAAAAGTGCCCTGTAATCCTTACAGCTCTACACAAATGTAAGAAATGACTGTTTGAGAGCTGTGCATAAGGAAATCTGTGCTGTGCGTAACCTGCTCCAGAGGGCTGTCCTCCTTTCTAGGTTCAGTATTATTCTCTGGGTGTGTATAATACTTATGTTATTTTATATCTTATAAACATGTATTCTGCATATACAATATTAGACATATTTGTTAAATCCCGTTAAGAACCTATGTCAAGACTAAAATTGCTTAATCCATTAACACTAATAGTTTGTACCTGGGCTGATACTTTTTATTTTCAGTGCAACACTTTCTTAGCTTCTGGATACTTTGACATGAGAAACTCCTCTTGAAAGGTCAAAATAAACCAACACTTTCTCACTTGTTTCTACAATCACCTACAATCAGTAACTTTGGGACTACATGAACTCAACACAATTCTGATGTTCAAACCATGCCATTATTACACTAAGAAGCAAAGGTGTTATTAAAGGCATTATCTACTCATTGAGAAATCCTGGAATTGTGAAGAAGTTTGGTTTCGGTTAGAAGGCTGATGGCATTGGCATCTAGAAATACAATTAACCGAGAGAGAAAATAACAATATTGTCAATAACATTTAAGAGAATTCTATTTATTTTTCAGATCTCTAGACAGCTCTGAAGTATCTGGGACCATATGCCGAGAGATATCTTTGCCTGATTCTCTTCTCTGCTCATATAGATTTAGGTAATGTAGAATTTTTAAGAATAGAAACATTGGGACTACCTAGTCTTTCTTGTATCTATTCTTGCTTGTTGATGAGGACTGCTAAGGAACTTTTAAGATTTCTCTGAGAATTATGAGAAAGATAATTTTAATAAGCGAAAACCAAAATGTCACCAAGTCGATCCACTTGAATAGTTAGATTTAAAAATGTTGCACAGGCATACCGTGGAGACATTAATTATTCTATAAGTAGGATTTCATGTACATTGTGAGCCTGACTTCTCTTGTGCATAAGACTGGATAATGTATATTTCCCAGTTATAGAGAATTTTCTCCACATTTTCCCTATATTGTTCAAGTCTAGGCAACAACTATTATTTCCACTGCCAACAGCCTAAACATGCTGCCAAATACAATATTTTCCTATCCATGTTTCCCCAAGAGACACATAAGAAAATGTTAGTGTGGGGAAACTGAGGCCTTCTGATCCTTTCAAGAGAATGAAACAGCTCTGTAGAGAGTTTCTTTTCCCAAAAGGTAAGACCAGCTCTCATTTGTTTCCATGTAAATCTCTGGTCTGGAGGTGGTAACAGGTCTGTTCAGACTGAAATTGGGCTGAATATGTAAGTACATATTTGCACTGGATTTGATTCGGCAGTGAAGTGGGAATATGTTTCTGAATGTACATTTAATCTCTTAGACCATTAAGATGCCATAAAAAGAGCACATTTTCTTAATTGGTACTCGAACATTGCTACACTTGACCCTTCTAAAGAGAGAGTGATTAATTTCTGTCTCAACACTTGGACCTGATGCATAGCGTAATTTCATAAATAGCAATAAGTATCCTTTTCAATGTCAGTGATCACAGAAAAAAAATGATGCTAATATTATTCTAAGAATTTATAGTCTGTTTGCAGCATGTAACTACAGCTGTATATGTGAAAAATTATCATGTGAATCTTTAAACAATACTAAGGTTATGTGGGATTTCAAAGCAAAACATGTCTAGGAGCTTTAAAAAAAGTATAATGTGAAGTTTTGAGAGGGCATCATTTAGGATATCTTAAAACAGGGACCTGGTAAGTTCTTGGAAAAGAAAAAGCATATCCAAGAATCTTGCCCTGAAAAAATAATAAGTAAGTTTATAAATCATATATTTTTTAACACCATTAGCTTTTAATTTTTTAAACACTCACAGTGTGTTTAAGAAAGTCTCAGAATTAAGAATGATGTGGAAAAGTTGTATATTATTAGTTTGAATTAAATATAATTCATGAGACTACATTCTTATATCATGTTCAGGTATGTGTTATAGCAAAAGACTGAATGCAAGAAAACACAATCTAAAAATTCATTAATGTGTCTTTTATTTGTGGTCTTAAACCCCTTTAAATAATCTCAATAAGTAAAGTCTTCTGTCTTGATCACTAGGTAGCTGCCAACTGAGAACCATTTTTGAGTCTCAATTCTTCTTATGAAATGAAGACATTACTTGTAGAAATACCTTCCATTTATGGAGACTTTCTCAATAAAGCAGAATATCTAACTTTATAGTTAGTTCAGTAACAAGTGCATGGGGTAAGAAACACAGTCTGTGTACTGATTGTCCTTTCCCACTGTGATGAATGGACAGGCCAATGTGTACACAGGAGAGGGTTCAAAGAAACACTGAGGAAGCGTATTCACTCTATGATTCAGAATACTGGACTTCAGGCATTGGGAGGAAGTCTGAATATATAAGAAATTAAGTTTGATCTAAGGAAGGCATTAGTCATACCAGAGAAATATAAATAAGAGACCGTAGAATGAGAGAAACTTAGGAGTGCCCTTACAGGAAAAACAGACTTGATGTTGTACCCCTGAAGTCCTGCTTTGCCTTTATATTGAAATTGATGGCCTTCACACAAACAGATACATGTGTCCTATGGATAATTATTTTGCAGATACAGGAATTGAGATAAAATAAAATCTGGGTTCAGTTAAATTCATTTTTTAATATTTTCATTCTGCTTTTTTTCAAGAAGAATTTAATATATAAGTTTGGTTCTGGATAAATCAGCAAAATGATACATGAATAGCATTCTAAAGTCATTTATCATCTTTATCAACATAGTCATAGGAAAGTGGGAGGGAGCTGATTAATGAGGTAACCTTTTAGTGGAAGAAGTCCAAAAAATGATAAACAAAGATATATAGTGTAAATCAAATGCCCCTCTCTACATGTTACCATTGAAATGGTAAAAAGTGAGTTCTCTGCTAGTCACTGCAAGTATTTAAGTAGATGTTGGATGACAACTTGCATTAGTGTATATGTGTTATATAAATACATACATATAGGTGTATATACATGTGTGAATACATGTTTGTACATGTGTGGTGTGTAAGTATGACTGTTGGGGAGGGGAGGGAGAAGGAAGCATCATTGGGCCATGGGAAGGAGGGCTGGACGAGATGACCTCAAGGGTCTCTATTTAGATTTGAATGCATTATTTATGGATTTTCAATCAAACATTGCTTTCTTTTATAGTTCAGAATAAAATTATTCTCTGGGATTTGTTTACTTTGAGACTGAGCAAACTGCCATGGATTATTTTAACTATTTGTGATCTGATTTAAATCCTGGGCTCTAAAGAGCAGCTGACTCACTGAAATCCAAATGAGCAAAGAGAATACAGCAAAGGTCTCTCTTAGCACAAGGGTTACATCAAACAATTTCTTTTATCTGGGGAACTGTTTCCAGAGTGGCAGACAACACACTCAGTGGCTAGCTTTTTTCAGCTTCTCCAGTTTTCATATGAGCATATTAATAAAGAGAGCATGTTCTTTTCAAAGTTCCTCACTACCATTATATTTTCTAACTTTAAAAAATACTGTACTTTAAAAAAGCAGCACAGTGCATGGAATTTTATGTTTTGGAAAAAAATGTCCCCTTGAATGTTCTGAACAATAAAGATATGAAAAAGCTGCCTTTTGGCATTTAATTATAATTTCTTTGGAACAAAATGAGGATATTTAAAGCCCCTATACAGAGCCATACTACATCTGGAATTCCACATTTGTGGTGTTGAGATAATACTTCGGCACTGTTTGGTTAACAGCAACAGTGCTTTATAATGAGTAGAGTCCTATTGCAGAGGAAACAGAGAAAAGGACAAAGGGAGTGAAAGAAAGACAAAACATAAACCCCATACACTGTTTCCAATCAGAGTGAATTACTGCGTCCACTCTAATTTAATATGATCCTATCTTAAAATGGTTTTTGAATGGCAAGCTTACAGTCTGAGCGGGCCAGGATTATTCAAAAGCAGAGCTCAGGATGGATTGCAAAGTATATTACCTACCATCTTATTTTTACAAAAAGACCCACAAAATCTACATATATATATATATGTATATATATAAGAGGCAGAAGACTGATTTACTACTTCTAGCATCAGGATGATTGATTTACGTACCGAGGAAGGGGATGGTAGAGGTCATAAGGCATGATCTGCTTGTATCCGCCACTGTTAGGAACAATAATGCCAACCCTCTGAGTAGAAGGTACACACAATAAAATAAACACTAAATGATTACATTATACAATTTTTCAGACAAATGCAAAACAACATCAATAAATAGTCTCTGAAACACAATACTGAAACAATTCAATATCTTATGTTAGTATATGTTTTAGGATGGGTCAAGTTCTTTGAAAGGGCACCATTTACTATAATTAGTTCTGATGGAGCAGGAAATACCACCCGGATAGGGTGGTGGCAAGAAAACTTGGCACCTCGTCATGAACTATGACACGATAACCTTATACCTGTTCTTTAATGCTTCAAGTTATACATCCTATATGAGGTCATTATTATCATCATTACTAATGTTACTTCTAGGTGCTCACCTAACAATTATAGTTACTGTCTCACTTCTGATGAATTAGATATAAGAGTATATATCTGGGAATTGACAATCCTATGTAATCTGCATTAGAATATAGATTTCTTCTCTTGGCAGATTTAAGGATGTTAGAAATACCTGGAAAGCAGCCACTTGGTTATTTTATAAAATGAAGAGGAACTATCAACAAAAGCAAGTTTCCCACCAAAATAAAGGTAGGGCAGTTAAAATGAGATAATAAATATAAAAGATCTTTTTTGTGGTCTATAAGATGTGATATAATGTTAACTAGCAGTTAGCTTGGTTAGCACACCTAGTACCTGGAGAAACCTATGAGATTTAGAGATAGAGCCTAAAGAAGCTGTAAGAAATGACATTATAGGCTCTTTGGCTAATGGATTTGCAAAAAATGATATTATGGCTTGTATGGAAGTCCCCAGAGGTCTTAAGATTCAATAAACTACACTAACCTACCTGACTGATTTCAACTTAAGTCTCTAATTGACAAAACTTTCTTCTTACTGAGCCCCCTGCCTTGTGAAAGATTTATGACTCATGGGTGTCTTGGATAAAAGGGCTATCACAACAGACCCTCCATCAAGAGTGGGAAACAGAGAGAGCTCAATACATGGATGTCACCCTGGAGCACAGCATGGCAGGGCAGGAGCAGAAGACACTTATTTTACAACTGATGAATGATAGGAAATCCCCCTTTTTAATACTGAAGAAACTCATGTATTCTGTATGTATTCTTGGATGAATGGATATATATTTATGTGTCTGTAGTCAATATAAATGTTCTTATTTACATTTAAGTAAATAAATATTTTTATTTTGATCCTCCCATCCTCTGATATAAGATGATATATGTTCTTTTTATATGGTTAGCAAACCAAAGCTTCTGGATGGAAAGAGTGAACTGGGCATACTGTGGATCAGAAAGATAAAAAGATAGCATTGACAGGAGATCATGATGGGCAGGGAGGAAAGAGGGAATGATAAAGACAGTAGTTGCTGAAGAAATTATTGAAAGGTAAGGAGATCTATAAGGGAAAATTAAATTTTAAAGAAAATGGGAAAACATGCTATGAAGATAGATTTCTGTTCACAGAGGGGACAACCATTGGGATATTAATTTACCTTATTTATCTTAGATGAATAAGGTTTCTATATTTATTTGTATGACTAAGTTTTCATGATATATGTATGTATATTACCCTTACATAACAATGTTCGTGAAACTGGCTGCTGCCTTTTGAGGATGCTCAAAGGACACTCAAAATCCCACAGCTCTAACACAAGAAGGGAATGAATATTGACCTTAAACTTTTCTCGCTGTTTTTCCAAGTTAGAGGAACTTCCTATTATTTTCTGCTTTCTTTAGACAGACAAGAAATCATATGTGAAGGGCCAACCCTGTCTTTTGTTAGAATCATGTGCTCTCTTTCCAAGAATTATTATACTGAGTAATTAGGGGAATTTTCTTTCTAAAAGAACTATGCCTGAAAGAATTCCAAACTTCCGAAGTTCTTCTGATAATTTTGGACATACATATAATAGTAATTAATTAGGAAATAAATCAAATTGACTTCACAGTTCTATTTTAGCCAACCCTAGTATCTTTACTCAGGTCTCCATCAATTTATAAATGCAGGAGTGCATATCATTGCCTTCTCTCCTGAAAAAATTTATAGCTATAACTTGTCATCCTCAACATTAGAATGAACTGTTGTAGATCACTGTTTTCTCTGCCAACTGATTTATTAGCTGATGATATGTAAAATGGAGGCAGTAATATTGGAGGAGACAGGCTAGAAGAGAAGAAGGGGAATAAAAGCGGGAGTGTATGTATAGAATTCAAGATGTTGGGCTTTGCTTTGGACTGATTTAGAAAATGTTTCTGTTTGAACAAGGAGTTCTAAACTTGGGTTCAGCCAAACTAAAGCTGTATTTCTTTCTATGGCATGGCTCATGGTGAAGACCCATAACATGACTCTATGGCACCTGTGAAAACAGAAAGATACCAAAACAATGGTGCTCTGTCCAGTCCTGCTAATGTGTATCCGTGTACATGGGCTCAGCTCTCTCTTGGGCTTCCTGGTATGGTCCTGGCCTTTCACCACACTGTCACACAGGGGCAGGCAATGTTGCCTAAACTTCACTTCCTATTGCTTACTTTTAACACACTTGGTCTTTTTCTTAGGCAACGGTATACATATTGAAGAATGATGAAAAAGGATGTCACTTAGGGATTTTAAGATATTCTTCCCTTGTTTAGGTCTTGATTTGGATGTGTGTGTGTGTGTGTGCGCGCACGTTTGCAGACATGCATCTGAATATGTGTGGAGTGACAAAAGGGCAAAGGTAATTTTAAAAATGATCACAAAGGGGAGATATAAGAAACAGTTTTGGGGAAGAACCTCTTGTTCTCCATGCCTCACCTATTCTGAGCTCTCATTCACTTACACTGGGCAGTGACCTGACTCCATTGAAAATCCCCAATGTCAGAAGGTAGAAAGATAAGGATGAGCAAGTGGTCATTCTGGACTCAGGTGGTGTAAGCAGAAGACAGACATTGCACCCCATGCTCTTAAAGTCTACATCTTGCTGAATGGTCCAATGACAGGAGAATGCTTCCATGTTATGACAGGCTCATGTAGTGAAATATTGGGCAATACATAAACATGAAGCCTTTTGAAACATTTTTAATGACATGGAAAATATTCAAATGTCAACTGAAAAAAATTTAATACAAAATAGAATATACATGTGATCCACAACACTAAGAAAATTCACATGTCTATTATCATCTGTACAACCATTTTCATGAAGTCCATATATGTGTATGAAATATAAATACAAATATAAATAAATAAATAAATATATGAAATACACATATTAGAAAAAGACCAAAAACAGTTGTCAGTTCCTGGTGTTTGGATTCTTGGGTGTTTTTGCTTTCTTCTTTTTATGTTTCTGTTTTCTAAGTTTTCAGTAATGCATAGTCACAGAAATAAGACCATTCAAGCAAGACAAAACTTAAGTCTGAGGAAGTATAAGAAATATTTGGCAATATGATATAAATGGATGACATTAAGCCACTACCTCAAATCCCAGTGTCGCTTAAAGGTTATTCTTTGTCTTAAAATCATCTTGAAGTTACTTTTAGAACAATATCCGTGAGTTTAAAAATCAGTCCATATTTAGGCTCATACTACTCAGTTGTGGAATTTACATGTTGTGATAAATCTCTCCCTCCAAGAAAAATCCTAACTTAACAAACCCCAGGGGCAACCAATTTATAGGGTTCTGGGTTCTTTTTACATGGAAATGAACCATAAGGAGTCCGTTTCATGATTTGAACTTTCCCTTTTAGTGAATCTCTCACGACCTCTTGCTTCTTTTCTGGGCTGCAGAGCTTCATTTCTGACTTCCTGACAGCTGGATATGCTCTAGGTTTGTCAAGCTGAGCGCCACCAGACAATTCATTGTCTTCCCCTGCAAAGCTGCCTCCTCCTGTGATCGTTACTATGCAGAGAGCTGCCACCCTCCCAGGCTGGATGACATGGGACACCTCTGCTTCTTCTCTTTCCCAAGTCCCCACAGGCACTCAGCTATTCTAGTTGCAATGTCTGCCACGTACATCTCCTCCTGATGTGGACACGCTGCTCCTTTTGCAGAAAGCTCCCAACAGATCTGCCTGCGGGCATTGCCCCTCATTGCTGTCAGAGCAACCACCGTTTTAATTTCCAATTCAGAAGTCTTAAAGTGGCTCTCCTAATGCTCAATGAAATTTCTTAATCAAGTGCTACTTCTCTGAAAGCCTGTTCTAATTTGCCCTCTCAACATCTAAGCAGAAATTCTCTCTTCTTCTGAAGCACTAACTCCTCTCATCTCTTTTAACTATGTTTAAGTTTTCTTCTGTGTAACACCATGGGACAGAATCCATATTGGTTCTTTACAATCCATATTGGTTCTGAACACAGAGCCCTACACAGAGGCAATTAGTGAATATTTATTCAGTGAAATCATGCCATCAGTGTGCAGACACAAAAGCAAGCAGAACAACCTCCATTCAGAATTAAAGTAAACACCAGAAGCAAATCAAGGTTGGAGAGACCCCTAAACAATCTGCTGCTCGCTGAGCACATCTTTCATCCCACTCCTTGCCCTGTGTAGCCCTGCCATCTGTGTGGGGGAATGGACTGTGCTGGAGGGGAGCATGGCAGGTTAGGAAGGCTGCTCTGGCAGGCAGAGCTGAGGGGCAATCTGAGGCAGAGAAAGGACAGCTTAATGGCGACCATGCTTCTAGCCTGCTTGGCTTAACCCTAGATGTCTTCCACTGGGTATCTCCCAGAAATGGGCAGGACAGCTTTAAAAAATTTTTTTTCTTCCCTTTCTGTCTCATGTGTCTTTCACATATCATGCTGCTTTGTAACTGTATGGCTCCCATTGCGCAGTGCTGGGGCCCAGACTCCAGCTGGCCCTTCTTGGCCTCTGCCATGGTACCAGCCACAGAACTTGGCACAAGGTAGGTACTCAATAAAAAAATGATGAAATTGGTGGTAGTGGAAGGATTTCTGGCACAGAAGAGGGTAATTCATCTTCTCTTGACAACTCCAGGGTGACAGAAACTGTTTCCTAAGCAGCAGTTTAGAATGGGGCAGGAGAGAAGTAATAAAAAGTTGGAAGAGATGCAAGCATTTGCTTTTTCATGAGTGGCAGAGACAAAGAATCATGGTATAATGAGAAAAAGGATGCCCTGAACAGTTGGGAGATGGAAAACCATGTCTTCTCTCCACCACTCTCTTTCTGTGTGACCTTGAGTGTGTTACCTTTGGACTTCTGCTTTGGTCTTCTGCAAAATCTAAGTAGGGATGAAATTAGGAGTTGTAGGATGAAGTAAGAATGGGTCCCTGGAATCCCATCTCATGGAGCTCTATTTTACCTGTGTCTGTTCTAGACTGCAGAGGGCAGAGCTCAGAGCTCTGCAGACCAGAGATTGAAAACCAATGAACTAGGTGATCATCTCAGAATCTCTCCAACTGTAACATTTGGTGACTTCATGAAACACAGTACAGTTGTGTATTATTCAAAGAGCAAGTTGAGATCCAGCCAATGAGAAGATATTCTGTAAACATGTCACAATTTTTTTAAAACCATTGTACTTTCTAGGCAACATTCATTTACCTTTTGAAACCAAAAGAACCCCACTTCATTGTCCTGCTTTGAAAACATTTTTAAAGCACATACTCATTTTCTGCTATGAAACCAACTACTGGAGAGTTTTTGATCATTTGACCCAAAATATTAAATTTCCTCACATCTGTATTTCTATGGATTCTTGTATTAATGAATGCAATTTTACAAACTGCTTTTCAAAAAGTGGGACTAATATTTTATTGGGCTTTGTTTCTCTCTTCCTGTACTGTTCCAAGTGATTTGGTCATTGTTTGGTTCAAGGAAATGTCAGTATGTATGCTTATATATAAGAGGCTTGCTTAATTAGCCTGGGTATGTGGTCAATTCAAAGATCCAGGGCACAAAACTTTCCATTGATATGATTGGCAGTTCTGGGTTGGCAGTGAGGGCCTATGTAGGGTTTAAACCAGATCTCACAGGGTGCTGACAGCATCGTGAAGAACAAGCGTACCTGTGGATATGATGGCACATGGTTGCACCCGGGGCCAAGTTACTGAGTGTTATGTAGTGTAGGGAGTTTATGTCACATAGGGAACTGGAAACATCACCCTGCTTTCTTTTGCTCACCCTAATGTGGGGCAGGTCACTGAATCTCCTCAGGCTTCAGTTGTTTCATCTGTAAATAACAGTGACAATCTCTGTCCTCCTAGCCTCTAAGGGATTGTAAAACTAAATTGAGATCATGGATGTGGAAGCACTTTATAAACTTCAAATAGAAGCAACATCAGACAAGTCATCATACAGGTTTGGCTCTGAATTTATCATGTGATAATAGCCGACCTTTGTTGGGTGCTTGGTACCTTGATAAGAGCTTTACATGCATTATCTCATTTAATTCTCATGCCTACTTTCTGACAGGAATATTATACTCATTTTACGGACGGCAAGATTCAGGCCTAGAAAAGTTAAGTAATGAAGTTACTTACCTAGGAAAGTCAAACTAGTAGATTGGGATAAAAAATGAGGAGGATGATAATGCTTCTGACTCACAAGTTAATTAAAAGAATTAAATTTAAAAAATTATACTTTTGAAGAGTTTGAAATGTAATATAAGAAGTTATCAATATTATTAGTGATGTGTTTTCTTGGTGGAAGAATGGAACAGCCCTAATAACTGAGTCATAGCCGATTGTCTGGCCATGTGTAGTATGTCCATAAACTTGGGAAGGGTATGGCCATGCATATTTAGAAAAATTCTAAAATTCTAAAAATACCAGAACCTTGCTTTATTTATCTCATTATAAATAATGCATGAAAGTGGAAATGGGATTTTATGGTGGCCTTATTGCTTACTCATAAGCTGCACAAAGCAGTACATTTTAAATGAGGTTGACAAATGAAAACAAGTTGTTACTTTTCTAAATGATTTACCTATTGTAACAAAGCAAAAAGACCTCTCTGATTAGGAAAACATTTCCTTATACTCAAACTGCAAACCAAGCCAACCATTTTGTAGTCCTTACACAGAGTTCTCCTATTTTTGGAGATGGTATGAATTCCATGTAAATAGCAATGTCTCACAGGAGGCTTAGTGGGGATTATTAGACAAGTACATTGGGATTTCAGGAGTTGCTGATTATCTTAATTTCTTATGGGCATTCTATTGAACAAATTTGGTAAATGTGCTTTTCTTTCATGAAGATATTTCCTAGGAATTTGCATCTCCTTTTGTTAAAACAACAAATGGAGAGCTACATTTCTGGACCCATGTATGACTCTAGACTTCCCTCTTTTCCTTTCATGAAGGAAGAAGCAGATTTCTTGAGAGTTTAGGAGTTTCTCTGAGGTAGCATCAACACTATCATAACTGTGATCTTAGTCACGATAGCTGCAGCAACTCACACTCTCTGAGTACTTGTCATGCATCAGACACTCTGCTAAGCTCCTTAAATGTATGTGTAACACATTTATTTCTCATGACGACTCTATGAGGGAAGTACTGTTACTCTCCTCGGTTCACAGGATGAAAAGACTGAGGCTTAGTGAGGACAAGCACTTTGCCCAAGGCACTCAACCATCAAGCAGCAGAGCCAGGATCACAAGCCAGGCTCTTTTGCTCCAAACTCCTTCCTAACGACCAGGCTGTATGGCCTTTGGACTAGTTAGTCAGTGACCAGGTTTTGATATGCTCACTGTACACACTGCCTCACATGATGCAGGTCATTTCTTTAAAGATGCATTGGGATTCAATTCTGAGGTTTTGTTCACAACTTGCTCCATGGCCAGGGATGACTTATATGATTTGTTGTCAAATTAAATGGAGCCGGCCAAAATAAAAAGTAGTCCATTGGCACTCACCAAGAACTGCCCCTTGGGGCATGCAAGTTTGGGCATTTGCTTGGGACTGTGAATTCCTTGAGTGAAGTGGGAATCTGGATGCAGTTTCAGCTAGAAACAGGTCATTTTTACTAATGATCGTGACTATGATAGTGTGATGAGTGAGAGCTTCTTTCACTCGTCCAGCCTTTGCCAATTTAAGCCACCTTCATTACTGTCTTGGAGAGGAACTCAGAGTTCTGTGCCAGAAAAATCTGAAAAGGTGGTTCTCTGATCTTCTCACAAACTATGTCTTACACAGTTTCCCCAGACAGCCTTAACAGCCTTAATAATCTCATAGACTGAGACATGTAAGGCCAAATGTAGCACAGTTTACATTCAAAACCACTCTGACAACATAAGGGGCTTATTAGCTGAACTAAACCTATGCCTTTTTCGTTGCTGCTGCACCATAGACAAATATTTTGAGGCTTTCTGGCCACACGATAGACTTCACCCTTCACCCAAGAGGCAAAGATGAATGACATACACCATTGCTAAAACCAGCAGACAGTGCATTAAAAAAAAAAATTCCCCTGGCGTAAGACAGAAACTATGATTATGCATGGCAGGCACAAGAGACAATTTGACATTTGATTAGATTCCAGGTGTCTTAGCTATTATTTGGGGAAGGGTTCATACTATAGTGTTAAATGAATGAAGCAGAAAAAGCTCATGCGGCAAATCCCTGATGTACAGGAGGAGCATGCCTCTGGACTTGTGGGAGAGCCCAAGCTGGACTGCCACCAGAACGCAGACTCTACTGTCTATAGAGCATATGATGGGATTAGCAATGTCATCGCTCTGAGTCACCAGTGAGAAACATTCTTAATTTTAGCTAAAAGTCATTAAACTGTTAACATCACTTTCTATTCCATACCATTACCATTAGCTTCCTTTTTGAGACCATTTTTGACTAGGAAACAAAATATTCTATCACTTTCTTAAAAATGACTGTACAAATGACACCAGCAGAGAGCAACAAAGCTCTCTGGGGATGGAACTTTTGGTAGCCAGCTATGTTTGACTGTTGCTCCAGGATAGGGGACTCAAGTTCCTATCTTAGCAAAATGCCACGTTCCTGTGCGCCAAGACATTTCAGGCTTGCTTTAGAAAAGTGGAAACCAAGAATGCTGTACCACTGAGTGCCAAGCATCTGCTGTGTGCAGTAGCATCTCATCTATGTTATGAGCTATAGACAAGGCTGGAAAGAGATACAGCAAAAACATTAACAGTGGTTATTTGCGGGCACTTAACACTATTAGTGAGTTTTATTGTTTTTGTTACAGCTTCTTAACTCAAACATTTCTAAGGTAGCATTAAGTATGAGAAAAAGCTATACAATATAAAAAATTATTTTGAAAAATGGGCTGGATATCAACAATCTCTTTAGTCCCCCAAATCATTAGATGAACCAATCTATAACCATGGAAGCCAGCAGATGGTGTTGGTGAGCGACATGAGTGATGTCATTTAAGTGAGTTCATTAGTTCAAATAAATACTCACCTATTATAAAGCACATTAATGAGAAGAGTCAGGCTATTTTGGTAACCAGAAAAAAAATGGATACCTAGGATTGTGGCTAAGGGTGGTCACACCTAATTTATTTCTTACTGGTTTTAGTTTTAGATGTGTAGTAATAAAAAATTTCTTATTGTCAGAGAGAAGTAGTTGCTAAGAGTGAGAGTTTTTACAGTTCACCTTGCAATCTCAGGAAATTAATTTTTCCAAATTAAACAGATATAATCACGGAACTTACTAATGAGGGCAAAAAGTATTTACTTTGGTTGTATTAACATTTTTAAGACAGTTACAACAATTCTTACAATTTAGCTTAGATTGAATAAGATTAGTTTAACATGTTGGAATATATACTCTTTGTGAATTGTTGCTTAAATATACTTCAAAATATATAAAATGAAATTTAATGAAGCAACCCTGTGGAATAACAGGGTTCTGTAGGCACCATCTGAAAACCATTAATGTAACAACCATCCCTCTCATATCTATTTTGTGGATGAGAAAACTGAGTCCTAGAAGGGTAAAACAACAAACTTTTGTTCACAAACTTAATTATTTAGTGCCCATTTTTTTTGTCCATAGTACTTTCCAGTCTTGACAGGGAATAAACTTGGCTATCTGAATGGAATGTTGCTATCAAATACTATCTAATTGGACCAAAATTCTAGTCTAAATAAGTAGAGTGAACAAATATCTCAATGCCTAGGTAAAATAAATTTCTTTTCAAATTCAAAAGTATATGACTTTATTACATTAAGAATGCCTATGTTTTTGCTTTGGGGGGTTTCTAATTTTAGACACAGAAACATTGGTTTAATGTCATTGTGTCACTCTTGATTTTACTACTGGACAGTTAAATCTGTTGTTAGAAAACAGTCCCTTGAGGCTTTGATTTTGCTATGCGTGATGGGGAGGGCTGACTTATTTTTTAGAGTCTCTTTATCTGCTTTTCTTAGACCATAACTTCTTATATTCTCTTGGAATTCAGAAAGGGTGCTTTGATCCCAGGTATGCAAATCAGTTCAATGAATTTCACAGCAATCCAGAAGTATCTTAACCTTAGAGCAGCCTATCTGTATTTCCTAAAGCACTTTCCTCGTAAACCTCTCCTACTGCTCAGTCTTAATTTGCACAGCTTTGTTCTATTACTATTGCAATAAAAAAGAGGCTTCCTGATATTTGCCTCTAACTTATTTTTTCCTCCTTTTCTCACCTTTATTTATTTTTTGAGTAGCCACCTGTCCCAACATTTATCCATATGCTGTATTAGATGTTTCAAAATAGCATAGGATGCAGGAACAGCATAAATTTCACAGGCAAACTTATTTCCATGTGCAATGACCTTTGCTTTTGGATAATAAGGAACAGGCCACCAATATTACTCTAAAAGAGAGACAGGTGAAAATCAGAAGCCAGAAAAAATTTACCCATTTTTTTCTAATCATAAACATTTTCTTAAAACGGACAATAAAATGTTTTTGTTTTGAACTGTCTTACATGGCTATCTCTTCATTGAAGTTTTTTCCCAGTGGGGAAAAGTTTTCTGTAGTTGTGGAAGTGAATCCCTCATTTCTTCTAGAAGTACACAGAAAAATTTTCATGGAAGCGTGTATAAGACTTTCGAAGTGTTTCTATGATTGAGCTGACTTGTCTGAGTTGGGATAACTATGCTCTTCACATCCTTATTTCCCTTGTAAAGATATGGAAAAGATGTATAATAAGTAGAATAATTTTAAAATAGGGTTGAAATGTGTAAGTTATAATTATTTTGGCTAAAAATGCTTCATACCCTTAATAGTAATAAAACAAAGAAATCCAAGCAAAATTTTAACAACTCAGTTTTATATACCATACCCAATTTTTAATACATTATTTTATAATTGAAGCTAAATTAAACCTCACTTAAATTATGTAATTATAAAGTATTATTTATGTTTCTTTAATGAAAATGTGTTATTCTAAGTTCATTTTTATGAACTAGGTATACAATAGGCAATTTCACCTCACATACAGAATTTAGAATTCATGAATATGAGGCAGAAAGAGTACAAGGAAATAAACCTTAAGAAGTTAGCAGCAGAAAACAAAAACTAAATTGTATTGCCTACAATTCAAAGATAGAAAGATTTTCATTCACATTGCTCATATAGTATTTTAACTATTCAAAGTTTCATTTTATGCATATACAGTTAATTGGCAATGATTTTAAAAATAATATTGAGGTGTTTCTCAAGTTCAAGGAGCTTGGAAAAGGATTCTTTATCTTTCGGTCTTTGTGATTAGTTTTGTAGATGAGTTTTCTTATATTCTCTCCTATGCTGAGGATGAGTAAGCTAACAGAGATTTACTAGGAAGTGTTACAATGATAGGGGCAAAAGTTACACCCATGAAAAAGATCCCCGACCTGCACTTCTGGGATTACTCATCATCTGGGCTATTTCCTTCCTCTGTCTGCTTCTTGATCCCACTAATAATTGAGGGCCACTTATGGTTCCGAAAGGCCAACAATGATAGCTGAAAAGTGTGAAGTGTCTCTTCAAAGCTCCTAACGATAAAGACCTTTCAAAAAATCTGACTGTTGGAAATAAGTCCTGCTGTCTCTGTACCCAAGGCTGAGTTTGTTCAAATGCAAAACTGCTCTAAGATTGATTTTGGTTCTAGTCAATAAGTGAGGACCACCACAGGCTAAAGTGGGTCAGCTGTGACCTTGAAACATGGTCTGCTCTGATCATGTCACTGATCAGGTGAGAGCAAAAATGGAAACAATCCTGAGAACACTGTGCCGTCACATTTGTTGAGGTCCACTGGCCTGGACTTTCTTAAGAGGAGAAACATACAGAATAAAAAGAACTCAGAAAAGAAAATGACTGGGGAGGGTTTTTCATCTGCAACTTTACAAATGGAAAATCCACAGACCCCAAGATGGCTCACATAGCGGCAAGAGCAAGGGGCAGGGGACTAATAACACATGGCTAGTCATGGGCACTGGACAACAATACTTACTCATTTTTAACTAAAAATTTTTTTAACTTAAGAAGCTTATTTGGAACTTGATCTATGTTTATGACGAGAGAACTAGTAAATTTGACTGACCTGGCTGGACAAGGATCCAAGTTGCACTCCTGAAGTTTGGGTTTGGGTTTGATGTTCTCTGGGTAATAGTGACAGTACTGATCAGCAACCACGCGGTTGCTCCGAAGATCGTAACATTCAGCCGATGTTAGCTGGTAACCTGCAGTAGTACCAAACCATCCAAGCAAGTTTAAATGTACATATCATCACAGTACATTTCTTTATGCTTTTTGCTATGTCACATTAATGGAAATTGTTCCCCAATGCTCCAGTCAGTTCCAGGACAAAAGGCAGATAAATGGAAGGCTCACTAATTTTTGTGGGCCTCAAATGCTGTGTTTTTCCACTCGAATTTTAATTAAATTACATCATAGGGCTTGAACTACGTAAGGGCATTGCCAGATTATGAAACTCTTGTCATAAGAACTATCCTTATTAATGTGCTCTGTATAATTTAAAGGCTGACACAGATTTCTGTATCCAAAACAGATCATCAGTATTTTATTTATCAACCATCTCATGCAAAGATACAAACTGCCTCCTTGGGGAACCAAGGGGAATAAACTCCCAAATAGAAAAAATAATAAAATAAATCCCAACACTCTTCTCCTTGGTCAATGGGAATATAGCACAGGATATATATAAATAAAAAATATATACATATATGTCTCAGACCTTCCAGCTGCCTGGGAACATTACTTTTTGCTTAAACTGAATTGGTTAAGCTGAGTAAGTGGATGATTAAGGTCCTAAAAGTAGCCACCAGGAATTTCCACAGAACTAAAAAAAACCCCAGAACCAAAAAACCACACCTCATTATTCATTGTTTTTCTACTGTTGCAATTTTGACTTAAAATCCTTTGTCATTTCTCTTTAAATTAAGTCTCTAGCCAATACTTTTTATTCTATGCACAATTTTCCACTGTTCAGAGCATCCTTTTTTAAAAAAATGTTGCTAAATAATACTTAATTCTGTTTATAATGTGTTTTACCTTTTCTGCCTGCCTCGTTCTTGTCCTATGGATTTCTGGGGTGGTGGTGGTGAAGACTTAGATTCTTGTACACCGATAATTTTTTAGAATTAGGTTTTTGTACCATTGCAAGTTGAACCAACCTCCAAAGTGTATTCTCCCTGGCAGGTGGTTGAATGTTGCTATTGCTAAATATGTGTTAGAAGGTCAGATTTAGAGTGGTTAAAAGACTTGCAAAAGATGTTAGGAAATCAGAAGGAGGCTTATAAACTAGATTTCCTGGCCTGAAGCTGTGTTCTCAGACCACCCACAAAAATTAATTGTTCATTTAAGACCTAAAAAAGACCTTAAAACAATTCTACTGTAAAGATGAAAAGCATGGAAAGTAACGGGTAAGAACACATATGCCATTAAATTTTGTGTTTTATAAGAAAATCAAAGAGCAAAATGTTATTTTATGTAAGTAAACATACTTTTATTTTTCAATTACATTATACTCTAAAGCAGATAATTTCATGACAAGCTGATCATTTTATGATTTTCCATATAATCGTTTTCACTCAAGGACAGAATTTAGCATACTGTAAAATGTGGGTATAGCAATACATAAATTATAAATCTGAGATTCTGATTTTTAAAAGTCATAACTTGTCAACTTAAAAATGATGCTATGAAACTGTTCTAGAGTGTGTGAAATCAAAGTTTTGAAAAAATGAAATAAATGGCCAAAATTGTCAGATAACTGTTTTCTAAAGTTTCACAATAGCATATTCCCATGAAACCTCAAAGTAATTGGCAGTTAATTTTGAAAGTAATTTTCTATTCAGGACAGACACAGCAACTGGAAACACATTTTACTGAAATGTTTGAAATGGTTTTGAATACTTAGCAATCAAGTTAAAGCAGTAGATGGTATTTTTGACTAACTGCTTTATCTAACATTGCTCCATAGCACCTCTTTTTTCAGGGGTTGGTTCACACTATGCAGATGTAGATAACACAGCTGAAGGTTAATTATATCATGTTCTTCTTGTTTTATAAAAATTATTGGATAATCATTTGTCTCCATTTTGAAGTGCCATCCTTCTTTTCCCTTGTTGAAATAATCTACTCATACCTACATGGATTAGCCACTTAAAGCCAGCCAATGAACAGGCTTCCATGAAACTGGAGCTAGAATTTATTTGATGTGCTAATTTTTAAAGGAGTAGCAGTATAATTTACTATTAAATTAGTAAAATTAAAAAAAATGATAACCCACAAATACTGGCTGGGTTGGCAATGAAACAAATATTCATACACTGCCTATTACCCTTCTGGAAAGAATTTTGGTAACATATGCCAATAGCCACAAAAATTTTGCAACTTACTCTTGAGAATTTATTCCAAGTAAATAATTTGAAGGAGAAAAATACTTAGGTATTAAGCTATTTATTACATTATAATAGAAAAGTTTAAATGAAGGAAATAATCTTCTATAGGCATATGGATAAATTATGAAATAATTCAGAGGAATTATGATAATTACCAAGAGCAGAAATGGTGGGGGCAGGAGACTTTTCCAGTAACACAAAATGCCATCCATGTTACAGATGCGATGGAGCAGAGATAGCAGCTCATTCGGTGATTTTCAGGAGAGGTGTGTTTTAATGATACAGCAAGTGGCATTCCTTTCACTACATGAATGATGGGGTCATGCCAAAAAATACCTGAGCCTAAGTCTACAGGGCAGTGACTTCTTTTTTCTGGTAATTATCTATTTCCTCTAATTAAGTTAATCTGATTCTTTTTGCACACACACATCATGCTATGTAGTAGGCCAGGCACACACTCTCTGCTTAATTCCTGAACAAATAAGTTCAGTTCAACCAGATGACAGTTGAGTCTCAAAAGAACAGAATCGCCTCAAGACCAAGACTTTGCCAAGCTCTGATATTTCTGGTCCTGGCCTTCCACGGAATCAAGGAAAGGAGTTAAGACCATTTCCTCTGATGGGACCCTAAGACACAAAATGTTCATGGGGCATCTAGACCAAGGGACCTGTCTCACAGGAGGGCTTCAGGATTTGGTCTCAGGCAGAACAAAGGCTCCGATCCATCACAGCACCGAATTTCTTCCAGCTAACATGACTCTGTGCTTAGATTACCTGACTCTTCCCTCATAGAAGCCAGTAGTTCTTAGCCCAAGTGGATACCATTACCTCCTCCACAGGTTGCTGAGCAAGGAAAGAAATCCGTCTCCTTCCATCGATGGATGATCGGCTGATAGAAAATGAACTGGACTGTACTGTTAGTGAGCCCCACGTTGTGAATCTGCAGGAGACAATAGCAAAGCAGGGACACTAGGGTGGCAGGATGGTGTTTTCTCAGACTCTTGCAACTTTGGATAAGGATGGTGTGGTAGTACTGATGGCCTTAGACTGTATGCAGGACTGTATTGGGAGAGAAGTGTACAGAGGTAGTAGCTATCTTACCAACTGACCAGCTACTGGCCCTTGCATGGCCCATCACTAGCACTTTCTCAGCTCTGTTGCCAAAGTGATGTCTTAACTGTGATGCAGTAGGATCTTTGCCCAGGCTACTTATTCCATTCCTTCCTTTATTTCCAACCTCTCTGGTATAACAGGGAGCTTTATGTGGATTTTTACATGTAGGTTCATAAATACACAATTTTTTCTAAGAAAATCATAAATGCCATACACTATAGAAAATGAAAGACACTGTCTTTGGTTAAGAGAAAAAAAAATAAAGAATTAAACAACTCTGCCCATTCGGAGACATACAAGGAGTTTCCTGGCAATTTAACGATTCATATTTTAATATGCAAAGTTACCAACGTTACCAACGGGAAGCTTGCTAAAATGCAAATTCCTGGGCTCCTGCCCAGAGATTCAGGCAATTCCAGGGCAGATACTCCAAGAACCAAATTTAAAAAGCAACAACTTGCACATATCAAAAAGCAAATAACTTCAAATAAAACACATACTTAGGGAAATCACAACTCCTTTGTTTTTAAAAGGGAGGAGGATGTAAGGCAATAATTCTTTAATGCTTCTTAAGAGCACAAGGTGGAGAAAATGTACTCAAAGTGAAAGATAAGGAAAAAGTACCTAACAGGAGCAACGCCTTCATTTCATGAAGACAGGATGACCTGTCATATAACATGCAGGCAGCTGGGCAAGGTTGGGACCTTTTATTAAACTAAAGGAAGTCCCTTGGACAACTGGGAGAACCTCCTCTTACCTATGTCAGTGTTAGAGAAGTATCGGGTCATCTGCATCCTGTGGCCCAGTCTTGAATGTTTTCAAGCCTTACACTGTCCCAGCTACTCTTTATGTAGGATCAATGGGCGGCTTAGCCTTCAGAGTTTTTAAATGATAGCCTTATTTTTCTGCTTCTGAGTTTAACAACTGGATTAAACATTAAACGGGCAGAGGAAAATAGGACCATTGAGGAAACAGGTATAGTACTAAACCATAGATCAGTTTTTGGAATTCAGATGGGAATATGGAAAGGTTCCTCAGAAATTTGGAAGAGATGGAAAGAAGAAAGAAGAAAGAGAGTAAAGCTACAGAATATTTCATGTTGTCTAGGATTCTGACCCATGGAACACTGAGGTCTTTTCTAGTGAGAATAAACAGTGAGGCAACTCCCAACTATAAAGCAAAACCAGCTGAAGCAGTCAGTACAGGGTCTTTCACAAAAGGGGAGCATGGCCTGGCCTACAAATTAGTATTTTTCAGTCTTATGTGTCAGATACAGGATGCTTAATTGCTTGCTTAGGGATGTGGTATTATTCACATTTTTTTGGATTTTTTTCTTTTTAAGCTCACAAAAGCCAAAGCCTATCACTCCCTTGGGATGTGCAGTTAACATGCTGGAAAGCTATTAGGAGAGGGCCCTCATTTGAACACATGCTCTATGAAAAAACAAAAGACCAGTAAATTTATTTAGACCCAGAGAGGTGGGTTGGTTTACAGGGGTCTCTCTCGAGATGCTAGAACTACATTAAGTCCTAGATGAAGGAAAAATCAAAATGAGAAGGATATAACATCAAACACTTGGAGAAACCTTGTTCTAGAATATCTGTACAGTGTCTGGTCTCATCTTCTGATCTGATTAAAGAAGGCAAAAGACAGAGCAGGTCCTTTTCTCAGCTCCCTGAAAGTTCCCAATAAAACCCCTTCTGCCCTGACAGTGAGGGATGAATGCCTGCAGGTTTTGGGGTTAAAAGGGTGGTGGTCAGCAAACACCATGTTGAAGGAAAGAAAGCAAGCAGCTTAGAAAGCGTATCATTCTCAGTGAGTTTGATGAAATGCATGTATAATGATCATAACTGCTGAGACCGTATGTCTGGATTTGAAAGAGACTAGAAGCGAACAAGGGACACTGGCATTGCAAATAGAAAAGTGATCACTATGTATCCAAATCTTGCTTGTATCCACGTCATCTCTTGTTTTATTCCTTCTACACCAATGACATTCCTGCTGCTCTTTTCTCTATAGTCACCTTCTGTCTTTAATAGTAACAATTACCACAACAACCAGCATTTATTATACCCCTACTGTGTGCAGGGTACATGATATTGGTATTAAATCTGATTTTAAAACTATTGTAAGATCAGGTACTGCTAAAGATAAATGCCTGTATCCTCACAACACTAACAATACATCTCTTTTAGTGTATTAAATTTTAATTTCAAAGGAGAAAAGAGTGTTTCAAATAAAAAGGAGAGATTAACCTGATGTCCATCTTTGACGTTGAATTGTTGCTTGCAGAGATGGGCTGCCATATTCCTTTTTTTCTGGTTTTATTAATTCTGGGCTGCTGGACCCCTTGTTATCATTAGCTCTAGAGCTTCATAAACCCTAAATCCTCAAGCATTAGTTCCTAGTTCTCAGGAGTATGTTGAAAGCTTCAGTTTGATGTATTAGAATTTTGTTTTAGGGAGCAAAACACATCTGGCATATGTAATTTTGGCCTCCTTAAGTTAATAAAGAAAAAGAATATTCTGAACCAAGCTTTTCTTCCTACGGTTACAATGGATTAGCATTTCTAACTCAATATAATGATTTCTCACACTGAAAGGAAAGGAGAAGACAAACACTGTTCACTTTCCATAGCAATTAATTGTACGGCCACTGTAGAGCTGCAGGGCAGTCCAAATGGGTGTGTGGGTAATGGATGGATGATGTTGAAAGTCCATGTAAAATCAAAGGAATCAAGGAGAAATTTCAAACACATGAAAGTTATCAAGTATGGAAAGACTCTCCCAGATGAAGCACTATGAAATGTCACACTTCTTTCTTTTCAGTTGGGCAAAGGGTAATTTGTGAGCCTTGGATGTTTCCTATGTTCCTTTCTCTCACTGATGTGGAAGTGTTTGCCCTGGATAGGCTAGCAAAGGGGCTGGTAGTCTGGGACTCCTTCCCACCATGGCTGCTACTGAGTTGTTGCTCTGGCCTGATGAGAGGTGGACAAAGGAGCTGTGGGTGGACCCACTAGAGACCCTCTGAGCAGGGATCCACAGTGGTATTTGCCACAGTCACACTACTGTCAGGGCAGCTGGGGATGGCATGATATGGGAGGGCTTGGAAATGGTGGAAATAAATCAGTATGTCTGCTAGGGAGGGAACAATGGGGAGAGGTGGATCTGTTTATTAAATGCCTCAGTCTATATATTCAGTTTGGGGCTGTTCTGGTAGTTGATGGTGATAATGAATGCTTTTTTTGGGCTTTCAAAAATGTGCGAAAATTACAACATCTGCCTAATAGCACTTAACGTATTTACATGTTGTTCAGTTGACCTTGAACAATACAATTTAGAACTTCATGGGTACACTAATACATGGCTATTTTTCAATAAATACACTGGAAAAATTTGGGAGAATTTGCAACAATTTGAAAAAACATTTTCTTTTTCTAGCTTATTTTATTGTAAGAATATAGTATATAAACATACACAAAATAAATACATGTTAATTGATTATGTTATCAGGAAGGCTTCTGGTCACAAGTAGGCTATTAGTAGTTGATATTTTGAGGAGTTAAAACTCATACATGGATTTCTGGCTGCATGGGGGGATTGGCATCCTCAACCCATGTGTTGTTCAAGGGTCAACTACACCTCATATTGATGCAATTGTTATGTTAGTGCCTTTCTCCTCCATACCCTGTAAACTCCAGAAAGGTAGCTACCATTTATCTTGCTTTCCACTCTTTCTTCAGTATCATTTACCATGTTTGGCACATTGTAGTGTCTAAATAATTGCTGAGTAAATGGAAAAGTGAATGAACAAATGTTTTATGTACTAATTGTAGTTCTTTAAATTACTTATAGAATTGCAAACTATAATATTTGTGACAGGTTTTGAGTAGTTATCATCTTTTTACATATATCTGCCACTTTTCTTAAAGATGTTACTGATCATTGCTCTTTGATAAAATATTGACAAAGTTCATGAAAAGAAGCAGCATCATTACCACAGTCCTCACCTGACAGTACATCAGGGGTCCACCACTCTGAGTGTGAGAGAAAGGCGAGGAGTTGGTGCTCTGATCCTGCTCCTTAACCTAGCTGTACGACTGGTGAAATAATGTGGGAACCCAACAAGAAACCCAACAGTGTATTTAATTAGCTCAGTTCTAAACTCTCAGAATCTACTAGCACACAGGAACATATTTATTGGGGGAATCACTACTTCTAAAAGTTGGGTAGGAAAACTATTTATTACATGTTTCTTTTCTTTCCTGCAGCTAATTAAAAATTTCCCTCTAAAGAATGTTTGTTTTACAACAATGATTTTGCCATTGTATGAGCACAAGTTGACTGGTATCGAGTGGCCATCTTGGAGCAGGCTGGGTGGCAGAGCAAAACCAACCCAGGATTAACCATTTGCCAACACTCAGCCTATAGTGGAGAAAAGAATGGATTATCCTGGTCCTACCTAAGATTCACTGGCTGTGCAAATCCCACACAGGCTTTCTGATCACAGTCGCCTGATGTGTCTACAGCATTTACTAGCTGTTCATTTTATTTTAGTACTTAATGATATACATCACTATTTCAAAATGTCCTACCCAGTATTTATTTCTCAAATGACATTATGAGCAAGGAGAGGTTTAAAAGTCAGCCTGCCGCATGCATCAAGCATCTCCTAAAAGAAGGATATACATTTAATTGATGAAGTTCTATAAATTTAATTGATGAAGTGAATTCCCAGAACTTTGTATGTATGATTCCTCTCCAGAGGCTCCTCCTATTTTTTCCTCTCATAATAAAAAGTTTTTTGGGTGCTGAATTATATGTAGGGTTAAGTTCAAGGCTGTCTAGAATTTAACCCTATATCTTTTCAGTTGGGAAAAGGGTAATTTGTGAGCCTTGGATGTTTCCTATGTTCCTTATGTCATCTATGCCTAATACTCTAACTGATGCAAATGGAAATCATGACCTTTCTATTCCCTCGAGTACTCAGATACACTACTTAGGCCATAATGGGGATGATGCCAATCTTCCTAACCAAATTCCCCTACTATAAAAATGTAACCCATTTAGTAAATTATCCACTGTAGGGAGTAATTGTTCTCTAGTTATTGGTGCATGAATTGTGAGTCAGTGTTCATAGCTCTGAGTAGGCTTATCGTTTACTATTCTGCTGTGTATTTCTGCTACTTTGGTGGCTTAGGTACTCATTAATCACTTTTCTCTCTTTGTAACACGGTTTCTTAAAATTTTTAAAGGGGCGCAGACCAAACATGAATAGATATGCCTTAGCTGCTTTAGGAAGTAGAGCTAAGTGGGAAGTGCTAATAAAGGATGGGCTATGACAGAAAAAGATCCTCTTCTACCTGGGAAGGTCATTATCTTTTACTGGGGCTGCAGCTTCAGAAAAATGCACATGACAAAGAAGGGAGGAAGTGGATACCAAGCCAGCTGGTCTCCAACTAATGGCCAATCACCCTAACAACTGATGTGATGATATGTCATAGCAGGTCTGCTTTCATCCATTTGTCTTAGTAGCTACACCTGCTAAATTATTCTTAGGTATACCACTTGTAAATGGAGCAGCCTCTGACCATCTTCAGAGAAGCAGCTTTCTGCCATTGGGCAGAGTACTGTGGTATGTTGCACCTGAAGTTAAAGCATTTCAAAAAGATGGAAAGGAGGTAATTTGGTTTGTTTGCTTCTATACACACTCTCTCACTCAATTCCTCACAAAGACACTGTTAAGGGGAATTTTTATTACCATTTTTCTAACAAGTAAATAGGCTCAAGGAGGTAAATTAACCCCCAAGTCATATACCCAGTAAGCAGGAAAACATACCAAATTGAGAGTGCTTATCCTTTCTACC
The DNA here is from genome assembly GCF_040802235.1 of Manis javanica. NCBI lineage: Eukaryota > Metazoa > Chordata > Mammalia > Pholidota > Manidae > Manis > Manis javanica. Next base: position 49,202,921 of record NC_133157.1, read on the forward strand.
AGTGGACACTAGCATTGCCGGAAATGTATGTACAGCCAGCATATCAAGTTTAAATTTTTGGAAGAAATTCTTTCCTAGGAAGCAAGATGAGAATTTAGCCCAGTTTTTAAAGGAACCAGAAAAGGAGATTTCAAAATATTTTTTCGGAACCAATGGCAATATTCAGTAATTCTCACTGTGAGACTATCTTCCTTTTATAAAAAACAAAAAAAAAAGTCTTTTCCTTTTAAATAGGCAAAAATATGCTATTTGGGCAATAAAATTCCATGGAGATGTTGACAAATGACTATTCTGATTCTTTTGTGTTTCATATTAGAAGGAAGACATTGATTAATTCAATGCATATTGCAAAAGAGACTCTGCTTTGGATGATAGTAAAAACTGAATTACAAACTATGTGTATAATTTCTAAACACCTATATCATGAAAGATGATGAATAATCAGATGATATTCTTTCATCTTCAGCTATTTCCCAGGGAAATTAGAGATGGAAAAGTTGCTTCACTATATGATGCATCATTGGGAAAGCAGTATTTTTCTTCTGTTTTTTATACATCTTTTAAAATTATCAGGTTCACTTTCAAGTTTAAGTGAGCTGATTAAAAAAAATTATATAATCTGTCTTAGGATAATGTTATGGTTATTTGATTTGTGATGTTTTCTAAAAAAAACATTATAACCTGAAGTTAGATTACCAAAGAGGATGTAGAAAGCAAAAATCACTAGAGTGATAGTGTAGCTTATTTTGAATGAAGATATTTACAGATTCTAGGTACCCAGGAAATTATCAAAAACTTCTTTAAAGTATGTTTTTTCTTAAATATGTATATTTATACATAGAGGAAGAAATATAGTGGCATAAAATACCAAAAAGACTTCTGGGCAGAGGTAAGGAGAAGTGATTTTGGTCCTGGCTTATCATCATTGTGAGTGTGGGCATGTCATGTCACCAGCTCCCCTGGAGCCCAGTTTCCTTGCAGCAAAATGAAGATACCAGCATCTGTCCACCTTCCATAATCACCATGTGGCAAAAGTCCTTTATTCATCCAACACTTGTTAGTGCTTTTTGGGATTTCTTATGGAGGTATGAGGACAGATACAATTCTGCACTTGCCCAAAAGATTACCTATGGGGAGATGTAATGTAGACAGGAATCTGGGGTCAAGTGACAACATGCTTCTGGAAGGGGAAAGTCCTAAAGAACAAGGATGAGTTAGTGAAGAGAATGGAGGAAGGAAAGATCAGAGCACTGACGTCAGAGGGCACAGCATGATGCAAAAGTAATGTCAGTGAGTGCACAAGATGTTGAGGACCCGTGAAAGAAGAGGCTAAAAGTCAAAAGCGTGATTGGAAATTTAGAATGCAGATGGTTGAGAGTAAGATGCTGTGGTATGGATTTGCATTTAAACCTCAGAGCAATGAGTCGAGGTGATGGACAGTGAAGGACCATGAAGAGGGAAGTTTATTGTTTTAAAAAACACTCTGAAGGCAACATGTTCAATGGATCAGAGGCTGGGAAACTAATTCAGAGTCCATGGTATTAATTCAGGTGGGAAATACAATGGTTTGAATTAAGGCAGTGGCAGCAAAGATGGAGAAGAAAGAAACACCTTGAGAGATGGTAGGGAGAGAGAATTGCAAAGTTTAATGTATATGGGAGAAGGTGAAATTGGTGTGAGTCAAAGGTTTTGACTTGGGTAAATAATATATTATTACATGAAATAAGAAATGAAGAAGATAAAATCAGTTTCTGGGCTAGACAAATGTAGTTTTTGACATATTGAACTTGTGCAAGTGGTGATCTGCAGAAGGCAGCCGGCTATATGAAATGTAGTCCACAATGCTGTGAAATATTCAAATGTGAATAACATACTTGAATCCAATTCTATATTTTCAGTATGTATATTAACTCTTGCAAGATCACTAGGGAAATCAGTATACATGGTTTACTCAACAGTACTCCAAGGGTTTCAAAAAAGTAAAGACATTTCTCAATTTTTTATTATATCTGCATTTTTAAATTATTTAAGTACCTATAGCATCATTTCTATTGTGGGCTATCTCTGATGGTTTGTGGCTTCCTGTTCACATTCATGTGGCCTGGCATCTGGCCTGGATGAAGAAGAGCTACCATGCAGACAGAGACAGAGAACAGTGCTCTGGAACCTGTCTTCTGTCCAACCTCACTGTCTGTCACATTTTCCTATGCATTCTTACTCCCAGCTGCCATGGGGTCATCAAGCCTTAGCTTAAATCAAAGGTCCTCTGGCTCCAGGTCCCATGATGAAAAATTTATGGAGTCCTGGACACATTACAAGTTTACAGCTTTACAGCTGAAATCCTTCATGTCCTTCTGACCTACTGAAGGAAAAATATGTTTTATTTTATTGTAATTCCCAAACATTCTTCTGGTGTGTACATTTTTCCTACAGAATGTATATGTTGCTTCCAGCAATGTGTTTTATATTACCTTGAGAGTAGGAAAGCTCCGATAGAAGGAAACAACTTAGTCTTGTTGCCAGTATAAGAGAAAACAGAACTTGCAGTTAGAATCATGACCAAGCCTATGGATCATTAGATTATCTTTCTCTTTGACTGAGGACACCTTGCATGAGTCAATGACTGTATCCTAACTTGTTAAAAAACAGCTTATATTTCCCCGCTAATGATGTTAGCATTTGAGTCTTTATATTAAATCATATGTGTGTGTGTGTGTGTGTGTGTGTGTGTGTGTGTATACACACACACACACACACACACACATAAGGATTTTCCTAGGGCCTTGAAATTATCAAATGTTCTCATTAAGTCCAATGTAGTTCAACATCCTTGAATTAAACATTTCCTGCATAACAGGCCTTCCACATCTATGTCAAAGCCTAAAGTCTCTCTCTCTCTCTTCAGGCGATTATAAGCAACATCAGTTTGGATTTGGCTCAAAAACAAGGTACCTAAGTGGGCTCACCTTGACAATGAAATCTGCTGTGAGTGGTCCAGCCATTCTCAGTATTTCTTTGTCTGGAAATTTCTGGAAGTCCACACTAGAATTGTCCATAAGAAAGGTGCCTGTAGAGTTGAGGCTGTTTTCACCTTTAGCCCCCTGGAGGGTTTTGGTTTCCAGATCTACGTAATCAAACACATGAAGAAGAGAGAAAGATATTCCCAGGGCACCATAGACTACATGCAAGCACACTTTATGCAGCAGAGTCTAGAGCTACATAAGGAGAAGTATCATTCTTTCTAGAGTTGGCACAGTTGAAATTCTGATATAAACAAAATACATAGGTGCATTTGGATCACACAAGTGACTGATTATTTTAAAGCTCATCAACCAAGCATTCAAGGCTCTCTGTGAAAAAAATCTTTGACTCCCTGGAACACCTTGTTTGGGTACCCCCCCCCTTTATCACAATTCTATTCCTTTAACTAAACCATCACCCATACATATCTTACTGATTTCAGTCTTTATGGCCCTCAGTCTAGAATGCCTTCAAAAGTTTTCCTTTTAATCTATGAGATCCAGGGTGCATCTCTGAGTTCCCTCAGGACTTGAGTGATTTTATATTCACACATTACCTTGTATTTATATATACTTGCTGCTTTCTTGTTGCATATGTGCTATTTCTCACAACGAGGAAACTATAGTGACTTAAAGACAGAGAACTAACAACGTATCTTTTCTAGTTCTCTTTTAAAAATCCTTTTTGGTACTTAATTCACTATTTTGCATGTATGAGATACTTTGTAAGTGTTTAAGACAGAGAGAACTTCTTGATTCCTGGAACATTCCCATCTTAATTTGGCCAACAAGAAAGCCTAATGAGCATTTTTTTGTTGCAAGAAACCAGAGCATGCTGGGAATGATGGTAATTATGATGTGTATTTCAGAGCAGATTAAATTCTCATGTGATTGAAAAGTGATTTAGAGTGTTGCCCTCTGCATGAAGTAAGATATCGGCTAATGCTAACGGTTTCTCAAGACACTTTCACAAGAACCCTTGGTTTTGGCTGTGGTTCTTCAGCAGAAAAACAAGGTGCTTGGTGGGGCTCTGGGTTTCCTATCCCACAGTCAATCAGAATGCCCCCTCTCATATATTTCAGAGACTTCTGGGAGAATTTCAAGGTCTCTGGAGGTATGAAAGTACTGATTACTAAATTATTCTAGATATTGTCTACTCCAAGTTGGCCACTCTAAGGAACACCAGCAGGTAGGGAGTGTCCACCCGAATGCCCGTGACCCGCATGAAGTCTGTAGCAGCAACTCTTCTGCAGTAGTTCAGGCTTCACCCCCTGCGCAGAAAGGATCTCAGAGAAGAACACAAGGCCCACCAGGGGAACACTGCAGGGGGGAGACAGTCATGAGAGGAAAGCACCAACACCTTCTCCTTCCTCTTGCCTTCATCCCTCAAGCTGTCTTACACATATTTGCACTAACTGGTGAAAATGTCTCCAGGACATAAATTAGCTTAGTTTTGGAAAAACCTTAGAGATCTAAGTCTGATCTGAGCATCTGAATCAATTTTATCACCAGGCCTCCCAGCTGTACTTCTCAAGGTACTTCTGGTTAAAGATAAGCTGGGGCTGGACCACCCGCTCAGTCTTCTGGTTTGGTCCTAAATATGTAAGGTTGACTCCACACTGGACCAGCTTCTGGGAGTAAATGGCAAAAGGGTCGCAAGAGAAACAGGGTGCCACTTATGCACACATTTATTTATTTTTATTTATTTTTTATTTTTTGAGAGGGCATCTCTCATATTTATTGATCAAATGGTTGTTAACAACAATAAAATTCTGTATGGGGGGGCAATGCTCAATGCACAATCATTAATCCATCTCAAGCCTAATGCTCGTCAGTCTCCAATCTTCTGAAGCATAACGAACAAGTTCTTACATGGTGAACGAATTCTTACATAGTGAATGAGTTCTTACATGGTGAACAGTACAAGGGCATTCATCACAGAAACTTTCGGTTTTGATCACGCATTATGAATTATAAACAATCAGGTCAGATATGAATATTCGTTTGATTTTTATACTTGATTTCTATGTGGATCCCACATTTCTCCCTTTATTATTATTATTATTTTTATTTTTAATAAAATGCTGAAGTGGTAGGTAGATGCAAGATAAAGGTAGAAAACATAGTTTAGTGTTGTAAGAGAGCAATTGTAGAAGATCAGGTGTGTGCCTGTAGACTATGTGTTAATCCGAGCTAGACAAGGGCCTTAAAACATCCACGGATGCAGAAGATTTCTCTCAAAACAGGGGGGGTTAGGTTCTAAGCCTCACCACTGTTGATCCCTGCACACATTTATTTTGCTGAATTATATTCCAAATAAAAAAACAAAACAAAAACTTCCTAATTACACATGTTATTAACATTATGTCTGTTTGGGACAAAAAAGCAGGTTCTATTTTGCTGTTCACCATTTATGAATATCATCTTGCTGCTTTGCCCATCAAATTCTTGTAAGAATTAAACCAAACAAGGCCAGTGTTTGGTTTCATAGAGATCAAATAATTAGGAAATCTGGAAGGTTAATATATTTATAAAAATACATTTTCCTCTTAAAAATCTATTCCTTTGGGTTTTTCTTTCTTCAGTGAGGAGTTAATCCCCCACTTACTGATGATCGTGGCCTGGATGTTTTAGTTCAGCCTGTCACTGCTCAGAAAAATACTGTTTTTTTGAGTGGGGTTGTTACACCAGCAGTTACCTCTGTCCAGTTCTCAGAGGGAAGAACAAATCATTGGGATGGTAATAGTGTACACACATATATCATCCTTGACATGGGAGCACCACAGTTTTGGGGGTTTTTCAGGGTTAGGAAAGAACTTGGATCCATATAAGGTGACTTATCAGCATCTTCTGGCTTTATGTGAACTGTACCTTACTTATTCCTTTACTTCACATGACCCTCCTGTGAAATGTATTTATTTTTAGAAAGCCTACAGTAGGCTATCTGACCTTTTACAGGCTCCAATTTGTCTCTCTCTTGTTTGTCTTTCTGGAATGATTCCATTCATAATCCAGTTGCCAAAAGATAATGCTTGCTACCTAAATTGGTTTCATAGGCATGTGAGTAGGAGGGGAGAAAGTGCAGAAGATGATAAATGGTTCTTTAGGAATCCAGGAACAATCACAGTGTAGGAGATCAGAAATGCACAAGGGACCAAATGAAGTGAAGCCTTTCTGTGAAACTGAATTTTACCTAAAATACTGGCATATCCTTTTATTCCCCCTCCCTGCTTTACAGCCTATGATTCTCTGCTTATAATTTACAGGTCTACATCTAAATGGCACTAATTGAAATAAAAAAAAGATGTAGCTGTGTCCTGCTGCCTTGTCATGGCTGCAGATCAGTTCTTGTGCAAATTCTGGTGGGACCATGCTACTCTTTGATGTTTGGGGTATGATTATTACCCTTCAGTCCTGAGTCCCAGTAGCTGTCTTCAAGATATGGGGGCCTTGTATTGTCATTAATAAAAGCAATGCTTAATTATACCACAATGGTTTCCTTAGAATGCCAGCCACAGGGTTAAAGTTGTTTGGTGTTTCTATGTTCTCTGAACTGATAAGGTAATGAAACATGAGAGTAAGAAGAAAAAGAGAAAGAATGGAGGTGAAGGAGGGCTGGTTGGGAGGAAGAAAAAGGAGAGGCAAGGCAAGAAAAGGACTGAGACTGATTGGGGTGGTAGAAGAGAACGGATGAGAAATAATATCCACAAAAGTGTAAACATGTGCTTAAGTCATGAGCAGCCTATTGGGAGCATCTATTTTGTATTTTTCAGGATGGCTGTGGTTAGAGGTTAATTACCACTGAGGTTTCTGCTATCTCATCAGGCAGCCCAAAAGATGAACAAAAGCACTCACAATATCTTATTATGATAGAGTAGAGAGATTTCTACTGTATTTTAATCTCTTGTGGGAACAAAAAATAAATAATGACAAAATTTCCCAATTTCCAAAGGAAAACAACTGAGTTTACTTACATAAGTGATCAGGTCCTTTTAAGACAAGGCGGATATGCCTGCTTCCATAAGGAACAGCAACCACGGTATCATCCACTGGAGAGAGACAAAGCAAAGTCTTAAAATCACATCCTTTGCCATAAAATCACCGATTGCCTCCTACATAAACGCACTGACAGACATACTCCCCCAGATGACAGTCCTTTTTATGTATTTGAAAACATGAATGCCAATGTTTGGGAATAAAAATTTCCACTTTCCTCAAAATAAAATATGCTCAAAAGCTGGTCACTGGTTAATACATGGGGGAGCTGGCCCTTTAAAAAATAAGTATACATTTTGATATATTGAAAAAATGTGTTTGTAAGTTTTTATTTCTGATATTAAACCCTGGTCTTAAGTGCCAAATTTCTCTAGAATTAGAGCAACTGTGCTGAATTACAGAAGGAAAATAAATTATAATGTTCCAAGGATAGCTTTTTGATATCAGTATCTGGACCATCCAAAATAGGTTGGATAAGAATAGAAGAACATAAATTCATTTGTTCTTTAAACCTCTCAAAGGCAGAAATCATGCCTTCCAATTCTTTAACAGCCTTAATAATACACCTAATACTATATATAGCAAGTGACCCATATAAGGCTATTAATATTCCCCCCCACACCCTGTTTTGAAAATGAAAAACAACATTGGCTGAATCATAGATCACTTAGGAATGGATTACTTTAAACTCTACTTGCAAATTGAGCCTCAATTCATTGGAAGCAGTCTCGAAATCTACAGTTAAAAAAGGTTTTGAGTTCTTTGCATGCACTCCAAACACATCACAGGCATTCTTATTTAGAACACCATTCGTGACAGCACTGCCATATATTTACATGGCACTAGAGAGTTTCACTTTCACTTATGTTATACTGTTTATGCCTTTACCCAAAACTCGTAACACAGGAAAGAGGACACTATCACCCCCATTTTATGATTTTATGATGAAGAAATGAAGCTTTCTGACAAATATAATGAGAAGCCCAAGATCCAAGAACAGGAGGGCATTCCAGGAGACTAGGAAAAGGCAACTGTTTTAGAATTCACCAGCATATTTGGAAGCCTTATGGAATTCTGTTTCACACATATCTTTCTAATATTATACATTACCCTCCTAACATTGGAAGAATTTAGTTTTAAAGAAAGAATCCCAAAAGGTACTCAATTTCTCTGAATCTTAACGTTATCATCCTGTCTTTGGGAGAATTTAGTTTCAAAAATAATCTTAAATCCCCTAATATCTCTGATTCTTAGTTTTCTCATTTGTAAACAGAGTAAACAACATTCATCTCATAATGTTGTGAAGAGATATAGATATGAGTATAAATGTTGATACCAATACATGGATGTATAATAGCCTGAAACACAAGAAGTATTTTGTAAATACTATTTTCCTTCCTATATTCCAAATTTTCTTTAGGACAGGCACTGAAAAACTATTTTTATTATGTTTTTAATGTCCCAAGGCACCTAGCACATAGCCAGCTGAATGAGAAAGAAGAATCATAGGCTTTCAATTCCTTCCTTAAAGTAGTTACATTTATCAAGTTCTCTACAATATTGAATATTCTACTCACAGTACAACCTTCTGGCTGTTTTTAATGTCATACATTATTGAAGAAAAGGCTGAATTTCAGAGAGCTGAGGGTATGTGGCATATAACAACAAAACACATAAGGGGGAACATAGAAAAGGAACAAAAAATGTTCAGACTGGCCCCACAGAGCTTTAAATGCCTTGCATAAAGACATGGATTTTTAAGTTTACAGAAGAAACTCAAAGCAGTTAAAACAATGGGATTTCTGGAAATAGAAGTCTTTGTTTATTCACAGGTCAAGTAAAGTGCAAGTAAAAGGGGAGCTTTCTGTTCGGTCCTGCCTTGCTCAGCAGCCGTTTTCTGACCCACACACTGCTCAGGCGGCCTCCCTCTTGTTCTGCATGCTGGGGCATTAACCCTAGCTCTTGGCTGCTGCAGTAACCTTTGTATGCTCCCTGAGGAAGATGGGGAGGAAAGTAGATGCTTGTTGGGGGAAGAGGGTAGGAAAGAGTAGACATGCAAGAATGGAATGTCTCCTGATACCCCTCTGCACTTGCCTAGTCAAAGGGAAATAGGCAGCAACTCAGGCTGGGGCAAATCTGAACAGTCAGCCACACACTGATTAGAGGTAGGAAGAGTCAATGGTTCGTCTATGGGTCTGTAAAGGGCTCACAGAAAACTGGCAGGTCATCAGGCCATCAGCAAATTCATGACTTTATTACACAAATACTTTTTGAGTGTCTCCTAGTGTCAGGCTCCATGCTAGGTACCAGAGATTTAGTAACAAAGTCAAGCAAAGCACCCACCCTACAAGATGGTCCCAGAAAAAGGTACCCAAGATAAAATGTATGGGAAAATGCCACATGCTATCCCCTGCTCACAGAAATTCTTAAAGTACATTAGTTTCTTTGAAGCTCTGAACCAAAGAAACCCATTTTACCCATTAAATCCAGCACTATCCCCAAAGTGTTTACCCAGGGAAATTGTTTCTTATGTGTCATCTGTTAGCACCAGCTGATACAGCTCGAAATATACTTTAAGGAAAGGTGCTTTTAACTTGACAAAAAAAAAGATAGGAAAAAAAATTCATCTTATGCATGTAGATAAAAAGCCAGTTTTTGAGCTGTATATACATTAACAATTGCCTCACTTGGTGATAAACTCTCAATGATTAGGGATAGGTTGGGGTATTCTTGTACCTGACATCTAGTACAGAACTGTGCACAGTGCAGTGCCTAAGACATCCAAGAATGTGCCAGCCGTCTGGATTTATTACCTGCCTCCTCAGTGGTTAATTCAATGGATATGCCTGGCGAGGCAGGTGGCTGTTTCTTCTCCCACCATGCTGCACATTCCTCCGGGTGCTTTTTCCCACAGAGGCACACTGGTCTGTGATCAAGTGCATCTGCCCTAATCTATTCTGGCTTTGTGGACAGAACCATGATGCCCATCTTCAGGACATATCTCTAGGTTATTAATCCACAATTTTAAAAGATCCACTTCAGAGACCAGAACACCTCTTTCTTAGTTAAATGGATAAGCTTTTCATGGGCATCATAAAGTCTGTCACATACATAGGTTCCAAATTTCTCCTAAGAAAATTGTTCTTAATGATTGTACCTAAAATATTTCCTCAAAAACTGTATAGCTACATGTGTATTTCACATTTTCTATAGAACATTTTAGATTCTTTAAAAAATCTTGTAATATGTGGATTTTTCTGAGTCATTCACTGATGTATCTATCAAAGGAAAGTGACAATGATAATCTTTGAAAAGACAGGATTTCCTATTCTGAGACCTCAGTATGTCTTCTTGTTAGACCTACTGATGTGTTCATGTTTTAAAGTACTCTTCCTTCTACACCTATGGAATAGATGCTTAATTTTTTTTTTGAATGGAAGGGCCATTGTGAATACAGGCCATATATAAAAATAGTCTGCTAGTCTTGAGCAGGTTTTAATAGTATATTTTTAATCTTCATGGCAACTTTATTACTTCAAAAATATACCCAACAAAATAAGGTGAAGCTGAACATTCGAGATTTTCAAATACTCCGCTCCTCTCCCCGTGAGGGTATCAGTAATTGCAAATGAAGATTGTATACTGGACAAGCCAAACAAGATGGGCCCCTCTTTCACATCTGGGGAACTTCATCCTTGCAGCTGCCTAGGCCAGAATCTGTGGAGCTATCCTTAACTTCCTCTTTATATCTAATCAGTTAGAAAGTCCTATTGTCACTAGAGTCAAAATACGTATTTCTTTGGTTCTAAGAGAAACAATCTTCCACATTTTAATATTATGAAATCAGAATGCATCCCACAGTCAATGGTGCACTATCTTCTCTTTCACTGCAGCAGTAATCCTGTCATAGTTATCTTTGCCTGTACACTGCTAACACCAAAATGGCCAGTATCAAACTTGCAAAATGGGGGTCAGTAGCTTGGGAGGAGATTCCAAGATACTAGTGGAACACATTTATTTAACTTCTTGGGACCAAATAGCTGTGGGGGTTGTAGGGAGATGAGGGATAACAACATTTCCAAAGTGGGAGTCAAGAGCCAGCTAGCTCTGCATAACTGTAAACCTGACTGAGGAGCCTGGCATCAGAACTTCTGCTTCTGGCTAAGATGGAGTAACAGGGCCCAGACTTAATCTGCTTGAGACAGTCACACAGTCAGAAAAAGCTATGTGAAACTGGGGCTTTTAAGACCCTGGATGCTGTGGAAAGAAGGGCAGTGACCCCTTGAGAGTCAGGAAACAGAGTTGGTGAGCCTGAACACTGCCCCAGCTTACTGCGTTCAAGGCTTTCCAGGCTGTGACTCAGAGGGCAGGAACTCAGACAGAGCCCAGTGGGTTCCCTGAGTCGAGGAGACAAAGCCAAGAATCTGAGAAGATCCAAATAGAGTCTGAAGGACAGATTACCAGAGGAGAGAGCCACCCAGAGAGAATGCTGCATAATTAAGAGCATCTACCCATCATGCTGTACACCTTAAACATACAGTGGTATATGTTGATTTTTCTCAATAAAACTAGGAAAAATATTTACACAATATGGAGAAAATATTTACATGATATGCTAATAATATATTCTTTTATATTAGAAAAAAAAAGTGTTCCCTTTAGGTTTCCAGCAGCGTAGTCATACCATTCAACAAGCATATGAAGAAACAAACTATGGGGAAAGAACCACACAAAAGAATTATAGGGACTGGTATCAGGCATGCATATAGGGATGGGAACAGCATTTTCTTTCGATATCCAGGTTGGAAAACTTCATAATTCATGGGACACTGAGAACTCAGAAGGGTCTTGCTTCGGTAGCAAGGCACAATTAGTTCTAGTCCAAACATGACTTTGATCCTGCCAAATTTTAAGATCCAAAAAGATCCAACTTATTCCAAGTAACTTAACTGCTTCCAGAGCAGAACTCAAGAACATTTACAGGAATACAAAGATATCTAGTATCTAACAAGACAAAATTTGCAATGTCTGGAATCAGGTCAAAAATTACCAGGCATTGCAAAGAAACTAAAATATACAGCCTATATTGAAGAGAAAAAAATCAATCAGTCAAAACACAGGATAGACATTAAAATATATACTATGACTTTATTCAACATGTTCAAAAAGTTAAAGTGCAAAAAAAAGAAATGCCCAAGGCCTAGAGAATTTCACTGATGAATACTACCAAGCATTTAAAGAAGAAATAACATCAGTTCTACACAATCTCTCCCAGAAAACAGAAGAGGAGGCATCACTTCCCAACTCATTGTAGGAGGCCAGTGTTATACAGATACCAAATGCAATGATGGTATAAGAAAATGATACTGTGGACAGCTATCTCTCATAAACATAGATGTAAAACCCTCAAACAAAATACTGGCAAATCAAATTCAGTAATTAAGAAGAATGTACCAAGACCAATTAGAGTTTATCCCAGGAAAGCGAGGCTGTTTAGTTATTTGAAATGTAAAAAAGTTATCCATCACAATAAAAATCTAAGGAAGAAAAGCCACATGATCTTATAAGTTGAGGCAGAAAAAACATGACAAAATTCAATATCCATTCATGATAGTAACTCTCAGGAAGACAAAACTACTTTCTCAATGTGATAAGGATATATACAAAATAAAATCCCTTATAGCTAACATCATACTCAATGGTGAGAAATGGGATGCTTTCCTCCTTACGACTGGGGATGAGGTAAGGATATTTACTCTCACCATTTCTGTTCAACACTGTATTGGATATGCTTGCCAGTGCAATATGGCCATAAAAATAAGTCAGTGGTTTACAAACTGAAAAGGAAGATATAAAAGCATCCTTATTTGTGAACAACATGATTGTTTATGTAGAAGTCCAAAAACTCTCAGGACTAATGAGTTTAGCAAACTTGCAAAATACATGGCCAACATACAAAAATGAAACAGCAACATGCAATTGGGATTGAAATAAAAAATGAAATGCCATTTGCATTAGGACAAAAATGTGAAAAAGATATAAATCTAACTTAAATATATAGGATATGTATGCAGAAAACTAACAAAGGCTGATGAAAGAAATCAAAGAAGACCTAAATACATAAAAAGGCCTGAATTGCTCATAGGTTAAATGACTTGATATAGTAAAATGTCAATTTCCTCCAACTCAATCTAATTAATGTAATTCTAATCAAAATCTCAGTAAGATTGTTTTTGTAGATTGGAAAGGCAGACTGTAAAACGTATATGGAAAGGCAAAAGAATTAGGATAGAATAGCCAAAATAAGTTTGAAATGGTGATAAAGTTGGAGGAATCACAGTACATGATTTTAAGACTTACTTTGTAGCCATAGTAACCAGGACAATGTGGTATTGATGAAGGGATCAACACATAAATAAGAAGAGAGAGTCCAGAAAGAGACTCATGCAAAAATGGCCAGTAAAGATTTCAAGTCAATTCAAGGGAGAAAAGGTCATCTTTCCAACAAATGGTGCTGGACATTCTTATACAAGAAAAAAACAATAGCCTAGTTATAAATAAATCTTATGCCTTATACAGAAATTAAGGTGAAAAAAGATGATAGATAAAAAAGTAAATATAAAACTATAACACTCTTAGAGAAGAAAACAAGAAAACATAAGAGAAAATTTGTGACTTGGGATTAGGCAGGGAGTTCTTGGACATAATGTTAAGCATACAATTCATGCAAGAAAAATTGATAAATTAGTTTTCATCAAAATTTAAAACTTTTGCTCTGTGAAAAATAATATTAAGTGATTTTGGGAGAAAAAATTACCCAGTGAGAGAAAATATTTTCAAATCACATATCCAACAAAGGACTTCTACCTAAAATAGCTAAAGAAAACTCTCAAAACTCCAAAGTAGGAAACCAGGCAACTCATTTAAAAACTGGGCAAATGATTTGAACCTACACTACATCAAAGAATAAGCAAGCACTGTAGAGTAAACAGAATAATTTTATCCCCTGGCACCATGAAAGATGTCCATGTCCTAAGCCTCAGAAATTATGAATATGTTCTGTTACATGGAGAGAGGAAATTAAGATTGCTAATCAACTAATTTTAAAATAAAAATATTATTTTGGATTATCTGGGTAGACCTAATATAATGATGAGAGCTCTTTAAAGTGGAAGAGGGGCAGAGAGGGGACTAGAATCAGAGATCTAAAGATGCTCTCTTGGTTCTGAGAATGCCAATGAATGTAGAGAGCTTACAGAAGCTGGAAAATCAAAATAAAGAAAGTGGATTATCCTCTAGAGATTCCAGAAGGAGCACAGCCCTCTATCACTGTAATTGTAGTCCAGAAAAACTCATTTCAGACTTCTCACCCTCCAGAACTGTAAAATAGTAAGTGTTTTGTTTTAAGTCACTAAGTTTGCAACAATCTGATACAGCAGCAACTGGAAATTAAACAACAAGAAAAGACGTTCGACATTATTAGCCATTAGAAAATGCAAATTAAAATAATGATGAAATACTACTATGCAACAATTAGAATGGCTAAATTAAAACATACTGACAATATCAAGTGATGGCAAGGTGTATGATATCATACATTACTGGTAGAATACAAAACAGTATGCCACTAATTGCTGGAAAATAGTTTAGCAATATCTTAAAATGTTAAACATACACCTTTCATATCATCTAGCCATTTTAGTCCCAGAAATTTACTCAAGAAAATCAAAGCATATGTCTATACAAAAAATGCACTTGAATGTTCATAGAAGCTTTATTTGTAAGAGCTCCAAAGTGGAACTAACTCAAATATCCCTCAACAGGTGATGGATAAACAAATTGTGGTATGTCCACACAGGGGAATTACTACACAACAACAAAATAAAATGAACTACTGATATATGCTACAACATCAATGAGCTCAAAATAATTATGCTGAAAGAGTGAAGTCAGATGGAAAAGAGTGTATACAATAAAGTAATAGAAGATTATGCTGCCAGGGGATAGGGATGGGAGAAAGCAGAAGGGAAGTATTATAAGGGCACAAAAAGCTTTTGGGATGATGCATATATTCATGATCTTGATCATGGCGATGGTTTCATAGGTGTATGTATATGTAAAAACTCACCAAAGTATACACTTTAAATGCCCTATTAACTGTACAGCATTCACACCTCAACAAAGCTGTTGAAAAAAACATAGTACCAATGCATCTCATACCTTTTTGGCTTCTTTTAAAAATGTCATATCACAAGTAGTCCTATGAAATGTGGACATTGAGTCCAAAATGACTAATAAGTTGAAGAAAAAGATTTTATTTCAATTTCGCTTTCTTTTTTGTATACATAAGAGTAACATATGGTAAAAAGATATGTATCTAAATTTATAGGCCTTTTAAGAACAGTCAAGTGAAAACCCTACATGTTCAGAAGTAAAAGCCTTAAGAAGGCATTATGTCATAGCTTCTTAATTTCAATGGCATCTTTTTTCTTTGTTAATGGTACATCTCTTAGTCATGATCTCTTAGATCTAATGAAGTGCAGTGTATCCAGAACCAGATCATTTCTCGTCACCTGTACTATGACTACCATGGTCCAAGCCATCATCACTCCTGGCTTGGCTTACTGTAACAGCCTCCTGACTGCCTTTCTTACTTCCACAGTTGGACCAATTATAGTCTATTCTTAACATAATAGATAGAATGATCCTTCTAAAAAGCAAATCAAGTCATTCCTCTGCTCAAAATCCTCCTATGACTTCTCAACTTATTCTGACTAAAAGCCAAAGTCCTTTCAAAGTCCTACAACCCCTGTGCCATCCTTCACACCACCTTACAACCCTCCTGCCTTCATCATTTCCTCTACTCTTCTTTAAACTCATATGACTTCAGTCACATTTCTTTGCCCTTCAAGAAATATGTTTAGAATATAACTACCTCAGGCCTTTGCACTTGCTTTTATTTACGCACAGAATTCTCTTTCCCCTGACTATTGCATGGTTCCTCAGATCCTAGCTCCAATGCCATCTTATCAATGAGTCCTTTTCTTACTAACCCTCCACATTGCAACTCGCCTCCAACACCCTTGGCTGGTAGCCTATCTCTATTTCCTGTTCTCTCCTGCTTTACTTTTTTTCATGAATCCTACACTACATGACATACGTATTTTTTTATTTAGTTATTTGTTTCATCTGTTTTTCTGTCTGTCCTTCATACTAGCATGTAAGCCCCACAAGAAAAATGGATTTTTGTCTGTTCTGCTCTTTCCTATGTTTCTAGCACTTAAACTGGTTCCTCAGCACATGGCAGGTGTCTAGTACATATTTGCTGTTGAATGAATAAACAAATGAATTGCTGTTGAATAAATGAATGATTGAGTGGCTTGTGAATATAGCCTGAATTCAGGTGCAAGGGGGAAATTTCTTCTAAAATTCATATGTATTTTTCACTCTATAATATATAGACCTGCACTTTATTATAAACATACTTTACCTCAAGACCACTAAGCCAAAATGATGGTCCAGGAATAAATCCTATAGCCATTATAAATCAGCATAAGCCACAGTCTGAGACGCAAAGCCAGGTATTAAGTGCTTCATTTTATCTTGATATAAATTAGTTTTTCCAGCTCTTACCACTCAAGGGAGGTGGAGAGAGTACTTTAGGATACCCAAGTGATTTCAAAACACATAGGTACATATGATAGGTTTGCAAACTGGAGACATCAAATTGATAATAGATAGGCTGGCTTCAGCTCTACGTGTATTCTGAGTATACTTGGAAAATACATAATATGGTACAAGCCAATAAAATGTATGAGAATATAAGCCTTTAATTTCTAGAATCAAAAGTAAGTTAATGTTAGCTAAATTTGATCCTTTCTTTGTTGGGTTGGAGAATTTGAGAAGTGATCAGGAAAAATGGAAAGACTGAATCCTATCAGTGGACAGACTTTTTCTTTAAATAGGGGAAAACGTGTCTTAAACTAACTCTTCTTCTTATCTCTATTTACATTAGGCAATTATAGTATCTTTTAATACAAAGATGGTTTCTTTTTTATCTGCCAGCAAATGGTAGCCTTTGGATTAGTTCCTTCTACTTCTCTTTTTCCTCTGGCACTTTATACCTTAGTCTTTCTCCACTCTTCTGTTTTTTTCTATGTTCCCCCAAGGCTTGATAACATAAGGGAAAAAAGTTGGATGTAAGTTCAGAAGAAAATGACTTCAATGTGGGGAATCCAAGCACTAGGAGTTCGAAATGAGCATGTGGCTGGCTTACAGTGCCTTTTGGCAGAGCACAGGAGAGACCTGGCAGAGCTCCTCTAGGCTTTCACGGGTGGAGAACTGCTCACCTGGCCAGCGCACTGGGCCCCGCAGAACAGCCTGATCTTCCCCTGCCTGTGGGTCACCTCACAGTCTGTAAGCACAGAGTGGAAGGCTCTTCTGGGGTGGAGAAAACATAAATGAGGCAGTTTGTTCAGCATCTGCTATAAATTGTGGTGAGGTGCATGCATATGCTAGGCTTTATTGATAAATCATTTTGTCATGAGGCATCGTCAGTGCTAAAGTAAATGAATCAATTGCATTTGGTTGTTATAGATAATCATCAGGTTGTGTCTTATATAATTTACCTACTCTTGGTTGTAAAGAAAGATATTTTTCATTGAGGTATCTATGTGCAGGCCTGGAGATGACTTATGGCTCTCAGTTTGCTTTGGTTTGTTCCTTTAGAGTTTCTCCGCTAGTGTTCCAGGGATTCAGGCCCCAAAGGTCCCTGATCACCCCCTTACAGGAGGGAGGAGGAATATCTGTCCATACAGTGTCCAGGCTCCTCTATGAGAGCGAGAAGAGTGGGGACAGGGGTGCAGATAACAGAGGATTCACAGTGAACACCTCAGCATGTGCCACACAGCAGTTACTGCCCAAATGCATGCCATCTCTGTGTGCCTAACAGAAACACCTAGATTCCTAGATAAAAGGCTCTGGTTCGATTTTATGACACAAATAATTAGAAAGACTTTAGCTCTTCTATTGTTCCCTACAGAATTCTATAAATGTGACCTTTTAAGTCCAAACTTTTCTTTCCAAATATCCCATTATGATTTCAGGGATTTACAAAAGAATTATGCCTTTATCCTTCTCTGGTCCCCATCTTCTAAATTCTCTAATTTTTCATCATATAGAAGAAGCTACCAATAGATGAAAAGAAAAAAAACCCTCACCTGAATGTACTCTGTCAATGTCTAACTTTTCTCATTCTTCATTCTTTCTGCTGGAGTCATTTCTTTTATTAAGAATCCCATTTTTCACTGCTTACAGGGGTGTCAGAATGTGGAGAGTTCCCTAAGATGGCCTCTTCAATGTTTCATGTGTTTAAAAGTCCCTAGTCTTTCTCCCTGCCCCGTCTGCTTCCCTAGCGTCTAGTCCTTTCGGTAAGCTGCCTTTTCCTGACTTCTTTGAACAGATCTTTTGCACACTGCCTTTCTCTTGACCTACATGTCTGTTTAAAGCCACAGCCCCCCATATGTCAGTTGTTTTCCTTCAGCTAGTCAACAAGAGAACAGAACAACATTCAGTAAACGTATTTATTCTCATTTCCCATGCGAGGGGAGACATTGGCAAAGAGATAATCAAAGATCTATTGAAGGATTTTGGGTAATAGCAAAATCTGGAGACAATATACCAAGCAAGGTCAAATTATTCTAAAAAAATAATGCATGTCCTTGAGTACAAGTCTGTCTCATTTCTATCTGTATCTTTCTCAGTACCTAGAACAGTGGCTGTTACAGAGGACAGTGTACCAGAAAATGATCTGGATTGCTATGTGACTCTGTTGTTGGCCTAAGTATTCTAAGAACTTAAACCATCCACCCCAGTAGGATCCAGCTGGGCAGATGCCTATGGTTCCTTGCCTTGATCCATCCAACTGCTTTACAAATGTCCTATGGCAACAGTCAGCAAGGTTATGGGACTGTCCAGAAGAACGAGTAAGTGTTTAGGCTCCGGAATCAGGCTCTGGGCTCAAATCTTGGCCCTACTACTATATGGTTGTATGACTTTCTGAGCATGTCGTATAATCTGTTTAGGCCTTGGTTATCTCATTTGTAACATGGGTATGAACAGTACCTTTTAATATTTTATATGTTATATATTTATATTTTACATATACATATTTATAAAGATAAATAAGATGATGATGTAAAGTTCCCAGTACATACATGTATAGTGAGCACATATTTGTTGTGCTGGTATAGAGAGATTAGGACACAAAAGTCAATAAATGGCTTTACATAAGCATTGCTTACTATTAATTCTATAAGAAACTGTGATTGGTACTGATCAAAGGTCACTGTATAAAGTAAGACGAGGTGATTTCACAGTGGCAGGAGTGACCGTTCTGATCTGCCCACCCTCCCTGCTATATTCCACCAGGCACATCAGAGGCCGTGATGCAGTCTGTCTTCATGTTAGCCAGCAAACTGCATGCCTATGTTTAGAAATAGAGCATACCTAGATCCATATCTGGATCACTTGTGCTTTGCCCCAAAAGGAAAGGTCTCTTTTTTGCGGTTGCCATGGGTGACCTGACTTGTTCTACCTAAACTAACCCACAAAGCAAGAATATGAAACTTCCCACATATTTTCAGATGTGTCTTCATTTTGCTGGAGTTGTTATTCCCCAGCTGCTGAGAGAGCCAGAGCTAAGCAAGAGGAGGCGAGCCAGCCGGCAAACCCAGAGGCTGGCCCATCTCTGTAGAGTCTTACATTTGGTTGCGGGGAGCTGGGACTTATACTGCCCTCGGACCAGCCTGCAGGTGGACCCATCTCCGCTGCAGACACCACAGTTATCTTCCTTGACGGTGCTTCCCAGCTGGTGATCGCAGCCAACAATCTAACAGGAAAGAGAGATGTGTAATTCAACCAGGTGCCTGCCAGAAGGATCCACTGTGAGACCCCCCCGAAAGACCCTCCTTTCATCCTTGAGGAGGTATAAAACACGGTTTCCATGGAGGGGACTGAATTCAGCTGGAGTTTGAAGCAAGCTAAGGAAGAAAAAAATGTAGCATAGGTAAAAATGTTCTTACAGTTCAAATATACAAACAGAAGGATGGGTGAGAGAGAGAGAAGGAGGAGGCAGGCATGGGGAGAAGGTGAGGGAAAGAGGGAGATTCTGAACTGCTGATAGTATAGAACCTTAATTCAAAAGGAATTTCCACTGTCAATAATTATGATTCATTCAAATCATAAAAAATGCAATCATAAGGTAGTTGTAACAGGAAAGATTTTATGGACACTTTTCATGTTCCATATGTTCCTTAGACTGTAAGCAGAATAAGGGAAGGAGCTTTGTATGTTGGGTTCACTGATGTATTCCCAGCAACTAGAACAGTGCTTGGCAAGCATAGGCCCTTGATAAGTATTTGCTGAATAATGAAAATAGCTCTTTTCTAGCTAGCACTTCAGCTAAGCAAAGAGAAACAGAATCACAGAATCAGCCAACAGTAACAAGGTTAGCATTTGTGTGTGTGGAGGGAGCAGAGGGTTGACTTGGAAGGCAGCAGAGATAAAACAACACTGAGACCCTGCTTTTTGCCTGGCCCTGTCCTGTACTAGGCACAATACAAATATCTAGTTAATTCTCAAAACAATTACAGAAGATACCCCCATTTTATAGCTGAGGCCATGAATCTTGCTAAGGTCACATAGATAATAAGCTGAGTTCTAAATATGTCTAACAAAATATTTATGCTTATCCAAACAGGCTTAACAAAATCACAAGCCTTTATCAGATACCTATTTGTACTTTTTACTTCTCAATGTTCAAGTTAAAAAAATTTGAATCCAAGCTCTAGCAGGCTGTACCTCTGAGTTCTAGTTAGGCCTAATATGAAAAGACTTAATCCACTCCCAAATGGCTTCAACTGCTGTCTTTGACAAAGTAAAATGAGAACTGTAATGACATTTGAAGGGGCTTATCTTGACAAAGTGCCCACAATTTGTTCTGTTTCCAAAATCCAGTTGTTAATATGAACTTTCCTTGAGGCTTCTTTTCCTTTTTGTACATTTAATTAATAATTGCCAACACATGTGTGGGCAAAGTTTTGGAAAAATATAACTATTTAGCATGGTGTTATGTATGTGCTGTATTTTTAATTGTGGTAATGTGTATTTTTTCATTAAGAGCACACAGGCATCTTTTAAAATAGATGACAAAGCAAAAACTCCTTCAACAATTGCACATTGTTTGAAATGCAAAGATATCAGAATAACATAATGCCCAGCTCTTAAGTGGAGAACAAAGGTGGGTTGCTTCCATCCCTAGGGGTTCACTGTGGCAGGCTGCAGTTTTCCTCAACAGGCTCAGAGGCAGCAGTGAGGTCACTTCAGTACATGCTGGCCTAACACTTTGATTTGTCTCCATGAAACTGCAGGAAAGTTAATATTTTCAAAATTCTTATCTGTGGATGAACCCACACATGAGCTGAACAACTCTGCATTTACTCATATTTTAAGCAGAAGTAACTTTAAAAAAATCACTTAATTATTTAGCCAACAATGATCAAGATCTTCTAGGGGCAAGGTGCTATGCTAGGAGCAAAATTTAATGGTGAGTTTAAGCACATAAGGGCCCAGCTTCATGGGACTTAGAATCTAGTGGTAGAGGCACATATTATTCAAGTCATCATACCCAAGAAATGTAAAATGATAATCATTTTATGAAAACATAAAATATGGAGAATTTGATCTGGTTAGAGAGGGCAGAGAGGTCTTTTGAGCCAAGATATGAATGAGGAATCAGAATTATATAGAAAAAGAGGAGGTTGCTGAGAGATTTACCTCGTAGTTTAGTCATGCCTAGATACTAATTAGAAAGTAATCAAAAAACAAAGTCGGCAAAAAGACAAAAGCAAAAACAGAAAACCAGCTCCCAAAGTATCAGAAAACTAAACTGAGGTAGAGCAAAGACATAGGACAAGCATTATGATTAATTTTTCCTGTCTATGATGAAAAATGCTGAGATATAAATAGTATAGTAACAATAGGAGGGACTCCATCTTAAGGCTGGTTCCATTTTAAAAACCAGGGAGTTAGGAGGTAAGATTCCTAACATATTTATGGTAATTAGCCAACAACCAACCCTATCTTAAGGCAGGGTGAGCAGTCCTAAATTATGTTTCTACTGCTTGAGGGTAACCGCTATCTTGGAGAAGAACAGGATCAAGAAATTCCATGTGTTAGGTTTATCTTACAGAGTATCTAGAAGACTGACTATGAATAGTGACATAATGCCTCTCACTGGAGAAAGACATGAGACCATATATGAAGCCTATGATTCCCTGGCCTTTTGCCCCATTCTTTAAATCCTTAAAAGATACAAATCATAAGATTTAAGTGTGAATCCTCTCTGAGGCTACCCACACTCCCCTTTCTTTGAGTGTGTACTTTGCCTTAAATAAAGCCTTCTTGATGTTCAACTTACTGCATTTTGTCTCTTTATATTTCTAAGCCTCTCAGGAGATTAATAAGAGACCCCCTTTTCCCAGTGGTAGGCATCTTTGTTGCTTCGCTACCTCATTCAATTTTCTAGATTTAAGCACTAGTCTTTACTCTCTCTGTTCTATTTTAGACAAGTAGAGCAGGGCTACTGAGATCTCTGATTTGGGCTTGCAAGTTCCCATTGCCTGGGTGATTCAGACAGGACTGCAGTTGTATGATCATGCTCTTTAGTAGCCTGCCTGAAAATCTCCCTTCTTTGCCTTTGGGAAATTCTCAGAACATAATCTCACTCCATCCAGCGCTCTGCAGCTCCCTCAAATCCTTGGGTGGTAGGGACTTAGTTCCCATGCTGTGCAGATTCAAGTGGACACTGGACACCAGGTGACCCTGGCTTCAGGAGTTGGCGAGGGATCTGCCCCATGCCGAGCAGGAGTTCAATGTGCTTCCCTTTCCTCCCTCGGCTCTTCCTTGCTCTCTACAGCCTGCATGGCTGCTGCCATTCACTACTACTCTCACGTTAATGACTTCCTTCTGTACCTACACAACTGCCGGACAACAAACCCATCTGATTACCTTAGTAGAGTTGAATGCTTTGAGAAAATGGCAATCTTCATTTAGGCAGTATTCAAAGAATCATCAACTCTACAGTTGTTGTATGGGGTTAGAAAGAGATGACCTTAATATTACAAGATACTAAAAAATGTAGAAAGATGATGGGCAGTAGGTACGGGAATTTACACTCTCAGTTGTCTCAAACCTAACGAGTGTGCTCCTTAAATTAAAGAAACTTTAGGTTTCTGAAAGTATTTAACTTTCTCTGAAAAATTTTTAATGGGCTGTAATATCTCTAAAGGAGTCCAAAAGGAGATAATCAAGACAATCTCCCTCTAATCCTAAAGATTTCTATGGCTCCAAAACTGTTTTAAGGAAAGAATAATCCAACTACACAGATCCAAAGTTAACAGTCATATAAGGAATAACTAAATAGAGGGTGACTAAATACTCTAAGGCTAACGTGATCAGACCACCAACTTAGCACTCATTGTGGGTACATGGACCCCAGGATAGAAATCAAGTCTGTTCTAACTGGGCTTTGTTTAACTTGGGAATCAAAAAGACAAACATCTTCCTGATAAAACTGTTTCTTCCCCCCTCTGTATCAATTCTTTATTAAGATGCCAAAATATTCTAACTCACTTATTTTTAAAATGTGGAATACTTTATCGTCAAATAAAATGTTCTTATTTTGATTCAAGAGGAAAATTGTTGGCAGTTGTATCAGGAAAATCATTGTTGACTTATCTCAATATGTTGAGCTTGACACTGTTAGAGTAACTGAAAATTAGTTAAACTATTACTTTAAGAGCTACCATTAATAACAGAAAAAATAAAGAGGGATACAGAAATGGGTTTAACTGGCAGATATAATGGCAGATGCCCCTGTGTATTTGCATGGGCTATTACTTCTGCCTGGAGTATTCTTTCCTAATCTTTATTTGGCAAACTCCTATTCATCCTTCAAATCACAAATTAAGAGTCTTCTTCTCAGAAAAGTCTTTTCTAGATTGCACCGTTAATGGCTTTATTGTTTTATGCTTCCTCAACCATTTGTTCATAATTCCATGTGGCAGAGATGACTGGTTAGCACCCAATATCCATCTTTCCTCATTTTCTCAGTAACAGAACTCCAATTTTATTTGAGGTAGTTAAAAGAGCGTATGTCTCACTGGCTCTGTGACCAAGTTGTGATCAGTGGATTAAAGTGGAAGTGGTGTGGGGGACTTCTGGAAGGCTACTTTAAGGAAGCTGCCTTAGCTGGGAAAGGTTCATTCTGCCTTCTGCCTTCCTTCTTTCCTGTTGGCTTCACTTACTACCTTGAAAAATGACACAGTTGTGAGAGAACAAGCCTTGCTCTAAATATGCCAGAGCAGAAAGACAGAAAGAGCCTGGTTCTGGAACCCCATCTGGATTAATTACATCTTGACTTTTTTCTTGTATGAGAGTAAATCCTTTGTGTGCTGAAACCACTATCACTTGGAGATTTCTTTTATATACACCAAATTCAAAGACTTGTATAACTAACATTGAGTTTAATCTATTAACATGTCTTTTTCCACACTGGATAACAGGCTTTTTGAGATCCCAGGCTTTATGAATCTTTGTATTTCTGTTGTGTGGCACAGTATTTGACATTTGCAATGCACAGTAAATGCTGGTGAATCAATGAAACAGATAACAATCATAATGGTTTGCTAATAATTCTATTATAGGTTACAGAAAGGTAACCTCAGACTGCAGTCACTGATGACACACATGTATACAAAAATGTGCATATGAGTGTGCATGTTTATGTGTGCTGGTTTATATCTGTGTACACAGAGAAGTCTGTGTAGACAGACGATAATGAGAACTAGAGGCCAAACCTAAATGTTTGCCCTGATGCGTGAACAAGAATTACTGTACCAGGCTAGTACTTTTAAGAGACTCTTTCCTGAGTGCACCTTCATTCATTATTAGTGAAATCTCATGGAAGGCTATGTTTAGGTCACTGACTTCCCAGACATACCCCATTCTGCCAGACACACCCCATTCTGGATAAAACATTAAAGTGAGATAATGACCACTCATAGCTTTGGCAACTACATGGA
Organism: Manis javanica; assembly: GCF_040802235.1. NCBI lineage: Eukaryota > Metazoa > Chordata > Mammalia > Pholidota > Manidae > Manis > Manis javanica. The sequence continues at coordinate 49,228,080 of NC_133157.1, forward strand.
ATTTTTTATAAAGGGTGGAACACTAACTGAATATTTTGCCCACTGCAGCTTATTAGTGTTTTGCTACCAGGTGTCGGCTCAATCTAAGCATCTAGCCTCCTCATCCAAAAATGATTGCACGGGGTTGTCTTTTTTGACACAAAACTTTATCTCAGGTTACATAAAAGGTGAAAAGCCCGGAGATGTTTTGTTGTTTAAACACCATTAGCGGGTCATCAACTTTTGCCTTTCTATCTTGAATGTATGAATACAGACATGCAATCCTCTGTCCTATTTTTAAATAAAACATACACACTTAACACTGTGCTTTTACTTCATTTGCCTTCAGGACTAGAGAGGGGGAAATCCACCCTAAACAAAAAAACTAGGATGACAATATCCAAACAAGTTGGCTCACAGGCTTTGAGCACATCATGCAGATTTCGGCACTAGGGCTACAGTATGTGCTGATAGAAGTTTCTTCCTTCACTTTACAGAGCTGGTAGCAAGTGAATAGGCAGAACATATGACTGAAATATATATTTAAAAGTGTCTTCTCTAGGAGCCACAGGAGAAATATTACCACCAGTGAATAATTTGGAGAATGTAAATAAACACTAAGCAGATACCAGCCCCAGACTGACATGCTTAGATGGGTTCACACTGGCCACATTTCAAATGGTTTCCCATAAGGATCTCAATTTCTAGCATCAAATACTGAGCCAGTGATGTCAAGCTTTTCTTGATCCAATACCATGAAGTAAGAAACTTTTAAATCCCTTTATTTTCAGCACAGGGAAAGACAAATATGGAAAACTATACTCTGCAAATCTGCTCACAGCTGCTCTTATTTATAATTATTTAATTCAGATAGAACTTTATGGGGAAGAATGTGCCCTTATACACATTATAACTCATTTATTATTTATGTTAAAAGGAAAGATAGTATATCTCCAACCTTATTGTCAGAAGACTTAGATATTGATTGGTTTATGCTTTACCTTTTTATAAAAATATTTGTAACATATACATACTGATAACAAAATAAAAAAAAAATGGGAAGATGGGGTAAAGAGAAAATAAGGGTAATAAAGATAAGTGAAAGTCAGAAGTGAGACAAATGTACAGAATGCACGCTGTGAAGTCCTATACATTAGCCAGATGGTGGTCACATATCTGGATGTGAGCTTCCTAGAAAAGAGGAAACCATGCACAATTACCAGGGTCACAACATTGACTGGTCTTTTAGGAAATGTATAGGACAATGTGTTCCTTGTAGTAGATGTTCAACAAATATTTATGTAATGAATGAAATGACAAACTGGTTTAGGAAAACCATAATTACTCAAAGTACAGAAATCCTAGACATATATCTGCCATGACTTTTTTGAAAGACAATACCATGTAACAATGTCTTGCTAATATGTGAGCAAATAAGTACAAGAAGTTTTGAAGAACTGGCTCTTCCATAACCTTACCTTGGCTGAACCCTAATGGTCAGGGAACATTTGGTAAGGGCAAATTTTAAGAAGCCCAAACAAATCATCCAGGTAGAGAGCATTGTAATGGTCAGGCTTAATCTTAGGGCTGGACTAGCAAAACTATGGCACATGTACAGCTACTTTTCCTGCCAGGTCTCACTGCAGACATTGCTTAATCAGCTGTAGTCCTTTCCACTGAGATTTTATGCAGCCCCAGATCCTCTATGACACTGTGCTCTAGAGGCCAAATCTGATAGATGATGGCTGTCACTTGAGGGGACGAAGCCAATTTACTATTCCAGCATCAGAGAAGTGAACTATCTCTTAGATAATTCTCCACAAATATTTCTTTTAAGATTAACATTCTCTTAGAGTTTGAATGATTTCAAGTTCAAATTATAACACTGGGGTTCAGAGATGATAAATAACTTCTCCAAGATAACATAGTCGGTAATTAACAAAAACAACATTCCAATTTGAGATTTCTGACTATAGGTTATAATGCCTATGAACCATGGAAAGACATATACAATTTTTATGGCACTGGTGAATGGTGATAACAAGGCTGAATGGTCTTATCAAGATCACTACCACCAGAACAAGACACACAGAACAAGATGCACAGGGATGGACAGCTTCATCTGCACTGTGTGATTTGGAAACACATAGGAAGTAAATGGGAAGGTACCATTCCCACCTAACCTTGTGTTTCCCACCTCTCCATTAGGAGAACAGGACCACTGGTTATTCGCAAAGGTGCTAATAGTGGCCCATGAGCTATGTGCAGTATTTCCAAAAGGCTAATGGAAATATATTTACCTACAATAAAACCACAAAACTCAAACCATCTCATTATACAAATCGCCTGAATCCTGACTTTATTGCATTTATTTTTTTAATGTATTTAGGTCTTTAAGTCATAAAACAGGAAAACAAATGATCACTTAATACATGCAGTGTTTTGAGTAGACGGAAACTTCCAAAACGCAAGGCCCATAGGAAAAAATAATACAGGACCCCTTTGTGGTAGAAAGTTGGGTACCTTTGGTATAGTCCTTTGTTTGTTGTTCAAATGCCCTTGGGAGGAGTAATACATGAAGTTGCTGATTATACTTAAACTAAACCAAATAAAGTGCGCTGAAGGCATGCTGCTGGCCATTAAGGTGCTGTGGGAATACACATAAGGAGTAGGTATGGTCCCAATCTAGGGTGAATGGGTTTAATCAGATCATTTCCTCAAAATAGGTGAGAACAGAAAGGAGCAAGATCACTAAGGTCAATAGGGGTCTGGGGGAGGAGAAAGACAGAAGGGAAAGCCACCTAAAGAAGGGAAAGTAAACTGGTGTTTGCCAAACACTTGTTATAGTTAGGTACAATATATATCTTCTCACCTAATTCTTTTTTTAATAGAGATATAATTGACATCTAACATTATATAAGATTATATACAATGTAGTTATATACAATTAGTATACAATGTAATAATGATTCAATATTTGTATATATTGTGAAATGACCACAATATGTCTAGTTAAAATTACTTAATTCTTCTAATATCCCTAAAAATTAGCTAAAATTATGTCCATTTTACAAAAATAATTCTGAGACTCAGAAAGGCTGGACTACTTGGCCAAGACGACATTACTAGGCATTGGTGTAGCCAGAGGTGAAGTCCACATTGAACAGCACTATGTCACTGACCAGTGATCCCTCTCTTCTATGACGTATTGTGTTCCTCTTGGAGTTAGAAAGGCAGTGAAAGGCTGGGAAGCACAAAGATGTTTCTGTCACCTATACTTTGTTGCCAAAAGCAACACCAGCCTACAGCTCTTAGTACTAAGATTGAACACCAGAAAAAGGTAAGGTTTTTACATTCAATAACTTTGAAAGTGTACCTTCAATGGGCAGGATTTCTTTCTTGAGGGAGCAGTTAAGTTGATTTAAGCAAAAATGAGTTGCTTTGGTTCAGCAGGCACACAACACATGCCACAGGGAAATATTGGTACCTGTAGTCACTGGGCTAAGAGGATGAAGTGCAGCTCTCCTGCACTGTAATACACCACAATGTGGAAAGAAAATTATGTGAGGGCACTAATGCCCTTTTCTCCAGACAAAGATTTTCTCAAGGTATCCTCCCAATACATGCTGGTCTCTCTTCTGGGTTTACCAATCCCTAGTAGGATTACTCAATTTCCTTTCGATTTACTGGTCCTTACAATGGTCCACAAGGTCCTCTATCATCCAACTGAGTTACTTCTGTGACCTCATCTGCCTCTGGCTCACTCTACTTTTGTTCCTCAAACAAACCCAAGTACTGTCTCCTCGTCGGATGGCACTGCTGGTTGCCTTTGACAGAACCTTCTTCCCCAGGCACCTCTACAGCAGCTTTCTTGCCTCCTTTAAGCTTGTGCTGGGAACTTTCACCCTCTCAGCAAAGCCTACTTTGACAAAATGCTGAACAACTGCATTCCTTCCCAGACCCAAGTTCTCAACCCTGTCCCATGTTTTCTTTCGATTCTATGGTATGTATTTCACAGTATTATATAGTTTTATTTTATTTATTAATTTTATTGTTTATTTTCTCTCTCCTACTACAATGTAACATCGTAAGGCCATAGTTGTCTAATAATCACAAGTAACTAATAAAAATTTTTTGAATTAATGGATGAATTCCACATATAAGCAAGGCCACAGGGGACAGGGATATATTATGGTTTTGAAGAATTTTCCTCCTTATCCCAGAACTTAATAATGGCTTCCACCATGTAAACACTCTGCCACTAGTTCCAAAGACCAATAAAGAGCTCTCTGTCAAAAAGGAGATCTCTATGGATGCATTTTATAGCACTGTAATCTAAGAGTTTAATTTCCGCTCATCACTTTGCCTACTATGTCTCTAGTTCTTTATCCATTACTCCAAATCTTCTTGGTTTATGAATGCTTATTATTTTTGAGTGACTCTCCCTCTGACCTCTTTTTCCACCAGGTACAGTGAGAGGCTTCACACCTTAGCTCAGACACCAACTCTGGACCTGGAGACTCCTTTGTACTCTATCTCCCCAGCACTTGACACTTGGCTCCTCCTAAAGGGCCTTTAGCCCTGGCCTGACTTCCCCTATGCTGTGTGAGCATTAGTGCTTTGGATGCTTGTCTGGCTGGGACAGAGCCACGGCCCTTCTCCAACCTACCTGCCCCAACCCCATCAAAGGGTAGGGACTTTGACCACCACTGTTAAAGTCTAAAGGAGGACCTGGTTTTAGTGGGATGAGATTTACCCAGGTGCTGTTTTTTAAGGGGTTTATTTCTATTTTTATGGTTGGAGCTATTGGTATTTTCCTGTGCTCCTTATTAGCCTCTTTATCCTGCAGTTCTAGTGGTGCTGGGGGATCGTCACTGGTTTTATGATGCTTTCCCTTATATTATTAAGTAAATGAAAGAGAATGGAAATGACAATGTTAGGGATATGAAATAGGTGATAGAGCAGTGAACTTATTAAATTACAAACATTTTAAAGAGTTTCTCTAGTGCTGCCTTTCTTAAGATCAGGAATCAACCCATCTAATGGATGGATAAACACCCTTTTTTCCAAGCTCTATTAAATTTCTAGGGTGCTCCTAGTCTGATTACTTTTGTTCCTTTCTTATTTATTTCAGGGTCTCGGCCAAATTCTTGTGTGAATTCATTGCTAAAAACATCTGAATTTTTTTGCATATTTTTTTTAGTTAAATTTGTTTGTCTAGTAGTCTTTAGCAGAAATCCTAAGAATTAACCTAGTATGGACATTTGTGCATGCAGACATTAGCATTCATTCTCAACACATGGCCAGGGGAATTTTTTTTAACAGGCTGTCTTCTTCCTCCCCTGCTTCCAAAATTAGGGTGTCTGGAGAATGTGAAACAAAATTATACAAAGGCCTGACCTCTGGCCTTGCTTCTGCCTCCTAGACTGTGAAGTACCCAAGAGGGAAAGTGTTGAATTTGGCCCCACTTCACATGGCATTAACTGTAATTCTTTGTGAATAGTGGTGACATCAAGGTATACTCTGACATCACTGCTCGGATTCCCTTCTGCTCCTGGGCATACAGTACCCAGTTTCTGTTCAAACACAAGAGTCTTTGTTGAGAAGAAAGGATAGCAGCTGGTCTTCCGCCCTCGTACAAACATGGATCTTGCTGGAATGTGTCTGTTCATTCTGTTATGATGGTTAGAACTCACTCATATACCTGAGAACTGGGAAATGTTCTGAAAATGTACAAAGAGTTCAAAATTTCAAATATGGGCCATAATTCAGAAAAATTCTGAATGCAGTGAACCTCTCATTTATGTGTCTGGATATGCTGAGGTCAGTATTTCAAAAGCAGTAAACATGCTGATGTCTGTGTGTGTGTGCCAAGGCTAGAGATAAAGAGAAATGAAAGGTACAGAGGGACATACCTGTCTCCCCAAATAGTTCTCCTTCTGTTATAACTGTTCAAGTGTCTCAGTTCTCCAAGTCAGGAGGGCCTCCACCATCCCCTGGTTCTCAGGTCATTTCCTAGTCACTTTTAAACATACTGTTTTACACTAATTTGGAGCTTCTGGATGGTGCTACTAGTATTCTGACTTAAAGTCAGTCCAAGATGTCCTCAATTAATATAGTTATTTATTTTCCTTTTACTGGTTTCTCTCCTGCCCTTTATGACTCAGGGTAAAGCCACAGCAAATTGATCAAAATGGAATTTAGGTAAAAAAATCATCTGTAAAATAAACTATAAACTTATATCCCATATGGCTCCATGCCCGCACAAGGCAGAAAATTTCAGGGCAGCTTGAGAAACTAGAAGTTGTTAATCTAAGATTATTCACAGAGGAATAAGTCATATCACAAAATATTTGGATGGGATACTGAACTTTTATTTATAAAAAAAGATATTTTTACTGTCGCAGAACAAACAGAGCTATGACGTGATCCTCAATTCCACCATGAGTCTGAAGAGTTGCTTAAAGTATTTTCTTTCCCCTCTGAAAGTGTTGCACTTATGACCAACCAGATCACAGTGTCCCATATCAGCATTTTATCTACACATTCACTTCCCAGGCCACTTCTCACTCTGGAACAGCATTACTTACACCACGAATCTAAGTGCTGTGTAGCCCTGGGCCATGAAAGAGGCAGCAGGACATGTGGGAGGAACAAGCAACTCATCTTGGATGTGATGTTCAGCACTACTTACTAGACTATCACACACTCTCGGTATGAGATTCAGTTCTGTTGTGAGTTATAGGAGGATAATCAGGTCTACTTCATATATGTGTTTGTAAGGATTTGATGTGATAGCTTATATAAAAAAAGATCTAGTACAGGGCCTAGCATATTAACAGCTCTGACCACATATCCTGGAAATTCTGGGACAATTCTATTTTCAAATCTTCTAATTTATAATCCCATAATTATCAGACCACATGAGCTAAATTACTTTGAGGGGATGCATAATGTATATTTGCTCCTATTTGTGAAAGTGTGTCTCAAGCTGTAAAGGGTGCCTTGGTGACCAGAGCGCATGTAAACCAGTCCCACAGTTCTAGGTTCAGGGTCATGTTTGCAAAAAAAGCACAGTTCCATTTCAGTTCCTCTGCACTGGGCAACAGCACATATGAAGTAAGATCACAACCCCAGTCGTGGAGAAGAAATAGGGGCCTTTAGTGGGGAGAGCAGATGGAATTTCACTGGAGAATTTTTAACTTCCCTCTGCCCTGCTAAAGCAGCCAATGAAATAGCAGTAAGTCTGGATGACTCTTTAAAAGAGCTATTTTAAGTTTTTTTTAAAAGGATATTTTAAAGATTATGTTTGAAATGAAAAACAAAAAATACACCTCCCTGGAATTGCCGTGGAGTAGCAAATGATCTCTGCAGCCTACTCAAATGAGAGGGACATGCTTAGGATTCTTAAAATATCTGTCCTTAGCTCTCCAGTTCTAGACCACTAACCCAGAGTTAATTCAGGGCCACTTTCAAATATGTGTAAAGCAAGTACCAATCCCTAACTGTATCTGTCAACACAAAATACAGATTTCTCAAAGACATTCTGGGGAAGGATCTATTTTCACGAGCTGCAGGAGAAACTTAGGGTCCTGTTTCCTGCAGGGAGCCTGCACCCATGTCAGTGCGTTGTCATTAACAGCTGAATTTAATGAAAGAGAGTGAGTACTCCACAAATCCATCTCAAACAGGGAATATCCAAAATCTTTTTATTTTAATGGGGAAGACGGCTTGAATCTGAATGCATGAGCCCAAAACAAATCAGTTAATTTTTCTTTTTTAAGTAGCCTTCCAGAAACTGGGAATTTGGATTGCTTATTAATCAGAATTAGCAGTAAACCAGTCAAACTGCAGTTACACAGTCCTAAGAGAAAAGCGAACTGGCTGATTTTTAATGGACCGAACACTTCCTGAGCCAGAAGAAAGGATAGCTGCTGGGTGCGGTGACAAGATAGGGCTGGAAGAAGGCCGATAACAGCTCTCAGCGCGAGTACCCTTCCAAACACTCTAGGCTGTGGGTAGATAATCAATGATATTCTGCTGAGTCACTGCAATATTGACAGTGGCAAAATGAACTGCTGCTTCTTTCATTTTACACAAAAACAAATTCACTCAAAGTTCCTGAAATAAAAGAGAATGATTACATACATTTTTCCCATTCAGAAAGATTAAGAAAATTCCACTAGCCACCCATTCACATATATAAAAATGATTTCTTATTCTTTCCTCGCGTAGTCTTAATTTAGAACCAGCTGTAACTACATTTCAAATCTGACAGAATTCAACACTCAACATATGTCTAATTCAAGAACACAATTAAATTCCCATTTAAATGTAGAAATATTTTAAAATTCAAGTTTTTATAGTATTTATAAATGGTTTTTGGTCAGTTTTCTAAAATTACCTGATAAAAGTTAACACAGAAAGCTTATAAATGTGCTGTCTTCTTCTCTCTAAAAGAGCCCAAATCACTTGCTTCAGTGTCCTCACCTTATTACTTCCTGGCAGACTAGGAGCAAAGAAGAGAAGAAATTTTTGTGATTCATGCAACAATCATGCATAATTTGGCTATACTAAATCAAGTAACTTTTCTTGCACATGTATTATGTACAAGGCATGTAATTTGAAATAACTGCTTTGTATTTTAAAAATAAGCAGTATGTCCCTATTAATATATGTATGTGACTCTAAACAGAAAGGTCCCCAAAATACAAGGCTGGGTCTGTTGAACACCACGTTTGCTAGAAAACATGATTTAACCATTCATTTTAAGATGTCCAAGTGTTGTCATTTCTAGTGGATCCTTTGCCTATTTGTGACCTAGTCTTCATGCTATTTTTCTACATTAAAATTCCACTATTTATAAAGTTCAACTATTTTGTCTAGGTGCAGGTGTACTATAAGAAATCACTGGGATATATATCACAGTGTAGATGAAAACGCATTTGCTAGGATCAGCATGAGAATTTTTATGAACATGGGGCTCCCCAGAACATCTGGGCATTGAGTTCTCTGATGATTTTCAACCTTGGTTTTCTAATTCTTTCTAAAAAAAAAAAAGTGTCAAGAGGAAAGACACATGGATTTCCCTAAAGTGGTCGCTTGTCTCACTGAGGTGCGGTCTTCCCAACTGTAGTCCACGAAGCCTATCTGTTTTGTAGTTAGTGGGGGGCAGTTGTGTCTGAGTTGGCAGGACAATAGGAAATAAATACTGTCAGCCACATTCACTCTGAGAGCGGGAATTACACTAGGAAATTGTAAACTGTTGCAATGGTGAGTCTCCCTTATCAAATCTGATGTGACAAAGAGACAATACCAACTAAGTACTGAAGGGGAAGGAATCAGAGTTCTTAGGAAGCCCCACTTATGGGGGAGGTAGTAGCAGTGTTTTGCAGCATTCACAAAGCCTGTACAAACTCAGTGACTCCACAGATGACACACTAAAGCAACCTCCTAAATTTCCTACCTAGAAAATGCCAGAATTGGGATCCCAATCCTTTTCTAATCCATCATTCTTATTACACTGGGTTGCCTAATACACCAGAGGACTTTTAAGTCAACAGTGTGCTATTCAAAAGAGTAGAGCAGTGCCATATTACACAGCAGCTCTGAGAAAAAATTGTTTAAAGAAATCATTTTTGAGGGCTGTTTGTATCATTCTCTTCAAAACCTAGCCCACCATGTATCAATCTTGTTCACCAAGTTTGTTCCTTAGCACCCAACTAAGGAAACGCAAGAGGACAAGAGGCTCCAGAAGGGCAATATCTTGGGAGACAACTTCCCAGAAAGATTCCAGTCATATGAAAATAAGCCCCCAGCAACTGTATTTCCACTGCTTGTCAGTAGTTTGGCTTCAGCAGTAAGTTGGTGATTACCTTAAATAGAGGGAAAACATCTCCAGTAGCAGTTGGCATGACAGAGGAGAGGGAGGCGTTAGGAGCAAGAAAATGGAAACAAACTGAACTCAGTGCAAACTCAGTTCCCATCTGGACAGCCTAACCCGGCAGAGACCTTACAAACCCTGCCAATGGCCAGTGAGGATGACCTCTGTGTGAACTTCTGATTTGTCCCACGTAGCGTCAGGAAGAAGAAAACCTAGAATGGCACACTGTCAGTTCTACGGCAGCGTGTTGACTTGAACACAAGGTCCACCCACATAGTACCTGCCTCTGCTTCCCCCACCCAAGCTAGGCCAAGGTCAAGGGCCAAGGTTTGAAGCAAAAAGGTGCAATATCAGAGCACTTTTACACTCAGCTCTGATCCTTTCTGTCAAAGGTAAAATAAAAACATTTAGAAAGTATATGAACAGGGTCTTTTCATAGCTGTTTTTATTTGGGAACCTCACACAATTCCAAAAAGCAGGAAGATTGGCTCTAAAAATATTCAAGATGACAGTAGCAGTGCTGATGTAAGTACAAAATAAGGACTCTGGGAAGATTTATGTGAGAAACTTGCATCCCACGTGTACTCTTGAAGATGCAATTCCGTCTCCATGCCTGAACCAAAAGCAGTCCATGACATTTCTGTTCAAATTTCCTAAAGTGAAGGCAGAATCCACTGCTGAAGGTAATCACACTTTACTTTAAAATGTGTATACTATCAAGCTTCCATTCCTGCACCAAGTACTTACCTGATAGTCCCACAAGTGTTAACTTCTTTTGCAGTGGGATTAGAACTTGGTTTTAAACCTAACTGCTTTCTCAACTATAAAGCAGCCATTGGGCTTAACTAGATATTAAGGAAAATAGGCTCTATTTTCTAAGTAGTCATTTAAATTGCAGATGTGGACTCCCAGCCTGCCAAAACATGTACTTGCTATCATAAATCAACACCCACATTTCCAGCAGCTGCTACACTCTGAAACACCTCATTGGTATGCAAAGAGGCACAACTATACATTTATTTCTCTCCTGCAGACAGCATCTCACTATTTTCATAGCCATTCTCTGAGCTTGGGAGCAGCAGAGGAAGAAAAGGTAGGGTAGAATACGGGCTACAGGAATTCCATGCCCAAACATTTGTAAATAGCCTAGAGAAGCTGAGCAAGTGTCAGCGTCTTGATCTCCATTACAATGAGCAAGTCCTTTACTCAACATCCTTTATGGGTATTGCATTGTACTAGCTGTTAAAGGACAGAGGAGTGAAAAAGTCACAGCCATGCTTTAGAGAGCTTTCTGAGCCAGAGGTATGGGTGCAAGAGTGGGAGGCCAAGCTGGTGCAGCTGCTGGGGAAAGCAGCATGGAGATTCCTCAAAAATTTAAACATAGAATTACCACATGATCCAGCAACTCCAGTTTTGGGTAAACACCTAAAAGAATTGAAAGCAAGGACTTGAACAGGTATTTGCAGGCCCATGTTCATAGAGGTATTACTCACAATAGGCAAAAGGTGGAGACACCCCATGTCCATCAACAGATGAGCAGATAACAAAATGTGGTCTATACTGTTAAATTCATCAAACAAGGAGGCTGTTACACTGATGTGGCTCTAATGCCAAGGTGGCCTCCATAAGCAACCCAAAATCTAAGCCTGTAATTGCCTCAAGTTGGCAAAATCAAAATGCTAAGGACAACCAGTCACAGCCAGCCAACTAGGCTTTAAGCTCTAGCCAATCAGATCATTTCCTTCCTTTGCTTCTGCACTTTATCTTTAAATAAGTCTTTCCCTCAGCTCTTGAGGTCAGAGCACTCCTAACCATGTCCAGTTTAATGCTTCTGCATTCTAATTGATAAATGCTTAAAATTTTTAATATGCCGCAGTTTATCTTTAATAGTTCATATAATGGAATATTAGTCAAGCTACAAAAAAGAATAAACTCTAAATACCCAGCCCTAGTCATTCGCACCGGGAGCACAGACACACAGTGCATGGTGTGCTGGATATTAGGGAAACAGAACAGTAAAATCTGTGAGTGGGTCCCTGCAGCCAGCGCCCCTGGGACAAAAGAAAAGCGAGTGCTTTTTGAAAGTCTTAGAGGGACAGGGACCTCACAGCTGGATGGAAGTGTTCCAGCACACTCAGCCCACCAGCTGGGAATCCCAGGGAACTCCGAGGGCTCTAACCCTCTGGGGGGCAGCGCAGCTCTGAGGCCCCTCATGGCGATAAATAAAAAAGAATAAACTCTGACATGATACATCAGGGATGAGCCCTGAAGACATTATGTTAAGTAAAATAAACAAGATGCCAAAGGATTTCAATTACATGAGGTACCAAAACAGTCAAATTCATAGAGACAGAAAGCAGAAAGAGAGCAACCAGGGGCTGAGAAGGGGGGAGATGGGGACTTACTGCTTAACCGGCATGGAATTTCAGTTTGGGAAGATGGAACAGTTCCAGAGATGGATAATGGTGATGGTTACAAAACACTGTATATACTTAATGCCAGTTAACTATATTCCTAAAAATTGGTAAAATGATAAATTTCATGTTATACATATTAACTACAATAAAAATGTTTACAATAGGAAGTAGAAAAGCAACTGACACAAATAATTAACATACAGATGGAAAATATAGGACCATATAATATAGCATAATACAGCACAGCATAGTACAGTATAACAGTACAATATAGCAAGTACAGTTAGTATAGTACAGTATAACACAGTGTAGCCAGTAGCAGAGTACACTACAGTATAGTATGGTATAGTACTGTATGGTGAACTGTAGTACAGGTCAGTACAGGAGGGTATGACACAGCACAGTACAGTATAATATAGTACAGTACAGCACAGTATAGTACAGTAAGGCATAGTGTATAATAGTATAGTATCATATGGTATAGTACAATATAGTGCAGTATGGTCTAGTACAGTATAGTATGGCACTGTACAGTACAGTACAGTGTAGTATAGTATGGTATAGTGTGGTATAGCACAGTACAGTATGGTATATTATGGTAAAGTATGGTGTAATACAGTATAGTATGGTACTGCACAGTAAAGTGTAGTACAGTGTGGTACAGCATACATAGTATGTTATAGTACAGTACAGTATAACATAGTACAGTACAGTATAGTACAGAATAGTATAGTAGAGTACAGTTGAGTGTACCAGCTTTGGAGCTGGAAGGTTCTCCATGTGAATGCCGCTATGTTGTTAGCTGCATGACTTTGTCCATGCTGCCAAAGCTCCACATGCCTTGGTTTATTCTGCAAAATAGTATCGATTACACCTCTAAAAGTTGTGAGGACCCTAAGAATATAAAACTCTTAAAGTTTACTGATGGGAGCAGCTGCTACTACCATTATAACAACAAATATAATGGTAAAAGTTGAAGAACTGAAAAAGGAAAGAAAGGGGAGGCTAAAATGTATTTTTAAAAATCATTCTTTGCTGTTCTTCAAAAATATTATTCATTATTAAATAACTTAATTTTCCCTTTCAGAAGACATCCACTGATCTACAATAAGAAAAAAAAATGGAATTATTCAAAGAGTAGGCCCTAGAAATTCAGAGATTCACCACCACAACAAACTGGTTGTGCTCTTAGCCTGCCTTCCAGTCTGGCCACTTCTCAGTGTCTGACTTACTTGACTTCATGTGTCATATACCTCTTGATGAGGAAGAAAAGTCTTGACAGACTACGTAACAGATTATCTATAGGAATGTACTCCTTCATCAATGCAGACAACTGAGAACTGTCTGTTTCTGTTTGAATGGAAGAATACAAGGGTCTTCTATACTAGATTTGGGGTACACATGGGACTGGACTGGTTTCTCATCAGCCTGGGAAGGGTTGATGGAGGAGGTGAGATGTGAGCTGTGAATTAAAGAATGGCAGAATACTTTGGAACAATAAAGGCAGACTGCCAAGTGTCCCCCCCACCCTCAAATCGGAAGCAGACTAGGAGGCTGGCCCACGGCTTGAATCCAGGTGGGTCCTGACTCCAGTGCTGGTACACATTCCTCCAGGCTGCAAACCAGAAACTTCTTTCTTACAGCCCCACAAAAATCTTGCTGGAATCCATTAAGACACTGTTTGAACCTTGGTGAACTTTTGGCTGAAGAAGAGAGGAGGCTCATATTTGCACCAGAAGGTTCTTCTTGTCCCAGTACAAAAAGATTTTAAGTATGAACCAAGGCAGAGGTTTTCCATGGCTTGCCTCTCTGTATTAAATTCTGAGCATTTCCAGCCCATGAAATTCATCCACCAAAGGATGAAGGATGCATCTCACTGTCCAGGGAACAGGAGAAGGACTCAAGCTGTAACTACCCTTCTAGGTAACAGGCAGTAGTGAAATCCTATCCATTTATTAACCTGCAACACATTTCTTATGCATGAGCCCACTCAGCAGTGCCATGTTACAATTACTAAGAACCATGAAGGTGGTAGAAGTTTAATGCAACTTAAAAATTACTGTCTTAATAAATTATTTCCTATTACTAAACATCCCAGAAAAATATCTGGGATGTTTCTCAGACTGAATCTCTAAATAACAAAATTTCTGAACTTTTTAAAGTTATAAGAGCCTTCTGTCTACTTATGTAGACTGAAGCATGTATTTAGAAATAAATATACAAGAAAATTAAAAGTTACAGACTGCAGCATGTCCGTAGTCACACAGAGCACCCATAAATCTCCAGGGGCTATGACTGTGTTAGTTACTCCATCCCCTGGCCGTGGGTAATTTGTTCAATGGTAGAGATTCTGAGACTAGGCCGATTGTCTTCCTGGGGATATGAAATCTGACTGAAGACAGAAAGAGACAGGAGGCAGTTGAGGGGGAGTTATCTTTTACCAACTCTGTGCACCTCTATAGCTGAGGACCTCAAAGCTGCCCTAGTTCCTAAGCTTCCTGAAGACAGACTCTTCAGCTTGCATTTTGATTTTAGTCACCCAGTAAGTGTTTTCTAAACAAATAGTTGATGTTCTGTCACTGATCTCTATCCTTCCATAATCCCCCCTTTTTGAATTTAGGCTGAACAGAGCACATTTCGATTACTTGTAACCAAAAGAATCTTAGCACAGAGCATATGTATTTTATTGTGAGGGGCATCTAGTTTTCTACCCTGGAGCTAAATGTATAGCAGGAAACTTTGCTGATATATATATTCCCAGCATTTTTGAAAGAAGTATGTGAAAACCGAAGGAGTTTTAGTTTAAGGTTTTGAGAAATCCAGGAGAACAGAAGTGAAGGAGAATAATGCCAAAGGAAACCAAGAGCAAATCTACAATATTCTGGATTTGAAAAGCAGGAGGCTTTAAAAATGGTAGAAGGGTGGAATCAAGGGAAAGGAGGATAACTTAAATAATACGTAGAATTCTAAGAATAAGAAATGTCATTTTTTCCTTTTGAAATAATCATCAGCTCTGGTTAAGATTTTGTATTTTCATATCTAAAGGTTTTAAAAAATTTGGACACTTGCTCCTTACCTGATATTCAAATGCTCTATTTAAAGTATTTAAAGTGGCTCCAAACTGACTTAGAACAAGTTTTCACAAGAGTTGTTTTTACCCAGGGAGTGGCTCTATGCATTACCACCTAGGGCTGTTCCTCAGCTGGAGGATAAATCAGAGCAGAGAAGCATTGCCGGTGATAATCAAGCTCCTCCTTTCTCCTCTTCCTAATAGAAACTGGAAAACCAGTGGCCATGGAGTCCTCAATTCTTAGCATCCAACATAGATCCTTATAGGTCTAAATTCAGAGAGGGTTGTTTGGGAGGGAGGTATGATTCTGAGAGGTGGTGTGATAAAATGAAAAGCACAGGCTTTTGAGTATGACAGATCTAAGTTCATTCCTAACTCAGCCACTCCGAGGCCGTATGACCTTGGGCAAGCAGATGAACCTTTGGGGCGGCCAGTGAGGTTCTCATGAGGTTTAAATGGCATGTCGAGTGCTTGGCTCAGTATCTGGTATAGATAGTGCTCAGAAATACTATCTTGCCCTTAGAAATACCTAGCCTACCTATCCTTTGGGGAAGGGTCAGAAAGGCAAATGGCTACAAAGTTCAGGCTGTGTTCACACCATCTCAAGACTGCAGCAACTATTCAGCTGTATCAAATACTTGCCATTTGGAGTGTAGACCAAATGCTGCAGATCTGAGTTTGTAAAGGATATGTTGTGAATCTGGATATTTATCAGAAATACCATATGTATATACAGGCAATTAATTCAGATTTTATAAAATCATATTATGTGCACTCAACAAAAGTTGTCAATGGGATATATTTGGCTGGACTGTTGCTAGGGTGCAACTCCTGCTTTAGAGCCATGAAAATCACCTGGGGAGAAAGTTAAAACCTATACTCCAAATGATAGAAAGAAACATGAAGAATATCTGGAAAAATAGGGGGCTGGACCTACAGAGCCTTGATGAAACCATTCTACATACCCACCGCCTAGGAGAGCATGTTTTAAATAAGTATAAAAATATTTCTCTGGACTATAAAAAGAGCCCATGAATGAAGAGACTCAGTGTTCGTCTGCCCTGGTGGGATCCAGCCCTCTTCCAGGCACTTACCCCTCGGCATGCGCCATGCATGCCTACCACAGGGCACATCTTGGTGAAGGAAAAAGCAGCAGGCGTCAGAAGAACTGCACAGGCTGCACGATTGAGTGTGTTTTTGCCTTGACTAGCCACATGGTAACCTTTACCCAAGCAAAGTATATCCTTGCTACCCCTATTTGAAAGGAAAAAAAAAAAACTCTTCCATCTCAGGTCACATAAAAAGTCAAGAGTGGAAATGGCTGCACAGACATTATATTGCAAATGTGTTACTCAATAAAAGACTGTTGTGTGGCTGGATGAATGAACAAATTAACATGTCTTTCTGTCAACCAATAGTGATACTGAAGTTTCTGCCTTAGAAGCTGAGAGACGCTCAATGAGAAGAATTCCTTCCCCACCAGGAGAACCTTAGGGGGCAGAGAGGAGGACAGTAATGCATTATAGCTGAGAACATGGGAAAACAAAACAAAACAAAACACTGGCTGTCTTCATTCATTTTAATGTTGAGTTTGACCCAGGCTTCCCTACTTCCCACTTCTTTCCCTGAAATACCTGTTTGTTTCTTTAAGTCACCTGTAATTCTGCTGGCAAAGAAAGTAAGGTAGTTCTCAAGTACAAGTGCAAACCTAGGGCACACTGGACTAGCCACCAGGTCCTGGCTGCTGTGTGATTGCTACAGTTTGCAGGTGCAGTAGGTTTGAACCTGGCATTTCTGAAGGAAAGGAAGTGGTTTGCATTAAGTTTTTTAGAATGTTTATTGTTGGCAAGGTTTTCCCCTTTTATTTTCTTTTATACTACAACTATTTTTAAGTGAATGGAATGTTCTGTGATAATTCGGCTGCAAAGGAGGGAAATTTAGCTTGGGGACTGAAATGCACTTAGTTATGGTGAAAAAAGACTAACAACGAATAAATAATCCAAATCAAAAGAAAATATCTTAAACTCTTAGAAGTTCTTAAAAACATACATACAAAAAAGCATTTGTACTTAATATAGATTAAGGAGCCCGGGACCTGGAGCCAGAAGATCTGGGTCTGAGTCTTCTTGGAAGTGCTACTTGTTAGTTGAGAAACCTTGGCTAAGTCACATGCCTGCTCCAAGGCTCAGTGTCCTCAGGAATAAAATGAAGAGACATAGCTGGTGATCTCCAAGTTCCCTTTCAAAGCCATTGTTTTGTGATTAGCTTTGCAAAGAGGTTCCAAATATCTCCCTAGGCTTCTGAATTTGTCTTGGCCTCTGTGTTCTATTAACCACACAGATCTTTTATTGCCTTTTTCTCTAGATTTCTCAGATTCTTAAGTGTTCTCTTGAATCATAGGTAGTCAGCCCACAGCAAAAACACTTTGATCCTTCTTGATTTGAGCTCCTCAGGGTAGTCTAACCAGAGGCAATAGAAAGGACAGGTGGGGTTTATTACACTAATTTTAGATGCTTTCAGTGGATTTTCCTGAAGCTGGCAAGTGCCCCTTCCTTAGGAATGTTCCAGGACAGTCTTTGGCAATCATGAGTATGCTAAAACTTGGGTAAAATTATGTTCATGGCTCAAAATTTGGAAGGTACCTGATGCTTTAAATTGTTTTTATTAAGGATTTTGACAATTAAAGTAGCTACAACATTAAAAAAAAATTATGCCTTTACCTAACTTGATATTTCCTTGCAAATATGCCAATCAGCTAATGTACAATTAACTTACTAATTACCTTTCATATTTGGATTTGATTTTT
Source organism: Manis javanica (assembly GCF_040802235.1). NCBI lineage: Eukaryota > Metazoa > Chordata > Mammalia > Pholidota > Manidae > Manis > Manis javanica. Next base: position 49,246,235 of record NC_133157.1, read on the forward strand.
AATATTCGTAAACAATTATACCAAGTGTGCTGAGGCACCCAATTAAAAAAAATCTTTCTCATTTACTATTTTAATTTAAACTCTATTTTTTAAACCTAAGGCAAAGTTTCAAGTGTTTCAAATTTCTCATATAAAACCTTGCATTTTCAAGTTTCTGGGAAGACTAGTTTTTGGATATTTTATGACCTGAAACTTGATAATCATTAATTATGGAGAGAGCTAAACTAATTAAAAATATGTATGAAGATCATCTAATTTAATCATAGAATACCCTTTAGGAGAAAACAGTCTCCAGACCTATTTTCTAGTATATAACTGGAAAGGATACTACATCACACTGAAATCCTGATTGATATTTATGGCCTTTGGAATCCCTGCATTTTGTGAGTTTAATCCCAGAAAAGATCTAATGGTTTCAGCAATGAGAGTTCATTCAGAGAATCTAGTTGATATACTAAATAAACCAACAGTTACCTTGATGGAGAAGGTTCTGAGTAGATCTTGGCCATCTCCTAAGCCATGGTCCATAAAGAATGGATGGCAGGAGACACCAAATTTTAAATTATTTCTGGCCTAGTATCATAAAACAAAAAAATTTAGTCACTTAAATGGGCTTTGTTTCACAGCCTGAAGGAAATGAGTGCAAAGCCCAAATAAATTAAAAGATAAAAAAAGACATTTAGGATGAATAATTTATGTGATTTAGAGAGTGATCTGTCATCAAGAGACGAAAATAGTCAGTAGAGAGATTTATTGATCTGTTGATCCATCATGCAACAATCTTATACTGAGCAACTTGATATAAAGAAACAAAAGATGAGTAATATGGGTCTGCCAGTAAGGAGGTTTCAATGTAACTAGCTAGATGGACATGAAAATTTATATAAGACAAAGAAAACAAGAGAAAATCAGATGCAAGAGATGAGAAGTAATATGAGCTCCCCTGGGGAGTGTCACTGAAGGACTTGAGCACCAGGAAGAGCGCAACCTGAGAGCTGGACAGTTTCAACCTCTGCAAAGCCAAATGACATGGCTCTGCCTAGGAGCACCTCCTCTCTGCTCCTGCCGCACGCTGTACTTACAGTGCATTCCTAGTGTTTTGCATAATGCCTAGCATTAGTAGATTCAACAAATACTCATTGAATGAATGAATCAACAATATTTAACTAAGCCTCATTTTCCTTCTCTATGAAAATGGGAGCAATATAATCCAAATGTGTTCCTGTGAGGATTAAAGGAGGTAACATATGTAAAATACTTATGTATAGCACAGTGACTGGCACATACGTGTTATCTCTATTTTTACAGACAAAAATGTGGCTTAAAAAACTAATAAATTAGTCCATGATCACATAAATAGTAAGTTTAGAAGTCAGATGTCAAATTTATATCTGATGATCCAAAACTCAAGCCCTTTCTCCCATCTCATGCTGCTGCTGATTATAGTTATTTGTGATTGAGCCTCATCACTCTAATACTGTGAGTTTCTTGAAGACAGAGATCATGACATTTACTTTCATATCCCCATAGAGCCTATTCAGGACCACATAGCAGCCCTACTTAAAAACTTGATTGCACCTATTTGAACCTCAGACATCTCCAGTATAAATTGGAAGGATTAATTAAACTGCAAGATTTCAAATGCCCTTTTTAGTTTCAAAACTGTCTTCTATGAAATCACTCAGTGAATGAAGTAGCAGATTGATATATCATGTAGCTAAATGAATAATGCTTTGTTGAGAATTTACTATACTAGGGAAAAGAACTTATCAAACCTAAATTTATTTCCCTTAAAGAAAAAAAAGAAAAAGATGTTCAACTTCTGGCCTGATATTACTACCCATTCATTCAGCATATACTCCATTGAAGATCTGTGCTGGCTTCTAAATCAGTTTGAATACATACAAATACTTAGGGTCAGAAAGGACCTGGCACAATAATTAATGATGGGGACATCCATCTAGACCAGTGGATTTAGTCACATCAACTCTGAGAATAAGGTCCAGTTGCTCTCAAAGCCAATGCAATCTTTTGATTTAGACGAGACTTTTGAATCTTTGTAATACAGTTTAAAAACATCTTTCTTGAGATATGTCACTTACCATAAAATTAACCCACTTGAAGTATACAATTCAATAGTTTGAATACATTCATACAATTGCAAAACTATCACCAAAATTGGTTTAGAACATTTTAATCACCCACAAAAGAAACTGCATGCTTATTATCAGCCACTCCCCATTTCACTCCAACCCACAGCCCCAGGCAACCACTAATTTACCTGTTGTCTCCACAGATATGCCTATTCTGTATATTTCATATAAATGGAGTCATAGAACATGTAGCCTTTTGTGCCTGGCTTCTCTCACTTAGCACCTTGTTTTGAGGGTTCATTCATGTTAAAGTATGTATTAGCACTTTATTCCTTTTTATTGTGGAATCATATTCCATAGTATAGATATTTCACATTTTATTCATCACTTGATGAACATTTGTGTTGTTTCCACTTTTTGGCTATTATGAATACTGCTGCTATAAACATCTGAGAACTGTTTTTTTGTGTGTGTGAACATAAACTTTCATTTCTTTTCAGTATATACCTAGGAGTGGAAGCTTTCATTTCTTTTGAGTATATACCTTTGAGGCACTGCTAGACTGTGTTCCAAAGAATGTACCATTCTGCACATTTCAAGACACACACAGACACACATACACAAACGGCTATATGGCGTATATAAGATGTAATTCTTATGGAGTTCTCTTATGAAGTAATTCTCCAAAGTTAGAAACAATACATGGGGGAAAATAGGACATATTAATTTATTTAGCTATGATTGCTGCAGAAAGTTTAGGCTTTGGGCTCCTTGAGGGGAGGGCTTGAGTCCTGTGCACTGCTGTATACCTCAGTGGAAAACCTAGTGACCAATAGTAAGCATTAAATATTTATTACATGAATGAATAGCTCTGAAAGTCATTGTGTAGTAAAGGATAAACTGCCTGAAGAGAAGTCTGGCTTTTGCCCATGGCTCCTGGGTGTTACTCTCTCAGGCCTTATAATTTCCTGACCAGTAAGTGTCTTTATTTGTCTGGGGGCCTTGGGCCATGCCAGATAGTCTAATGCTAACAATGTTATGTGGCCACATGACATCAGCTCAATCTCTAGAGGGTCTGGAGATTAAGGTCAGCTGTTCAAGTGGTCAACCATGTCTATGTGATCAAGTCTCAATAAAAACTTTGGACACCAAGACTTGGGTGAGTTTCCCTGGCTGGCCATACTCCATGTACGTTGTCATATTATTGCTGGGAGTACTAAGCACATCGACACAGCTGTACTCCATGAGGCCAACTAGAAGGTCTGCACTTGAACTTTTCTGGATCTGTTTTATGCATTTCTTCCCTGGTCTGATTTTAATCAGTTTCCCTTTGCTGTAATAAACTGTAACTTTGAATATAAAGCTTTTAGTGAGTTCTGAGTCCTAGTGAATTATCAAACCTAGGGACAGTCTTGGAGATCCTGAACTTGAAATCAGTGTTAGAAGTGAGGGTGGTCTTGGGGAATCTCAAACTTTGTAGTTACTAGCTATGCTGAGACACTCTTCAAGATGATTAGGTAAAACCTGGCACATTCAGTATTTCCACAAAGAAGTGGCCTGAAAAATAAATCATGAGACACAGCATTAGAGGATGAATCGAGAAAGTTGCCAGACACTGGTGGAGCTTTCATTTAATGGAACACAGAATTACTCAGCCATAGTTTACCTGTGCTAGTCAGTTATACCCCCATTAACAAAGAGGTGGGCTTATGGATACTGTGCTTCATTGTTAAAATGTCTTTTCCCAGAGGAAAGGGTAATATAGAATAGAAATAACAGGATTTGAACTGTAGCTTTGCCTTTTTCTAGTTGTATGACCTTCTATGAGCCTCAATCTCCTCATTTATAAAATAAAAGCAATAAAGATATCCCAAAGAATTGGCACAAGAGGCATGTGGTGATATGCGTAGTACACTCTGCAAACTATACAGCACTGAAAAGGATGAAATTTGAAAAATTTTCTACATTGGATAAACTCTGTCTTCACTGAATCTATTTCACTGAATCTCTTTGGGAAAACAAAATCAACGATTTTGTCTTTCCAAGTCCATGCTGAATTTCAAAGGAAAAATTCAATATATATAACTTTCCAAAATGTTTTTCTATGAAAGCTATAGAAAGGCTCTGCACCTTACAAATTGATTGTCAAATGGAAATTCAGATATAGTGGAGTAACTCTTCCCATGAGTAGACAAGATACATGGAGAAACAAAGTACTGAACTTGGTTGGCGGGAAGGGACTATTATGAAATGAATGAGTATGGAGGGAATGTTACTTTCTTTCTCTCTTAGCTCTGTAAAAAGAGATGACACCTCAAGGAATTTCAAAACACTATGCATCAATTTGTCTTCGGTTTTTCCTAAAAGAGACAAACATTTAAGTTGACTTGTTATCTAACTGGTACATGGTTACAGAGAAGTTTTACTTAACCAATATTTAATCATACGTAAATAGGCCTGTGATTATACAAATTTAATGGAAACACACCTTTCAATTAAACACATGTAAGAGGGAAAAAGAAAGGATGCAATTTACTGACTGAATATCAGTGTACATATATTACCCTCTCATCCTTCACCACTGCCCCAAACCAATGTCTGACCCTTCTCCTGCTACATCCCAGTGAATGGAAGCATCACACTTTGCTCAAACTAGAAACCTGGGCACATCTTTGGCTCTCAGTTTTTCTCTCCTCTTATACATCTCAATTACCAAGTCCACATATTCTATCTCCTGATTTTTTAAAAAATCTCTCCTTTCCATCCATTACCATTTTTTGCCCCTTCCAACCCATTGTCATCACTGCAGATAGAGTACACTTTCTGAAACACACATTTCCCTTATCTTTCATCTGCTTGAATTATTTCAAGGGTACTGTTTTGTCCTCAATACCACAAATCCCAAACCTTCTTAATGTAACTTACACATCTCCTTGTGACATAAGCCCTGCCATCTTTGTTAGCCTTTCATCTCTTCATTCTCCTTCAATTCTAGGTACTGGTTAGGTCTTTTTGGCTTTCTCCTTCTGAGAATTCCTTGATTTCCATGTCTTTGTTAAAAATTCCTCCTGTTTATCACAGTCTAAATTGCTCCCACTATGGTTCCTACACATCATTCAAATATATACATACATGTGTATGTGTGTATTTGTACTATGTACAAATAAACAGGGATGTAGGCTCTTGTGGGTTGAATATTGTTTCCTAAGAAGATATGTTGACATTCTAATCCTCAATACCTGTGAATATGATCTTATTTGGAAATAGGGTATAATTAAGATAAATAAGATATAAGCAAGTTAAGATGAGGTCATGTTCAACTAGAATGGGTCCTAAACTAGTATCCCTGTCGTTCTTATAGGAAGAGAAAACAGAGACTCCAGAAGGAGAATGCCACATGGAAACAAAGATGGAGAGGGAGATGGCCACCTGAAGATAGAGGCAGGGACTGATGGCCACCACGAGAAGCTAGGACGAGGCAAAGAAAGGTTCTAGTCAGAGCCTCAGAGGAAGCATGGCTCTGACAACACACTGGTTTTGGATTCATAGCCTCCAGAATGGTGTGGGAATGAATTGCTGTTGTTTTAAACTATCCAGTAAAGAAACCCACTATGTAAAGAACTTTGGGCTTTCTTTACTCAGAAGCCAAAGAGTGTGACCGAAATGATTCAAGCAGTAAGAAATGAGTCAAATCTATATTTTAAAAAGATAATCCTGTTTACAGTGAGGAGAGTAGTGCAGTGATTAGAGTACTCTTGTAATCAGTGAGAGAAACGTCATACAGTGGTAATAGTATACTTTCCTGTATACTTGTCATATCTCCCATCAGAGTATACATGCAGGGACTGTTTTTTCTGTCCTTTCATGTATTTCCAGTTTGGAGCACACACACTGTTAATGCTTCAGTCTGTATTTGTTAAACAAATACATTTTTTTTTAATGACTGCATTTTTCATACTACCTCTAGGACGGTACCACCCCTGGGAAGAGATCTTACTCAACTTTGTATCCTCAGTACCTAATATACGGCAGATTCTTGAGAGAACAGAAAATGCTCAGAAAGTAATGATTTGCAAATATAACTAGCAAGTAGCAAGTTAGCTCAGTTCATCCTTACCGTATCATGCAAAGGGAAGAAAGATTATGCATTAAATCTTTTAAGAAATGCCATGCTTCCAAGTGGAATTAGGTTACAAAACACAGAAGGAAAAACAGCCAGCTCCTTTTTTTCTGACATCACCATCTTTAGAATGACTGGTAGACATTTGATACTAGTGACTTAGGTCACAGACAGAGATGGAGAAATAATCATCCTAGTTAATTCATTTCCAACTACTCACCACAGGAATTATTAAAAATGAAAAGAACTTCTTTGTTAGAAGTATGGTTCATTTTAATGTTGCCACAGTATAGGTGTCAAAACCCCATGTTCCAATTTATAGCATTTCTTTATTGTATTATTCATTTTTAAACAATGTTATATAAGGCACTACTTGAAATAAATTCCTTTTCCTTTTTTGAAGTGCCTTATATTTTGATATAGCAACAAGCAAATTTATAAATATACAGATTCATTACAAAATAGCTGGTTTATAATCATACTTTGTCTTTTTGATATATGTATATTTGGTGCCAACTGATGAATTTCATTAATTATAAAAATAAAGCACACTTTTCTGCATTTGACTTCAAAATAACCTCGAAATTATTTTTAATCACAGCACATGTTCTATGTAAATTTATGCTCTTTTAAAATACCTATTTAAAGCAGAAACCCACATTGTGTTTTACAACAAATATAAATGGGGTAATTTGGATAATGAAAATAAATGAATAACAGCAGTACTAATAAAGCTGATCCTATTTGTAATGGCTCATTAATTCTGTACAGGATGCAATTCACTTCCCTGGACCAGGAGTTGATAATGGTACAACATGGGGCTATTAGCAAAAGAAGGCTGCAATAGGGAATTAACACGTCTGTTCATTTGCTGGGATGTATCATCTTTTATATGTATAACCACAAAAACGATGCACTCAAAAAGAGGAAAGTCATCGACAAGAAGTGATTTGGCTACTACTTTGACTATCACCATAAGCTAGTCTTTATCAAGTTCATAGTAAGCACTTCAAATGCATTTGAGTAATTAATCCTCATAGCAACCCAATCAGGTAGTCTCAAATATTAGCCTCATTTTGCAGATGAGGAAACTGAGGTACGTAGGAGAACTTGCTCAAAGTCACATACCAATGAGTGGTGGAGATTCAAGCCATGTTGTCTGAGCCTAGTGCCTTTGCCCCTAACTATCCATACTGTAGCAACTGCCTCCCTAGCTCAATCTCATCTTTAACTTCATCTAGTCTAGAATGACAATGAGCAAATGAAATTGCAGTTATTTCTCAGCCTGACATGCAAGGTGAGGAGAGACACCAACACAATGACCTGCTGGGGACAGTTATCAGATTGTAGGGTAGAGGGAAAAGGGAGAAAGTGATTTGAAAAGAGACTCATTTTCATATGTAAATGACAGAGTTAAAGCTGAACAAAGTTGTGGCCTGTGGGATATGCGGAAGCAGTACTGCAGGGTGCATAGTCTAAAAATGTTGATACACACTGACATTTTCTGACCTCTAGCCTGCCATTAACTGGGGGTAAGATCCTGGGAAAATTACACAACCTGGAGGCACTAGTTCTTAGGGCTGGACTAGATGATGGAAAGGCAGTGCTTTCCAAATGCTGATCTGTGAAGCACTGTTAGCGACTACTTGGGTGCTCTGGAGAAAAAGAGAGAAATACATACAGGCCAGTCACTTTCTCTTAGGGAAACTGTATTCAACTTAAAGGATTGTCCTTGATTCCAAAATCAGATTCTTACTCCTTCCTTGTTATTGACATTTCAATTATGAATTAATGGTGGTGAAATTACATGATAAAGGAGTCTCCTTTTCTTCTTTAATGTTCTTAGCAGAATAAGAAGATGATTACTTTATCTCATCTTATAAACTTTTTGAATTGTTCTAGGGTAAAAATCCCATACAGGGGACAACTACCTCAATATATTCTACAATTCAAAATGTTCAGGGTACTCTATATTTCCACAGCCCTTTACAGTTTGTTAAGTATTTCCACATGAATTATCTTGCCTGGTGCTCTATGGTCTGTGAGACAATCTTATTTTTCTACAGATTGGAAAACAGAATTTAGGAAGGTTAAGAAACTTGGTCAGATCACACAGGTCATTAAAGAGCCACATTCCCATGTCTTTTGACTTTAAATCTTCTCTGTTTTCTAATCTAGAAGTTGTTCATAAATCTGGCCAAGCAATAGGGTCATAAAGAGAGTATTCTATATACAGAGAACAAATAAATCTGAAAAAGAGTTATATTTTTTAAGAGCTCTCCAAGTGATTCTAGCCTGCAGCCTAGTTTGGGGACCACTACTCGACATCAAATGGTACCTGGCTCTGTTCAACCAGCCTCACCAGAAGGAATAGGAGCTCTGGAGTCAGACAGAACTGGGTGTCTCTGGGCAAGTCCCGTAATCTACCTGAGCCTCAGTTCTTCATTTGTGATGTGAAGATAATGCTGCCTAATAAATTATAGAGTTGTAAATATTAGAAAAATACATTTAAAGTGCCTAGATATGATAGTCATTCAAAAATGGAATCTATTTTATTTTTATTATTAATATCTACTACTATACTAGAATAAATATACTGCCTTGTATGATGCTCTAATATTACTGAATAAGAAGAAGGTATCTATCATAAAAAGCGATGATTCTAGAATTTTCCTGTAGCAAATTCACAATGAATACAGATAACCTCCTCATTCATACCCTTGGGACAGTGTCCAGGTCTCTTGTTTCCTCCTCTGTGAGATAGCAATATACATGAATTGCAAAAGTATCTCCTGGCTCTAAAAGTCTAATACTCCATAGCTTTTGGTTAAAGACCTGAACAGTTTTGAGGAAGTGGCTCTTAACTGAGTAGTCAACAGGCATTACTGAAATAACTGGTATTTATCAATGACAAATTTCTGAGTTATGCTGTCATTTCCTACCAAGGCAAAGTTATGTCCAAAGCTAGATATTCACTTCTTAATAGTTTATAATTTATATCTTCCTAGCATCAAAAATATCTGAGGCAGCTTACCAAAAAGTTATAATGAGGCAAAAATAAATTTTAAAAAATGCAGTCAAGATGGAAGAGAGGAGGTTATAGGGCAGCGGAGATGACTTTTTTTTTTTTTTTTTAGGAAATATGGGAGAAGCTATTTATAAAAACTTCACCTTTAAGTTAGCATTAAAATTTTTGACATTGTTTTAAAAATTATGAAAATCTGGCCTTTTCTCGTGTCTTAGAAAAGACTGAAAATACTAATCACTAGTATGCAGATGTAATGTAAATAAAGGAATTTTTTTCTAAGTAGAATGGAATTTATTAAACTAAGATAGCAGTGAGTGCTTTTCTGGTGGTGACTGACTTACCCTTGTTCTTCTGAAAAAACATATACTGCATTTAAGTGCTCCATCTTTCTTCTTCTGTGACCCTGCTAGCCTCTATGTCTTCCTTCCTTTTATAAAACTCAAGTAGGTTCTAATCATGGAAACACAGGCTATGTGGTAACAGCAGCAATGATCCAGAATTGTATCTATTATATATTCATATTAAGAAGTAGTTTTGATCTCTTGAGCATGATTAATTTGATTAATTGCTTTCTGCCCTCTGTTACAGTTACAATAAAAATGAAAACCTCCTTTCAGACTTAGGTTTCAGACTTAGTTTTCTTTTTGTTCCTGCTGCCACTGCCTAGCCCAGGCTCACACTACCCTCACCTCAGCTGCTCGAAGAGCCTCCTTTTCAGCTGGTCTCCTTGCCTCTAGGACCTTCCATCTCAAGCATCTTACAGTTGCAGGATTATATTCATCTTTCTGAAGAATAACTATGATTATGTCTTCTCTCCACTAAAACTCTTTCTTGGCCACCCACTGATTACCATAGTCCTGCTGCCCTTCGAGCCTCCACATTCTTCTCCCAAACTACCTCCTCTTTCTTCCCGTTTACCTGGGGGGGGGGGTACCTTGCTCTCCAGCTGTACTACTTGTTAGTATCTAACACAATCTTAGCTTTTCCATCTCCTTTACTACACTGTTACCTCTAACAAGACAAATAAATGAAGAAAAAAGCAATAGCTGATCATAATTTCTGCTGACCAGTTATAATTCTTTTCAGATATCCTATAACTTACATTTGCCCCCAAATCTAAGTTACACATATGAATCTCAGTTAAGGAGGCATGCTTATACTTGTACCCAAAAGTTCAGCACTATCACTCCACATTCACTGTATATAAAATGTATTCTCTCACCACTGAGAAAGGATTTCCTTTCATTTGCCAAGGTGCCTGGGGCTAGTTGGAGGATTAGCCTAGGAAGAGAAGACACCATGCTGAACCCCCCCATGCAGCACAAACAAACAAAACCTAATCTGCTGGCCTGACTTTTATTTGGTTCATTTATCTGTATAATGTAATTCAAACAGCTTTGAACTGAGATATCAGGAGACCTGGAATTTAGTCCCATTTCTGCTGTGACCGGCCACATAACTTTCAGAAAATCATATAACTTCTCTGGTCCTCAGTTTTCTCATTTGCAAAATGGAGATCTGTCTTGCTTTAGTCAAACAGTAAACGCACATAAGGATTTATTATTATTTTACTAGCCACGCCTATAACATAAGCCCCTTTTCTGGATCCACTGGCTTTAGAATTCTCTATTATTGACAAAGTGTTTGCAGATTCCATGATTTCATTTCAACACCACTGAGAAGCCCTGAGAAAGCAGTAAACTTCAAACATCACAAGTTCAAATACAGTGTTTTTTAAGGATGTTGATTAGTCTCCTAGGCCTTTCTTAGCTTAAAAATAGTAAGATTGTATATTCAAATTTATATCTAAAGTTCTTCTATCTCTTGTATACAAAGAAACTTTCAGATATGGTACACATCATCTCCACCCTCCTCTCTAAGAAGGGCTTGGACATGCCACACTACCCCTCTCTCAGATTTGAGACTTACTAAAAGTTTAGAATGTCTGTCTCCCTCTCGTATACATGAACCCTTGCAAGACACATCTTTTGCAGCAATTCACATGAGTTATTTCTTTTAGATCTGAATGTAGATTTGAGTTTTAGATAAACATGTGAATTGGAAATAACAAATTATCAAAGCATATTTTATGTTTATTCTTACGTTGCGAGTTGTGATACTAGAGATTCTGAAGAGAGAAAAATTATAACCAATATCTTCCTGAAAGAGGCAAAGATTCTCAAAATGTCTACTGTATACAATATAAAGTATAGGTCAAGGACAGTACACAGGAAAGTACAGCAACTGCTGGCTCCAAAAACAGGGCTGGTCATCTTAATCCAAAAAGTAGACTTCCAAATAAAGATGGCAAATATATGGCAAACAGGCTAACTCTCCCTCATCTTACTAACTCCCCACTCAAAGTAGATGTTGATAAATTGATCAGAAAAAATCAAACTTCTTTGCTATCTCTGTTTTAAAGTCTTGCTTGGCTGAAATCTGACCTAGCTGACACTGCCATGCTTTTCTCTATGGTTTGTCTGAACTTTCAACAAAATGAATGTTACAATAAAAGAGCAGTAAATTCCCCTACAATTTACTTGGATATTGGAGACTTAATCACACTCAAGTGAGTCTGAAGCTATAAGTAAATGAAAATCAATGTCTCCACCTATACACACACACACACACAAATACTTTAGGGACAAACAAGGTAGAGGTAATTTCAGAGTCTACTATAAAAGTGAGACATATTCAGGAATTTGAATTCTTTCATCATTTATAAACTCTAGGAAAGGTAACAGTGAGTGATCTGGATAGCAGGACTATACAAACTATTTACACATAGACACCAAAACTCTGGAAAAATAGACGGAAAAGAAGCCATTACTTACTTGGCATAAACCACTGATGCACATATCCAAAGATTCTGTGTAGCAACGAGTCCCATCTAAGACTTTAGGCGCTAGTTCAACAACCAAGGCTGTCCCTTTGGCCTGGCACTTGAGTGAACACGGGTTTTCAGGGTCATTAGACACAGGAAGCCATTCATAAAACTGGCCGTGGTGCTGGACATCATTATGGGCTGAGCACTGCTGAGCTCGGAAATCACCTGCTTCTGGTGGGCAGTCCTGGAGAAGAAAGCAGGAAGGACACACACAGGTTATGAGGGCAGCCTGAACAGGAAACTGGAGCAGCTCTGTGGTCTGTCAAGGTGCTAGAAAACAGAGCAGATATTGTGGCCATTGCTGACGGATCTTCCCATATTATCTGAGAGGTCATGTGATTATTTAGCTCTTGAAAAGTAGAGATTTCAAAGTATTCACCTTGAAATATATTTTCTGACTTAAGTTATATGGGAAAGAAGCCAGTTTGAGATAGGTGTGAATGATATTAGCTGGGAAAGTAACCACCCTGAAATATATTTTCTGAAAGATGTTGACTGATTCATGGATTCTGCTTCCACCACAGTCTAATGCCACTTGTTTCTCTTTTAACTTAAGTAGAACTTGGTATAAAGTCAGAGCGTTAGTTGCAAAGCAATAGTGCTTTTGTTATGATACCAAAAACTATGGCAAAACTTTAGTAAGTAGGAACAAAAGTTATGATAATTTCATTAAAATATTTTTATAGCATTCTTTGCATGTTTTTTTTTTTTTCCTAAAACTTAGGCTGCATGGCATCTAGAATTAAACCTGTGGAACAAAAAAGGGAAAACAGGATTTACACCTAAATTTCTTAAGTTGAAGGCAGCATGGCCGTGTGGAAAGGTATAGACTTCCTCATCAGATGGGAGTGTGCCTGCAAAAGGGTGGGTCTCTGAGCCTTGGTTTCCTTATGTTTAGAACAGAGGCAATCATAATACTCAACCCTCAAGGTCACTGGGAGAATTTAATGAGCTTATATCAGCCAAAAACTGGCATAAGGAAGCTGTACATGGTAGCTATTACTATGTTATTTAATGAAGCCACTGAGGAGAAAAAGATTATTTGGATTTGAACTTTAAAGAATATTGGCAGACACCAGTAGGAAACAAGACTCTTTAAAATGTTTATTTTATAAAGATTAAAACTGTAACTAGCAATGGCTATTCTCCAATAACTGATAAACTTCAGTGTAAGCAAATGATATTCAACTTAAAAAAGACAAATATCACTGATCCCTTGAAAAGGCTTTTTAATATGTCTAAATTATTCTACCTATGTTCAGATTAGGATTGACTATGGGAGATTGTAGAATATCCATCTGTTGAAGTTTTTATTATAATTTTTTTAATCTTAAATAGAGATTTGCATGTGGCCTTTTGAAGTACATATACTACTATATGATCATTTTTGAGAGTTATCAAGGTCCCTTTCTCTGAAAATCTCTTTACATTTAAATAAGCATTGTGAGAACAGAATTTCTCTATTTTATAAAATGGAATTCCTGACTCTTCTTAAGCTTAATGCTCTAATATTTGGGGAAGCATAAATTCTTCCTAGTCAAGATGGGGTGTAAACAAGTAAATCCTTATTTAGGATGAACAAAAAGTAGCTTAAACTACAATATAAAATCTCAGAGGCATTTTACTCTTAGCAGATAAATAAAACAGTATTAAAGGAAAAGAATTTCTGTAACATAGGTATCCAAGGAGGCTTAAGTGATCTTGAATATTGTCTTAAAAAAGTATCATTAAAATTCATTACTTATTAATTTCTTAAATGATATATTACAGTGTAAATTTTTTAAAGGTCAACCAATCAATAAGTGTGTGTTTTACTTTGTTGTGATACTTACTTATTTGCTATGAGAAATAAACCATAACCTGTAAAATTACACTGTGAATCTCAAGACAGGTAAATTGTATGATGGCAACACAAACTATCTGAACTTCAATGTTTTAACACCAGATTCTTTCAGACCATGTGATTGAAGAGCAAAAACAAACTGATTTAATATTAATTCTTTGTGGACTCACATTCTAAAGGCAAGACCACAACTTGCCTAGTTTACCAATCCTACCAGTCTCTGCTTAGACCTCACTTCCTAGCTTCTGTCCTGAAATAACCATGGCTTACCACAGCCTCCCAACGCTACCCATTCTCTTCCCTAAATTCCTACATTTGGGACATTTAGAAAGATGGTCAAGGTACTGCTCTCCCTTGTTTAGGAAATTTAATAAAACCAGCTTTATATGATCTACAGATAGTCCTGGTGGCCAATCCATGGGAATCTCCACAGAAACTGATGGTTTAATTAATAATGTTTAAATAAAGTGTTTTCAGTTGCATAACACCTGTCAATCCTTTGATTACTCAGTAGAAATACTGAAGTGGACTCTCAGTAAAGCAGAACAATGAGGAAATTGTTTAGAAAGTCCCCCTGAATCCCCATCACCATAATTACTTTCACCTCCTTTTTCTATAAATAAAGGGAACTAGCTATAAGGGATTTCTAGGGTCAGTCTGAATCACTTCTGCATCAAAATTATAAGGGTAATATATAAATAAGAGCCCTCCTGGTAGGAACCAGAGATAATTTCCTGTACTTAACGCAATTCTAAGAAAAGGGTGCTAATTACATTTTAAAATTGATGTTACATCATCTCAGACATAAACTCCTACAAAGTCTCTTATGAGTCCCTTCTCATAATGTGTTCAGTTTTCTCTTCTTTGCTAAAATAAGACTCAAAAGCCATCAAAGGCAAAATTAGTAAAAATTTTAGTTAAAATATTGAGACTTAGGTTTTCTTTTCTATGACAAAAACAGTGAACCTATTTAGACACAACATAGAGAATTAACAAGCAGACAGTTGTTCTTGTTTGCAATTTACTTGTATCCAATAGCTGCAAAATCACCTGTTACAGGTTTTATGAACTTACATAACTGGAGAAATATCTCTAAGAATAGCAATGGTTGTAAATACCTTTACTCACTTTCATCACTACTGTCTTTCTTCTGCCTCTATTTTCTGTGGGGTTGGGAAAATATATTTTGCTAAATTGAGAATGCACTTAAAACCTTGAGTTCAGAGTTGGAAACTGAACTTGAACCTTTTTAATGTTTGAGTGTATTTGCACTTGGCAAAAGGCGACTTCCTGTTTTAAGAAAAAGGACTTAAGAAGACTTAAAAAAGAGGTTCAGAAAGCTTCTTGGACATCAGATAGCTTTTACAAAATAACATTTTGATGATTTAAGTGTAAATGAATCAGAAACACATGAATCAAATTTCCCTTGAAATACACATGTTTAAAAATTAAGGGAAGAAGGATTTGGCAAAAGCTTCTTTTGTTGAACCCAAAACATCTCAAACAGTTCAAGACACTCAGTGAACCCCTGATGCATCTGGGATGACCCAGCTGCCTTAGTGGAAACTCAAGCAAAGTAATCATCGTCTCTTATCCCAAAAGTATCATAACAATAATTACAGCAGTATAACTTACTTGTATAGAGATGCATCATGCACAAAACTTTTAGATTTTAGCTACAATTTGGTCATGAAACCACTATGATTCCTGGTCCACCTAAAAGTCAGATTTAGAAACTGATGCCCTTTGGGGAAACATTTAGCATCTTATCCTGGGCATCACTTTTGAAATATCTGCTTCAGATATGCTGATGCTGCTTTATGATATCACAAGTCATCAGTCCAGACCATAAAAGGCCATTTCCCTTAGGGTAAATGGAATGTAGAATGTACTGAATATGCATAGTGAGATTTCTGCTTTCATAAAACCTTAGTGGTAGGAATCAAGAGTTTTCAATTTAAAATAAAGAAGAAAGCAAATGGATTATTATTTATATATTTCTGCACTGCACTTGGCTTATAGGTAGTAATGATGAGGACCATTAAAATTACTGAAAAGTCTAGTGATTATTTGAACTAAAGATCCCCAAATTTTCAGTCTCTCATATATGTTTCCAGAAACACCATCAATAGAAACAGAGCAAGAGAGAACAATCTAATGCTTTCCCTGGCCTTCTATTTTCAACTAACTGTAATATATCTGAGGATTGACAACTCTCTGTCAGATTACTGAGCTAGGATTTCCTTGCTCTGAAAAAAATATATTTAAAATAGATGATCCCATGAATTACTGTATTTAGCCACTAATAAAATATAATAGTTTCTTTCTCCAGTTTTTAGGCACTCAATCCTAACAGTGTCAGAGTTTTCTTCATTAAAACACAGTATCTGACCTTTTATTTGTTCCCATTATAATTCATACAGTCTGTGGAGTTCTGCCATACATGATTCCAATTCAGAACACTTCCTGGTTAATCAACTAGCCAGTGGGAAAGATAAGGTGGATCCCAGATGTCCCCTGATGATGACAGGGGGGTCAGATTATACTGTGGGACAAAGGAGGGTCAGGCTTTCCAGAGTTTGCTCACTGGGTGAAATGTAAAAGATGATATCTTAGCAGCTAAGGTGGTAGCATCTGACAGGCCTTTAAAATGGTTTTGAAAAATATACAGGATATAGATTCAGGGTCAGGACAAGCATTACCTCTTCATTTTCTCTCTTTTTAAAGATGATCTTTTCCTTCTAGAAAAGGGACGTCCTTCTAGAAAAGGGACGTACTCATAATTGGTTGGCCTGTTCTGCTAATTTTGCTGTTGCGCTAAATTTATTATATGAGTGTCATGGTGTAGACTCCATATTTTGATTCTATGGCTTTATTTATACAGTCGATATTAATACCTGATAGTATCAAGAAAACACTGGAAATTATATTTAGGTGACACATGAACTGCAGTAACTGAAGAAATCTATCCTTCTCACTGCATTTCCTTATCTTGCAACTGTTATCTAAATCTTTTATCTCCCCTTCAATCTGACCTAAATCTTTCACCCTCCATAAAAGTTACTATGCAAGAATCCAAAATTAGAATTGCTTAGGAAGACATCTCTATCCTCCAGCAATTCTGGATTGTCACTGCATGATCAAAACATGTAGAAATTTATTAGCTGCTTGGTGACTGCAGAAAATCTTATTAGTTCTAAGTTTAACCCTCAAAATACTAGGAGTCCTCAGTGTACTGATGGTAAAATAGGAAAAGACTACCATAAAAGGTTCCTCTACAATAAATGGATGGAGGCTCTGGAAAATATACTCCCTCAAGCTCTCAGATCACTTAGTACACTTAAGTAGATGGCGGACTGCCACTTTCATATATGTGTTTCTCTGTTACTTGGCTTTCTGCTTCTTTTATTCAAAATAAAGATGAATCCACTAAAGAGTAAATATCCACTGATGCAATCCAATCTAATGTGATCCTTTGTTCTCAGAAACATAATCAATATTTCAGTTTTTATTTCCAACTCAGATCCCCTTCTCCTGAACTCCAGACTTGTATATACAACTACTTCCTCACCGTCTGGATGTCTAAGACAGCATGAACTTTTCATCTCCAACCCTGATCCTTCCCTTTTCCAAAAAATCTATTTCTTCTGTGGCCCTTCCTATCTCAGTCAATGTGCACTCCATTGTTTTCAGATCCAAAATTTTAAGGCAGTGGTTCTCAAACTTGAGTTGCAACAGAATAACCTGAAGGGCTTATTAAAAATATAAGAATTCTGTGGCACCACTCTCCAGTTTCTGATTCAGTAGATCTAGGGGTAGGACCAAGAATCTGCATTCCTAACAAATTTCCCAATGATTCCAATGTTGCTGGTTTGGTGACCATACTTTGAGAACCACTACGTCAGAGTCATCCTTGACTCCCAAGAAAGCCCATCAGGAGAGGCTGGTCCTACATAAAGTATGCAGAATCTGACCACAACCTAGTCCAAGCGAACATCATGCTGCCTGAATTACCCATGACAGTCTCTTAACTGGTCTTTTCTTCTGCTCTTGCTGACCTAGAGACTTTGGTGAACATAGCATCCAGAATGATCTTATTAAAGCATAAAGAACATTGTGTCATGTTTCTGTTACAGCTATGCAATGGCACCCTACTCCACTCAGATTAAAGATCAAAATCCTCATCTCAGATAGAGGTAAAGATTTGGTCCATTCACTTCTTACTGTCTTCTTTATTTACTTGGTTCTAGCCGCACTGGATTCCCGGCTGCCTTTGAACACTCCAGGAATACTCTTATTTTAAGACATATGCATTATCTATCCCCTCTGCCTGGAATTTTCTTTTGCACAGAGTCCAAGCAGTTTACCTTACTTCCATCAAGGTTTTGCTCAGATATCACCTGCTTAATGAGACCTACCGTGATTACTTTATGCAAAAATGCAACATCCACTCCCACTATGGATTTCCCTTTACCTTTTTAACTTTTCCTTTTTTTTCCAATCACACTTAATTATATTTAAGAATACCATGGAATTTACTTATTTATTATGCTCATTTTTAATTTTCTGTATCCTCCCACAAAAGTGTAAGCTCCCAGAGGACAGGGACATTTGCCTTGCTGTTACATACAGGTACTCAAATATTTGTTGAAAGAATGAATGACTAACACATAAAAAAAATGAAACGGAGGTCGTGATTTTTAACTGTAGAAACTCCAATTCTGTCTTCTTAAATCTTAAAGGAAATCTAAATCTTGACAGCTTTCCAACTGATAAAATACCTAATTTTTCTTCTTTCTTACCTTAAATATGCATTTGCAAGAATGCTTGTACATTTTATACACTAGGAAAATTGAGTAGGGATTCGTGCCTGCTCTCTGAGTTAGCAGATAGACATTTTCTCCTCCATGTAAACAGAGGTAACAGGGAAATAGTAAGAAACAAAAAATGAGCTAAAATGATTTATTATTCAATAAATAGCCAGACATTTGTAAATTTTATAACACTCAGTGTTGCAGGCATGTGCTATAAAGTGCTCATGTTAAGTTATCAAGCTTTATCCCAGTTTTGGCCACCTGCTTATACTAACATCAACACCATCATCAAAAGCATTTATTTGTAAAAGACTGCTAGCTGCTATGTAAAATGAAATTAAACAGACATAGTCCCTGCCCTGTCTAGACAGTCTGGATGGAGACAATTCTACTGTATTTCAAGAGCATAATATTTAAATCTCTAACACATCACGAGGAGCGCAAAGCACAGAAAATGGGATCGATTTTGGAGGGTGCTACCGCAGTAGGTAAAAGCCATTCTTGGCTCATTTTTCCTCCTTTTTGAAAATGCTAACCGACTTTCTTCAGATACCATATTTTCATGCATCCAAGATATATTTAAAGTCTTTGTTTTTGTTATCTTTTTTCCCTGGTGTAAAAGATAGACAAATTTTCTTTATTCTCCTTTCATAATAAATAACATGTTTACAGATTTGTGACCCTGTAAAATGATACAGAACTCTAATTTATTCAGGCTTAGGGTATGCCCCACTCTGTGCCTACTAAGTGAACACTGGCTACAGGTACATTAAACGGTTCTACATCATTCATTCCAATGGATTTATTCAGGTCCAGACATAAAATACTCAAAATGTATGATATGATAAATTGTTGGCCCTACCCTACTTACTCTATTAGAGCTTGTTATCTGAAAATAAATGCTTTGCCTGCCTAGCTTTTAATGTCTCCAGGCATCTGAGAGCTGATCTAAGTAAAAACATTGAAAACACTTAGTTTTAAAAGTTCATTTTTCCCCCCTTTGGGTAGCTTTTATTTCAGTGCTTTTATTTTTTCTCCTTTGAACAATGCAGACTTTTGGAATCCAATCCTCAGAGGTATTTGTAGGACTGGTTGTAGTTTGTCATGTTAGACTCTTAAATTCTCTCAATTTTGAAAATATCCATTCCTTGAGGCATTTTATTATTTTTAGTCCCTTTCTTTGAATTAGCTCCAATTTAGCAGTATCTTTTCTTAAATCAGCATTTCTGCCTCTTTACTACTTTTTATTACAGTCTAAAAAAAATGTTCCTCCCTCCCCTCCTCCAAATTAGTATATCTGAAGTGGTAATTTGTCAACTTTTTTGGACACAGCATACAATTTCATTTCATAAGTACACAATTACACAGGTGTTTTTTTTTTCCCCAGACCATATTTACCAGAATATTTGTGGTAGGGAGTCAGATTAAAGGAAGGGCTAGTATAAGGGAAACATTTTAGCACATAAATACTTAAACTGTTACTATTTGTTGGGCCTGTTGCATAACAATTTCATTACGGTTCTATTTATAAGAAGGAAAGGGTAATAAAGCTTGGTATAAAGGAGCAAATACAGAGCCTGAAGTTGTTTCCTGGAGCACAGAGGGCTTATGCTAGTCACAAAAGAAAAATGCAAAAAGATACTGTCTAGAGCAATTCAAAGATAAATAGCAGGTGAGACAATTCAAAGGAGACCCAGCACCCTCTCTTCACCTTGTCCCCCTCCCGGTCTATAGCAAACCATCTGAAGCCAACTCCATTTGGCTTTCAGCTGTTTTCCTGGCACTGCCTGTAATCAATGCTCCTTTCTCCAGGCTTGTAATACAGCACCAGGAATGGCTTACGATACCTCTGGGAATTCTTTAGGTAAGATTTTGAGCACACAGCACAAGGTTCTCCTTGGTCAGCTCCTGCAAAGCTGAGGTCATGCTTTTATCTGAATGACTACCTAGCCAGTACACAGAAGTACGGTACTAGGAGTGGAGGCCTTCCTGGTTGGGGAAAGTTCCAGGTCTGTGGGTGAAGGAGAAAGGTATCTATTTTCCAATCACTGGAACAGGATAGAGTCTGCTCTCTTCCAGGGTCCTCTCTGGATGGGAGACTCTAACCCAGACCACTAAATCCTGGCAAGAGACAGGAGGTACTCTCTCTGTCGTGTCACACTTTCCAAAGAGATGAAACAAGGTGTTCTCAGACTGGCCATGGTCCCTGTGAAGATTAGCTGGGTCTGTCCTTATAGACTTTGGAATGAGGGGAATGGGATAGGACTATATGGGTACAGCGATTGAGATGCTTTTCTTCTTCCTTCCATAGTCTCTTTCTAATTTCTAGATGAGAATTCCTACTCTGGACATCCAAATTCATGGTTAATACTAAATTAATGGATTCTGTAAAAGAAGCATCCTCAGGTTTCTGGACGTTGGATTATGGGTGACCATACTTTACCAAATGTCAAAACTCCTGCCTGTATATTTGAGGATACTCATGGGAACACCAGGAGACCAGCTTAAAGGGTAATCATCTCAGAAAAATCTGATGGCCGCAGAACCAGAACACAGCAGTGAGCAAGAGAAAGGAAGCAGAGCAGGGAGCTTCCTTTTGAGGGGATGCAGGCAGCAGGCCCTGGTGGCGGGAGGCCCTTCCAGAGGTTGGTGGAAGCATAGTTTACTGTAGGGTGGAGTAGAGGCTTCCCTGACATGACCAGAGCAAGGAGTCCACCCTTCCTTTTACCCCAGGCACTCTGGTCAAAAGGGATCTACAAAGTGTTTGCTATCTTTTCCCACTTCGCTGTCTAAATCTCCTTCATTTTACCCTTTCTCCTTTACTCAGGGCCCAGAAGTTACACACTATCACTAGGCATACCTCTGCCTTCTCTTTCCACCTCCCAAACCTCCTCTTTCCCCTGCAAGAGGGGACGGGTCCCTCACTGCTCCTGTAATGCTTCTCTCTCACTAGCTTCCAATATGCAGCCAGAAATTGGTCTGCGGGGCACTATTTTCAGAACACAGAGGAAGGAATCAGCTCCTCAACCAAAGAAAGGGGTCAGTCTGTCCCTAGGGTCTTAGTATTTGCCCCGGCTTAAAGATGGCTGGCACTGTCATATGGTGGCTCTATGGACAAAAATGGGGCACAACTAAGTTAATACACGTGAAATGTTTGAATCAGTACTGGCACATAGTAAGCACTCAACGAATGTACGGGGTTACTGACCCTACCAGCGCCACAGAGGGGAGGGCCATTCATGGTTCCAGGCGAACCCGAGCTTATGCTTGTTTCATCCAGTTTTGCCTTTCTAATTGCTTTGCTGCCTCTAGAACTACTTTATTTACTTGTTTAAACCTAATTTAAATTAAAATGACTTACATGAGTGTCTTAACATATGAGTCTAATCAAACAGTGTCATGTGCCAAATTTGCTGGGTTAGAAGTTTAATGGATGACAACACTCAAGATTGTTCATATGTGCTCATACTTCTTAGTCTGTTGATCTTGGACCATGGACATATTTTAAGAAAACAATAATAATAATAATAATACAGAAATATATTTTCTGATCCCTAAAACCCAGTGTTTTTAGGTTGTTCTTTGAAATCTAAGTTTCTGAGCACCAGCCTCATCTTAAAGAGAGCTTTGCTGCAAAGGTGATTTTCCTTTCTTTTTCCTATATAATGTCTACTGCTGTCAGTGGGCTGTGCTAGGTAAGAGTGAAAAGGAACACAAACTGATTGAGCTCATCTGGAGTAAATTTTGAATAGATAATAACGTTTTCTATTTAATCACTCCCAACAACTGTTAATTATGTATGTTAAAAAAACATAGAGACATTTGCCAAACATTAGGCTGAGGTGAGAGTCAGAAGTACTTCCTGCCTGCAGGATGCTTACAGTTAAAGAGGGAAGATAGGCATTGAGGTGATGAGTCAAACTTTTATTCTACAGATAAGATTACAGGAAGAATGGCAGCTAAAATTGGGGGATAATTTTTAGACAGAGGCAACCCCTCTTCCTATTTTGTTTTCCTTTAAGACAGAAGCTGGACAAGGTAGTGAAGGTAAAGCGTTGCCAGAAACGCTTCCCATCCTGTGAGTCATCAGTATTATTTAGAACCCTCTCAGTCTTTTTACTCTGTTCTATACGGTGTGGCAATGCAACAAATACCTAAGCAGGTTTCTGTGGGAGCTGACTTGGCTTTGCTGTTCCATAGCCTCAGTTTTCCTCCTTTGTCCCTGTCCACCCCACACTTTAATCAGAACATTTGCCATTCTCTCGATGCCGTGTTCCTCTGGCTGACACTATCCAATGCAGTCTCCCCTTATTCACCTAGCCAACTCCTTAGAGCTTAAGTATCATTTCCTGGTCATCTCTGACAGCTCCCTATCCTCGGCTTGTGTGAGCCCACTCCCTCTGGGTGCTACAGCACCCTGGACATACCTCCATCCCTTGACTTAGCACACTGTATTGCATTCTTGGTTTACTTAGGGACCAATATGAGTCTGGCACAGAGTGTCTGTTAAGGATTGAATTAAGAAAATACAGAGAATTCATGTAGTTAAATTATTAGACACAGAATACAACATAAAACTTAACGTGCTTAAGGACATTTTTAAAAAGGATGTTGAAATTGTAACCAAAAGACAAGCATGATCATGTATATTTTTAAAAGAACCTAATTGAACAGGCAAATGAAAAATATGTGTCTTCAGAAACTCAGTAGATAGATTAAAAATAATTTTAGACACAGTAAGGAAGACATAGTACTAAATGAAGCGTTGAAGAAATAATATAAAATGTAGCACAGAGACGCAGATATAGAAAACACGAACTGTTGTTCAAAAATCTGGATGATACAGAGAAAATAATTTTTGAAACATTTCCAAAATAATTAAAATATAAATCCCAGAACCAGAAAGTCAAATGAAAATCAAACAGTAAAAATAAGTGATCTGTTCCTACACAGACCATAGCTAACTGCAGAATGCCAATGATAGATAAAATCATAAAAGAACTAAGAGAGAAAAGACAATGGAAGAGCACTTAGAGTGGAAATTAGAAGTCAGCAGACAATCTTCAAAGTGTAGAGAGAAGATTACTGTTAACCTATAATTATTTTCACAGTAAAGTTAACCTTCAAGAGAACTAAATACAGATATTTTATGCAAACAACAACAAAAACAAGAGCACTTATTTCCATTGAACCCTCACTAAAAAAACTTCTGTTGAATGTATTCCAGGCAGAAATAAAAAAGAGACTTGAAGATCTATGATCTAAGAAAGAACAGCAAACAAACAAAATAGAAAATTTCCAAGTATATCTAAATAAACATTGACTATGTAAAGTATCTAATCTGTGGGATTAATAAGAATAGGGCTAAAATGATAACTAAAGCACATAAATTGTAGGATGGTAATTAGAGTTAAAATGTTTTATGAGGCTTGGATTGTTTGATATGCACATATAGCTACTACTAAACTTTAGTTTTAAGTATGTGTATTAAAAAGTAGACTAGCCACTAAAAGAATAGAAATAGGTGCATAATTGTAAAACCAGTAGAGGGAAAGATGTAAAAAATAATAATGAAAGAGTCTCAATAATTCAAAGAAGGCAGGGGAAAGGAAAAAATACTGGAAAAGCAGGACAAACATTACAAAAGGAGATGGTAGGAATAATTCCAATTTTATCAGAATCATAGTGAAGGCAAATAGATTAAAACAAAAACAATCAGATTGCAATTAAAAATGTTTACTCTGGATATTCACAAACTTAAGCATAGAGAAATGTTGAAAGTAAAAGAATGGAAAAAGATATATGAGGCAAATCTAACCAAATGAAGGGTGGATTAGCTATACTAGTTTCAGACAAAACAGATTTTAAGGCAAAAGCATTACTATTGATAAAGATGGTCACTACATTATGAAGAAAGCTTAAATTCCCCAGGCAGATAAAATTATATATATCTACAGATATGTATCTATCTATATAGATTAAAATATATATCTATCCAATGAGACAGGTTCAAAATAGTCCAAACACACCACAAAGTGAAATTAGAAAATTAACCAGTAAAACAGAACACTTAAAATATCCTCTCTCAAGCAGGTTAAAAAAAAATCATTGAAGAAGTAAGAGATTTGAAAAACACATTTAAAATATAGGGTGGCTCAGTGACCCAGACTGAGAGAGGATGTACTGTCTGATAGAACAGTGCCTCTCAAACTTTAATGTACAGATGAGAGGCATCTGATGATCTTGTTAAAATGATGATTCTGATTCTGCAAGCCTGGAATGGAACCTGAGATTCTCCAGTTCTCACCTGAATCTAGGTGACGCTGCTGGTACCCGAAGCACCCTTTGAGAAGCAAGGTTTAGGAACACATGGTCTCCTTGGTCACTACTACAAAGGCATGGAAAAGAGAGCATGGAGACCACTGAAATGGACACTTCGTTGCTTCCCCCTGAACATAACATACATCATTTCAACTCAAAGTAGTCGTATGGACATGCCTAACACTCAATACTTCCACGTGCTCATTAGGAAGAGAACCAGCGACATTAGTGAAGGGCAGCAACATAACATACAGCCACGTTCTCACATGCTTTTGCGCTCATCACTTCCTTACATGCCCGCCTTTCCTAGGGTCCACCTTTTTCTTTCTGCAATATATCTTGTAATAATTATTTTAGTGAAAGTCTCTGAGTAGTAAACTCTCTTGACACATTGTAATTCTAGTATGAAGACTCAAATCTGTTTTCCTTTCTGGAATATTCTAAAAGTCATTCCTCTCTTTCTCTTCTTTGGAAACTCCTATTACATGCATGTGTAGAGAACCTTTTATCCACTCTCTATGTCCCTTATGGGCTTTTTCATATGTATCTGTGGAATTTGAGCTGTATTTGGGTAAATTTATAACTGTGAACTGTGATCTTCAAAGTCACTAATTCTGTGTGCCCAGTCAACAATTTGTCTTATCTATTGAGGTTTTTATTTCAGTTACTATGTTCTTTTATTGTAAATTTCTAATAGTTGCTTTTCTTTATCCATCTATTACTTCACTTCTGTCCAGCTTTTCTCCCTCATTTACTGTTTTTTTTAACTTTTTTTGATATTATTAATGTATACTTACATGAGCAATATTAGGATTACTAGACTCTCCCTATTATCAAGTCCCCACCACATACCCCATTACAGTCACTGTCCATCAGCGTAGTAAGATGCTATAGAAACACTACTTGTCTTCTCTGTGTTGTACTGCCTTCCCTGTATCCGTCCCCTGCTACATTATGTGTGCTAATCATAATACCCCTTTTTCTCCCTTATCCCTCCCTTCCCACCCATTTTCCCCTTGGTAAATGGTAGTCCCTTTCCCTTTGGTAAATGTTAGTCCATTCTTGGGTTCTGTGAGTCTCCTGCTGTTTTGTTCCTTCAGTTTTTTCTTTGTTCTTATGCTCCAAATGAGTGAAATCGTTTGGTATTTGTCTTTCTCCACCTGGCTTATTTCACTGAGGATAATACCCTCTTAGCTCTATCCATGTTGTTGCAAATGGTAGGATTTGTTTTCTTCTTATGGCTGAATACCATTCCACTGTGTATATGTACAACATCTTCTTTATCCATTCATCTACTGATGGACACTTAGGTTGCTTCCATTTCTTGGCTATTGTAAATAGTGCTGTGGTAAACATAGGGGTTCATATGTCTTTTTCAAACTGGGCTGCTGCATTCTTAGGGTAAATTCCGAGGAGTGGAATTCCTGGGTCAAATGGTATTTTTATTTTTAGTTTTCTGAGAAATCTCCTTACTTCTTTCCACAATGGTTGAACTAATTTACATTCCCACCAGCAGTGTAGGAGGGTTCCCCTTTCTCCACAACCTTGCCAACATTTGTTGTTCTTAGTCTTTTTGATGCTGGCCATCCTAACTGGTGTGAGCTGATATCTCATTGTGATTTTAATTTTCATTTCTCTGATGATTGGTGATGTGGAGCATCTTTTCATGAGCTTGTTGCCCATCTGAATTTCTTCTCTGGAGAAGTGCCTGTTCAGATCCTCTGCCCATTTTTTAATTGGATTATTTGCTTTTTGTTTGTTGAGGTGTATGAGCTCTTTATATATTTTGGATGTCAGCCCCTTATCGGATATGTCATTTATGAATATATTTTCCCATACTGTAGAATGTCTTTTTGTTCTACTGATGGTGTCCCTTGCTGTACAGAAGCTTTTTAGTTTGATATAGTCCCACTTGTTCATTTTTGCTTTTGTTTCCATTGCCCAGGGAGATATGTTCATGAAGAAGTTATTCATGTTTATGTCCAAGAGACTTTTGCCTATGTTTTTTCTAAGAGTTTTATGGTTTCATGACTTACATTGAAGTCTTTGATCCATTTTGAGTTTACTTTTGTGTATGGGATTAGACAATAATCCAGTTTCATTCTCTTAAATGTAGCTGTCCGGTTTTGCCAATACCAGCTGTTGAAGAGGCTGTCATTTCTACATTGTATATCCATGGCTCCTTTATCATATATTAATTGACCACATATGCTTGGGTTTATATCTGGGCTCTCTAGTCTGTTGATTGGTCTATGGGTCTGTTCTTGTGTCAGAACCAAATTGTCTTGATACCGTGGCTTTGTAGTAGAGCTTGAAGTCAGGGAGTGTAAATACCCCGCTTTATTCTTCCTTCTCAGGATTGCTTTGGCTATTTGGGGTCTTACTGTTTATTTTTAAAAAACTTTTTTTATTATAGTATTATTGAAATACACCCTTTAGAAGGCTTCATATGAAAAAACAATGTGGTTACTACATTTACCCATGTTATCAAGTCCCCACCCATATGCCAATGCAGTCACTGTCCATCAGTGCAGTAAGATGCCCCAGATCACTATTTGCCTTCTCTGTGCTACACTGTTCTCCCCGTGATCCCCCACACCATGTGTACTAAACATAATATCCCTCTATCCCCTTCTCGCTCCCTCCCTACCCATCCTCTCACACCCCTCCCTTTTGGTAACCACTAGTCCCTTCTTGGAGTCTGTGAGTCTGCTGCTATTTTGTTACTTCAGTTTTGCTTCATTGTTATATTCTACAAATGAGGGAAATTATTTGGTACTTGTCTTTCTCTGCCTGGCTTATTTCACTGAGCATAGTATCTTCCAGGTCCATCTATGTTGTCTGTTCCAAATGGTAGGATTTGTTTCTTTCTTATGGCTGAATAATATTCCATTTTGTATATGTACCACCTCTTCTTTATCCATTCATCTACTGATGGACACTTAGATTGCTTCCATTTCTTGGCTATTGTAAATAGTGCTGTGATAAACATAGGGGCGCATATGTCTTTTTGACTCTGAGAACATATATATTCTTTGGGTAAATTCCAAGGAGTGGGATTACTGGGTCAAATGGTATTTCTATTTTAAGTTTTTTGAGGAATCTCCATGTTGCTTTCCACAACAGTTGAACTAATTTACATTCCCACCAGCAGTGTAGGAGGGTTTCCCTTTCTCCACAACCTTGCTAACATTTGTTGTTCTTAGTCTGTTTGATGCTGGCCATCCTTACTGGTGTGAGGTGATATCGCATTGTGGTTTTAATTTGCATTCCCCTGATCATTAGTGATGTGGAGCATCTTTTGATGTGTCCTTTGGCCATGTGAATTTCTTCTTTGGAGAACTGTCTCTTCATATCCTCTGCCCATTTATTGATTGGGTTATTTCCTTCTTGGGTGTTGAGGTGTGTGAGATCTTTATATATTTTGGATGTTAACCCCTTGTTGGATGTGTCATTTACAAATATATTCTACCACACTGTAGGATGCCTTTTTGTTCTGTGATAGTGTCCTTTGCTGTACAGAAACATTTTAGTTTGATGTAGTCCCATGAGTTCATTTTTGGTTTTGTTTCCCTTGCACAAGGAGAAGTATTCAGGAAGAAGTTGCTCATGCTTATATTCAAGAGATTTTTGCCTATGTTGTCTTCTAAGAGTTTTATGGTTTCATGACTTACATTCAAGTCTTTGATCCATTTTGAGTTTACTTTTGTGTATGGTGTTAAGCAATAATCCAGTTTCATTCTCTTGCATGTAGTTGTCCAGTTTTGCCAACACCAGCTGTTGAAGAGGCTGTCATTTCTCCACTGCATGTTCATCACTCCTTCATCATATATTACTTGACCATGTATGGCTGGGTTTATGTCAGGGCTCTCTAGTCTGTTCCATTGGTCTATGGGTCTGTTCTTCTGCCCCATTGTCCTGATTACTGTAGTTTTGTGGAAGAGCTTGAAGTTGGAGAGCATAATCCACCCACCTTTATTTTTCCTTCTCATGATTGTTTTGCCTATTTGGGGTCTTTTGTGGGTCCATATGAATTTTAGAATGATATTCTTTAGTTTGTTGAAGAATGCTGTTGGTATATTGATCGGAATTGCATTGAATCTGTAGATTGTTTTAGGCAGGAGGACCATTTTGACAATATTAATTCTTCCTATCCATGAGTATGGGATGTGTTTCCATTTATTGGTACCTTCTTTAATTTCTCTCATGAGTGTCTTGATGTTTTCAGAGTATAGGCCTTTCACTTCCTAGGTTTATTCCTACGTATTTTATTCTTTTTGATGCAACTGTGAATGGAATTTTTTTCCTGATTTCTCTTTCTGCTAGTTCATTGTTAGTTTATAGGAATGCCACAGATTTCTGTGTATTAATTTTGTATCCTGCACCTTCACTGAATTCATACATTAGATGTAGTAGTTTTTGAGTGGATTGCTTAGGGTTTTCTATGTACAATATTATGTCATCTGCAAACAGAGACAGTTTGACTTCTTCCTTGCCAATCTGGATGCCTTTTATTTTTTTGTGTTGTCTGATTGCCATGGCTTGGATCTCCAGAACTATGTTGAATAAAAGTGGGGAGAGTGGGCTTCCTTGTCTTGTTCCTGATCTTAAAGGAAAAGCTTTCAGCTTCTCCCTGTTAAGTATAATGTCGGCTGTGGGTTTGTCATATATGGCCTTTAGTATGTTGAGGTACTTGCCCTCTATACCCATTTTGTTGAGAGTTTTTATCATGAATGGATGTTGAATTTTGTCAAATGGTTTTTCAGCATCTATGGAGATGATCATGTGGTTTTTATCCATCTTTTTGCTGATGTCATGGATGATGTTGATGGACTTTTTGAATGTTGTACCATCCTTGCATCCCTGGGATGAATCCCACTTGATCATGATGGATGATCCTTTTGATAAATTTTTGAATTCAGTTTGCTAATATTTTGTTGAGTATTTTTGCATCTGTGGTCATCAGGGATATTTATTGGTCTGTAATTTTCTTTTTTTTTGTGGTGTTTTTGCCTGGTTTTGGTATTAGAGTGACGTTGGCCTTGTAGAATGAGTTTGGGAGTATTCCCACCTCTTCTACTTTTTGGAAAACTTTAAGGAGAATGGGAATTAGGTCTTCACTAAATGTTTGATAAAATTCATCAGTGAAATGATCTGGTACAAGGGCTTTTTTCTTTGGTAGCTTTTTTATTACCAAATCAATTTCTTTGCTGGTAATTGGTCTATTCAGACTTTCTGTTTCTTCCTGGGTCTGCTGTGGAAGGTTTTATTTTTCTAGAAAGTTGTCCATTTCTTCTAGGTTATCCAGTTTGTTACCATGTAATTTTTCAAAGTATTTCTCTCATAATTCTTTGTATTTCTGTTGTGTCCATGGTGATTTTTCCTTTCTCATTTCTGATTCTGTTTATGTGTGTAGACTCTCTTTTTTTTCTTAATTAGTCTGGCTAGGGGTTTATCTATTTTGTTTATTTTCTCAAAGACCTAGCTCCTGCTTTCATTGATTCTTTCTATTGTTTTATTCTTCTCAATTTTATTTATTTCTGCTTTAATCTTTATTAGGTCCCTCCTTCTACTGACTTTGGGCCTCATTTGTTCTTCTTTTTCTATTTTCATTAATTGTGAATTTAGACTGTTCATTTGGGATTGTTCTTCTTTCCTGAGATATGCCTGTATTGCAATATATTTCCCTCTTAGCACGGCCTTCACTGAATCCCAGAGATTTTGTGGTGTTGAATTACTGTTGTCATTTGTCTCCATATATTGCTTGATCTCTGTTTTTATTTGATCATTGATCCATTGATTATTTAGGAGCACGTTATTAAGCCTCCATGTGTTTGTGGGCTTTTTCATTTTCTTTGTGCAATTTATTTCTACTTTCATACCTTTGTGATCTGAGAAACTGGTTGGTATAATTTCAATCTTTTTTAGTTTACTGAGGCTCTTTTTGTGGCCTAATATATGATCTATTCTTGAAAATGTTCCATGTGCACTTGAGAAGAACATGTATCCTATTGCTTTTGGATGGAGTGTTCTGTAGATGTCCATTAGTTGCATCTGTTCTAATACATTGTTCAGTGACTCTGTCTCTTTACTTATTTTCTGTCTGGTTGATCTGTCCTTTGGCGTTAGTGTTGTGCTGAAGTCTCCTAAAATGAATGCATTTTATTCTATTTCCCCCTTTAATTCTTTTAGTATTTGTTTCACATATGTAGGTGATCCTGTGTTGGGTGCATAGATATTTATAATAGTTATATCCTCTTGTTGGACTGACCCCTTTATCATTATGTAATGTCCTTCTTTGTCTCTTGTGACTTTCTTTGTTTTGAAGTCTATATTGTCTGATACAAGTACTGTAACTCCTGCTTTTTTCTCCCTGTTAGTTGCTTGAAATATCTGTTTCCATCCCTTTACTTTCAGTCTGTGTATGTCTTTGGGTTTGAAGTGAGTCTCTTGTAGGCAGCATATAGACGGGTCTTGTTTTTTCATCCATTCAGTGACTCTATGTCTTTCGATTGGTGCATTCAGACCATTTACATTTAGGGTGGTTATCAGCAGGTATTTACTTATTGCCATTGTAGGCTTTAGATTTGTGGTTACCAAAGGTTCAGGGGTAATTCCTTACTATCTTACAGTCTAATTTAACTCACTTTGTGTGCTATTACAAACACAACCTAAAGTTTCTTCTCTCCACCCCCCTCCTTTTTCTTCCTCTTCCATTCTTTGTATTTTATGAATCATATTCTGTGCTCTTTGTCTATCCCTTGGGTGACATCTATTTTTCCTTAGGAATACTTCCATCTATAGGTGTCCCTACAAAATGCACTGTAGAGGTGGGTTGTGGAAGGTAAATTCTCTCAACTGTTTATTATCTGAAAATTGTTTAATCTCTCCTTCAAATTTAAATGATAACCTTTCCAGGTATAGTATTTTTGGTTCAAGGCCCTTCTGCTTCCTTGCAGTAAATATATCATGCCACTCCCTCTGGCCTATAAGGTTTCTGTTGAGAAGTCTGATGATAGCCTGATGGGTTTTCCTTTGTATGTGATCTTTTTTCTCCCTCTAGCTGCTTTTAAAAGTCTGTCTTTATCCTTGATCTTTGCCATTTTAATTATTATATGTCTTGATGTTGTCTTCCTTGGGTTCCTTGTGTTGGGAGATCTGTGCACCTCCATGGCCTGAGAGACTATCTCCTTCCCCAGACTGGGGAAGTTTTCAGTAATTACTTCCTTAATGATGCTTTCTATCCCTTTTTCTCTCTTCTTCTTCTTCTGGTACCCCTATAATATGAATATTGTTCCATTTGAATTGGTCACACAGTTCTCTTAATATTCTCTCATTCTTATTGGTTCTTTTTCTCTTTGTGCCTCAGTTTCTTTGCATTCCTCTTCTCTAATTTCTATTCCATTTACTGTCTCTTCTACTACATCTAATCTGCTTTTAAGTCTCTCCATTGTATGTTTCATTTCAGATATGGAATTTCTTAATGATTGAATCTACAATTTAAATTCGTTTCTGAATTCTTGAATATTTTTCTGTATCTCCATAAGCATGTTTATGATTTTTATTTTGTACTGTCTTTCAGGCATATTGGTGAGTTCAGTTTCATTAGGTCCTTTTTCTGGAGTTTGTGAGATTTTTGTCTGAACCATGTTCTTTTGACATTTCATGATTCTGTGTGGTACCCACTAGTGCCCAGAAGCTCCAGTCTCTGGAGCTGCTCAGCCCCTATAGTGAGGCTGGGGGTCATAGGGGAGTGGAGCTGGTGCCTGGGGGGAGGAAAGATCTGTTTCCTAATTCCCTACTGCAGTGCCTGTCTCTAGTGTCAGAGCCAGTGGGCCAAGCACACAGGTGTAAGCCTCTGTGCTTTGCATCTCTAGCTGTTGAAGGCTGAGTCTCCTTCTGGCTGGCCTGGTGCCAGTACAGTGATTGTCGGTTTGCCAACCAGTACTGGCAGGCTAGGAAGAAGGCGCGGTAGGCTGCGTGTCACAGTGGGGGGCCTTGGAGCTGAGTAGGTAGCCAGGGGGATGGGGTGCTTGAAGCTCCTCAAAGTTCCCAAACAGCTGGGCAGAGCTCACCCAGACAACCTTGTCCAGCTCTCCCCTCCCCCATGCAGCAAGCTCCATGCAAACCCCACTCCTTCAGCAGCCCTCTCACTGCTAGGAAGCCTCTCAAACCGCATGCCTTTCCCTTGTCCCAGAGCAGCTGGGTGTGGATCTCCGTCCTCCACAAATGGCTGGAATCTGTCTCTCAAGCACTCCACCTGTCTGTGCTCCCCAACGTCCAGAGCACTGCACAGTGTAGGTTTCTGCTCCCAAAGCAGACCTCCAGAGCTCGGTGTTCAGCAGTTCTAGGCTTCCACCCCCTCCCCCACTCCATTTCTCTTCCTCCTGCTGGTGAGCTGGGATGGGGGAAGGGCTTGGGTCCCGCTGAGTAAAGGCTTTTGTAGTTATCCTGTGTTGGTGAGATCTGTGTGCAGTCTGGTTCAGCCTTCTTTCTTGTTGCTGTTTTAGGGTTAGTTGTAGCAATTAACTATATTTTCATACTATTTGTGGTTTTGGGAGGAATTCTCCATCTCACCTCTCATGCCACCATCTTGAATCTCTGCCCCCAAAGAATCTTACATAGGATACTAATCAATAAGGCAGGTAAAAACAGAGCTATTCTGGATGAAAGAGGGTCATGTGCCCTGAAACATGGCTGCTTAGCCTTTATCACCCAGCAGTGATGTTAAGGTGGCTCTGCACAAAGTTATTTGAAAACTGTTTTCCAAATTACAGGTCTATAAGGATTGAGAGGTTTGTCTAAATTACTTCCATTATCTGAAACAGTTTAAAGTAAGTGATTCCCAGTAATATTTTAAAGGAAGAAAAAGAAAAGATAAAAATTTATAAAGTACATTTTGAGAAATACAGTGATATAACATTTTAAAACTCTGGGGAGGGAAAGAGTTTTTATAGTGACTATATAGCTTGGGGAAATGAGGATGAGAAGTGATAGCATACTGATGTTGAGTAATTTCTGAAGCATATTTACTAACTGAAAATTCAAAGGAAAAGGTACCAAAAGCATGCCTCTTCCCTCTTTCTTCTATGATGACTGTATTTCACTCAAAACTCTAAGTGGAATTTGACACCCACACTAAATACACTCTAAGAGCCATGAGTAGCTTCTGTTCATAGTAAGATTATAAAGAAAAATAGGGCCAAACCTCAAAAATCACCTTTTTGATACTTCACAATTTCCTGTGAAAAGGAAGACAATGTTTAAAAAGCTAAGAAAAACATATGAAGGCAGGATTCCTAGAAGTGCAACACAGAACAAAAGAGAGTTAACTAATTCAATAAGGAGCCTAGCTCCTGAGACTCAGCACAAAGGTCTGTGAGCGATCTCTCAGAGCAGAGACACATGGGAGTTTAGGCTGCTTGAGTTTCAACACAGTTTGGTGTTAATCGGAAGACCTGATGCCTCTTATCATTTCCAGTCTCATGGAAACCAGGCTGAGCAGAGACAAGTATTTACACGTTAGCAATCTATGCATGGCAGCTTGTCTGGTTTCATTCCATGGGGCACTCAGCCAAGGAAGACCTGCAGTAGTAATTTCTTTCTAAGTCACTGTCAAATCCCCTCTGCAAGCTTCTAGCTGGGTCACCAGAGGCCAGCCTACATCTCAGGCAATTCAGAAATGAGGACTTGGTAAAGCAGATTTTGAAGAGTATTGACTCAATAAATTTATAGCCTCTTGACAGGTGGGAAGCTCAAAGGGGAGAGATTTTGGGGGTACTTTCAGCAAGGATTCTTGGATTTGCCTTTCCTGCTGTATTTGATTTTCAGATTTAAAAGTCTCAGCAGTTCATCTACTTCTAGCCTTGAAGAATTATAATTGCTATAGTAAACTTACTTGAGTACATCTTTCCTTCAAAAAGAAAAAGCATATGTTATGAGAATGCTCGAGCCTTAAACTTTCTGTTTTGGCTCAGTTTTGTTATTTGCTAAATGAGTTAGTCTACACCATCCCTACCCCTCCTGTGTTACAGTGAAGTGAGCATGGGCTTCGGCATTATACAGACCTCACAGCACTGTGCCTTAGTGCTGGCCAAGATAAAGTATGTCATGTCTTCTTTCAATGTTCAAAGCTCTTTGTCTGTAAAATCAGGGTAAGACTTTTCAACGAGGTTGTGAGAATTAAATGTATTAGGGACTGAAAAGTTGTCAACACCATGCCTGCCCCACAGGGGGCAGATGTCCCCCAACTACAAGTTCTTTCCTGACATTCTCGAGGTCTGTGACTTTGCCAGGACCTCTCTGAGGTACAGGATCAGTGTTCTTGTCATTTTCAGTAAGGAGGATGATGGCACATAGAGGGGAAAGCTGGTAGCCTAAAGTCATGGAGCTACCTGGGAGATGGGGCTCTCTTCAGCTTTTCTCAATCTAATTAAGCCCCAGCACTCTAGGAAATTATGGACTCATCCTTTAATCCTCTTCAGTGGTTAAACTGATGAAGAAATTTTCTTTCCTTCAAAAATTTATCAAGCCAGTACTGTACCATTAATAACAAGACCCACATTCGCTACAGGACTAGCTCAAGTTGTTCTTCAGAGAGTTTCAGTATGGCAATTGATCACAACAATGTTGAAGGAAACAAGTTCTGGATGACCAAGTAGGTATTCCCAACCATACTAACAGGAATGTTCATACTTCTCCTTAGTGAAGCAGTGGCTGGACGTTAGTTATCAATCCACAAGAAATGAACAGAGCTGTTGCATGAGGCACTTCGATTTCCTATCAGTCAACTTTACATGTGTGCACTGGAACAGGTGAGTCTTCAGTGCAGGAAGGCCAGTTCATAGCACTCAAAGGCCATTTACAAGCATTGCCAATACTCTCTCTAGCAGTTTCTATGGGATGATTTTGCTGGCCTAGAGAAAACCATGGTCAACCTAGGGGGAAAAAATCCCCATGGCCTTTTAAATATACCTAAAGGATGCCAATGAGCACAAGTTCAGTGGTATCAATATATTTCCTTTTATACATTCCCCAACAATCTGGACATCTTCATTACCTTCAGTTGCAGGCATGGGTGAAATTGTCCTGAGCTGGGGAATTTAGCTCTTCTGGAAGACCATCCCTTACTTATCTTTGCCAAATTAAGATGGAAGGAAGAACTAAAATTCACTGAGCATCTCCCATGTGTTTACATTATTGCACTGATTCCTACAAAGAAATACTGTAGAGTGACTATTACACTTACTTCCACTTCATGGTCAAGGAGACTGAGGCTGGGGGAAGTTGAAGAGTGCCCGGGCACCAAGTGAGTAAGCAACAGAGCTCCCGAGGCTGTGCCCTCGCACGGAGTCATGGCCGTATCACACCACTCCCCCCAGTGAAGTGGAGGAGGAGAAACTCAGAGCACTTTAAGGAGAAAGGCAAAGTGGAGAGGCTGAGGAGCGACATGTCAGACATGTCAGAAAAAGCCTTTAAAAAGAAAAAGAAATGTGTGCAGCCTTCAGGAGGAGGACTAGGGGAGAAGGGAAGCAGAAAAGCCAACCCACTGGGAGGGAAAATCCTAAACAAACTTGGCTGGCCGCCTGGCAGCCAGCCCTGCACAGAGATCTACATCCACCAGATCCTCCAAACAAGGGAATCTGTGAATCATTAAAAAAATGTTTATTTCTTTATGCCACAAATGATAAAACAGTTAGTCATAATATGTGATTTTTTTTTTCTCCCAGAGTAAGTGTTGCAAATATGCTCAACCATTATTCTAAAGGCTCAGTGTTAAACTATTGGAAAAGAAATGATTTGTTTTGAACCAAAACCAACCTCTAGTTATCCACATGGCATGCGATGTTCTTGCCTTTAGAGATTAATCCATTTGCAAGATGGTCAAAGCTTAGGTACCATTATGCTGTGCTACGTGGGACAGGGGCTCGGTCCTCAGAGAAGCAATAAAGGTCATTTGTCACTTTTCACTTCCTAAATATTATTTCCCTTTGTTACCTAATTTCAGAATAAACAGAAAGAACCGTGGCTGAAGTCAGGGAAATTAGGATGTTTTTGAACATGTGTTCCCTACAGAACATCCTTTCATTTCAGCAACAGCGATGCTCAGTGCTGAAAGGGAAACACACACACTCACAAACCACAGAGCCCTGTGGGCAGTTCAGCGGCCATGCAGCACCATTCTGACCTTGGGGTAAGTCAGGCTCCTTAGTGGGGACACTGACTGGTCCCCTGGGATACATCTCTGAGCATATACAGCAATTCCAACCCAGTATTTGGCCAGAGAACAGCCATGCATTAAAGCTGCCAGACACCTAACTGTCCAGCCTGAGGCCTGGGCATCAGACAGAAAGCCTGTTTTTCTATAGTTCATCCAAAGGAAGGGCGTAATAAGTCTGTACTCTTGCCACAGGTGAGCCAGTGTTCCTGTGCCAGAATAACTGGAACCTATTATTTGGCAAAATAATCAGAAGTTCTCTATGATGCCACACAGTAAAACCAACCTTCCAACATTGAAGGTGATCTAATTTTAACTTTTTAAACAGGGTGTTCTCCGGAAAACAGTAGTTTGTCATAGAAAGGGGAAATTAAACACAGGGATCGAGGGAGGGCAGAGCCAGTATCACTGAGTAGGCACCATGCCGAGTGTTTTTCAGATATTTTCTCAAGTGATCCTCCAAAAAACCTGTGAGGTGGCATTTTTCTTCAGTGTTTCAAAAATAAATATTTATTTAATGACTTTTAAAGTATTTTTATCTCAACCTCATTTTATGTATTTTAAAAACTTATGCCACTAATAGAGGAGTACATGTTAATTATAAAAAATATGAAACACTACAAAAGTATATGTAATTTTAAAAAAAGGAAAATGCCTTTTAGGTCATTCAGAATCTCTCTCTGTGTCACACGATTACTGTGATCAGTTTGATGTGTCCTCCAGGACTTTGTGATATGCCACCCACCCAGACAGACTTCCGTTTGTGGATTTTTTTAAACTGACTGAGATCATATTAAAGACATAACTCCACAATTTGCCTTTCTTCACACTAAATATGCCTTGGAAGATCTTTATAGGTTTATAGAGATCCACTTTATTCTTTTTAGCAATTGTAGAGTGTTCCATGGCAAGGATACACCACAATTTATTTAACCAGCCCTCTTCTATTTGTTATCAATTTTTAAACTACTGTAAACACTGTATTAACAAAAATTCTTTGTACATATGTAAGAAGGGTATTTTTACACATAAGAAAACGGAGGGGTTAACAAAGATTGTTCCCCAACACATAATTACTAAGTGGCAGCCTCAGGAC
The DNA here is from genome assembly GCF_040802235.1 of Manis javanica. Classification (NCBI taxonomy): domain Eukaryota; kingdom Metazoa; phylum Chordata; class Mammalia; order Pholidota; family Manidae; genus Manis; species Manis javanica. The sequence continues at coordinate 49,284,654 of NC_133157.1, forward strand.
TCAGAACAGCTTATGTCCCTTCCGCTACACATTGTGTGCTCGGTGCTCAGTGTCCACAGGACTGAACAATAAAGAGTGTGTCCTTCAAATCATTCTCCCATCTTTCTACCCATCCATCTTGCTGGCCTCTCAGAGACAATTAAGATACAAAATGCATGTGGAATCTAAAGGTAGAAGAGCCTGGTCCCAATTTTGTTATATTAAGTTACAAAATGAAGTCCTAATTCATTTACTTGGAAAAAGACATGCCCTCTTAGACTTTAAAATGAGAGCCCTCTCCTTCCCAGTGAAGACTGTACTATCAGGGAAGTTCCTGCTTGTCAGCTGGATGGGCCAGTAGGGAGGCAAGCATGAATGGACCTCGTAGGAAGCACACTTCTTTGTTCACTGCTGGAGAGAGTGAGTCAGCCTTGGGGAGAACCACACGGAATGCCCGGGTGCCTGCAGGAAGCCCCCATAAGTAGGTGGGGTTTAGAATATTAATTAAGAAGAAGCCAACATTCTTCTCCTCATATTTTCTTTCCCAGTTAAGAGACTGGTCACCAGAGGTTAAGAAATCCCTCCACTGCCTTTCATACGTTTCAGTCTGAGGCTGACTGGCCCTGGGCTGGGGAGAAGAGAAATGCACAGAACGGGATGGTTAGGGCAACCCAGGTGTCTGCCCGCCTTCTGGTCCTCTTTTGGAGAGATGCCTGCAACCCCTAGTGAACGGCCGGGAATGCCCCTGAGGAAACAACCTTTCAGGGTAAGTGCTGACTCTTCAGCACAGATGAACGCCGCTTTTCCTACAATATATCTTGTACGGTACTGACCCGCAAGGACCCAAAACAAGTTGGGTTTCCTCAGGGCTTGCCATTCGCACACATTAACTGGGCCTCAGAGTCACCTCAGAGAGAACTGTGTGACCACCCCCAAATAGAGTGGCCTCCTCCGGGCCACTCTCTATACCATTATCCTGCTTTATTTCCTTCAGTATCTTTCACTATTTGAAACTGTCTTACTTGCTTACCCACTAGCGAATAAGCTATATGAGAACAGGGCCCTATCTTTTCCTGTAATATTATACCCTGGTGCCTAGAACAAGTGCCTGGAACCTAGTAGGTCATATAGAAATTGTTGAATGAATTCCATTCCCATTTTTCCTAACAGTGTCTCTCACTGTAGGCTGGAAAATTTCCTACCATTTTGAAAGGCTCAGCTCAAATATGACCTTATTTAGGATGTCATTCATTAGTCCATCCTATGTGTCGAGTGCCTACCCTGTGATAGAGGGGGCTAAATTTATCTATTTACAGCCCCTTTAATGTTGTGGTGATTTTTTTTATGGCATCCCAGGCCCAAAGGAATACCTGACAGTTCCATTTATTAAGTAGTTAGGTCCAAGCAACTTAATAGGTATTTGTGTCCTTTTAACTTAGTAGCGATTTGTAAAAAAGTACACATAACTTGAAAGAAAAATATTTTATTTTATTCATAAATAATGAGGTTTATTTATCAATGGTCTGTATGCACCTGTTGGGCCCTGCACTTCTTAAAGTATGAAATCTGATTGGACAATGCCACTTGCACTTTCTGCCCTGCATTGGTTTTCCCCCAGTACTTGCTCCTTATCAAAGCTTCAGGAGAATTAGGGCTTGGTCTTATTCATAAAATTTGCAAAAATAAGACACCATAGATAGGAACATAATAGCACTATCCACTAGTTTGCATAGTGTCTAACAGATGTCAAGTATTGTGATGTTTCCCTTGAATATTCAAAATATCCATGGCAGCTCTGTGAGTTTTCTGTGTTCCCTGGCACACAGTTTCAGTAGCATGGTGTTAAACATTTCGTGCTAGGAACAGGGTGTAGTGGTGAAAGAATCAGAAATGGTCCTTATGAAACATCTTAGCACAGAAATCCTGCCCATTCACCTCTCTTAAGAGTTCTAAAAGAGATATGGAAATATGACTTCCTAACTTTATAGATTTTTTTTTAAGTAAAGTGTTGGCAGTGGAGCTATAAAATCTTATAGAGAATTTAAGAGCACCACCAGGGACCGCAGCTACCTTGGCCTATTATGTTGCTAATTGTGGGCACTGTCTCCTAGACCTCAATTCTTGTGAAGATTAAGATAGTGATAAAGAAGTAGTTTGTAAGCAACACAGCATTAGTCTCAACACTTTGCAAGTCAATTTAAAATGCCTAATTAAGATCAAGGGGTTTAGACTTGAAGTTTGATTTGAATAAACCTGAATAACCTAAGAAAACCTTTTGGAGGGGCCCCAGGGCAGATCTGAGACCTAAATGCCTCACCTGAATGGTTGGCTAGCTCACACCTACGTTTCTCCCAATAGCAGCTTTAGTCTTTCCTTCCAGAAGAGGGCCTTGCCACTTCCCTTGAAAAGTATAGGGACTATAATATGGAAAAGTTCTCAGGCATGAAAATAGTCTACTTGGGCCAGCTAGAAAGAGTACTAGAAGGTACACTACTAAAAGAACTATGCAAACATTATGGAACCTTAACTTTATTGACATACTCTGTAGCGTGATTCACTATAAAACCTTAAAACTATGTGAACTGATTTTTCAGGCAACCCAGAAAAATTGGGAAACTGGGGAGACATTTTCTTTTTAGCCTTGGGGAACAAGAACACAAAGAAATTCTGTACGTAGTGCCTACAAAAAACAGACAAAAAGGGCGCAGCTTTGGAGAAGAAGTGGTTCAGAAGAGCCCTGGTTGGCTATCAGGGATTAACCAGTGGCCCTGGAGGCTAACCTAACAAGAGACCGTCATGTTTTTCCAAAACACGAATGTAAAAGGGCATATATACCTGACTAGTTCTGAACTTCTTAGATTGAAAAACTGGAATGTGATTATGAAAAAATCCTTTCTTATGAGGTTTTTTTGTTTTTTTGGCAATGTTGCTTCTGTCATGGCCTAAAGCCAGGGAAAAAAAAGAACAGCTTAAATTATTTGAAGACTCTAGTTTCTCATAAAAACTCAGTGTCAGTTGATTCTACAAGCTGTAAAAAGTTGGCTTGTATGATGCTATGGATTTTACATATTATTAGGTCAGAGTTTCAGCCTGCAATCTGTCTGTGAAAATGCTGGTAATACAAGGAAATTGTGGGCTGTGTCTTAAGTGCTTTAAGGAAAGGGTAGACAGACATCTGCTCATGATGCTGTAGGCATTTATCTCCTTAGGATAGTTTGGATCCTTACCACTATTTCAAAAGGTAAAAAGAAAAAGAATGAAATTAACTTCTTTAATAATATTATGGTATGTTTTAAAAAAAAAACCTGATATATATACTACATAGTAAAGAAAACCAAAGAGCTGAAGTATATTTCCATCCAAATGTTTTTCATACCATTCCAATTTTTTTCAAAAACAAACTGACAGTACCATTCTTTGAAAATTAGAGAACTCAGTTATTTGATCCTTCTAATCAATTGACAGTTGAACTATGTGGCTATGAACTGAATGGAAATAGAGAAATGAACTAGGCAAAACTTTTCAGTGAGCCATTACTCTCATTCCCAATTACTGAGCCTTCTAGTCCCTTACATTCTCCCTGGTCAAGTACTTAAGAATATATACTTTTCACTCATTTTAGTCTCTCTCATGCCATCTATACTCTGGCTGTGGGGCACCTGCAACATCCACTTTCTCTATACCCTCTTCAGTGCATCTTAGTGTTGCTGGACTAAGTCCTAACACTCTGCTGACCGCATTCTCCGTAAGATCAAGCTCTCCAACTTCAGCCAAGTCCTCTTTGCCATCCTAAAATTCTTTTATTTTGCTTTTCTGCCTTTTACTCCTTTTCCCCAGTGGCTCTTCTAGGCCTTCATGCTCACTTTTCAAAGTTCAACTCATCTCCTTTACTTTCAGTAGATGACTTAGAAATATAGTTGGAAAAATCTTGTAGCTTTTACAGAGAAGCTCGAGCTCATTCATTCTGAGCAGCCTCAAGTTTTCTTCAAAATCTTTCTATATAGTCATCGTTCCTTTTTTCTGTTTTGTAAGAATCAAGTATATGGCATTTTCCCTTATCAAGATTCCTCTTCTTGTGACTCACCATCTCCTTTTGGACCAGTGGCATCCAGTATACCCTCACCTCCTCATGTCATCTCTCCCTGTAGATCAACTTACCTCTCAAGGGCCTCTCCCTGTGGAGAGTCAACCCATCCACCCTTCTGTGACTCCATAAATGGTGAGATGGCTCTGTTAACACTTAATAAGAATAGCTTATACCCATTGACTCCATTTCCTCATTTATATTGTTTACCCACTGTGCTCTTGATTGAGTTACTAATACACTATAGAAATTCCTCCCCTACTGGCCTTTTTTCAGTCTTCAACCTATTGGCAACATTCACCCAAACAAACATTTATAAGAATTCTCTCTTATTTCTTCTGCTACTTCTCTTATATTGCCTTTTATGGTTTACCTGGCACTATGTTTCTCTATCTGAATATAGATATTACCAAAGTTCTGAGGTTCCCTTTTCTCATGATTCTGTATGCTCTACAGATGGCTTCCAAATTTTCTATTTCTCCTTTGGTTTTTATGGATTGAGCCTCGATCTCTTTCCTGAGATCAACTGTCTGTTGCACAGCTGAATATACCACCTCCAAGTCCAGCCTGAATGTCAAACTCAGTGGTGTCCCTAAATCAAACTGATCATTTTCCGCTCCCAAATCTCCTCCCGACTTTCTTACTTCTGGTTATGGCATTCACCATATTTTTCCAGAAGCCTAAGAACTCATTTTACATTCAATAAATAGTGTGCTTAGTATGTATAAGTCAACAGGTCTAGACATTGGATCTAAAAAGACTAAGTGAAGGAGGCTCCTAACGTCATGGAATTTACATTGTAGACAAGAAATCAAATAAGATACATTTTGGTAAAGATTAGTGCCATAAAGAAAGTAAAAGTGCTATCAAGAAAGAAAGATTGACAATATTGAGGGATGGAGTTGAAAACTGGGACAACCACATTAGATAAGGTGGTTAAGGAAACCTTTTTGAGGAAGTGACATTTGAGCTGAGACTAGAATCCTTCTAAGGAAAATGTCAATCATGAACATATTGAAAAAAGAGCATCTCTTCTAGAGGGATTCAGCAGTGCAAGAGCTCTAAATATGCATAAGCCTTTATTTTCATTTCAGCCTATCACTCTAATTTCAATTGTTAGGTCTTGCAAAGTGACTCTGACTTCTCTGGTATCTATTTCCTCCTGGTTGAAGCCCTCATTACTTCTTGCTCCCCATCCATTTCCTGTTCCAAAGCATCTCTCACATCACCACAGAATTCATCTTCCTCAAGTGAAACTCTACAATATCATACTTTCATTCCCAAACCCCTAGAAACCCCCACTATTCACTGAGATAACATCAACTTGGAAGGCTAACATTCAAATCTGCTCATGGTATAACCTCAAAATATCTTGCAATTCTCCTTTTGAGTACTGATAAACACAGTTCTACCCACATTCATATGCAGAACACATTCCTGCCACCAAGTTGCCTAGTATGTTTCCTCCCCTTGGTCTGACTTTCAGTTCCTCATGCCCAGTCTGGGCAAATCGCAGCTGTCCTAGTCCTCTAAGCCCCACTTCAAATGACCTTTCTCCTTGAAGACCTTTCAGAGAGCTCTCCATTTTCAATCCACAAAGAACTTTATCCCTTTCTTATAGCATTGTCATATTTTGCCCTGGAAAGAAGTTAGGTGCACATCTGTCTTCTTGCTCTACATCCCTTACTATGTCACACATTTAAGACAGTGACCACATGTTATTTATCCTTGTACTAGCATGGTGCCTCACACAGAGTTGGCATTGAAGCGAATTTGTTGAATGAATGAATTTGTCAAATCTGAGTTTGATTAACTAACATTTATTTCATGAAACCCCAAGTGGTTACCCTTTTATCATTCCTCTTCCTCATTCTCAAGAGACCTAGATAGGAAAAGTCAGAAAGCATAGAGCAAATACAGTGTCTTTGTTCTGAAATAGTCTACTTAGTTTCAATCTGAACAAATGATTAAAAATCTATGTTGAGGAACATTAAAAACACCTATTTTTTAAGGTTGGATAATCAGTATAGATTAAGACAAATAGCTCTTAGTGAAACACTAATTGACTGCTTTCCTGCTCAGGATACATAAAACTGCTCAGCATTATTAAGTGCGAAAAAAAATATATCATCACCATCATGCCCTCATTACTTACCACATTACTGCAGGTTCTGTACCGGATATTTCTTCCTTCACAGCTCCTAGGTCACAAAAAGAAAAAGAAGAACCTCATTACTACCTGAGAAAGGCTCAAAATTTGAATTATTTTCTGATAAAAACAATTATCCCTTAATACTACTGTAAGAGCTGCTCTTTTCTTCTATGTTCGTAGAGAAGTCACTGTCAAACATAACATTGGACAGATCTAAAGACTGGTTCATGTAAATCAGTTTCGCCATGAGGGTTTAAACTAAGCATTCATTTTGCTTCAAAGGAGCTCAAAGTAATAAGCATGAATGGTTAGTGCTCATTCAAACAAATATTAATGCAAGGTTTATTTAAAATATGTGAATCCTGTCTTAATTATTTATGGTATACAGCTGAAGAGATTTCAATAAAAACTTACATCTTGAATATGACAAATAATTGGACTTAATATTCAGTGTCTTTTAAAATTACACATCTAAGGGTATGAAAACTCATAATTCTTAGCATTATTTTTAGTTCTAAAAAATGCTCATTGCAGAGGTTTTGGAAAAGAATGATTACCTCCTGCAAAAAACATTCCCTGTAGTTAGTTGTTTTATCTAAAGATAATCACTCATTATTTTGATTGATTGATTTCTTGCATGTGGAGGAAATCACATCATTTACACAATTTTGTAGTTTGGTTTTTTCCCTTAAAATTTTTTGGAGGCACTTTGCCACATTATTAAATAACATTAAAGACATCATTTTGAGAGCTACATACTATTCCATCAAATGATATAATTTGTACAATCATTCTATTACTTGTCATTTAAGTAATTTCCAATTTGGGGTTTGATAAGGAATAGTGTGATAAACCATGTCCATGCATATGTTTTTCCAAGTTTCTGACTGTGTCTTTAGGATAGAAAAATATCAAGAAGGGGAACTGCTGGACTAATGGGAGTGAACTTTTATAAGGCTCTTGATAAGTACAGCCAAACTGCATTTCATAAAGTTTGTACCATTACATACTACCACCATCATGGGAGTTTCTATTTTACTGAATCTTTTGAGAAAAAACAACTTTTGATTAAACACTGAATAATGACACTTAAAATAACAACATTGCTCTTTTCAAAATAAGTCACACCTTTTATAAAACAAGTAAAAATACAATATGAAATTATGAGAGAATGATTATACTAGTAACTCATAGTTATAGAATTCTAGGTACATTCCTAAGTTACACAGAGGCTATCTTAAAGAGATAGAAAGGTCCCAGGCCTGAAACCTGACTGTACAAAGATTGACTATATGAATATGCATTAACAGTAGAATGTGGCAAAGGAAAAGAAGGCTGGCCAGGTACTAGAATCACAGAAAAGAGAATGACAGAGGTAGACTGTTGTCAGAGACCAGCCTTGCAATGTCCCAGGCAAAAGGCCAATGACATTCAAGCCTCAGGTCCCATTTGCAGGGCTGTTGCTATCACAACATAGATGCCTTATGCCAATCTAACTGATACAAATGAGGTGCTGCTCATCCCAGGGAAACCGCCTGTTATGATGCCATGTTGACCAAGCAACTTGCCAGGAGGATTTGGTTTTTCATGACTGCCAAGAGGTTGAATATCCTGAACATGCTGACATGGGTTTCTAGTCTATGTGATAAGACAGTTTTATTCTTCACTGTACATTAATAAACTGGCATTCTAGTTTAAAACATCGATTTTGTGAGCCAAGTCATTGTGAGTCCACCTCCAAGAGAATGATCTGTTCTTTGTATGATGGCTGAAAAATATCAGTTTCTCAGTCTAAAAGGATGAGAGTGAGGCTCTGATTGACGGAAAATTTACAAGGTAATGAATTCTACAACCCAGAGGCTTTTGGTAGTGTGCCATTTAGAAATGATTGAGGCTGAGTGTGCTATACTTTTCAATTTTGAAATACCAAGTATATATATGGCATAGTGTAATAGTTAAGAGTGCCTGCTTTGAAACCAGAGTCCTCTTTTCATATAAGGCATAGAGGTATAAAAAGATCTGGTGTCTTTGCAAAATTTCAACCAGTTCTGTTTTGTTGGAGTTTTGGGTTTAAGTTGGTAATTGTAGAAGATGAGAGACATACCTTCTAATTTTGAACTTGGCAATAGGCAAAGGGAACCACTGAAGGTTTAAAAACAGAGGAGATACAGTGATGACTTCTTGCTTTAAAGAAGTGAACTCTGGTGTTAATAACTAAGACCTTAATCTCCTTTTACTTTCTTTTCCTAACCTTATCTCCCTGAAAGGAATAATGGAAACAAATTCTGAATTAGGAGTTTGGAAAAGTCCTCATTATTGATAGGTGTTATCAAATTGTGGGTACCACAATAATCCTAGCCTCTATGATATAATGATAGCCTATAACATACTTATACTCAATATATCGTAGGTATCTGGCCCAGTGTTAGATATTCCATATACTTTATCTCTAATCTTTCAACAACTCTGCAAGGTCTTATTATTCCCAGTTAATAAGTGAGAACACTGAGGCTGAGAGAGATAAGGAGGCTTAAAGACATATCCACAGAAAAGAGAGAAACAGGGATTGGGAGCTAGATTTATCTAACTCCAAAGCATATAAAGCAATTTAAAATGGAACAAGATGTGCTTAAGATGTGTAAAGTACTAACACTAGATTAAATCTGGGCAGCTGGGAGGGAGTTGGCCTGTAAATTAACTGTAGCTTGTTTTACTATATCAATTTATCAGCTGCTTCTCAATTCTGGTAAATCCACTTCTCATAAGTAAAGGATACCTACACATACATTGTACATTTGGAACATCTCCAAGAGAGCAAACTCATCAATAAAATGTAATGTGAAATAACTTGTGTGCAGAGAAACTTATATTTTCTAAAAGATCAAATTTATTAAATCTGAATATAAATTTTACTTAAGTAATGAAGTGACTATCTCACCACAAGGATTTAAGTCTTGCTAAGTGTGAATTTCTTCATACAAGGCATTTATCTAGGCAGAAAAGCCTCATCTGAGAAACAAGCAATAAAAAAATATTTTATTTTACTTTTTAAATAGTTTGCTAATGTAAAACAGCTGAATGGTTTCTTTCACATTTAAACAAAATAAAATTCACCTCTGGAAATGAAAACAAACATCAAAATTTTGGTCCAAAATGGTTTCTGAGGAAAGTTAGAGACTACTGATAACAGATGGTTTAAGGTAATGCATCCTCTCCCTGAAAACTATGAAACAGTTACAGGTCTATGCTTATAGTGAGCTAAGTAATCCCAAGTAAGGACTCAGAAAACTAGTTTAAGTATGAAAGAACAAAATATAAAAATTAAAATACACTGCAAACCAAATTTGTACAGAAAGTCCCTAATTTATTTCAGCAGTTTACTCTTAGCCAGTCACTTATTAATTTTGACTTAATTCCTTCTCTCAAAAATGGAAATCACCTCAATCACAAGCTATTATTTGTGAATTATTCAGACTTTAATTCACTTACAACGAGATTAGCATAGACTTGAGACATAGTTTATTGGTCTCTCATCAACACATAACAAACCATCCACACTCTTCCAGTTCCTAAAATCCTGATATTATCTTAGTTTCAATTATCATAATTTAGCAGCTTTAGAAGAAAAGAACTGCTATTAAAAGCTCTCTTTCCAGGCTTTAGCAATCTGTTGGCTGTTGTTTTCTTCCTTCGTCCCCCCTACTTATATAATGTTTTTAAAAAGAGGCATATTCAACTTATCTCTTATTAGGAATAAAAAAAGGTTGTGTGAAATACATCAGTTTTCACCTTAAAATTCTCATCTCTTTTCTAAGCAAATAGATCCTTCTGGTGACATAACCAGATTCACCCTCAGTGTCAGTGAACAGTTTCAAGAAAATCTGATAACCATGTATTGAAAACCTAATACAACTGCACTTGTATTAGGCTCAAGAAGCTTTGCCTTCGATTTCCAAAAAGCAAAGAGTGCTGTTCAGGAAGAACAGGTTACTGTATTTCTTAGACTACCTCCTGCCTTTCACATGTGGACTCATGTACAAAGAATTCTAAAACTGGACAATCCCTCTGCTTATACCTCTCTCTTTTTTCAGTCATCTAAAAGGAAACTATGATCTCTTTACAAGAGAACAGACATAAAACTATGTCAGCAATTCAAGCTGGAGGGACTCTGGGTCCTTCAGACTGTGGGTCCTAAAGTGAGCATGGATTAGACAAGACAAGCAGATTTACAGCCACAGCCAGGATTGCATGTAGCACTGGCGCACTGTTTTCCGCCCTCCCTTCAAGGGAGCATTTCAGAACCCACCGGAGCCATTGCAAGACGGTGGCCCCAAGGACCCAGTTAAAACACTTCTACATTTCTGGGGCTTTTTACAAAGACTTCAAGGGGAATAACAAATTCTGAGAACACCTGAGAGAGATCAGTGCAAATGCACTGTTGGGCTGCTTTTCATTTCCCACAAACACATTATTGTGAGAGGTTCTTTCACTAAAAAACACTTGATACTCATCAACTTAGCTATTAAAAAGGAAGTCATCTGAACCTCTAGGCCCTGTGTGTAAAGTTATCCTCAGATGCATACTGTCCTCATCCATGGGTCAAACTGGATGCTGAAAACACAGGGGCTGCCACTGAAGTCCGGGCGCCAGAGGTTAGTGCCGGGCTTGCCATGCAGGGGCAGGGAAAGGAGGTGACACACCATCCCTGTGGGTTTCTTAAGTCCCATGTGCTCATCTTCCCCTTAGCTCTTGCACTTAAAAAAGTCATTCTTTAAGGCTCTCCATTTTCTTCCATGCTTAAAACAGCTGTCATTTAATTCTAAATTAGAGTATCTTTCATGACCATCAGAAGGAGCCTATTCATGTGGAAACATTTGTGTGGCACTTGGTTCCCACAACAGGAGTCAGTTGAACACTGTCCTTTTATCAAAAAGTATCTATGTAAAAACAAAGTAGAATGGTGGTTACCAGGGCCTGGGATCTGGGGGAATTGGGGAGATGTTGTTTAAGGGTACAAACTTTCAGCTAGTAGAAAAATAAGCCCTAGAGATCTATGCACAGCATAGTCACTGTAGACAGCAATACTGAATTATTATCTTCAAAGTTGCTAAGAAGCTAGATCTTAATTGTTCCCACCACAAAAGAGAAGTGATAATTATGTGATGTGATAGAGGTGTTAGCTAAAGTAGCAATCATATTGTTGATATGTAAAGGTATCAAATCAACACCTTAAATTAACACAATGTTCGTAAACTTAAAACTTACATGTCATATGCCAATTATATTTCAAAAAATATCTGTAGATAACCATGCTTATATTGCATATTATATAGTATCTCTAAGTAATTGGGGGTGTTCTAGTATATGCATCTCTAGTGATTACTTTATTAATGTTAAAAGATTAGAAGTACTTTTTAACAAATATTTAATGAATATGCACAGTTACTTAGAACAATGACTTTGAATTCCCTGCTGACTTTTACCCCCACCACACACAGCCACGTGTTCCCAACCAGCAATCTCAAACAATAAGAAAGCTGCTTCTCAAATTCTCCGTAACAAGTAATGTTTAATCTGGTAACACTTGCCTATGAAAAACTGAGCTTAAACATTAAAAGGTGTCTTTGACCTTCTTTGTGGCAAACTTCAGTTTTTCTCACTTGAGGTTAAATCTCCTTCACTAGACAAAGTTACCAGAACTCTAGGAATAAGGCTTCCCCAGCGCACAGGGCCACTCGTGTAAAGTACCTTTGAAACAAGGAGACTGGTTTTTGGTGCTGTGGGACTTTCAAATGCATACATTAAAAATTATCTCTTCCCTTAAGCATTTCGTTGAAAAGTGCCTGAATCCCACGCAGGATGCCTATTCATTTTGCACAGTCTCTTCTGCATGCATGCATTGTGAGGCTCAAACAGATTAGTGCTAAGGGAGAGATTTATTTATTTTTTTCTGGGTAGATAGATATACAAGCCAAATTATTATGACACTTTGATAAATGAAGCTTTTGAAAATGCTTTCTGTTGTAATAACACAACAAACAACAAGGAGGCATACTGCCAGGTGTCATCCATCAGTAGGTGAGCTGGCTGGGAACAGACAGCTCTGGTGTCACACTAGCTCTTCTCGATCTGCCAGAGGCCCTAAAATAGCCTAAGGAGCCAAAAGAAGAGTCAGCCTTAAAGTTGCATTTTCAAAGCAATTTTGAACAGAATAGGGGGTGGCAGAGGCCCAGTTTAAAAAATGGTTCCATAAATTGAGGCCTGGATTTAAAAGTGTTTCTTTGGCATAGGTAACATGTTTTTGTAACCTTAGTTTTATAATTCAACACTTCTGCTCTATGCTAATCTCTCATTATAAAAACATTCTGTGTGCTGTGCCAGCTTGGGACCCTGATTTATATATACAAAGAGAGTAAAGCTTAAAGTGGAGACCAAATTCAATATAAATGGAAATGATGTAGGTTTGAGGAAAACATTCTAACAAGACATCCCCTCTGATTATTTGATCTTCTATTACCATAGGGAACTAAGGAACCCTTCTCTGTTCTTCCATAGATTCTTGAGCTAAGAGGCTGAAGAGTGAGACTTACGTGAGGATATTACAGGCTGAATTTTGGAGTTTGTCCTATGAGTTTCAAATTGGTTTACTTGCTATTATGAGTGTTTTGTGTGTTCTAAATTACAACTAGAAAAATACCTGCCAATTTTTTTTCAAACAAGTATTATTTTACATATCTCTGCCCGTACTTCAAAGACAGACACTCTACAACAAAGCGTCAAGTTCTCACAGATATGGGCTGAGGTTATGAAAATAAGTGTGTTATGTAATCAAAAAACAAAAAAGCAGGTATCATGACAGTGTAAACCATAACGATCATGCCCAGCTTCCAATGAAGCCAGCACTGCTCTGGGCATGTTGTTCAGACAATCCACGGAGACTGCACAATAGGCAGTCTGAAGTGAAAACGAACCCTCGTGCAGGGCTCTCCAGTTAACGGGCTTTTTTGTATATGCTTTCTGATTTGCAGTCACTTAGATGTTTTTTGAGCATCCAATCTGAACCAGTGCCAAGCAAGGAATCGTGAAAAGTACAAAAAGGATGACATTTCTGACCCTTATCAAAGTTATAATCTAGTTAGGAAAAAAAAATCCACATCAGTCCAAAGAGAACACACAACGTGTAATGCAGAGTCAATGGCTAATGCACATGGTCTGGATACTAAGTACAGAGGAATCAAAGGGACAGGTTGATGAGCAGGACGTAACTTATGAAGGCTATATCTTAGGTGGGATGTCCTGTATGGGCTATGTGAGTCCGAAGAGAGTGATGGGAGAAAGGAGAATTCCAGAAACAGCCCTTCCTTACTACTCCTTCCTGTTTTCCAAAGTACCACGTCAGGTTTCTGACTACAATAATATTCTATTCAGTAAACTCATCCAACATTGATTGGGGACCTACTATGTGCAAGGCAGGAAGATATAAATAAAAGTAAGATAAAGCCCGTGCCCATAGCTGATGGTATAGTGGGGGACAGTGCCATACATACCATAGCATAAGCAGACTACGAACAGGTGATTCAAAGTGGTACAAACAAAATGCCTTACAAACATAGCAAAGTGAGACTAAGGGCGACCACAGGAGAAAGTAACTTTAAATAACATTTAGCATTTTGATAGTTGGGTGTGGACATGGGGGGAACATTGTAGGCAGAGGGCACAGAAGAGGAAGAGAGACAGCAAAGTAGCCAGCATTTTAAAGGACTGGCACACACTTCTGTAGCTACTGAGGACTCTTCACTTTTCAAAGACCTATTTTTGTTTCTTTATTTGTTTTTCTCCCCTGCAGTCTATGTGCTTTATCTCTGAGCCCCATAGCCTAGCAAAGTGCCTGGTGTATTATTAGTACTTCATAAGCATTGAGAAAAGAAAATAGGGAGAGAAGAGCAGGAAGGAGGGAAAGAGAAAGGGAAGGGAGGGAAGGATGGTGGGTAAAAAAAGGAGGAAAGGGTAGAGGGAAGGACTAGAACAGAAGGAAAATATTATAAGGATAATTTCAGGGCATGTAGAACTTTTGGTGTAATATTTGCTCTGATTTTTGAACCCTGAAACCTGATTAAAATCTTTCTATAATAAACCAAAGATGAAAAGTTTAAAAGGAAACTGAATAGCTACCAAAGGACAGAAACTTTGGCTCTTTTTTGTGGACATGTTTATTTTCACATATTTACTCCAAGTTGTATCTGTCACTGCAATGCATTTGTTCCCTCTGAAAGACAGAGCGAGGTGGAGGCCAGGGATATTGCTGCCTTTGGCTTGAGCTACACCAGCAGGAAGGACATGCACTTTATAATACATACACACAAACCATAAGGTTTGCAAATGATCTTACATTTGCTCAGTAGCCAAAAGAGGCAAAAGAATGTGAATAAAAACAAACGTGTTTTAGCAACATCAGTTCCCACTTTTCCATCTTCCCCATGAGGAAAATGTATATTATGAAACTCTAGGACTCTCACAACCTCACACGGTACAACCCTGGAGCTGGGAATTTATGAATTATTTTGGCTAGAGAAAAAAGCATTTCTTCAATCTGCCCATATCATCCAAATGTCCACTGCAAAATGGGGGCCTAGAGAATAACAATATTTTTCTTCCAAACCATCATATTAAAGCAGCTTTTGTTCCTCTTCCTATCTATCAGCAAAATGGGTTCTAACTGCATATGTGGGGGAGAAAGGCTCTTTCTCAGGTTCACACATTCAATTTTAGAGTTGATGGGTGCCTTAGATATTCATTTAATATAAATATTTATTGAACATATTTTCTGTTCCAGGCACTGCCCACTTAACATCATAGACAAGCAAACTTAATCCCCAGAGAAACCAAAAACCCAGGCCAGTGTCACACAGCTAGAAAACAGGGGGGTCAAGATTTAAAATTAGTAGTTTGATTTAAAAAAATGAAGGTACAATCCACAAAATAGGATTAAGGTTCTCTCTGAGGCAATGAAACACATTGTGATGAGAGCCAGGTTACCAAACGTGACTCTCTCCCACCAGGAAATGACATCTATCGTGACCAGAGAGACCTACTCCAAAGCAAGATGTGGCGATCAGCTCTGCAGCGATTTGAGGTGGGCGTATGTAGTTATGGGCTTCGGTAGATGATCACACATAAATATGAGGTTACTTCACATCCCATACTTATTCTTTCTGCCCCCAGGTAAAGAATCCCCCTCCCAGTGTATGATATTCTCTTTTTTTGCTTTGAATATCTCTTGTCCCTTTAATTTCAATGTCTCTTTTTTCTTTCTTCAGCCCTTCCTTCCCATTTCCCCCCTCCCCTTTACACAGCACCCCACTCCCACCCTTAAGTGATTGAAACTAAGCAAAACAGTGTTAAATAAACTCTTCTCTACCATATGTATTGGGCACAAACAAAGGAAATAACAGACTTCAAGTACCATTAGGAAGCTTTTCTTTTTTTAGGGGGAGCGGGGGAATGATAGATGCTGAATTGAAAGTGGAACGTTAACCTCTACTGTGTGGATAAGAAATTTAATGAATTTAAGGTGAAATAGATCCTGGAGAATTTATATAAAACTCCCCAGTCACTGGGCATTAACTTAGTCATTCACTAACAACCTGGAGGCTCAAAGGGTCATACTTATAGCCTTAATAATGGGATAGAATAAAATTTCAGAAATCATTTAGTCCATTTGCCACTTTTGGCAAGGCTAAATACTGGACAACTGTGTAACTACTCAGGAAAGTTACTCTCTTGGCTCACAGAGGTATGGAGGCAATCACCAGTTTTATGTCCTGACATGCTGGTGACCATTACTTTCCTTTCATGCTGCAGGGTTATTGCACAGAAACTTGAATGAGGAAGTCAAACATAAAAAAATATCTTTATCAGAAAAATCCCTTCATTTTGCATTACACCAATCTCTAAATTTCCAGAGAGGTAGGGACAAACTTCATCATTTCACTTTCATCCCCTCCAAGAGAGCAGCAGTTATAATGCTAGATACACATTAAAATCAGTTGGAGAGCTTTTAAAAAATTATCGATGTCAGGGCACCAGCCCAAGAGATTCTAATTTAATTGGTGTTCAGTGTGGCCCAGATATTTGTATTGTTTTTGTTTCAAAGATTTATGGGTGATTCTAAAGTACAACTCACATTAAGAACCACTGCTACAGATATATTATCTATTTACAGGACTGGGGAAAATTCTCTCCTTAAAATATCTTGCAACTCTCATCAGTAGAAACTCAGTATGATCAGTAGAATCTTAATTTGGTAAATTTGGTAAATTATCAATAGCAGATGATTGTCCTTTGCACTTTTTATACTTAGTTATATCTAGCAAGTGCCAATAATTCACACTGTGGAAAGGATAGTCTTTTCAATAAATGATGTTAGGGACACTGGATACACATGCAGACGAATGAAACTGGACCCTTATTTCACATTAAAAACAAAAATCAACTCAAAATGATGAAACTTACTGTAAGTCCTAAAACTGTAACACTATTAGAAGAAAAAAAGGAAAAACCTTGATATTGGTCTTGGCGATGATTTTTTGGTCATGACACCAAAAGTCCAGGCAACCAAAGCAAGAATAGACAAGGGAAACTAGATTAAACTAAAAAGCTTCTGTGTAGCAAAGGAAACAATCAACAGAGTGAAAAGGCAATCCATGATATGGAAAAAAAATTTACAAACCTATATTTGATAACAGGTTAATAGCCAACAAATATAAGAAACTCCTACAACTTAATTGTAAAAAACAAATAATCCAATTAAAAAATGGGCAAAGGATTTGAGAAGATATTTCTCAAAAGAAGACATAGAAAGGGCTCTCAGATACATGAGAAGGTGCTCAATTCACTAATCATTAGCAAAATGCAAATCAAAGCCATGATGATATATCATCTCATACCTGTTAGAACGGCTATTATCAAAAAGACAAAAGACAACACGTAGAGATGTAGAGAGAAGGGAGCCTTTGTACACTACCAGTGGGAATGTAAATTGGTAAAGCTATTATGGGAAACCTGTAGAAGTTCCTTAAAAAATTGAAAATATAATAACTATATGATTCAGCAATATCCAATCTTTCCTTTGGTGATATATATCCAAAAGAAGTGAAACCTGAATCTTGAAGAGCTATCTGCACAGCATTATTCATAATAACCAAGACAAGGAAACAACATAAATGTCTGCTGATAAATGGATAAAGACAATGTAGAAGAGGTGTAAAATGTAGTATTATTTAATCTTAACAGATCTTAAGCTCTGGAGAGCTACTGTACAGCATGGTGACAGTAATTAACAATACTGCATATATTCTTGAAATTTGCTAAAAGGATAGATCTTAAATCTCCTCAACACATAGTAACTATGCAGAGGTGTTGGATAAGTTATTTAGCTTGATTGTGGTGATATTTTCAGAATGAATACATATTTCAAAACATCAAGTTGTACCCCTTAAATACATATAATTTTTACATGTCAAAAGTATCTCAATTAAGTAGTTAAAATTAAGGAGAAAAAAAACTTCAGAAAGGCTACTAAACTAACCAAATAAGGAATTTTTAAATAAATAGAAAAAGACAGCTAAGAGTTACAGTTCCCTTATATGTCTAGTAAAGGTTATGGACACCAAACACATTTCCAACTATCTTTTATTCCAACAAATGGGTTTGTGGGCCATAAATTGGTCCCGACATTCCATCACTGGCCTTAGTGCATTCTCCTCCTGAAAGGAGATCTGATCTGATCTTGGAACAAAACATCCATCATATATTACCTAGAATATTAGAAGTCTTGGTAATACATTTAGACTAGGCTTTGACCCAAAAGGTAAAAGGAAGGCAACCACAAACTCTTAAGCATATATCCTAATATGTGAAATCTCTAACACAATAGAAAAGACCAGCTCATATAAATGACATGAGTAGTCAGACCCACTCTAGACTCGTGTATCTTTCTTTTAAACAAAACCTTAAACATTTCCAAAGAAAACAAGGCAAATAACATAAAACACTAGATGAATAACATAAATCTTGCTTTGGGGCTCTCTTGAGCTGAGTTCTAAAACTTCTTAAAACAAGTCCTGTGAACCTTAATTGGATGTTATGATAGACATGAGATAATTTTAAAAGAAAAAATATTTGTTTAAGAAACCAAATTTAAACATTAAAATTTTTCTTTTGGTATTCATTATTAAGTGATATAGAATTTTTAGTTGCTAACTCAAGCTTATATTACTGTAAATATCAGTATTTGTCTGGGAGAAAAATTATGTTTTTAATTTAAAAATCAGAGGAGTTAGCTTGCTTTCCCTCACCACAATTATTATGAAATGACAATCTTGAATGAACTTCCCCACTCCTGTGAGATAAGACTCCTTGGGGCTATTTATTTTAATTTTTCTGTGTTGATATTGACAACATTCTGGCAGCCATATCCCCTTGGAATAATATCATAATCTTACTTTTTTTAGGCACCTCCACAGTGTGATGATTTTATCTCTTCCTCAACTAATAATTTTATTTCAGCTCAAAAACATTTTCTTCAACTCAAAAATTCAATTCAAAAGTTACCTTTTAAAAAATGCTTTCATCTTTTATAAGTAAGCCGTATTTTGCTATTTGGATATACGTGAAGTTGACAAGGCCTTTATTAAGCCAGTTGGAATCAAACAAAACATTCATATGCTTAATATATGAATTAACTTATGGTAGTAATATATTAATCCATACTGTGAACTAATTTGGAGATTAATTTGGCATTTCAGAAAATGTAAAAGGTCATAAACAACTTTTAAATATGCTTCAGCCACCTGTACAAAGGTCAATGGCACACTTGGCACTCCGTGGATTCACTGCTGTCTCAAATGAGCTGCAGTTTGTCCCTTTGACCTTGGTCTTGTCAAGACCTAATGCAATGGTACATATGACATTATACACAGTATGCCTGAGTGCCTTATGCTTCTGGAACTCCTTATGGGCAAAGCTAAAGCTAAATTCACTGGCTGAAGACAAATCTAAAAGCTCTCAGAGGCAGATCTTTAGTATCAAATTAAAAAATATCTGCTTAAGTAACTCAGTTTGAAGAAGGGTAGTTTCCACTGAACAACACAGAAGTATAGTTCAGAAAAATACATTTGTTAAATATATTATTTCTGAGTATTTAGTGGGTGGGGGTGGAGAATTGGAGAGAACGAAGCAGCAGCTTCTCAAAGTAATTGGTATACTTTTAAATTCACTTGAAATAAAATAAAGAACCAACATCAAGTACAAGGGGTATAGTTTGTTTTCTAGTTTAAAAAAGTAAATGAAAGCAGACATTGTGTACTACTTGGTGATACAAGACTAGCAACAGTTACATTATCATTTACTCCAAGAAACCTGATACAATCGTAGTAAGTGTTATTGAAAATGTTTATACTGTGCCTTGCATTATGGTTCAAAGCAGGACTTCAGGTAAAGGCGATTATCAGTGTTACAATATCAGAAATTGAGAGAATCAAGAGCTGCTTACTTTCTATAAGCCTAGAAAAAGGAGGGGGGAGAAGCCAAAGAAAGGATTCTGCTCAGTATCTATCTGGCTGGGCCAGGCTCTTCCCCACAGCACGGAGCACTGCCAATTAAGAATGAAGGATTTTATATTCAAGGCTTTATATTTTCACTCCGCTTCACCTCCACTGCTTTTTTTCCCATGCAATCTTCAAAAGACCACTCAGAGAAAATGTTCTCTACTCAGAAGGTTAACCAAGCCTCTTCATAAGCTCCCAATCCATCAGGGAACATATTTCACTTCAGAAATAGAATAGTATTTATTGATTCCACAACATCTGAGTACTTTAGCTCCCCTCACAGTGCTATTCTTTAGGTTACCCAAAAGCAACTTCTAAGATCACATCACCAGGGCTGGAAAATTGGCCTGGTGATTAATTCAGCAGTAGGATGGGATTTGTTTGGGCAGAATTTGCATGCTTACCATTAGACTACAACACATGTTCTGGTTACCTGCTGGGCCTCTACAGACCTATTCATTTGTAACCTCTGATCTTTCCAAAGAGTATAAGAGTGACTGAATTGAGTTCAGATGTCTAAATCTAGAGTAGAGAGGTAAGAGAAAACCATTAAGTTCATTAGCCACAGAAAATGAACAAGAAAGCCATGGAAGACCATCCATGGTGGATTATAAAAATAGTCCCAATTCCTCACTCTCCCTACAAATGCATGCTTTTCCACATAACATTTTTGCTCTCCCACTTGGATTTTGAGCTTGGCCAGGTGACTTACTTTGGCCAATGTGCACCTTATTAAAAAAACAGTCCTGACAGGACCACTTATCTATGGCCCAGCATATATTCTGACACCATTCTTCAATAGGGCTTGTGTTGTGAGGTGAGTTTATGGTGAACTGTACTGATTCTGGTTTTCCTGAGGCAGACAACACATGGGTTGATTCAGTCATTTCAGTCTGTTCTTTTAATATTTCTTTATGTTCTTACTGGTTTGGAAATGCCAGGTTTGGAAACTTTTCACTCCCTTCTTCAAATCCCTAAGGAGTAGATGATCTATTCCCTCTCCATTTTTTTTTTTCCACTTCCTATCCAGCCCAGGATGAGTTTACTGAATGTATTGTTTCAATATTTGACAGTCAAATAGGGATGTACGGTCTATATGTTTATAATTTTAAAATTTACATTCTACTTTTTCTAATTTGTTATAAGTAGATGACAACCAGTATCTTCTATAGTGTCTCAATAAAATGCTAACAACTGGAGTCTTAATTTACTAGGTGACAAAAATAGTACTTGTGAGTTTCATGCAGCATCAGTATTTGATGAATTGCCAAATGACAGAATTTTACTTGTGATTTTAATTTATTCCTTAAGTTGTTTCTCATCTCTTGCTCAGTACAAGATTCTCACAATGTAACATTCACATCACTAAGCCAATATGAAAGTTCCCATACATTCTTACTAGCTTTGTGAGACACATGTTTTGGCTCAGCCCTATAGAAAAATCAAGCAAGCTAATTTGAGAAATGTACACAACAGGAACATTCCCTGTGTGTACATTTGGCTTTACTGATGTATGTTTACTATCAGTTATGCCTCAGAGTGCCAGCACCATGTAGCCTTGTGTAGTGCAGATTTAGGGAGTTTTTGATATTCAAGATGAAGACCACAGGTGAATCATGAAGGATGAAAGGTCTATTTTTTTCTAATCAGCTCAGGAATCTGGTATGATATGAAGCTGGCCTCCAATAACAAACTCACTTGTAAATGCAATCTTATGGATCCGTCCTCACTGCAGACCCCAATACAGGAATGGCTAAATAGTGGAACTGATCTGGTTTCTTACAAGACATGCCCTTTGGTCATGTTTTTCCGGGTAAGTCATTTCCACTGGGACCCCTCCGGAACTAAAATGGTTTGCGTTAACTTATGGATTCAGTGAAGAAACAATAATTGAGCTCCTAATATCTGTCAGACCCAGTTCAGGCCTGGGGGGAATACAGAAAGGAACAAGATTTGGACCCTGATTTTAAGGAATTCTCATTCATTAGAATAAATTGACATTTTCCTAAACTCACATCTCAGTACTTTCTACAACTTATGAAGAGTCTAAAAGGGTCAGCAGATGTAAATTTTTTTTTCTTCTTCTGGTTCATGTTTTATAATATATAGTAATTTTGATCAAACCTCTTACTTGCCACATATAACACTTTTCATTGTCAAATAAAATCTTTCATTAAAAAATATTACCATGGTACTTTATATTTTATAGTTTGGAGAAAAATCTAGTCAGAGACCACACAGTTCAAGAAGCAGTTTTGAATTATTATTATTCTAAGTAAAGACTTTCCATTCTGAGGCCTTGGGCTTTTTCCTTTCTGCTTGTAAGCCATTAGGCGCTCTCTTCTATCTCCATCATTGGTCTCGCTATTCATGCTCCAACTCCCAATGCAGCTTCTATTTTCCAAATCTCAATATATTCAAAATCCATCATTCATTGAACTGAATAAACTTAGGGACTATTATAACATCTAAAAAACTAAACCAATATATCATGCATTTACAAAATACTTGGTAACATTGGAATCCAATATTTGAGCCATAGTTAATAAAACAGGCACTGGAGATAGAAACTGTCTGGGTTTGGGTATGGATTCTGGTTTTTACTGTGGGTCCTTGAACAATTAACTTCTCTGTTAATATTATTTTTATTATCATCATTGTCAAGATGATACAAAAAATACAGTATATTTTGAAGCTAAAGATACTAGATCTATTCTAACAATATATGCTCCTTCCAGTTATAACATGAAAACAGATCATATATGCTTGGTAAATGAAATAATCCTATATTTCTTATCATATATGACTATAAATACCTAGGTGGAGATGCACATATTTAATTCTTTGTGCTTTCCTTCCACTCTTTCATCTGGATTTGTGTGTGCAACAAAATGCTCTGCATGACCCCAGCCACAAAGTATACTTGGACCTGCTGCCTCTGCACCTTACAAAGCCTGGCCCCGGGCGTGCAGGACTTACTTGCTGCTGAGGCAGCGTCTCAGTGAGTAGGAGGCCCCTCCACCGCAGGTGCGTGAGCACTCGCTCCACGGGCCCCAGGCATCCCACAGGCTGTCCCAGTCCTCCTCGGAGCGTGCTGTCCTGGAGCTCTGTGAGAAAGGAAAGCACAGTCATGATTATGTCCCTATCCAACCAGGAAACAAGTGTCCTAAAGTATGGGTGGTCTGTATGTCCACACATGGTGGCCTTGCTGGGGATAAAAACATGCATCAGATTCTCACATTCTTTCCAATTTAATAATGTGTATATGTGGGGAAGTGGGGGTATTTGAGTTAAGGGACCCTGGGCCATGACTGAAAGCAGCAAGAGATTGCACTAATGCAGCACATGAAAAAGGGGGCCAGAAATGGGAATCTGGTTTAGAGAAAGAAAAATTATACTGAAGGCACAATTTGGGCCGGGTTCATGAGTCTACTTGTCATGTCTTGATGAAAAGAGAGAAACCACACTCAGAGATGCTTCTGCTCTCAGAAGCTCGACATGTGCATACCAGCACCACTTTCCAAAATCTGACATTTTATACAATTGACAATTTTTTAAATAAAGCAATGTCATTTCCAGATTTCAGACTTGTTGGAATAACTGCATGAAGTAACTTTAGTAATGCAGGGATTGCCTCCTGACAGAAAGATTTGCTTGTTCTTGACAGGCCTCCTAACGAAATCTGCATTTACTCTAAGGAATGTCACTATGCAGAGGCACCCGTGCTGTACTTCACACTTCTTAGGAGAGACAAACATAGAATTTGAGCCATAGTTAATAAAACAGGCTCTGGAGTTAGAAACTGTCTGGGTTTGGGTACGGATTCTGGTTTTTACTGTGGGTCCTTGAACAATTAACTTCCCACCCGCCTGTACTACAGTTTTCCTCTCTATAAAATGGGGACAATATTATAACCATGCCACTATAAATGCAGGCACACACACATACAATATATATATATATATTTTGGGTAATATTTCTTAGTGCTTTATTCTGAAACAAGCCCGAGGCTTAGTTTATTTAACTTAGTTTATTTAACTAAGCCTAAGGCTTGTTTCAAAGTAAAGCACTAAAAAATATTACCCATAATTATGTTATTATAAATTGAGAATACACATGCACAGCATACACCTATATGCATACATAGTTGTAGGTCTGCTCAGGCTGCCCTAACAAAATACCAGATTAGTTGACTGAAGCAAGAGAAACTGATTTTCTCATACTTCTGGAAGCTGGAAGTCTAGGGAGCCAGCATGGGAGGCTCTTGGTGAGAGCTTTCCCCTGGGGTTGCAGAAGGCTGCCTTACTGTGTGTTCACAGATCGTCTACATTGTGTGAGCTCAGAGAGAGAAGAGAGAGCAACTCTCTAGTGTCTCTCCTTATAATGGCACTAACCCGTCAGGAGAGTCCCACCCTCACGACCTCACCTAAACCTAATTACCTCCTGAAGGCTCTGCCTCCAAATGCCATCACATCAGGGATAGAACTGGTCTGATTTCTGGTGGGCGGACACAGTTCAGTACAGGGCAACATTTCTACTAAGAACAAATGTAAATTGTGGCCAAATTATTTTACTGAATAAATCGAGTATGTTAAATGTTAAAGGTGGTATCTTCTCATGTCAAAGACGTACATGTGACAAATGTTAATATTTAAAAATTGTATTCTCAGAAAACACACCATAAAATATGTATGTTAGGCAATATGACAATTTCAGCCCCAGCTTTCTCTCAGAAGAGAGAGCGGAGGCAGTGTGGTAACTGGGAAAGAGCGGGCCACGGAGGCCAGAAGGGGGTTGCCTCATACAAAGCATCTTGAGGACTAGAGGTGATGGAAGTAACGAGCAGGTTGTAGGCTCTACAAATGGCAGCTGTCATTATTGTTGTTGCTGTTGTGTTATGGCTATTATTTTAATCTTTAATTACTTTCTCATGCCCTACTTAGTTACATTCAAGGTTGTATCATCCAAGCAGGAGGGGCCCCCAGAAAAGAAAACATCCTCTTGCCCTAGAAAATGATTTATTTTGCAGTGAAGGGTTTCTTTAGAAATCAGTTGCTATGGTGCCGAGTTGTCAAACTGACTACTCCTTGGCCCTTTTAAAAACCTGTCATGTCAAGTCACAAACCAGGCCTCAAAGTGTTGTATCAAGGATTCTCTAACTGGTGCATACTTTATTTAGATTCTTAAATCATTGGAAAGGGACTCTCATAAGATAGTGGTTAAGAGCAGAGCTGGTGGACCTAAGCCTGGGGTGGAATACTGGTTCCAGAGCTTCCTTGCGGTGACCTCTTAATGGTCTGTTTTCTAGTCATGAAACGGTGATAATAAAGATGACCTACATCGTTGAGTCATTGTGAGGATTAAAATAATTCTGCAATTCCCATTCTTGCAATACCAAATGCAATGGTGTATTTGTATATATGTATAACAGTAACAATATACACAGCAGTAATAGTGTAACTTCATTTGGGTATCCGGATCTAATTCCAATGTGTATAAATATGTGGGAGGTGGTCTTCCCACACATACTTACACCAAGCAATTCTCAAACACCAACAGTGTTGAGAACTCAACTCAATTTTGACATTATCTGCCCAGAGACAGCACCAGATACCCCAGGTTAAGGGCTTGGTCCTACAAGACTGCCCTCCACCCCCAACTCCAGACACCAGTTGCAAGCCCGAGGCAGTTACCTGTGCTTCTGACCAGCTATAGATTGGTGATTTCCACAAGCTCCCCCTTAGGTTCGATTAATTTCCTATAGCAGCTCACAGAACTCAGGAAAACACGTTTAATAAAGGATACCTTAATGGATACAAGTGAACAGCCAGGTAAGGAGAGACACAGGGCAAGGTCCCAAATAAAGGAGCTCCTGTCCTCGTGGAGCTCAGGGCCTGGCTCGGTGGCATGTGGAGGCAATCCGGTTCCCCAAGCACAGAGGCTCTCTCCCACCGAGAAGTAGGATCCAAATGAGCAGAACAGGTGGAGCAGAGCCAAGTGAGAGCGCTCTTCTCACAGGTTTTGTGAGGGCTTCACTGCATAGGCATGACTGACTAAATCATTGGCCACTGGCTGATCCAGCCTCCAGCCCTGCCCTTGGGTGGGGTCCAAAAGTCTCTCATTCACATGACAAAACACCTGTTTCACCTTTAAGACTTCAAAGTGTTTTCAGGAACTGTGGATGAAGACCAAATATACCTGGGAAATATATATTTGGTCAGATGAACGACCAAATATGTATTTCTTATAACTCATTATATCACAATTCATATATACGAAGTACATAAGGCAGAAGAAAAACAAATATCCATCAGTGAATGAATAAACAAAATGTGGTGTATACATACAATAGGATAGTACTCAGTCTGGAAAAGAGGGAAATTCTGACACATGCTACAACGTGTATGAACCTTGATAACATTAGGTGAAGAGAAACAAGCTAGTCATAAAGACACAAATAGGGCTGTGATTCCACTAATACAAGGTACTCAAGAGTAGTTGAATTCATAGAAACAGAGAGAAGAATGGTAACTACCATGGGACAGAGGGGGAATGGGGAGTTAGCATTTATTGAATTGAGACAGAGTTTCGCTTTAGGAAGATGAAAATAATTCTGGAGAGGGATGGTGGCAATGGTTACACAACAGTGTGAATGTGCTTAATGCCACTGAACAATACACTTAAAATGGTGAAAATGGTAAATTTTATACTATGTATATTTTATTACAATAAAAATATATGCATAAACATTTTTAAAAGCTAATAGGGTCTCAATAAACACTATATAAGCATTTGCTATTACCAGCATTATTTATTATTAACAGCAACTTATAAACATGTATGTGCTCTGAGAGGTTATAGGAGGTACCCTGGGAAAGTACCCGTGTTTTTTCCTGCTGAGCTTAGTTGAGACACTGCACACTTAAGGTTACCATCTCCCTGAAAATCCTGACTTTCCCACAGCAGAACCTCCCAGCCACCTGCTCCACTGCGTCTGCCTGGTGATATGATCTGTCTGTACTTTGAGGCTCTTATCAAATGTGCAGAGAATAGGTAACAGAAACACACTGGGTACCTCAAAGCCTGTCATTTCTAAAAGAAGTATTTACAGAGCTCCAAAGCCTGATTTTTATAATTCATAAAATCAATCTCTAATCAAGGCAACATGGGGTTCTTGGTTCTAGAGCTTTATTAAATAGTGAGAGAGCAAGGATGCTCAGCCACTGAAGCACACATAAATATTCACCTGTAGACTTATCAGAAAAGGTCAAAACTGCATCTGATATTGAACTTGAACAAAAAGCCTGTTACAAATTTCATTCTTATTGTAGCACTTATTTTACTTTATAGTCATTAGATGGGTTAGAATGATGATGAACACTTCTTTTGAGCCAGCATTTCAGATGTCCAGTGAACACTGAGAGAAGAAAATCTTGGTTCTATGAAAATTGAATACTTCCCTGAGTAATTTAAAAAGTCTAGGTATTTCTAAATCTTTGAATGTAGCACTGATGATGACTCCTAAATCAACTACTTGCTTGAGTCAGCAATCAGCTCCTCTGTCCCTTCCATCCATTGCTCTTGGTCAGTTAAGAGGCTCCAAGCCCCAGTCAAAGCAAACTGCATGGAATATAGATGGTGGCCATAGATCATTATATACCTCCTAGGATTATCAGAAGATTAGAGGATCTTCTCTCCACCCATCAACCTCAGAATGGTGTCATTTCCTCTGCAGGATTGGCTTATCTAAGCTTGGTTTTCATCTGAGAGCTTCATGGTTGGTTTCAGAGCCAAATGCAGCAACCAGGTCTCAGGTGAACAGCATTGAGCCTGACAACCACAGTAGTTAAATACTTTGATCACATGAAGCAATAGTTTTCTTTCCCAGCATCTTACTGCCCAATGGACACTTAACCTTAGAGTGACCTATGTATCACTTTGTCCAGAAACCTCTTTCACTGGAACCTGGACAGCTTATGAAGGACTTACAGTAGATGTTATAGGGGGAAGCACAAATCAGCAACAAAGACTCTAGAGTTATATTTGCTCATAGACACATACCTATGCAGTGTACTTGGAAAATATTTTTTCCAAATGTTGTAACGAGAGGTCAAGCTATACAATAGGACTAAATGAAAATGAAAGTAGGTGTCAAGGAAATGGATGATAGGGTTTTGTAAAATTGAAGTCATGTAATAGATGAAGTAATAGTATAACAAAGTATTTCAGACATCAACAGATCTTCAAAAGTAGGACAATGGGTTATGTGATGAGGCAAAGAGCTGTTCTTACTATTTCAAGATCAGCAAGAAGGCACCTGAGTCTCTGGTTTTCCTCTCCTCCCAGACAGACAGCATTTAGCTCAAGCCATCTGGAGCTACGTATGTGACTGCATGAAATGGATGTCACACACTTCTAAATTACAAGGACGGACAACTCCTCCAGTGATGAGAGAACCATTTATCCTGTGGTGTGCCTATGCTCTGCAAAGGGGAGAAATCTATACTCAGAAACATCCTGTCCACATACCAAGCTTTGGAAATAAACCTGCAGATTCCATTTTTAGCTCCCCTATACACAGTGGGTCTCTATAAAATCTTATCTAATCCTTGGCTTCTTTAACAACTTGGAATAGTGCTTCTGCCACCAACTGTACATGGCAGGGGTTGGGATTCCCTGCTCTGGAGAGCTTACTGACAGTAAGCAGTTACTGGGCTCTTGTAAAAGCCCATTTCTGATGCACTTTCTTAAGGAGCAGAATGTGTGGATACTGAGGCATGTACCTTCCCAGATATTTGCTGCTGGCTTTGCTTAGGAAATTCCAATCATCTGGTTCTTATCACCACTGCACTGCTGGGGGATATGATGAACTGCCAGTGACATAGTGCACAATCTTTCAGAGGCCACTGCATGAAGCCTGTCCCCTGCTACTGAGGAGAAAAGTCAATTCTGTAACAGGGTATAAAAGCTGTCCAGGCTAAGGAAGGACTCTTGGGTACCTGTCTTCCTTTTTTTCCCCATTGTGCCTATGCATGCACGCACACAAGTATACCCCTTTCACATTCTTGTGAGGTCACCTAACTGCTCCTCAGCCTGGAGGATTGGTGGAAAACGCTGGGATTTATTAAGTACGCATGTGCCAGGAAGTATGCTAGAATTTACACAAATTATCATATTTAATCTTCACAATGATCCATGTCAGGTTGGAGATTTTTTTCCTATGTCATAAATAAGAAAATGGGAGGCTCAGAGAAGTTGAACCCTGTGTATCATGGTGCAGGAGAAGGAGCACAGACTTATGAGTCAGGCAACTTTACTAATCATATACCAGTAAACTTAACTTGGGCACACTGCCTATCTCTTTGAGCCAGAGTTTTTTCATTTGTAAAATGGGAACATTAATATTTTTCTTACTTGAGTGACTGTGAACATTAACTGAGAGAACATTTGGTAGAGTCTTTGGTGTTTTAGTGTTAATTATTTCACCTTTCCATTCATGCCACAAATATACCCACCCACAAATCACACAGCTAGTATCTGGTGGAGCCAGGTTTTAAACCCTCTCTAACTATCTTTTGTGCTGGTCAATTTTGACCTTTTTTCCCATTTATCAGTACATGAATTTTTTAAATAGAAAAACAACTAATGTTGCCTTTCTTTTGAAGAAATCATTTTGTCCTCAGATTTTTTTCTCAGTCCGGGAATAACAACTTGGAGATGGATTTAAGACAACTTCATTACTTTTTAGGAAACGAAAACCTGACTCTGCTCAACGTCAAATGCTTCAGTAAGATTTTTATTTCAGAACTATGATAACTTGATTTTTTTTGTGTTCTATCCAAGGACAAGGCTAGATTACAGCTCATCTAGGAAACTGCTGAGAAACTTCTGGCTGTTTTGCAAAGTGCCACCACAACACAATTTCACAGCCAGTTGAATTAAAATCCATAATTGCTGATATGAGCAAAGATTAGTGTTGAAGAAATCTGCAACTGGTCACTGAGTATTTTGAGTCAGCTTATCTCAGGCACAGGCATAGTAAAATATTCTGGTACTGTCAGTTTCTATTCCTTTCAGAGCATAAACTTAGCAAACAGAGATGCTCTGCTTTGTAACATTGATAGAATATTAATATAAATATTATTATGCATTCTTCCTGATAGAGATTTCAAACTTGAAGTTTGGATGGAAACCTGTGTGTGTCTGTGTATGTGTGTGCGTATGCATGTGCATATAGACATATATACATAAATATGTATGTGTACATATTTACATATTAATCTTCCACACTATAATCTTCCAGACTCCCTCTCTCTATATATAGAGTCTGGAAGATTTAAAGAGATTTTCTACTAGAAAAACCCTGTCAGTCTGGTTTTCTTTTTCCACTGTATAATTTGCTTTATAATAACAACTATAAAAGCCAAACTCTTGAACTCAGGGGCTGCTCAATTAGGAATAGAAGGCTGAAACCAGTCATTCCACTTCTTTCACAAAGGAAAACTGGACAATAGGAGAATTGTATCCTGCAGAAACAAGCTGTAGTAATTAAAAAACAAAATCATTTGTTCCCATGCTTGTGCTGACAGTCATGGCCTCCCTGTCCCTTGTACCATAGGGATATTTTACTATTTTACCTCAGGTGTGAAACTGAAGTTGTGCTACCTGGGGTTCTAAACATGAAGCTTCTCTTCTTAATGGCTGTTTTTTCTATACTTAGAAAGGAAAAATCTCTGGTGGGAATAATATGTAGCCCAAGCACCAGATAAAATAGTGGAGTATCGTCTCCTGGGGCTTCCACACCCCTGCACTCCTCAAAACAGGCATGTTTGAAACACCCTGCAAATGAAATTCCTTCTCTGCTCTTTTTTGTGAATTCCTGACTGCCTGGTGAGCCAGTTAGAAGTTTCAGTTTCCATTTCCATCCAGCCTAACTAGAGCCCTGTCCAAACTGTGACTCCCATCAGCCATAGATACTTTCTGCAGCCCTGGCAAATTCTGCTGAAATGCATTTACAGAACATCTGTAGAACTAACGAAGTATCTGAGGCTCTGTAAAGCACATGCTGGAGTTTGGAATTGTGGAGAAAGAATTCCTGACAGAGAAAAAGCTCACTTTGTGACTTGTTGAGGAAAGGAAACTGGAAAGTTAATATGCCTCAGTTTGATGAACAAAAATCCTAATTATAATTGATAATAGAGAAGCTGTAAAAAAAAAAAAAAACCACACCAGTTAACTTCGTGCCTTTTACCAAGACTGTGGTTTTATCAGAACTTAACCTAATTCTTCTTCGTTTGACCATAGCGCCATCTGAGCCAAGAAAAAAATTGGCTGTCATGGTTCTGCACGAAGCTCCAAAGGGAATCTGGGTGGAATTGGGGCTCTATTCCTGTGCTCATGATCAGGTGCTGCCCCTCTCAAGTGCCATTCAGCTATTATGGAATGAATGCTTGGAACTGAAATCTAAACATTCTCCCTGACTCATCATTATATGTTCTTCTTTTCTATATTTTTGTTTCTACTTTTGCTTCCATGAAATTATCTTTACCTAGAAAAAGCAGAATAAACTCTATCTCAATATTTTACTTAATCTGCAATTATTTGATGTTCCATCTATGTGTGATCAATTTGTAAGACTTAATACAGAATAAATTTTAAACAAGTTTTTGTAGCTATTTAGAATCATCATGTTACATAACAATTATCTTCCCAATTGCAAATTCTTCAAGGGCAGGGATTAGGAGCTTCCTACAGTTACCATGGAAACAGTCACTATGCATGATTAGAATAAAATATGAGATTTAGACAAATATTTAATAGATGGTGAAATGCTTTGCTTTAAATTCTAGATCACTTGCTTACCTGTCATTTGTTTCTCAAAAACATACACAGGGCATGGGATAAGCCAGGAGGTGGCGTAGGGTGGATGGAGAGAAAAGAAGAGGGTAGAGTAGGTCAAGGGAGAGAGAGGAAGATTGCATTACTTGAAATTTCCAAGTGGTTTTAAGTTCTGGGACTTCCTTCTTTTCTCCAGCTCATATATGTACCACCAACCCCCTATTACACACTAGGAGATGGATGATGTAAAAAAACACTGCACCTGTAACTCAGATGCATGTTTCAAAAAGCACTAGCTCTTTCAATCACCATATGTCTTTATCTTCCATAGATAACATTTCCCTCTAGTTTTAGCCTATAGTTATTGGTAGCAGCTTGAATAATTAGCACAGTTTTGCAAGTTTTGCAGTTGGGCAGTACATCATTCTGAGGGTCTACTTAGGGTCCTGGTAATACTTTTCCATCAATGTAAAGCAAAGCAACCAAACATCCCAGAAATCCAAAAGCATCGTAATTGTTTAACGCAGTTTTATGCCAATAATCAACAGATTTCTTTAGCATCTACACCCGACTAGATGCTCTGGGGCCAGGGAGCTTTGTAAGTAAGGCAGAGATGGCAACCAGCAAGTGATGGTTTCCATTCCGGATTTACCATTTCCAACAGTTCCCTCTTTGATTCTATGTCTACTAGCAATTTCCCATCAGCTCCAGAGCTTATTACCCCATAGTCTCTGCCTCTTGGCTTATAGAGGAACTTGTTAACTTTCTCTTGAATGTTAAATTCTCATCCTGCACGCTATTTTTCTACTCCTGCTCACTCCCTTGAGCCCAGCCTGGTGGAGCAACATCTTTGAGAGGATTTATAATTTAGTGAGGAAGTAAGATAAACAAAAACAAATATTTGACTGTTCAACATCTTGTACATTTAATCAGACACTAAGTCTTATCAATTCCATTTCTGAAATGCCTCTCTCTTCCAATTCCACCCTCTCTACCCCAACTTTCACTGTCTTAATTCTGGTTCTAGTATTTTGTGCCTGGCACTTTGCAACAGGCTTCCTTTCTGATTTTTTGACCTTCAGCTTTTCCTTCCACCAGTCTGTCCTCCACAATGCTGTCAGTTGTCTTTCTAGAATCTAGAGCTAAACTGTTCCCTCCCTGGTAAAAGATATTCTTTGGCTCCACTGTCTAGAGCTGGTGGTATCTAGTAATGGATTCCAGATGGGCTATGAAGATTCAGAAACTGTATGCAATATTTTGGGCATGTGTTATTATATTTCTGGAAAGAGAACTCATAGCTTTTGTCAGATTCTCCAAAAGAGGTTAAGAACCACTGGGTATAGTACAAATTCCAAATTATTAGTATGGCAGACAACACCCTTCCTAACCTGGCCCTAAGTCAATGTTCTAGACTTACTTCTGCTATTCCTGGTAACTCATGTCCTCTACACTCCAGTGACTGGGCACTGCTGCTCAGACAGGCTGACGGGGGCTCTCTTGATACTCTGTCCATGATCTTGCTGCTGCCTACACTTCCCTCCTCTCCATCTTCCTTGCATCTTTTTACTTTCTTCACCTTGTGGACTCCTGCTGCTGCTTTAAGATGCAGCTCCAACACCATCATCTAATGAAATGGTCTCTAGTCTCCAGATGCAATCAGTCACTGCCTCCCCTCTGTCTTGTGAGCATCTTGCCAGGACTTCATACACATGACTGGTTTAGCATTTGTCAGCCACTGTACTGTAGTTACTTGTTTATGCATCTATCCCCAGGCATGGACTGTGTGTTTCTTGAGGCCCTTGGTGAAGATGACTATGTCTTTGTACCCCCAGTGCCTTATAGAGCACCAGATATGTAATCAGTCTCAGTGCATATTCATCAAATGAATAATTAACACAAGGCAGGCTAGGACAAGTTGTAGGTGAGCATCTAAATCACAATGGCTGTCAGCTTTCACACTTATTCATATACTTTCAGATTCTCTAAAGATGGGAGTGGGGGAGATAGTGGGGGAATATTTATATATAAGCAGAAGCTGCAGATAAGCAATGGAATCAAAGAAGAAAAAAATTAATCTAACCCATGAAAGAAAAAGACAGTCATATTTCTGCTTATTCACTTGTCTCTTTATGCCAACTTTAAATTTAAACAAAAATGTTTGTAGCAGAAAACTGATTAACCTGTCACATCTTGCCTGCATCTAGCCTAACCCAACTCCTAGATGACTGTCGGCCAGAGTCTTCACTGCTAGTAAACCCTAGTCAGTCCTTCCGCAGTACTTGGGAAGCAGTGCTTTGTGGAGATGAGTGTGCTGGGAATATGAGGAAACAAAGTCGGTGGGTTAGGGGTCCTGACTTAATTAAAAGCATAGGCTCTACCAATAAAACAGTAAAGAATATTTGATTAAATCATACTTCCATGAAGGCAAAAATTAGCACAGAATATATAACCATAAAGCACAGAAAACCTTAATGTTGAAGAGAATTAATCAGGAAAAATTACTTGATAGAAACAAGTTTTGATAGAAGTTCTAAAGTAAGGATTCTAGACTGGGGAGAATATATTCCATTGGATTCCATGCAAAAATAAATCTAAAAATTCAAATCATAGAGCTCTGATGTTGAAAAAAATTAATAGAGGTAAAATATTGCTATGAGCCATTAAAGCTAGGGACTGTGATATTCTGCCTAATGGCTAATGTGGGGCTTGGTAAGGAGAATGACATTCAGGGGATATTTAATATTTAACTGATTTTTTTTCTTTTTGTTTCATAGGGCAGGAAATAGGAAGGTAGGTGAAATGGGTAGAAAAAATAAATAAAATGTTTCTGAGAATGGACATGGATAATATTGATGGTAAAAAATTTCTGAACAGGGACACTGGCTGGGGGTTAGGACTTGGTCATTATGCTCTTTTTCAGATACTTTGCCTTTTCCATAGTGGTATTTTGGGCTACTTAGTTCTCCAGGCATCCGTTTACTCACTTCCACAAGAAGGAATTTTGGACAGATACTTTCTAGGACATCATTAGCCATAAAAATGTCTATGATCCTAAATTAGCCTATCTCATTTCAGCATATTTACAGACCAATTTTCTAACCTGTAAAATGGGACATGAACATTTGCTTGATTTAGCTCATGAGGTTGTTGTAAAGATTACTGAAAAAATAAAAGTGCTAAAATATGAAAGTGTTGACCAGTCCAATTGCTAAATGAAATTCTAATAGCAATGATCCTATGCTTTAGTTAAAATAATTGTTTTTATTAAAAAGTAATTCTTGAAACAGAATCTCTATTTGGGACCATTTTTTTTTTTTTTGGTAATACATTTAGCAGCATGCAGTACCTCTATGAAATCCTAAAGTGCCTTTTGAAGAAAAAAATGCTAAATTATACTCTGCACATTTTATTACTAAATGTGTTCTATTTAATTCTTTGCAAATCAGTAAATACAGATAAAGCAAAACTTTTCCAAATGGTGAGATAAAAGTTAGCTTCATTTGCTGTTTTTTACTTTTTGTATTAACTTATTTCCTATCCAAGTGTTACAGAGTAATATTTTTTTCTTCTGATGTTTCTACTATAATAATGTCTATCAATAATTTTCATGACATAGTTTGTCTCAGAACTATGTTACTGCAGTTCTCTACTGGTACAATTCACAACTTTTTAAAAGTATTTAGATTTACAGATATATTTTCAGTATGTTTAGTCCTTTATCAATAACAATTGATAGTCAACTGCTCTTGCCTGGTATAGTTTTTGTTGTAACTACAGCAATCAGGGCAAGCATTCTCTAGTTAAATGATATTTATTTTGCAAACCTAACAGCCTATAGTTTTTTTCACTAATATTGTGCAGAGCAGATTATAGTGTAAATTCCTTACTTTAAATCATTGCACGTCTTTTGTTTTCTAAAAAGACTTGTCTTTCTCAGTCAATTATAGTTTATCATTATTATCTGTAAACAGATCTACTGGTTTTGAGATGGAAAATAAAATTGGTGATTAGAGAAATATACCAATCATCTCTTCCTCTCTCAGGGTCAAGTTCATGAAAAGTCTATTTTTGAACTGGCTAAATTCCCTGTACTGTTAGCATTTTAAAATCATAATTGAAAAATATTATTCAGTATTGTACATATGGAAGTCATAGTCTTCCATTTGTTTGTAAATTAAATGATAATGTCAAGAAGCCATGAGAAAACCCACTTATTAAATGTTTATTATGAAACAATACATTTTTTGTGATTCTTCTGAGCCTTTCTCTGACTCAATGCTTGATAAAAGAGAAGCAAATACTGTTTCTCTGAGAATTCATAAAATTCAAATTTTGCTGTCAGTGGGCAAGAATATTGAGTCTGTCACCTTTTTGTTTTCAGTGAGAATAATTTTTTCTTCTGCATCACTATTAGTTAATGATAGGAATATTTATATGCATTGCATTTAACATATTTAGCAATGTGAAAAGTGAATAGATTGAGGTCACTGTAATTTTATAATCATTAAAATGCCTCAGGAATGCATTAAAATGGATCTTGGCCATGGACAATATCAAGATTGCTGAGGCACACCACAGGCATCTTTTTTAAAGCCTGTTTTGTAATAAGCAGAGAACGTGAAGGTGCTAAATCATGGTTTACTACCCCATTTGCCTCATGGCCTCTCTGTCCCTGGTACGGGGCCTCAGAAATCAATTTCACAGACGGCCGCTATCAGCATTTTTGAGCTATAAGACAAAAGCACTTTCTCTTCTTTTTATTAAAAGCAAGCTCACTTTTATCTCGGCTCCTGCTTCGTGCTTCCCTGCATTTCCTTTCCACTTTGTCAGCGGTGAGAGTTAAACTGTCTCCTGCTTCCTTCCCTCTCACTTCTCAACTTCTTGAAAGGCTCATCTACACCCACTGCACCCACTTTCTCAAATTCCTTAACCCTTTGCAAGCTGGCTGCTGCCCCACCCCGAGTGACGTGGCTCCTCTAAAATTCGGCAGGATCCCTAATTCGCCACATCCTATGACCTTCCCTCAGACCTTGCTGAGGGCTGTGCTCTGGCCCAGCCTGTGGCTTCTCTGGCAGCGACAGACAACCGGCCTGTTCCTGCCCCGCCTTTCGGTACTCATCCTTGCTGGTAAACACCAGCAGCCGCAGGGTTTTTCCCTTGGGGCCAGCTCTTCCCTCTGCTTTCCCGCTGAGCTCGTCCACTCTCCCTCACTTCAACTGTCCTCTCTTGGTAGACAACAGGCAAAATCTTCTCCACCTCAATCTCCAGGCTTCTAGTTGCACTTCCCTGAATGCCTTGTTAGTACCTAATCTCAACGTGTTCAAACCAAACTCAATATTGGGGTCCCCAATCTTTAAAAGTCCTTCGTCTTAGCACATTTAAAGATATAAACGTTTCTGTAACATATTTCCTATCCCTCCACCTCTCTGTCCTCCATTTCACCCCACCCCGCCCCATCCATCCACACACATACCTAAACAATTGCCTGTGTTACACATTTTGCTTTGGTAACATATCTTCTGTTCCCTCTTTTCCGTTCCATCTGCTGGTGCCATAAATTGAACTCTTAATTAACATCATCGACATGATACACAACTGGTGGCCTGGTCTGCTTCCAGCTTTGGGCAGGTCTCTTCCTCTGCTGCTGGACTCTCAGAGTCAGAACAGCAGTAGATGAGGTTGGAATTGTGGCCTGAGATGCTGAGGGATTAGTCCTTGAGCAGACCAACAGCTGAAGCCAATGAAGTCTTTTGAGCAGGGCATGGCCTGACTGGAGTTTTACAAAGTACTTACACAGCAGGTTTATGGGCATTTTAGGAAAAAGGATTACTAAGGTTGGGAGATGGAGAATTGCTGTAAAAAGAAGAGAGAAATACACTTTATAACCACTTCCCCAAGAGATAAGAGGAATTTAGAATCTCTGTATGTCTAATTAAGCAAGTAGGATAAGGATGGATAAGAGTAAATCAGTCATCTGGAAAGGAATTAAACCTGGCTGTCTGAGGAAGGCAATGGGAAATAAGACCAAATATTTAATCTAACACAATGGCCATCCAGAAGGAGGAAAGTAAAGATTAGATGACTAGTATATGCTAAAGACTGGATATCTTCAGATTATGTTTTGTTTTGTTTGTTCAAATCAGAATCAGGAAGGTTCTAATTTCTATCTTGTCCAAAATGTTCATGGTTCCTGTTTTCAGATAAAAAGTTTATACAATCAAAGGGCTGGTAGATGATACTTTGGCTTACACTACACCCTATTTACTGGAAGAGCTCCAGGTCCCTTTGTGCACGTCACACGACATAACAGGAGAATTCTCTTTATATTATGCATCATACTCTCCTCTCTCTCACAT
Source organism: Manis javanica (assembly GCF_040802235.1). Lineage (NCBI taxonomy): Eukaryota > Metazoa > Chordata > Mammalia > Pholidota > Manidae > Manis > Manis javanica. The sequence continues at coordinate 49,322,670 of NC_133157.1, forward strand.
GGCACACACATGTATTTACAATTTATAAAATGCATTTATATAAACTACATGAGTTCTTCAAGCTGGTACAGTATCCTTATTTAGGAAAAAGGGGCTCCTAAGTTGTTTTGTTTTGATTTTGAGGTGGAGAGGGTTCTATAAAGCATCTTCAAAGGTAAGAGACAAATTGCCTAAGAGGTAAGGTGTGTTTAGAACCTTTACAATATTTGCTTAAATCAGTGGTTGTCAACTCTGGCTACATGTTTAAATTACCTGGGAACTCAAGAGAAAACTGCCAGTGTGTGGGTCCCACCCCAAGTCAATTGAAACTGAATCTCTTAGGGAAGGAAGCTGGTGGCTACTCAAAAAAATTTCAATTCCAAGTTCCTACCATGATTTTGATACCGAGGAGGGTTAGAATTCTGATTTAGACAAGCATTTACCAGTGAATTCACAGGATGACTTTCTTAAAACAACCTTTATCCTTTTTTGTTTTAGACTCCCTGGCTTCAACGGGCCCCAGAACCCCCTTTCCCCACTCCACCCAAAAGTAAAAAGGAATCCCAGATTTTTTCTCAGCTCTTTTCTTTGCAGAGGAGACTTTAGTTACTAGGCAAAACTGTGAGCTGCCTTGAATCCAGGAAAAGTTAAGAGATTGGTTTCTAGGAATGTGATAGGGAAATTTCAGCCTGTAGGAAGGCAGTCATAACAACTGAGGTTTATTGGGCACTTGCTATGTGTCTGTTACTGTGCTAAGTATATTGCATGAATCGTTTCATTAAACGTCACAATAATCCTTTGAGGTAGATGCTATTGTTGATCCCTGTTTTACAGACAAGGAAACACAGAAAATAAAAGTTACACTGGTGGAGCAAGGATTTAATCCCAAGCTCGAGTTCCTGCTGGTAACAACCACATCAGCATGTCTCATATTGGCCACTATCAGAATCACCTGGGGATCCAAGAACACGCACAGGGGCCCAGGCTCGTGGAGACAGGAGGAGCCAGGCCTTCATCGTTTTAATAGGTGCTCAGCTGATTGTGATACTGACTGTCAGTTGGGAACTACTGCATTACAGTGTATTGCTTACAGATCAGCCACTGAGGCACATACAGATTAAACAGCGAGGTTCTATTCAAGAGGGTGTTGACCTTGGTGTGCAATAGAACAGAAGTGAGGTAAGCTCAATGGACAAACTCTCAATATCTCAGATTGGCAAGGCAAACTCAGGAGCTGCTGGCATCAGAGCATGGTGAATGGGAGGACAGAGCAGGGAGGGGTCTGCAGCCCTGTTTCTGCATCTGAATCTCAAGCCTAGCTTTGCTCCCATTAGCTACTATTGGAAAAACCTTGATACAGTATTCCGTCCAACATGCCATAGATCGAAGTCACATTATTATTTTACATACCATGAAGAATGTACAAAGTTACTCATCAAGCTGTGCCCATAGAAAAGCTACACATTAAATTGTGCATCAGTTATGAGATGCACCCATGTTTTTAAAATCAGAACAGAATTGTGTGTCTTAGGATCGATGAAATATGGTACACACAGTGAACTCTAATGAACTTGGTTCTGAAACTGTCGCAAACCCTCAGCACCCTGGGGAGTCTCCTGCTGACAAGAGTCCAAGTAACAGTTCCAACAACATGGAAAAATGGTCCGTACTGCCTATTTTAGTATGATTTGTCTGCTATAAGAATTGAATAAACATATGCTAAGAGTAGAGAGATTCTTGAGGCTTCAGTATTCAGATTTCTTTCTGTGAAATGGGCTGTAGTAAGGCTTCTCTGAGAATAGCACCATGCTTGGCACATAGGAGGAAATTGAAAAAAATCACATTTTTTTCCCCCTTTGCTAAGTCTGAACAGGTTGTTATGTTTTTGCAGTCAGTTTTGGAGAAGGAGGAAGGAGTAAAAGTGGTAGATGTCCAAAATCAGAATGAAAATCAGAAGGACCATATGATTTAAAACAAACACCTGTTTGATGCTATTCCAAAGCAAATCTACTCTATGAGGTGAGGCCAAACTATAATCAGATTTGTATTATTACTGAATGAAGAACTGTGTGCACATGGGAGACTATTCATAATTAGGAGAAGAAATTTTATACCCACAGGATTCCAATGCCTGATTAAAAATCTGATGACTTAGCAATTGTATTCATAAAGAAAAAATTATGAAGAATTTATGTGACAGTTCACTCACACTTTCTTTTATAAAACTTGTGGGTTATTTTTTTCAGTTGCTTTTTTTTTTTTTTGTACAAAATGATGAATTTGTGAATTTCAGATAGAGCTTGATTGTTTTCTGGACACCACAGCAGTTAACACTTAATCAGGGCAGATAAATTTAGACCCTTAATGCTGCATTTTTTACTGGAGTTTCAGCAGCTTTCAAAGGGATGCCACATGTGGATCCCATATTAGATAATGTGGAGAGCTGCAAAAATTAGGACAAAGATATTTGCTGGCTTCCCATGGAAAGATCATAGCTGTGACGAGAATCTGCAGAGTTGAATGACACTGTTTGGTGAGAAAACAGATAAATAACCACACACAGGAAAATCCCGCAGTTTCTGACTGCAGTGATCACCCAAGGTACCAAAACAACTCCACATTATGGGCTTTGTGTTGTGCTCGGGTCACAAAGCTTTCAGAGAGACTTAGAGTGCCCTCTTTGAAAGAGCCTCTCTTTACTCGGAGTAAATAAAGGGTTAAGTCACCACAGTGCGGCAGTCTCTTCAGAGAGATTGGGCCTGAATTCACTCTTTCCTGAGAGGGTGATACTAAGTTCTTAACTTTTTAGGGGATTGATGCACTTGTTGTTTCAGAAGGCCTTCCATAATTTGGGGAAAAGAAAACTCTGATAACTGGTCACAATTCTGAACAGGGAGGCCTTGAGGAAAATGATTCCCTCTGTCACACACCGAGTGAGCACACACTGAGAACCGCCTCGGTGCCAGGCTACAGGCCATCTCCAAAGTGGGGCCGGAGAGCCTGAGCCCCCAGCTCCGCTTTAGGAGCTTTGGAAGCCTCGAGACGTGAGGTGAAGGGAGGCCATGGGGTTTTTTCCTGCACCTGACTGTGCAGCCATGCAAATGGAGCCTTTCTTTTCTTTCCCAGTGCTGCTGCGGCCTTCATGGGCTTTACCAGGAAGGGAGCGACAGTCTCCTAGCTAGACTTCTGGCCTCCATTTGCCAGGTCTCTCCACTGTATGCGGACACCACAGCTGTCTTTCTAAAACACAAACATGGGTCAAAGCTCCTAGGTGTGGCATGCAGGGCCCTGCCTGGGCTGGCCATGCTCCGGCCGCTGGGATCTACTCGCCCATCCTGTTGTTCACCTTCCTTTTCCTTCCTCTGAGCCTCTGCACATGCAGGCCCCTCTGCTGGAATGCCCGTCCTCCCATGTCTACCTGGCAAGCTACCACAATCCTGTGAGCCTCACCTCAGGTGTTCTCGTTCGTGTCATCCTCACTGACCCACCTCAACGCTGAGTTATTCTCTGCCTAGTATGGAGCCTGGGACACCACTGACAATAAATGCCAGCTTCCTTGTCCTGTTCCTTGGTGCCATAGCAACACCCTTGATCCCCCACCACCCTGGCCTCTGGGTTATTTCTTTAAAGCTTATTTGGAGTCTGTGAGTTTCCTGGGGGCTATGACTGTCTTGTTTATCTTTGTGACCCAAGGAAAGTGTTGGGCATTAAGCAGGTCAGGCCACAACAAAGTTTGCACTGATACAAAGAACAAGTAAAGACAAAAATAAGGACACTGGTTAGTTTTCCAAAAAGCTAACTGTGTTTAGTTAGGTTTTCTTCTGAAATCTTGCACTTGGAACTTTTGGTTAATTCATGTAAACTTGCACCTGTAAAACCAAATGGCAGAGTTGGTACAAGAATGAACTCCGCCTTCAAATCTGTACTCTGCCACTACTGACTGAGTGACTTGAAGCATGCTATATAATCTCCCTCTGCCCCAATTTTCTCATCTGTAAAATGGGAAAAGTAATCACGACTATATCATAAGATATGAGAATTTGAGAATTAGATGTAGGTAAAATGGTTCTTGCATTGAAGCAAGCACTCTCTCTTCATTTATTTGACTAAGGTGACAGAGGTTGATTTAATTTCCTTGCTCAACAAAACAGAACCCTAGAAACACTGTTTTCCATACTACTTCCTACCTGCCTGCAAATATACCCTTAATTTACTTGTGAAATATTGATAGTTTATGAAATCCCCAAGTTTGAGAATCACTTCTTCCAATTACATGGAAATCTAAAACAGACATAATCAGTAGGATGGGTTTCTTAACATCAAGACCTTCGAGTCTAGAGCCAAAACAGTCCCACTGACAGGAGTACCAGCTCTGCCAAACTGAAGTTAGCAAAGTGGAACCACCAGAGGTAAGAATGTCTGCCTTGGACTAGAGTAGGCTGGGGTTAGTAACTGGGACATGGGAGGTGTTGGAAAACCAGAACTCCTCCTAGGAGAAAGCTGAGTACATGCTAACTGGTCTTCAGGGTGATGCCCAAGGATTCACAAAGTTCCTGCCTGCAAATAGTTTCCACAGAGCAAAAACCTACTGTCATTAGTGTTCTATATGCCACTGATTGGCCTTTTATTCACTTAAATGAGGGACTGTTTTAAAGGTTTCACTATATAAGCATAGTTCTAAAATGAAGAGACAGGTGTTTACATATCAACAAACAAAGACAAAGTAATATACTTATTAAGCTTAGGTTTCAATATTACTAAAAAAGAGGATTCCAGGAAAAAAAGGCATAACTCAAGTGACTTTAAATATAAATTTTTAGAGTTTCAGAGTTTTTCTAACACATTCTTTCTAAAATCACTATAAATAATGAGTTGATGTGTCTATTTCTTTAGGCAAAGACCCTCTTACATCAGCAATAGTTAAATATACAGTTTAAAGAAAATAATATCATGACAGCAACATGAAACCAATGGAAAGTATGGGCTCATTAATCCCTGTCCTCCCCACTCTCCAGCTTAAATCCTTTCTGATATTATGTGTGGAAAGACCCATCTTTAGGACCATGTCTGTTTTGTTCATCACAGTAAACACAATATTAGCAGAGAGCCAGGTAAACAGCAGGCTCACAATGAATATGTTATTTTGCATTGAGGGGAAGGGAAGGAAGTTAACACTTCATGACTTGAAGACCTGCACTGTGCAAAGTCCCACATGAAGTTATTTTCACATATACATCATCAAGTATTTTACATTCTCCATGGATATGGAGAGCAAGAGAAATGAAGCTTATTGCTATGACACAGGTCTTGGGTGAGAGACAAGCTTTACAGTCTCAGTCTCTTCTTACTAGGTGAAAAACCAACAATGATCCTTGAGTTTTAACTCAGGATGATTTTCCAGCAGCTTCACCAGTTCCTTGGTTTATGCTGCCTGTAACAGTTCAACATTTCAACCCCTCTCTACCATGGCCAGCTTGGCTGGCTCTTATTTAAAGGTCCTTAGAGGCCATACAGTAGAATACAAAGAGAATGAACTTTTTCTCAAGGGGGTATGAATTCAAAGGAAAGAGATTCCAGATTCCAGAATCTGGATCCACCTCTGAGGTGTTCTGGAAAATATGTCTCAAATCTCTTTGCAAAAACTTGTAGGTTAAATTCGATTATCTGAAAAATGAAAGAGCTGGAAGAGATGAATTCATTTATTCAAACAACAAACTCATGCTGAATACTTTGTATATATCAAACTCACTGCCCAGTGCTGCAGATGCAAAGATCCTCAAGACAAAATAAAACCAAACTCCTGGTTTCAAAGAGATCCCAGTCAACTGAGGTCACGTTTTACACTATTGCAGAGATTTCTTTTAGTTTTAAAACACTATGAATCTATGTCCTGTGAATCCAAATGTCAATTTAACTAACTCTGTGACAGTAAGTTCCAAGCATGTTTGTTATCTCAGACCAGCTACAAGACCCAGAGTGAAAACAAAAGTGTGTGGCACATCAGGAAAATTATATCAGGGCTCAATGACAAATGGTTATAATAACTATAATGAAAAAAGAGACTATTTCTAAAAAGCTTTCCTCCAAATCTCACTTTAGCACCTGAACAGTAGGAGTTCTTATTGTTTCCATTACCCTGTTTCATTTTGGGTTCTCTTGATGAAGTACAATATTTGAACAATACTCTGGCAGACTTCAAGTGGTGACTGAGATTACAGCCGGCAAAGTAGACTGAGAAATTGGACACTCTACCATAACTTACTATGGGAACAAAGTGAGGTATATTTATTTTATTGGACAGTTTGAATTTATTACAGGTTGCTCATAATTTCCTGTCTCATTTCTTTAGTGCTCTTAGAATTTATGTCAGGATGTCTTAGGTTATCACATGCCTTCTCTCCTTTGTCCCAACATTTATGCCAACAGACTAGAATAGAGAAAGTCCCCGGACAAAAAATGAAGGGGAAAATACCCAAAGCTTTAGTTAGAGAATGGCAGAAGCTTTGGAAAAAAATCTGAAAAAGCAATGAAGACGAAAATGGAAACCCTGTGAAAATTAATGTAGTGTAGAATTGGCGAACATACCACTTATTTCTTTAAACAAATAGAAGAAAGAGCCCGCTTATGAGGTGCACCCAAATAATTCACAGGTGGTGAAACTATTAGAGTTCTGCAATTTCTTGCCTCTGAAGTGGAATAAATCTCCTTTATTATAAATGGTGTATGCTCACATGCATGATTTTTCTGCTAGTCCCTTTATTTCAACTATTCCCCTTTCCATGCACAAGATCTTTTTGGGTTTGTTGTAATTATTTTAATAAGAATTCTAGAGAAAAATCCAGTGAGAAAGGGAGATCCAACCTCCTGTGGCAACTGCTCTTAGAGAAATACAATTCCAAATGGAATATGCTTGATTTGTGCATAGATTCTTTGGTCATTGCAGAGGAAGCATGAGGTAGTGGACGCTAGAGAGGGCAGACGTTTGCCAGCTTGATGCCCCAATGGCAGCAGGCAGATGAAAGCACTCTAGATATGATCGGTCACACAAAATTAATGCTAGTTCTCACAATAATAAGAATTTGCTTTGAGAAAAGCTTTCCCCAAAGAATTTGTCTTAACTAAGAAACTGTTCTAGTGTGTTCTGCTGCACAAATTGATATTCTGAACTATGGAAATTGAAAAAAATTTAATGTTTGCAGTCTAATATTGACTGATAACATCCACCAAGATAATACATTAATAACCTGTGGGATGCCATGATTTACAGTTACACATGGATAAGATTAAACAGGATCTCAGCAGGTGAAACAGAGTTACTTTCAAGATGTGCCTGCTTCTAGGGCAATTGAACATAATAATGTTCATTACAGAACTATTTCCTACAGAACAGTTTTTTTGAAAACTTAAAACACTTGACAACAAAATGTCCAACAAACTACTGAGCTCCTCATTGCAAGGGCTGTATCTTAATCCATCTTCCCTGGAGCTTGACTCTGTGTTGGGTATACAGTTGGTGACAGATAAATAATTTTCACATGAATGAAAGTAATCACTTGAAGTTTGATACTACTTTGGAGTGTACAAGACACCTTGACATCTAATGCTGCATTTGCTTTCCATGGTGTCCTGAAGAGTTAGGTGGGATGGGCAACAGCGTGTTGCTGAGGAGACAAAAGCTAAAGTGAGTTATACGACTAGGCCAAGATCTTAGAGGTGGAATCGGACCTATAGTCTTGATGCTTATACTCCAGAGCCAGTGCTCTTTCATGACACCTTGGACACCTCTAAGAAAAAGGTATCAAAGATAGTTGAGACCTATTACACTCCAGAAGTGTGTTCCACTTTATATGCTGCTGTGCGAAACATTTGTCTTCTTTGCATTTATGAGCTTCTTCTTTCTCTGACACTTTTTCACTCATTTATTTGCTGACATTGTGGCTTTAGGGCAGCCCCAGTGTCATCTTCTGGAGTTTCTCAGTCTCTCTGTTTCCTTTACTCTTGGGTCTGTGTGGTTCTGTGTCCTTGGCTGGGTTCGTTGGTCCTGCTCTCCTCCAGGAGATTCTCTCTACCACAACCATGCCTTCCTTGGTTCTTTTTTCTCATTTCTTACTGCTTCACTTACTCCTGGATTCTGTGTTTGAAAAATGAACAGGGACCCATTTTCCTATTTTTCCTGCAGTGATGACACATACCCCTCAATACTTAGCACACTCTAGGTAATAAGTGGCAAACTACAAAGATTAAACCACCATTAGGATGACATGGCATCTGCTTATTTCAATTTTCCCATATAATAAATGGAAAGTGGAGTTTTGTACTTACACGCAATAGTAACAGGAATAGCATCTAAATTTGAAGCATATCTTATTTTAAAATGTTTTCAGTATAACAAACAACACTTTCTCCTAAATCTTGGTGTTTTCACACAACAGAGGTTTATTTCTTGCTTGTGTTTAAATGAATGCTTACAAATGTAATTCTGTGAGAGTGGAGATGAGGGCTCTGCTCCATGTAGTCATTCAGGGACCTGGCTTTCCACTTGGTGGCTCTGCCATTCCCTAGAGCTTTATCCTTCTTACTGTATTCTCTGCACCCAGCAGACAAGTAAAGAGAGAGTCCTTGGTGCCTGGAGGATTATATGGGAAATATTAGTGCCACATATCACTTCTAACTGTATTCCACTGACTGGAACTCATTCACATTGCACCATCCAATCTCAGAGAAAGCTGGGAAATATTGTTTATCTTTGCATCCAGTAGTAAAAAGAAATGAGTCTTGGTGAATCTATAGCATTACCCCTGCTAAAATAAGAGTTTACAACTACCTTCCAGTTTTATAGAACTGTGACTAATGCAAATGTCATTTTTTTCCCCTGAGGACAAATTTCGTAATATACTTGAGACTAAATGGATTTAAGAAGATATGAAACATGAAAAATTCATTATAATTAACAACAGCAAAAGGGATTGTTGTTCCATTGTTGTTCAGTGTGTGGAGATACGGGTTTAAGAGAGAGAGAGGAAAAACAAAATATATGTCGTCTCTTTAGAATTTACTAGGTTGTTGACTTGATCGTACCAAAACCAGAATTAGTGACATGTTTCACATGTGAAATGGATATTCACATTTTCCCTTCTTACTTGTACTTTACCCTCATTTCATCATTTCTTGCCAAGTCCTTCTTGTTCATCCATTTATTCATTCATTCAACAACATGTATTGAGACCTAATTACCAGGCATTCTGATGGAGGTAGGAAGAACAAGTCACTCCTGCTGTTACAGTTTCATGGAGTAGACAGAATTGTAAACACAGTAGGAAGTACAATGACAGAAATAAATGCAAGGAAGCACAAGAACTCAAAGAAATTCATTTAAAAATATTGTAGAGATTACATTTCTTCATTATTGCCTCTGACAAACAATTACTAAATGCTTACTACACGTGTAGAGCTACACATTGGTAGAGTTTGGGAGGTGGGGTAGGTAAACACAGAAATTATAGTATTTCTTTTGAAGAAGGTTGGAATAGTTAATGAGAAAAGATATATGTCTATGACTGAAATAGAGGCCATTAGTAAAAACAGGAAAACATTCAAACTGACTTATAAATACTGAGCCTCTGGAAATACAACAAATAAAAAGCCAGAGGTCACTACTGGCTGCAGACTGCTGCGATGGGGACATCCTGACATGACCAAAAATTTCTAATTGACCTACATGCTGGGTGCTCCCATCAGCAGAGGCCCTATGAGGGGAAACCAGAACAGTTGAGCTTTATTCAATGTAGGTTTTAATCTTGAAGTTCGGGAACTGGGGAGATTTAGTCATTTATTTTTGAGCTCATGGAAAGAAGGGGTTGATAGCAACAGCTTACCCCAGTTAGCAGGCAGGCTCCCCACACAGCTGTGCTGGCCTATTTCAATTAGGATCCTTTAGAACTTACATCATCTCTGGTATGCCAGTCCTAAGCTGCTCATGAGCCAGTACTGCCAATCAAGCCAAAAATCAACCACATGGTATGTTTTTTTTTTTATGATGTAGTCAGAAATGACATGAATTTGTCTCATTCTGGTGAAAACACCAAGTTTGATGCCAGCTCTCTAGAAGAAAATTAGTAAAGTCAGCTAGATGGTACCACTTGATTTAGACATATTTTCCTGTGATTATCTCAACACACTTAACCAGTAGACTATGCATGATGATTCAAGGAATGCTCTCACTCATGAAAAGACTATGGTCCTCATACTAGGAAGAGGTCACTTCTGGGTCACTCTACTCAGGAGACCACAAGAAATGGTAGAATGTGCATAATGAGGGAAAGGTAGAATGAAACTTGAATGGTGAGATGTGAGAAACTTAAACAGACCTGGAACTTGAAACAGACAAACTAAAAGAGAGCTGTCACTTGACCTAAGAAGCTGGACCATACATATCAAGTTGGGAAACACAGAATGTGTGGAGAAAGAGAACCATGTGTTAGTCTTGGTAAGTCCTTTCCTTTCTTAATTTGCTTCACAAGCAGTTATGGTACCTGTATATGTAAGGCACTCTACCAGGTGATACAGGACACGCAGAACTGCAGAGGGCAGTGCTTTTCCTGAAAGAGTTTAAAATTATATTTTGATTAAACAACAATAAAGGGGAGAACTAAAACATCAGACTATGTCTCATCTAAACATAATTCCTATGCAAATTCACCAATATTAACTGTGATTTTTAAAAAAATGAGTAACATGTACAGGGGTTAACTACTCTTTGCTGATAAAAGTTGCACAAATTTTGAGTTTAATTTTGTCATTAGGATATAAGAACAAACTTTGTGCAGATGCTAAGTCTGACTGCTTTGCACTTTGTTCATATGTACTGGTAAAGGGGAATCACCACTTATTAACACTTGCATAAATGCATGAACAAATACATTCCCTTTTTTTCTTTCATAAGTCTTCCATATCCATGTAGTCTCTCAAGTAAAAACTTTCCTGGTGTAACAGGATTCTTTTGTAGTTCACTAGTGACCACTATTGGACATACTTCTCTCAACATATACGAAGCGACAGACGTGGTTCACATGAAAACAGTAACAGGGGCCAGAAAATGGTCCTGAGCTGACCAAAACACTAAAAACAGGAGCCTGAGAAAACAAAACTGTAGCTGACCATGTCTAGACAAGAAATTTCAAAAGAGAATTGAAGAAAATAATGTTTAAATAAATATCTCATATGCTCTGCAGATTTACATGCAATATCTGAAGCTTGATTTAAGGACAATCTAGGCATGAGAATAATAAATAGATGTAGAGTGAACAGTTAGAGAAAGGCCCTTGTGCACCCAGACACACACACACATACCACTTATTGGAGCAGGCCACAGTGAATAAGGGATTTAACATTCATTCCACAAGCTAATGGTGCTTCTCGCCATCCAAGATAGATCTACTTAGATAATAGTGGAGGAGAGGGCCAGAGAGACTGAAAGGAATGGGCTATTGTGTTTGACTACTTTCCATGTATAAATTAGCGCAGAGAAGAAAAAGAAATTCAACAGGAAAACACATGTACTTTATTATAATTCTGAGTGTTACTCTTGCACCTCCCACAATAGCAGGCGAAAGAGCTTAAAACCACTTAAAAGAAACAAAAAGCAAATGCAAATTTGATTAAATGCCTTTCTGACAAGAAGTGATTTGACTTCAAATTTGGATGGACACATATGTCAATGGCCGGTCATGGTTTTGCCACATTCCTTTGGAGCTAAACAATTGGGACAAAGGAAGGAGAATGAAAAAGGGGAGCAGGGTAGGAAGATGGGGAAAGTTGGGTTATGTGGCTTAATTTGACCTGAATATCAGGATGAAATCTCTTGATCAGGACAACTGCCCAGAGTGAAAAAGAAGGCTATGATGTGTAAGCTTTGCATGAAAATATGGGTGGTAACCTAAAATAGATACAAAAGACACAGGAACCTTATTCTGTCAGGAATAATACTTGAAGGGGAAAGGACTTTGACAAAACTAAGGGTGAACAATATTCGATATCTGTACCCACTTAAGAACCACATCATTATACAGATGATTTAGCTACCAGTGAGATGAAGGCTGTTTTGAAGTAGAAAAGGGCTCTTGCTGCTAAGCAAAGGGGTATGTTCCAATTATGTTAAAGGGATCTTTAACAACTTCTTATATTAATTCTAAGAGTAGACAGACATTCATAATATGTGAAAGAATTATAAGAAAAATAAGCCATCCAGTTCAATTTCTCTGTCCAGACTGAAGGTTGAGCAGGACAACATCACACTTCTAGTTCTAAGTCAACTAGTGAAGAGGCTAAAGTCACTTTCTCTTAGGGCAATCATTTAATTTTGGCTGCAGAGCTGAAGGGGGAGGGTAATGAGTAAGTAAAACAAATGCCTGTAATACTGTACATGTCTTTAATAGCCAAGATGATGCAAGAAACCTAAAATAACTCCCACAAAGACTACTGGCTAACCTATGCCATTGTTCCATCATTGCTAAACATTTTACAGACATAGTACAAAACAGACATTTTCTCTCCATTATTTGACCTTTGGCTTCATTGTTTCCTTATCTGTAAAATGGGTTTTAAAACGCCTTATTTGCAAAGTTACTGCGAGGATTCCTTATAATGTTTTTCAAACAACCAGCCTTGGGTTTGGCACACTCATACACACCATACGTGGCATATTACATGTGCTATTACACTGCACAGGGCTCCATCTTGGTGCTCACCAGTCAGTTCACCTTCTTTTCTAGCATCACTTTAGAAACCCAAATCATTCAAATATAGGCCAAAACAAACTTGGGTTTAACTTCATTTTATCCTCATAATACAATTATTATAATTATTATAAATCTGAATTAAGCAAACACTTTTTTCCTCCCTAATTATATGCTCAAATACACATATGAATATTCAAGGTATCAAAGGAGGACATAATGCATTTGCCAAATGGGTAGCAGAACAATCTATTCCTGAATGGAAAAGTTTTTCCAAAGTATAGTGAGATCATATTTCCATATGAAGATACCAAAAAAGTAATGTGTACTGGTGATTTGCCTTATGCTGCAATTAGATGGGAAAATAGCACACACTTTTTTAAAATCACAAAGCAGGAAAGACAGGCAAAATAATGGTGTGTATATTAGTGACACGTCCCATATGGAAAAAATGAGACACCTTTCATAAACTGCTTGCTCCACTAGTCATAAGGCACACCTAAACATTGTGCTTTTCATACTCCTCGAACAGCTAAAATTTACAGTCCATTCATGCTTAAAATTCAGTTTGCCTTTAAATTTCTATGAAAGCTTGAAAATCGCTTTCTGTATTTACAACATTTGCAACAGCATTATGATTTCTTGGCCACAGTGATGCAAATAAGAAGTGGGAATGTATAAAATATTTTAAACACTGTCTGATTACTCTTATCTGATGAATTGTCCCGGAGTTTTCCAATTTGTACCAAATGGCTTGCTTCCCTTCTTCAAAATGATAGCACAGATCAAATTTGTGTAATCAGAACAAAGCTTTCCTCACCATCAACAAATCAATGCAACCTATATCTTCATCGTGTTTTTGCCTTGTTCCTTTCTTGCCTTGTCACCTTCTGAGGAAGGGGTGGCATGCCATAAATGTGACAGGGAGAGCTACAATCATGCTTGTTTGGATATCTTGTGCAAATATTGGAATCAAACCTTCATATGAGGCTTACTAAGCTGCCTGCCCAGAATACTCTGGTTTAAAAAAATGTGCATTGCTATTAATATTTTGAGTGTGGATATTTTTTGGACAGTAAATGTTCATTTTCTGCCCATAAAACCAAGTATGAGTCACAACGGAACATTTACTTTGAGTCAAAAATGCAGTGTGTGCTGATGTTCAAGAGCAGAGCATCTTATCACTGTGAAGGTGGAAAGCAGCCGAACAAAAAGTCAGCATTTTCTTTTTCTTCAAAAGCAGATCTGAGATCAAAGAACATAATCCTCAATGCATAAATACTAGCATTAACTTGTATCCATAGATGATTTGCAGTAATTATGAGCTATAATCTGGGTTGGCTGCAAAGAGGCTCTCATTCTCTCTTTCACCTGGTCCCGGAGTACAGGAGTACATGTGCACAGAGGGAGAAGAATTCACAAAAAGCGGTGGGGGAAAGCCCCTCACAGCCCATCCTCCACAAAACTTCAGAAGCACCACAGTGAGTGAGTGTGATTTCAGGACGACTATTCCCCAAATTCCAAGCACACACACCACCATTTATACAGTCCTCAACTCACAAGCTCTATGCAGTATACCCCAAAGTTGGTGTCTCAATCTTATTATATACCTCTAACGAATCCCACAAACTTATGCAGACTTTATTCTGCTTGGGAAATTAGGGTTAAAGTTTGGAAGGAAGTTTTTAAAAATTATGTAAATTATTTTACCTGGCATTTGAAGATACACACACACACACAGCACCGCAACAGCACCCAGACTAAATGACAATGGCAACATATTGAAATGAAAAGGCATTTACCAGGAGCAGGAAAGCCAGAAAGAGGAGCGGTGTGCCAGAAGGTGCCCGACGGCAGCATTCCATGCTTGAATCCTTGCCGGAATCCGAATCAGACAGTGAATAAGCTGCTCAGTGCTCCTCTGCCTGCTGTCACATCCAGTACTGGTGCTAACACTCCAGCCCTGACTATCAGCTTCCATCAGCTCCGCTCACATTTCCTGACCGAGGGTGGGTGGGTGGGTGGACGGGTGGGGGGTAAGCTGAATGGAATCTCTCTCGGAGCAGGCAGCCAGCCAATCAGGCTCCTGCTAATCAGACATGCTGAATAACAAAGCCAGGGGGACAGAGAAAGTGTAACAGTGCTAGCAGAAAAAGGGGGGAAAGGAGGAGAGAGAAAGGAGAGCAGAGCACGCAGCAGAGCGAGAAGAGAAATGCCAAAGATGCAGAACTGCAAGAGATGAAGCAAAGCCCTGTGTTTTGCACTGACCTGGTTAGTCTTTGTGAGAGGCATTTCTACATGCCACTTGCCTGTGCTGCTGCCTGTTGCTCTGTGAGGTACAGTAGCTCCCTGTGACTCTGTATTGTTCCATTCAGCAGAGAAACTTAATCCCTGTCAATACATAACATATGCCATAAAGGGAAAGAACCATAGACAAAACTGACTTAACATGCCCTTTAAATGTGTTCTGTACAACTGCTTTTTTCCTCTCCCATAAAGTTCCTCTTTCTTTTCCCCCTTGGCTTGGAAAGGAGAGACTATGTAAGTGTTTGAGAGCTCCTCACTAAACCTAAATAACGGCAGAAGTTACAATGTGTATTAATGACTTGGTCTGGGGGATATAAAGTAAGTTGCCTCCTTGTAAAGTGACAGTTGAAAACATCCAAGTGTACTACACTAATGGCACAATCAGAAATTTCGATCCCCTAGTTTAAAAAGAAGCCCTTTAACAAAGACTCTGGGATGAGTGGAGATGAAATTTGAGGTTGAGGAACAGCTTGGTTTTGACACACCGCCAACTCTCAGCTATCTGCTTCAGTGGGTCAGGGAAAGAAAGGATGAATTAAGTCCTCAGTTAATCCTAAAACCTTTTAACCAACAGTTTCAGGCTCCTCCTTATCACGTACTTTACCGGAGCTGCTATAAGACAGCAGGAAAGGCTGAAGGGAAATTTACCTCCTTTCCCTTCTACTGTGGCAAGAGGGTTGGACCAGGAATTGACCTTCTAGATCCAGTCAGCCCTGAAGGAAGTGCTAATGAGCAATGAAATGCCAACAAGGCCAGCGACAGCAAAGGGAAGGTCAGGAAGCTTCTGAGTCCGGTTATCCTACCAGCAAGCAAACTTGACTCTACCAGAGGAGGATTTTATTACAGCTTTAGAAAGTGTCAAGTGTCAAACAAGGATGTCTTTCTCCTTATCTGCTAAGGAAATCGTTGAGTTTTTTGAAAGAATGAAACAGCAAACCTGGCCTTCCATTTCCATAGGTGTGTGTCACCAGGAAGTTTTCCTTTGTAGATCTCCTGATAGTCCAGAAAAATCTATGGTGAAGGTAGAAGGCATTTAGAAGTAATGTTCTTTCTTTTCATTAATAGAAACACTGACAAGAGGCAGAAAACACACAAATACGGATCATGCCATTATAGGCATGTGAATACAGGCAGGTCTGCCTATGTACATACCTGCTGGGTTGCTTTTCAGAAAGGTGAAGGAAAGCAGGTTGTTCAATGTCAGGTTACTTACTTCATTTGGTATACCAATTAAAGACAGAAGGGCTTTAAAATTCCCATTTTCAACATGTTAGGAAAGTCACTGCATACAAGGATCTACCTTTTTCCTCAGCTGGGAGACTGGAAACTACATATCCACAACAAAGAATCTTATTCTTTAGGTTTGATTTTCCGTTGCAGAAAGATCAGTTTTACAAATCTCTCAAAAACTTGCTACTGATCATAAGCTCAAGAGTATTCACGAGTAGATGTAAGAATGCTTAACTAGTGTTATCTGAAATCCTCATATTAAAAAAAGAGAACTGATGGAATAAACTTCTATTCATAAAGCTATGTTAAATGTCTCTCTCACAAATTAGAGTTTTCAGTTACAGGGTTTTTTTCTTTCATGAGAGTCATTAGCTAAAGAGTTTTAAGTAGTTCTTTAAAATAGAGTATGTTACTTAGCGCTCTTTCCTGCCTCTTCACACATAACCATCACTTGTTAGGTAGATCCGAAGAGAACAGGAGGTGGGAGAAGGAATAGTAGCAACAATGGTAATGATATAATACCATAAGCAGAAGAAGAGAAAGAAAATTGTCATGTTCAGAGAAAAACTGGTAGCCACCAGTATGCTAGTCTAGATTTCTTCCTGCTTTGGAAATAACAGCTGTCTGGATATTTTGAGTCAGAGATTTCTGCTTTCAAGGGTTGATGGACATGCCAATGTATGGCAAGATAGTCACCTCAGTGAAGTCATGGAAGAGTAGTACAATATCTTAAAGTGAAGCCCTCAAACATTTGTTGAATTCCTGCAGGATGCCCACCACAACATCTCACGCCTTTGGTCCCTATGCTTGTCGCATCTCCTTTCCTGTTGGAAATGCCCAGAGTAACTAGCAAAAGCAATTGTACAGTGAAGCACTACACAGCACAGGCCAAACACCAAGCTGACTGTAACTCCAGAAAAAGGAGAACAAACTCAAGCAGGGTTAGGGGGATTGAGGTCAGTTTTGGGGATGAGCTAATACTGCAAAATTTATGTGGTACCTTCAAGGTTTTCAAAATGATTTCACACCCACAATCTCCTTTGGTCTGTATGACCAACTCTGTGAAGCTGGTTGAGTACTCACCCCATTTTATATATGTAGAAACTGAGGCCCAGAGAAGATAAGAGATTTACCTCAGGTCCCACTGGCTAGAACTGGCCTTTGAATCAGGTCTTCTCACTCTAAATCACTTTCATCTCATTTACATATATATATATACACACACACACAAACATATATATACACACACATATAGATGTGTATACATGGGAGTATACATATATACACACACATGTACATGTATGTGTATATATGTGTACACGCACACACTTTCAGATGCTGGCTGTGGTGTCATGCTGCTTGCAGGGGGTGTTTATAGAGAAAGTAAGGGAGCAGAAGGCAGGCTACCAGGTTTTATTGTGGGTGTCTGTTACCTGACAATGGGAAATCTCTTATTTTAATCTATAGCTTCTTTGTCTCCCAACTTTGTCATTTCTAAGACCTTTTTCAGTGCCAAGGAAAAACAACATAAAACCCTAAGTAAGCTAGATCCATACTAACAGCAGCAGCCTGGGAAAGGCCCCTATGGCATCGGAGCTGGGCATTGGCCGAGCTCCGTTTTCCTCTTCAGGTGTCTAAATTAAAGCCGTCTGCTAGCGTCTGGGCGGCGGTGGTGGCTGCCATACTATAATGCCACTTCCCAGCTGCCTGCACAATATAGCAGGGAAAGGAAAGCATAGGCAAGGGAGAGAGTGTCAGGGCTGTCTGAAGCATCTTTCCAAATGGTATGGATTTAACAATACTTAATTTTAAAAACACCAGCTTGGACAGAAGCAAGCTGTTAACATTCAGTGTGCTTTATGGCAGGAAAGAGTGAGCTAAACGTGTGGAATTTCTCTCCCAGGGGAGAATGCGTTACAGTGTTCATGCCAGAGCCACCTGTCTACTCCTGAGGTTGAGCCTCCTCGCAGGGCCCTCCAGTCGCAGTGCTTGGCGCTGAGAGGGCAGAGGGTCTTCTGGCAAGTGCTCGGGCTAGGGAGCACTAGCCAGGCGGGTGGGGAGGGGGTGGTGATGGCAGTGCCTGCGCCTTACCACCCTCATGGGCATGTGCGGGAGCAGTTTGATTTCCCTGGCTAATTCTGAAAATTAAAGAGAGGAAAAAATGGTGTGAGGATGAATAAGGTGAAACTATAGGAAGCTGACTGCTATTCTCAGGGGCAGGGCTGGAATTTGTGGTGGAGTCTGTAGCTCTCTAATTCACCTAATATCTATTTAATGCCAAAGTAATTGGAGCCTTTGCTACAATTTTCAAACCACTTTTCACATATAAGCTAATGTGAGATGCACAGAAGTTCTACACCACAGAGTGATTATGAGCCTCAGTTTATAGATGATGAAACTGGTATTCTTATGTGATAAGTGGGTTCATCAGTTACTTATTAGCAGGTGGGAATTTGGTGCTACTATATCTAAGGTAATTTGACTTTTTTCTGGACAACTCTCTGCGAAGTTGACTGATGAAAACAGCTACATTTATGGAGAGTCTCCCATGTGCCAAGCACTATTCTAAGTACTTTATACTTACTATTTCATTAATCCTTACAACCACCTTGTGGAGTAGCACACTTGTTCTTCTCAGATGGATGTGATTCATGGTGGATTAGCAGTCAACATTCATTTCCACCAGTGTCTTCCTGAATCACAGAGGCCAGAAACCCAGAAACTACATTTCCCAGACTCCCTTTCAGCTAAGGTGCTGGGTGTAGTTTAGATTGGGTTACTCAGAAGCACTCCCATAAGATCTGGAAGGAGGAAGTGAGGCTGAGACCACATTTTGCTCTCTCTGCCTATAAAAATAGCCACAGAGCAATGCAGTTTGTCTACAGCCATGAGAATCAGTTGCTACCTTTGTGGCAGTCCAGAGGCAGGCTTGGGGCAAGTAGTTTATTAGCTGGAACAGAGAAGGTGGGCAGCCTCTTTGCAGCCCTTGCATTTCCACTCAGCAAGTGACTTCCTGGTTATGGAAGAGCAGCAGATAGGTTGTTGTAGAGTTGCATAGGAGTCTTCAGATAGCTCAAATTATATCCTTTATTTGTTGGCAATTTCAATTTTCTGTGAGTTAATGAATACCCATTAATATCACACTTTCTGCTTAAATTAGCAAGAGTAAATGCTGCACTCTGCAGAAGAATCCTTGACCAACGTATCCCCTTCAACAGAGCAGCTGAGACCCAGAGAATTAAATACTTTTCCAAGATCTCATATGCAGAAAGGGGAAGGACCAAGACCTTGGGGACATCTGTGCCTGACCACTAGGCTCTGCTGCTTCTCTGTATAGCAGAGGACTGCAGGGGCTCACTGAAGGGAGAGGTCATTGTGCATTTGAGGACTCAGTGATGAATATCCAATGGGAGAAAAAGAAATTGACATAGACTTTGAGATATACAGAGGCTTTCAGAGAGGAAAAGGGAAAAGGCTTTGCAGATGAGGACCCAGGAAGCAGAGACAAAAACAGGAATATGTGAGGCCCTGGCTTTGTCTCACCCTGACCCACAGTTTCAGTCTGTTTAAAAGGGAAAACAGGTTTTAAAAATATTCTTTGTCCCACAGTCTCAGATTACATACTCAGTGATCTCTCCCTACAAAATGTCTAGCACTACACGTTACATATGGAAGGAACTCAACAAATTTTAAAATTTGATTTGATTCATTCTCTCATCTTTGGTTGCCTGGGAAGCACTAAGAGCCTCAGCTTACATTTCTTCCTATTGCCTAGAATGCTTAATTCAGGGCTGCTCACTCTGTAGGTACTTGGTTAGAATCTGGGACCCTAGCCAGTGGCAGAGAGGGATTCTTGAGGCTGCTTGGGATAGTGGAAAGAATCCAGATTTAGGAGCCAGAGAGTTCAAACCCTAGCTGTCCTACCTACTACTGGAGGGCTTTAAGGAAATAAATTGCTGAGAGACTCTGAGCCCGGTTTTTGTTTGTTTTTGTTTTAGGCTGTTAAATGATGAAAGTATTGTTCCGCACTGCAAGGCGGTTGTGGGCAGTGGCATGAGGGGTTTGCAGAGTCTGCCTCAGAGCCTGTACAATGTAATAAAGATCAATAAATCATCACTGTGCTAGGTGGTGGGCATATGAGTGCCCACTGTACATGTCTGTCAACTTTTCTATGTGTTTGAAAATCCTAAAAAAATTCTCGGAAAAAAATCATTATCATAATTTAGGGTCTAGTGCTAGAACTGTCCCTCACTGAAAAAACAAACTTGCAGAGCTTGGAGCTGCCCTGGGAAAATAGAATTGCTCCCCGCCCCCAAACCAGTGTTCCTCATTCTTCCTTTTTCCACATTGCTGGTATTGTGTCACAGGTCTCAGAGGTTTGTTACTAAATTAGATTCAAGAAACACTTACTGAGTGCCTACTGTATACAAGGCAGGATAAATAGAGAATTCTGGCAACAGATAAACTGTCTTTTGTAGCTTTTTTGACATAGGGAGATACCAATTTAATCACTGAGGTTTGAATTATGGTTGTAATATTTATGTATGAAACCCAAGTGTAATATATAAAACCAAGGCACTTGATTCTTAGTTTAGTACTATTTCCATGACATCACTCTCCGCAGATAAAATAATTATACCAGAGCCAGACAATAAGGTGAAGGGGTGTTAACAGATTTATAGACAATACAGAGAGAGTGGGCTAAAAATGCAAAAACCAAATTCCTTAGCTTGGCATCACTGATCAACTTCCAGTTCCAGGGTAATAGAAAGTCGTGCTCCAGCCCAACGGCACTACGTGATATTGCCCCCTACTGCAAGCTCTTCCACTCCAGAGTATTTGCTCATACTGTCCCTTCATCCTGGAAGATCCTTCCTCCCATTTCTGTCTTGCTAAAATCCTTTTTAACTTATAATTTAGCTCAAATGTCAGCTCCTCCACCAACCCTTGTACATAATTGGTGTTAGATAAATACCTGTTACTTAACTTGTGAGTTGATGACCATATCTATGTCTACAGATGTGGCAGCAGGAAAAAAACAACAGAGAACAAAAAACAAGCAGGAGAATTAGAAAAGATGGTCTCTGAGAACTGAGGAAAAATGTAGCTTAAAATTGAAATAAAGTTTGAATTTCAGAATAGCAATTAAAGCATGGAAAATCAGAGCACTCTTCCTCTAAACTAAAATACATCACTGCGAAGTCGTAAGTTTTATTCATGTTACATGTTGGTTATATTTGCTAACACCAACTAGATGAATGGTTTCTCTGTTAAGTTAGAAAGATTATCTCATATCACAATTATAAACACTGTCAAAGAAATATTGAAAACTATCAAATAATGAAATACTGAAAAAGAACCTATAATAATAATTCATGGTATAGTTTATTTTTTAAGTTTCTGAAAGGACATAGAATTTGTGGGTGAAATTGAATGTTTTATCTTTCATTCTTGACAATGTGGTGGACTTTTCTTTTGAAAAGAATCTCATGAAGGAATTTGGAACTTGGTAAGTAGGGCAAAAAGGGAAAAAAGTTATACAGGGTAACAACAGAGAATTGAATACAGGTTAACAACAACAAAAACATTGCCAATATGCAGGTGTCCTGAGAGGGAAATATGTTGTGCAATTGGGAGGCATAGGTAAAAGAATCCAGAGATTTATCATTTTTACATGTGTGTTTCCTAGAAGTTTAAATACAATTTTGGTTTCCCAGCAGAGAAACTAGTAGTTATAGAAAGTATAGTATTCCAAGAATAAAGGGGAGAACCCTCCTTAGATATGATCATAGGGTGGGAGCCAGTCACAAAAGCCGTTGGAAACAGTGGGAAGGGGCACAAGTCCTGGGCTTGAGGTTTCTTGCATTTAAGGCCAGGCAACTAAGTTTACTGCACATACTTCCAGGAGGAATACATGTGCGGACATGTCTCGGGTGTGCAAAATAAAGAGGCAGGAAGGTCCAAGGAGCATGTCTGTGTCGTGGTCTACTTTAGAGAAGTACATCCTTGCCCAGATGGTCACATAGGCCTAGCTGAAAGCTTTGGTGTTTGGTTATTTACCTTCATTTTGTCCCTGTTACACCTCTCACTTCTCCCTTTACACCCCCTCACTTTTCCATCATTTGGATTGGGATAAAAATGTCAACGTCAGCATGGACTTGTAAGTAGAATGTTTACTATCATCATATGCATTTACTATTGCTCTCAACAGCTTGGCTTTTAAACTCATGCCTCCATTTTAAAGGAAAACACTTAAAAAATGATATACATGGGGCAGAAATATTAGCTGCCTTCCATTATCTGTTATTATTTTTCTGCTTTGGTAACAAACATACATGGCCACCCAGAAGAGAACATTTCCTAGCCTGTCTTGCAGCTATGTGTGACCAAGTTCTCCCTGAGGAAGTAAGGGAAGATAGTGGGTACAATTCCAGGTGATGTCCCCAAAAAGAGGGGGATACCCTGCTTCACCCTTTCCTCCTTTTTGTGGCTGGAATGATGATATAAAACTGGAACAGCCATATTGGTTCATAAGGTAACCTTGAAGTAGATACTATACACCAAAAAAGGGCCATGGCTGCCTGAGACTCTGGAATATCACAGGGCTCCTCTAGACTTTTATGAGAGAAAGAAATGTGTTTAATACAACATGTACATTTTAACATAATACATGGGTCACAGGGAAGTGGAAAGCTATTCAATAAATAGGCCAAGCTATATATTCCTCTAACAGTTTAGACGATCAGAAACCTACAAGCCTGGCCCATTGCATACTAATCTCTGACAAAATTGCCTTAATATATCTGTGAATAACACGATGCCCCTGGCTTTGACTAATGGCCAATATAGAAATGTACTTATGTGGAATACTCCTGAGATCTTGTAAAATTACCTAGGACAATTTTGTTTAACTAGCTCAGTCATATAAGAATCCCTATGACAAATTCTCAGAACATAATGGTCAGATACTAAAAAGTATGTCTTTGACAGATTGGAATGTTTTATTTTTTAAATAATGAGAGCTATATAACTCCTGAGTTTCCATCTTTACTTTGGCTACTAAGAAGCTCAGAACAAAAATTTGCATTCAATGGCTAAATCTTTCCTCAGACTAAAGATTAAAAAATCCTCTCATTCTTCCTTGATTTTCACATTTTGTTATTTCAGATATAAGTGGCTTGGTCTTTTTTGAATAGCAATTTACTCTAAATAACCTTTTCCTTTGTGCGGAAGAAGGTGACATAGAAACATATAAAATAAAACATTGTGATTTTAGAAAACAAGCCATCTATGAAGCACTCTGAAGGAGGTGGTGGAATAAGAGTGATTTCATGCTGATGAAAACACTGTTTTTCTTTTTCCTTATGTTAACCAAATTCATTTTTGTTGCTGTCATCATCTACTAAACTTTCCAAGGTTTTGCTACCCTTTCTAAGGTTCACATTTTGTTGTCTTATGTGTAGAAACTTAGAGGTT
Organism: Manis javanica; assembly: GCF_040802235.1. Taxonomy (NCBI): domain Eukaryota; kingdom Metazoa; phylum Chordata; class Mammalia; order Pholidota; family Manidae; genus Manis; species Manis javanica. The sequence goes on from NC_133157.1 coordinate 49,346,396, forward strand.
CTTTAAGAAAATTTATTCAAACTGGATTATTCTTCCCTACATGTTATTTCCATTGATATAATGCCATTCAAGTGGAAAAATTAGTTCTCCCATAATCAAATTTAATATCTTTGTAGAATTCATATAACAATATAATTTCATTTGCACAGGTTCCATTAATCAAATTTCTGATTTCATTTCTGCTGAAATTACTTTCTCTTCAAGCTATGATTACAGATCACATATATAGGGGAGGGGTTGACAATGTCCTGAGTCACCTGTCATATGGGACAATGGACTGTTTCCATCTGGGTCTAGTTGACTAGGTTGCTCAAAGTCTCAAGTCAGCAAAGCTTGGAATCATGAGGGCAATTTTGCCATACATTGTATGAATATATGACTTGTCTCAAGAAGCCTGAGAAGGAAAGTTAATGAACCAACTGCAAATCGTTACTACCATCAAGAGAAAGAAAAACAACAAACTACTCAAACATCAGACTGTAAGCCTTGAAGGCAGTGTTTGTGTCTTCCCTTTTCATTCCCAACTTGTGACCTGATTACCTGGCACACAGTAAGAGTCTAATAAAGTGCTTGCCCAATATCTGAATTATAAAAGTAGAAGTTTGATTCCTCAAAAAATTAAACATAGAATTACCATATGATCCAACAATGCCACTTCTGGGTATACCCCGACAAAAATGAAAACAAAGACTCTAAATGAATATTTGTACACCCATGTTCACAGCAACATTATTCATAATAGCCAAAAAGTAGGAGAAACCCAAGTGTCTGATGGATGAATAGATAAGTGAAATGTGGTGTGCGTGCGTGCACATACACACACACACACACACACACACACACACACACACACACACACACACCAGAATATTATGCAGCCTTCAAAAAGGAAGGACCTTCTGACACATGCTACAACATGGATGAACCTTGAAAATATGTATGATTCCATTTATATGAGGTAGTTGCTCAGATTCATAGAGACAAAGTAGAAGGGTCATTCGTAGAAGCTTGTGGGTGAAATTGAATGTTTTATCTCCTGATGTGAATTCCTAACCCTTGTGCTGAATAATTGTGGAACTCAATGTAATAATGGATATGACGAACCATGTCTCATCACTAACTTTCTTATAAGTTAAAAATAATACAAACACAAGGGGAGGGGGAATAGGGAGTTGATGCTTAATGGGTACAAAATTTCAGGTGGGGAAGATGAAAGAGTACTGAAGAGGTTAGTGATAATGAATACATGATAATTTGTATTTATTGACACAGAACTATACTTTTAAAAATGATTAAAATGGCAAATTTTTAAATGGTGATGTATATTTACTATAATAAAAAAGTTAAAGAAGAGAAAAAACAATATAAAAAATAATTTATCTATGTAAAACAATCCCAATGAAATCTCCTGATGTGAATTCCTAATCCTTGTGCTGAATAATTGTGGAACTCAATGTAATAATGGATATGACGAACCATGTCTCATCACTAACTTTCTTATAAGTTAAAAATAATACAAACACAAGGTTTACCAATGTTATGTCAATAATGTCATCCTCACTCAAAAGGCAAGCAAATAATAGCAAGGTATTTCTATGGACTAAGTTTTCACATCTGTAGATTGGATTTGTTTCTCTCAATTTAAATGTGAATGAGGCTGTGCCCTTGGGCCTTTGGACTCACTCTTCCTGTTGTGTGGAATTTTCTCCCCCTCATTCTTCTACTGATTATATTCTAAGGGTTCGTCATGTCTCATCTTAAAAGTTCCTCAGAAAGGCCTTCTGGCTTCTGTCTGTCTAAACTGGCCTTTCCTAGTGTTTGTTTATAATGCTTTGCACAGAATCCATCATGGTGCATAGTTATAATTCATTTGTATTTGTTTATATATTTATTTGTGTGATTACATATTTAATGTCTCCACCTTATTAGATGGTAAACTCCCTAAGGCAGAGCCACCTCAGTTTTGTTAACCACTGTAACCTAGTACGTTGCACAGATCTAGCACACAGTAAGTGCTCAATAAATATTTGTTGAATGAATAAACTCATTTCTAAACAGAAAAGACATTGGTAACACTCAATTTCTTAAGCTGGGTAGTGGATAATCAGCATATCACTTTTTTTAATACTTTGTACACATACACACACACATATATAATTTATAATTCTATATGCTTTAAACACACATGAACATTGTATTTACATGTATATATGTATGCATGTATAAATCTTTTTTATTTATAAATATATTTATTTCTCAATTGTTGATCAGTAGACCAAGGAAGCCAAATGTTATTTCTGTGTGGCTACTCCCTTTCTGGCCTGCTTCCTCAAAAACCACTACTGTGGTTCATCATCCTGTTGTATTTCTCCCTCCTCTCTCTCCCTTCTCTGTTAGGTTAGGGCAAATAGTTTACTGCTTTGAAAGTGAATGTGGTTTCATTTCCTTTTTAAATTTTATTCTGTGATAGCAGTTTAATAATAAAAGATATTGAGTAGGCTAAATAAAAAGGCAAGGGAACTTCATCTACATGTACCTTACAAACGAATGAAATGATATACTGGGCAGTCTATTCATAATGATAGAACCATAATGCCACAGTTTGCTTACTAAATTAAAAAGAAAAAGATGATGTACATGAAATTTTCCTACCAATAATTTTAATATCTGCTAAAATCTGATATGTAATAAAATTTGACACTGATACTTATTAAAAGCTGTAAATGTATGTATTATGTTTCTTAACAAGATAAGATTTTGCTTACTCTTTAATTACTCAACTTGCTTGGATTCACAGTATTCCCTTTGAAGATGAGATGTGGGAAAATAATCAAGACTTGCTTTGTAAGTTACACTTAACTAAAAATTAGATTGGGGACATGTACTTAATTTTCCTTGGCAAATGACAATGTTTTAATATCTTTACATGGTCAATATTATGTTTTTATGAAAAGTCAGAAAAAGTAATCTGTGGTGCCATTTGCTTTAGTCTTCTATAACTATTTTTTAATTGGAATAAAGTTGATATGTAAAATTATACTGTTTCACTATATAAACAAAATGTATGTTCAAAATAGTGGCCCAGTAATTATATACATTACTAAATGCTTGCCATAGTTAAGTGTAGTTTCCCCTGTTACCATACCATGATGTTATAATATTATTGGTTATATTGTATATGCTGTATTTCCATTTCTGTTACTAACTTATTTAACAATTTGCAGTTTGTACCACTTCACTCCCTTCAACTGCTTTACCCATCTCCTCATCTCCCTCTTTGTGGTAACCAACAGTCTGTTTTCTATATCTGTGGGTCTATTTCTTTTTCTGTTTGTTTGTTTTTTTAGATTCCACATATAGGTGACATCATATAGTATTCATCTTTAGCTGACTTGTTTGTTTAGCATAATGCCCTCTAGGTCCAAACATGTTGTCACAAATGGCAAGATTGCCTTCTTTTTTATGGCTAAGTAATATTTCATTGTGTCTATGCACCACATCTTCTTTACCCATTCATTTACTGATGGGTATTTGGGTTTCTTCCATTTCTTCACTGTTGTAAATAATGCTGCAATGAACATAAGTTGCATACATCTTTTTGCAGTAGTGATTTTGTTTGCTTTCAATAAATTCCCAGAAGTGGAACTGCTGGGTTGTATGGTATTTCTATTTTAGTTTTTGGAGAAAATTCCATACTGTTTTCCCCAGTGACCACACCAATTTACATTCCCACTGGGTTTCTGTAATTATTTCCCCTTCAAAATTTTGAAGGGGTCTTTTCCACTGAAATGTGGATTTGTGTACCTTAGACAGGGATGCCATCCAATGTGTGTTTTATAGTAGAACAGTGCTGCTCTGTGGACATCCACAGTGTTATCCTGGGGACTTCCTGTGGGTGACCCAATGTAGTATTTTCACAGGTCTGTTCACGGGAGAACTTACTTTTGCAAAGAATGAAAGCCATGAAAAGAAGCTGGGGGTAGATACCCTGGTATAAAACCTGCATGTACATCTAGTAAAATTTGGAAACTGAATTCACTCTGCTTCAGGTTTCATTTTCCTCCCGTTAAATCAGAGTACAATACAGTCATCACAAAAGCTGCCGTAAATAATTCTTCACAACTGTCTGCTTCACTTTGAGTGCCTGGATTCTCTCCAACCATAAAATCTGGCTCTGCTTTTACCACTAAAGAGGATAGCACCCCGCCTTAGTTAGGGTTGCAGAAGTTGAAATTGAAAAGGAACTTGCTGTTCAAGTGGTTTCTCCGTAGGCTGCATTGTGTACAGCAAACAAATGGGGTTTTGCCACAGAGCTAGGCAAGTTCTTGAAAATCTTGACAAGATTTATAAATAAGATACGTTGTTTATTTATTATTTTAAAAAGCTTTCCATTGTGTCCTTCTTGGTAAGTAATATGATATATATTTTTGCCAAGAATAGGGTGTGGTTGCTCTGTGGCTTAGCTGATCCTGAAATATCATACTTAAGACTTGAGTCAGAACATCAAAACAATGCAATTCTGGGAAGAGCGTGCCAACAGTTTCCCCACATCTGCTATATTCAACTCTTCAAGTTGCGGGCACTAGTAGGCTTTCTCATTATAATGTCTAGTCATGACTGAAAATGTTACCGGCAAATCTTGAATCTTATACTAGCTTCTCCATTCTGAGGATATTTTCTTCCCCTGCAGCCTGCCTTCCTCCCACATTTCTTCTATCCCTGTCTTCCCTCCTGTTTCTTTGTCTATTATTGTTCCTTAATAATATTATACTTGTAGGGGTTAAAATCAAATGGGAAGAATCATACATGCATGTCTAAACACCCAGCAATGTGAGGTAACGAGTTCAAAAAATTTTAAATAACCTAATGAATACAACTTCTTAAACACACATCTGGTTAGTGCTGTTGGAGATCTGGGAATCAGGTTTTGTAAAATTTGACATAGTTCAATACTATCCCAAAGTGTGTGATTAACTAAGCCTGAGGGGGATTTTCTGTTCCTAATGGTTCCCTTTGAAAAGTAAATTTCCAGAGTGCAGAGACTTAATCTTCCTGTTCACTTCTGTGAACTCCAGTGTCTAGAATAGTGCTCAACAGATCTAAGGTATTCAATAAGTATTTATTAAATTAATGAATAAAATAACTAGTAAGGTAGGGTCCTGAGCACTACAGAGGACTTGAAGTCAAAGGTCTAGGTCCATGCCAAGAAACTAGGATCCTGAGAAGTAGATCAAGTATGTCCAGTGAAAAAACAATAAAGTCTGACCAATGAAATACACATTGCTTATGATGTATTATTTCCTGGATAATATAATTTCTAATATAAAATACAAGTATTTTATCCTTACTACAATATCACTTGCTTGAGAACAGATAATAGGTTCCCAAATAATATTTGTTGCATATCTAAATAATGGAAAATCCAGGCTCCAAAATTCAGTTATTATGGCAACTTCTAAAAAATAGAGCTAAGATAACAACTTTCCCCCCTTTAAGATATTATAATATTTCCAACATTTGTATACTACTGAAGAACTTTAGTCCTCTGTTATTTCTTAAAACATAAAAATTCTGTTTGTTTTAACTATGTTGGATCATGACAGCAAATACTGTTTTTTAAAATATTGTTGATAAAGGAACAGGACTCGTGCTCTGAACTCCTCACAATGCGCATGGGGATATTTTTGTCTTATAATCAGAGGGCTGGACTAGATCTGATAAAGTCTCTTCTAAAAAAAATTGTATGACTCTGGATTAAAAAAAAATTATCCATGGGGAAGTAGTGTCTTTGTAACTTAGAATTTTCATTGTCATTGGGTAGAGACTCCTCGTGGAGTCAGCATATTCTGGCTCAAGTCCTGTTCACGGTATATTAGCTTAGACTTTTTCTTTTAAGGATGTTCTAGAAATCTTGTTAAAAAAGCCAAGGAAAGCCTAACATGAACCATAATCAAGTTTGGGGATTGGTGTCCCAATGAGAGAAGACACTAAATATCATGGAAAGTTAGGGCAAAACTAGGTAAAGCACTCAGGTCACACATTCCCCACTCTGTGGAATGGTTAAAGCATCAGTTTTCAACTGTGGGTAGTGATCCACTAATAGGTCATGAAATCAATTTAGTGTGTAACAACCAGCATTAAAAATAAGAGAAAGAAATAGTTCAGAGTAGAAAAGAAAATAGTGAGTCTCATATAGTAGGGATAAGTATCCTTCAATGAAAGTTTTAATTCAAGAATACATGTGTGTGTGTTTCTAGGTCACCATGCACAATATATTTCTTCTTGTGGAACACATTCAAAAAACTTTGAAAACTATTGGTTTAAATGAAAACATACTTTCAAAGTCCTTTCAGACTCTATAATTAATTCTATGAAATCCTGAAGATCTCATGGGCATCCTATGCAATTGCAGAAATTAAGTAGGGTGTGAATGGAAAGGTTTCTTTCCTCAAGGAATGAGCACCAAACTCGCCCTTTAATTATGAACACCAGAAGCTAAAATCACTAAACCCAGACTCTTCAATCTAATGGATCTGACTGGAGACACAGGCACATCCCCTGTTCCATCCCTGGTGAAAGGTGGATGTCAGCTGTGCCTAACTGTGATTGTACGTGAGCTATGACAGAATGTAGGCTAGCCAGGGGATTTGCTTTAAACTTCTTATTGAGGCATGCACACAGAAAAGTACAACTAGGAATTCTTTTTTCATCCTGAAGGGAAAGGAAAGGCACTGTAGCTTTCTCCACCTCCTGTTTCTCCTTTGGCATCCTGCATTTCTGTCTAAGGGATTTCTCAGAACCAGTAATGGCTTCTGGAGGACAGGAGTCATATTCTAGAAGTGGAAACACCTCAGACAGAAAGTCCTCTCTTCTTGGTGCATGTCTATAAAACTTTTTATTCTGTAATTTGATTTTACTTTAACTGATGATTCAGTTTTTCCATCTCCTTTTACTTATCAAAAGATTTTTTGGTGTTTTTTTAAAGTAAAGCCTTAAAGTTAGTTCAATAACTGGACAGTCCACAGCACTCTGACCTAATAAGTAATTATGTCCATAGAGTGTATGAAAAATGTATTTTTTTTCATAAAGACATAGAGTTTAAGATTTTGAAGTGTGATATGTAGGGGATGAGTTGGTTGCTTTTAATAAAACATACTCACAAATATATACATTTACTTGGGGGCTGGCATATGTCAGGGACTATTCTAGATGCTACAGGAATGAATGAAAATAGCTAGACAAGATCCCTGATTTTGTGGTACCTTCTCTAGTCAGAGGGAAAGATATGGGAAAAAATTGGACAAATAAGCAGGGTAATTTCAGACAGTGGTAGGTGCTATGAAAAACAGAAAACAGAAGTAACCTCATGGTGGAGTTGGGTGACCTTTAAACAAATATCTCAGTGAATAAGGAGGTAGCCAGAGTTTCCAGGGAGACTAAAGCAAGTAGGTGTGAGCACTAGTATTTAGATAGGTGTTATTAAAAAATCTCCTACCTTGAAAATGAGAAAGAGATATGTTAACAGAAAAAAAAGAAATCTAGGTGATCAAGATTTTTCATATTTTATTTTAAATGAATCCCTTAAATACTAAGGGAAGGGCCTCACTTAATTCTTAGGCAGAATGTTAACAATGCGACTGGAGTTCTGGAAATGGCACAGCTGCACAGTGCAGCTCATAACCTTGGTGGCTGGTTGGAAGAGATTATGAGATTATGTATCCAAAAAGGAAAATCTAGTAGACCAAGCAATCAAAGGACCGCTTATGAAATTTACATCAACTTGTTAGCTCAGGATTTGCAACATGGCAGGAAAAGGGTGCACTCATCACACTGAATAGCACCAAGGTCATTTAGGCAGAGCTTTGCTACAGTCCGAGTAATAACGACAGGCTTGATCATCTCAGAGGAGTACGGAAAACTTGAAGACTGTTCAGAGGAAGTCAACAAAGATAATCAAGAATTGAATAACAGGGCCTCTGAGAAGAGGTATAGCCAAACTGGAATTATTTAGCTGCGATTATTTATCTTGGTGAGAACACATCCAAGGGGTGGCTTAATACGGCCTTCAAGAACATGAAAGGTAATGGTAACTGTTCTCCGTGACCTCTATGAAGAGGACACGTTGAAAAGGGAGGGCTTTTAGTGAGAGAGAAGAATTTTTGGATTATAAATTATCCAAAACAGAGTGAGTTACCTAGCAAGCATTTTGGGTCTCTTTCTTTAAACTTTAAAATGGGTCTCTGAACCTAAGGTCTTCGAACTCCTTTCACATAGATGGCTTTGATGATCCTTGTCAAATTCAGTGTAAAATTTTGTGGGTATATGTATACATGTACATTTTTTTTGCTGAAAAGAGGATTGGCCACTTGAGTCTATGCTTAAAAAAAATCACTGCTTTTTAAAAACCAATTGTATTCCCACCTCTTCTGATCAATTGAAGAACATTCCAACTGAAGATAGAGAGTGGATTAGATGCCTCTTAAATTTGCCTAGTATCTTACAAGCTGCTTAGGAGACTTTGAGACTTGCATGTATGACTGCTCTAAAGATTAAAAAGGAAAAGATTAGGAGACTAATATTAGGTTTAAAAAATTACATTTAAGAGAAAAATGCATTTATGAATATACATAGGGATACTTGTCATAAACTGGAGGGTAAGTGGTACTCCTTGGGAATAGTACCAGCTTAAAAAATGTTTGCAACACATGAGCAAATGGGAGAAAGGTATTCTGTCGAATATTCAAAACATATGTTTTTTGTTTGTATTTCTTCCAAATGTTTAAGAAAAGTGAACAGCTTGTACCTGTATACAATCGTGACTATGAATGCACTATTCTGTTTCAACAAAAAATGTATTTATAAGCAAGCAGTAAAACACTGAAAGAAATCATAATGTTAATAAGTAGGAGACTATCAGGTTCCATATTAAATTTCTCATACCTAAAGCTTACTTTGCAATGAACAGTAATTTTAACTTGATGGATTAAACAGTTTTCAATATAGCATAAATTTCAGAGATCCCCAGGAAGTGATGTAATAAAAATCATAATCAATTGGGCATATAGATATCCATATACATCTACTCTCTGTAATTGTGCAAAGGGGGAAAATTGCAGCATTCATGAAACAGGTAAAACACAAAGTTCTATAGTTTGTTTTCTCTTTCACGTTTGAAGCAAAAACAAAAGGTAAAAAGTTTATGAGGCCCACAAAACTCATGTGCATCTTTGAATACACAAATGTACAAATGTGGTTGATTGTGCATAAGTCTGCAATCATTTTTCTTATCTGATCATCAGTAATCATTTCATCTTTTATATGAATAATTATTTATAAAACATAATGAAATCTTAAATTTCCTTTAGTTCTGGCTCCATTATTAAAAAGGATGAGTAAGAGTACAAACTAGTAGTAAAACTGACAATGAGAAATAATGAGAGGTAAAATGGGATTAGAACTTTGTTCTCTGGAATTCTGGTCTGGTAGCAAAAAATGTTAAGTGTGAGTTGTCAGAATAATAACTGAGAGTGATAGGTATGCATTCCCATTACATATTTGAGATGTTTTTCATCAAGTCATTGGTCTCCATCCTTTACAGACTTGAAGAATTGTAAACAATGAAATGATGAGTTCAGATACAGTAAATTAATACCAAACAGAACAGAAATTTTTAAGGTTTCATTTTTTGGGGAAGCTAGATAAATACATTTATTTGCACAAGAGCTGTTTGAGTCATACAAATTTTAAACTAGAATATAATAAGTGGCAACAGCTTTTCTGAAAGTTGCCCAAACAATGGTTTCAGCAATATAATTCCTCTTTTCTACTCACTCATAATCATCATAACATAGGTACAAATAAAGAACGTCATTTAGACAGGTAAAGCTGTACTTCATTGTCCAGGTATAAAATCAAACAGGTATTACAGGCATAAAATCATCTCTGAACTGATGATGTGTGAGGTTAAAAGACAGATAAATAGATAGATATAGATAATAGATATTGATACGACAGCCAGTTATCATGTGTGGTTCTCCTACCATAAAAATCGATGCACAAGTGTGTTCTTTATATTGAGGTACCTATTAAGGTATCCCAGGAAGGCACCCATGAAAATACAAAGCCTTTCCAAGGAATATGCAAACATGATTATTTTGGGGGGAAGCAGTTCCATGTACTCAACTTCCATACGTATGTTCCCCTAAAACTGAACTGCAGGAGAATGAAAACGCTGTATATGTATGTATGTATGAATGAATATATGTATTGATCTGTCTTTTTAGAATTAAAAATGATATGGTTTTCTTCTAGCTAAAAATTAATCTATCCATTTCCACTAAAAAGTGCTGGTGGCTGCCTATCCCAGTCCCCTTTTCAGAGCATACTTCTTGGACTTTTCAAATGTATTGGAAACTTACATTGGCTTATTACCCCAGGGCATAAAACTAGGGGCATCACACAAAAGAATGATTGAAAATATTGGTTTCAGTGAAGTCTCTTTAATGAAGGCACCATAAACCCACAGTAGAGTTTCTGCTTTTCCCTGTTTCATGCAATATTCTGTAAAAACAAAAAGTGGCTTTAGAAACAGGATATTTTGGTCTCTGTAAAAGTATTCTGAATCCAGATGTTTTTCAGAGTGGCCAATGGGAGTGAGGACAAATTTCATTCAGCCATATTGCCTCTTGCATTCCCCAACCACTGACAAAGAAGGAATCAGTTCAGAGGGCAAGCATTTTGGGTCTCTTTCTTTAAACTTTAAAACGGGGCTCTGAACCTAAGGTCTTTGAACTCCTTTCACATAGATGGGTTTGGTGATCCAGAGGGCATCCAGTGAGATCAAAGCAAAGAGAATTTGGTAAGGAATACTAAAGGATATCAATTTCCTTTATCCAGGTCACAGGGAGATCTTTATGGTATGTACATGTATATGTATGTATGTATGAATGAATATATGTATTGATCTGTCTTTTTAGAATTAAAAATGATATGGTTTTCTTCTAGCTAAAAATTAATCTATCCATTTCCACTAAAAAATGAAGTTTGGCTTTTTCTGACTGACTTTGCTGACTAAGTTATATGGGAAATATTTTTCCATTTATTGAGTGATTTAAGTCTACATCTACAAAATGTTTTTTTTAAAAAAACATCAGATATAATTTGTATAGAGTAAAATCTACCCAATTTAGGTAGATGAGTCCATGACAAACATACATAGTTATATAACCATCATGATACTCAAGATATAGAACTATTTCCATAACCCCATGAAGCTCCCTCGTGTCCCTTTGAAGTGAGTCTTCTCCCTACTTTTTACCATTGAATATACATCCAATGTATGGATGTAATATAATTTGTTATCTATTCCTGGTTGATGGACATTTGGATTGTTTCAGTTTTTGGTGATTATGAGTAAAGCTGGCACTAACATTCTTGTACATATAATTGCCTGGATATATATTTTCATCCCTTGTAGACACCTAGGAATGGGATTTCTGGATTTTATGGTAAGAACAAATTTGACATAATAGAAGCAACTGCCAAACTGTTTACAAAGTGGTTATCTTACTTTGCATTCCCAAAATAATGTAAGAGAGTTTCAGTTTCTCTGCATTTTTGTCAACACTTGGTATTGTCAGTTTAAAAAATGTTAGCTATTCTGCTGGGTATAAAATACTCCATCATTATGGTTCTAATATGCATTTCCCTATTGACTAAGGATGTTGAATATATTTTCATGTGTCAATCCACCACCTGTATCTATTCTCCAGTGAAGTGTCTGTTTATATCTTTTGTTGTTTAGTGTTGTTTTCTTTTATTGCTGAGTTGTGAGAAGTACTTATATATTTTCAATAGAAATCCTTTATCAGATGTGTGTTTGTAATTACAAGGCTTTGATAAAAATGTACTTAAAACATGGGATGCAGTAATAACATTTTATCAAAATATGCATTGTATTGGAAAAGATATATTAACTATATTTCAATTTCCTAATTCTTCCTGAATATATTACGTTAAGCAAGGTGCCTTTACGACAAAGAGCAACAGGTATAATTAATAGACATTTGATAAGTCTTGGTCAAGCAGAAACTGAGAAGGTAATGGCTCTAAAGCTTATGTCACAAATCATTTTGCTGGTGAAGCCATTTGTAATTCTTTGCTTTTAAATGATATAATTGAATTGTTAGGTGATAAGCTATTAAATGTTAGTTTTGATGGCTTGATATTTAATGTTAGTTTTGATGGCTTGATCAATAAGGGATTTTTGTCTTATAACTCCAAAGGAGTTCAAGGAACTGAGTTACATTATTATAAAATTCCTTCCTTTAACTCACAAATTCATTCCTTTTATCAATGTTCTTTACTGACATGAACAAGTGTGAACATCAGAAATAGGATTTATGAGTAACCCTGTCTTATTCTGGCAATAAATAATGTTTTGTCCCCTGATAGAGGGACTACTTGGGGAAAAAGAAAGCCCCGTAAATTTTATTTAGAGAAACATTTTCAATAAAGTATGTTACTTATAAAAATTTGTATTATTTGTTTTATTGTTTGAGTAGTGATAACTGAAACAGCACCACCCAGAAAAACTTTTTTTCAAAGCTTAGAGACCTGTGATCAAAGAAAATTTAAAGATTAAATATCATTTTATATACATATTTTCTTTTTGTAGAAAATATGAGTATTGGTGATCATACTTTTGGTTCCTTTTTGTTTTGTAGTAAGGGGGAAATTTGAGTCATGAAATGTACTGCACAAGATAATATGTGTTCAAAGAGAAAAAAATGAAATAAATGTCCAGTATATATTTTAAATGGATAATTATGAGCGAATCGGTACAGGATTAAGATTCCAATGGAAACATCTAAAATTATCTTCATAATTCTCGGATATTATATCCTTTGTAAATTTTAACTTATGTTCACAAATTCTACATATTAACTTAGAAATGTGCAGATAATTTTTCTAAATTCTTTCAGTTAGTTTAAAAAATTTGAAAGATAGGTCATGACCTTTATCATTCTTTCCCTTTTCTCCCTGGCAATTGTGACATTTGGCCCTGGTCTCATTGTTCTAGTTTTCTGGCCTCTCAGTTTTTGGTTACAACAGCAGTAATTTTCTCTGGACACTGAGTGGATGACTAGCTCATTCAGTGCCCTGTGTCCTTCCCACACTGGCTGGCTGCAGACCCTTAACTGTCCATGCCCAGGTCCTTTCTCCAGCGCTCAGTCTTGACATTCTTCCTGGGCAGCTCGACAAAAGCATCATAAAAGAACAAAACACTCTGAGTGATTCTTAACTGGGTATTCAGAAATCTATAAAAGGATTTATTATTGAGGCTTGGGGTTTTGTTTATTAATTGATTTTTGTTCTCTCTTGTTTATTGGTCAAATATTTTGCAAGAGAGGGAGAGGGGATGAAAGAGGGAGAGAGTGCACGCAAAACCTCTTGTTTTGTTGAGGTCCTGAAAAGCGTTTTCCAAAGTTTTGAAAGCTTTGGACTGAAACCTATAAACCAACCTGAAACACTCACATCCCACAAATGCACAACCATGTGTACGCGACACCTGCAGTTTTTTATACATCAAAGTGTGAGCTCTTGTGCATTCAAAAAGCTGCCCTCGTCAGGCCCCCGAGGTGCATGCACACAGAAAAGACGCACACTCAGCTGGCAGAAAGCTGTGTCAGACTTGGAGGAAGGCTCTCTGTTTCTAGAGAGAATGAACAGAGAGACATTCAGAGAGGGTCTAGCAAAGAGCTCCACAAGGGCACATCGACTCCAAGTCCTCCTGAGCCCCCAAACGTACACTTAAAATTATGGAACATTTTGTTTTGCATCAGGTAAAACGCCCTGATTCCTCTGTTAACGATCCTTAGGATAATGCCATTGCTTTTCTTTCTTTCATTGATTCTATTTTTCCCCCTTTCTTTTAAATACTGAGCTGAGGTCTGCGTGGCGTCTCCCTCCTCCCTCCTCCCTATAGGTTTGGCAGTCATTTCCCCCATTATTTCAATGAGTAATGACACCACAGGCATGAAGCCAAACCTACCGGTGCTTTACACTTTCCCTTTTCTCCAAAATAAAAGAGAACCAAACCAAACTCGCTGTAACATTCGGCTTCAGGGATTGGGACTAATTTCTCAGCTGTCTTTACTCTGTTTTAGAATTCTGGCTGTTACTCGACAGTTGGATTTTTGTCACAGAGCCCTTGAGCAAACTTTATTTACAGTGCATGCTGACTTTTATTACTACATAATACAGAAAATATTTGCTTCATTATGAAGCCAACTGAATATTTATTTTGATTTTTGTTCCTTGTGGTAAACAGAGTTCAAAACACACTCTATTACCATTGTTCCAAACTAGTTAAAAACTATGTAAACAATCAGCATAGTGATTTGTGGCCCAGATCTTGTGATTGCCTCACCTTTTCCAGAAAAGGCAAAGTTTTGTTAAAAAATTTTTTTAAAGTCATGTCAACATTAAAGCAACTTTGGCCCCTCAAGACTGCCGTTAGTCCATCCTGGTGACTACCTTTTACGGGACATCATCTTACAATGAAGTCTTCTTAAGGTTCTTTTGGAATGAAGCCTTCTCTTTGGTAAAGTTCAGAGTAGGCCTAAGTTGGCTCTAAGACAAACACTATTGCCCCCAAACATCAAGAGTGCTATTTTTTAGATGACATGTGTTATTGGAAATAAATGTTTGTATCCAGATGCATTTTATCTATATTTAGATACATGGTACAGACATTGCTGATTCTATTTAGTTCTGGAACCAACCTGCCTTGTGCAACTCAACTAGTTTTAAATAATTGTTCAGAATTGAGATGGACCCATTTGGCCTACTATTTAGTTTCTGCAGATTCACATTACAGTGAACATGTCAGTTCAGACTGTCTGCATCTGTATCTTTGCTCTTTGACTTTGAGATGAATACTTTTTGTAATTTGGTAGACTTTGACTAATTTTAAGCCACTTCTAAGTCCCATACCAGTTTATTTTTACATTTTTAAAGAACAAAAAATAAACCTGAGTACAGAACATTTTCAGTCCATATCTTAAATTCTGAGAAAATCATGTACACTAGCATGAATCCAGACTGATAGTTCCATCAGCATTTCCACACCCCAGGATGTACCACTGAGAATTTGGGAGTGAGATTTAGTTTTGGTCTTAGACTTAAGTCCACATGTAGAGTTTCTGGAACTTCAATCCTAACAGATCACTTTGGAGTTGCTTTTTTCCTGTCTCTACTTCAAAGGGTATTTGTAAAACTTCTGCCTTCCTGGTAGAGGCGCTCACACAATTGGGCAATGTGAGTGTTGTACAACAGAAGGAAAAGTTCTAGGCTCTAGAGTCAGATCTGAAATCAAATTCTGACTCTATCACTTCCTGGCTGTACGATCTCAAGCAAGTTATTAATCTCCCAAACTACAGTTTCTTCTCTAAATAAGGAAAATAACACCTATATCATAAGGTTACTCTAAGGATTAAACATAATAAAGTCTAAAAAGTATTTGATACTGTATTATGTGTATAGTAAGCATTGACTCCTTATTCTAGTGCATTGTTGATTATTCTGATGAATAATCAGGTTTTGAAAAATACTGAACTTTCTATAGACATGCAAAGAAAGCTCAGTAAAGATATTTTATAAAAATGCAACTGATGCAAAAAATTTTCATGATATCAATCAAGCAGAGTGTCAAATATTTTCAGTATTTTGTACAGAGTCTTGGTTAGTATTTTCTTTTATGACATCATTTGGTAAACTTTTTGTTTATAGCAAATTTTCTGTCTTCAGTTTTCCCATCAATGAAATGGAATGATGAAACTTTGAAACCTTATAATAAAGCAAATACCAAAGATGACTATTTACTTTGTAAATAATGGAATGTTGAAGAACTATTTTACCTATACTGGTGATTTTAAAAAGTACCACAGGGCAACCTTTTATATTTAAGCATGAACAATGAAGATTTCATATTATCAAATCCAACATTCAATTTTTTCATTTTGCATATTAAAGAAGCATGTCGAAGCATTCTTTATCAATGATCTTATTTTTTCCCAGAGGATAAAATATATATTTGATGCTTAATGGCAGTGAAAGATTTGTGAGCTTTGGATCCAAAGTTTGTACTTTAAGGAACCACCAAACTGAGCCAGTGAAGAGAAAATCTGGTTATCACTGTCAGAAGAATCCCATAAGAATTTCAATCTTGAGAAGAAACCATCTCCTTCAAGGAAAATGAGTTTGTACATCTATTTTATTGAAGAGTAGCAAAGTGTTTAAGAACTTGTACTTTGGAGTCCAACTGGCTGGGTTTGAATCCTGGATTCAGAACATTCTATTTGACCTTAAACAATTTTCCTAAACTCTGAATTTTAGTTTCTTCTCTAAAATGACATTAATCATTAAACCCATCCTCCTGGATTATTGGGAGAAAATTAAACAACCTGTAAAGGATAGAGCAAAGCGCCTGGCACAAAGAAAGTGCTTGCTAAAATTAGTGGTTGCTGATATTATTAGTCCTTTGGTAAGATGCACACTTTTTCTTTAATTAGTAGGAGGAAGACATTAAAGACATTTTTACACTTGGATGGAAGTTTTAAGGATATTTGTCCACCCTGTGTATCAGTTGGCCCTCCTCAAACCACCATTTTCACCTGCATCCATTCTCCTTTTACAATTACTTAAAGAAAAGCAAAAGACACAATATTTAAAAATATATACAGAAAAGTCTTAGCTTTTCACCTCTAAGACAGTAGTTCCCCTTGCTGTGGACATGGAGCTGTAAGCCATGCACGCTGAATTCATGAGCTGGGCCACAAGTGTAGAGCATATCTCTCCATACCTTACCAAGAAACTAAAAAATAAATATACATCTAGGCTGAAAAGAACTTCAAATTAGCCAGACCTTTGATTCACCCCAAACTAATTTAGGAAGACATTATTGATTCTATAATCTCCAGCTTTCGTCTGTTTACAAATATTCCCTCCAGTGCATCTTCCAACCCTGAATGAGTTCTATACCTATAACCTCCATGGCTGATTATGGAGCAGAAGATAAACCCCTGGAAAGAATATTTTACTGGCTTTGCCTTTCAGTCTACTTTGACGAAGGCCCAATTTTCTTTTGCAGGAAATTCCTTAACACTTGTATAGGCACTGGAATTCATTACATGCTGAAAGAGAGAGACAAAGACAATATAACCTCAGGTAGATCACCAAAAGTTGTCAGCTCATATGTGACTTCCTATGATGTCATCAACAACAGGAAGGCTAGAACAGTTAAGCTCCCCCAGAATTGAAGAGGAAATTACAGCTGTAGTATTGACTCAGTTATGTAGCCTCATGTGTAGAGCAGGGCTGACTTTAATATATGTTTCCTTATTCCTATAAAATACATCAAAGGCCAGATTTTCAAAGCCCTGTATGGAAAGAGGTATATCCAGGCCCCCAAAAGCCTTCATTTTAAGCAGATGGCAGTGGCGATGGCAAGGTTAGAAATGGCAAGCACAGGCTTGTAAAGACACTGTTTAACACCAGCCCTGGCTGGCGAGGGGCTGCCATGCAGGGAGCAGGAAACACCGTTTAGTTCCATAAAATTAGGTGCTGTGCTGACTTGCGGCAGGTACAGTAGAAGGCCTAGGAGAAACTCAATTCCTATTGCTTTTCCGCAGCTGGGCTCTCCCCCGGTCCACAGCGCAACCGGACGACTACCGTGCCACTAGGTGGCGCTCTATTGCATTATCACACTCATACGTGATAGCAAAGCGCCTGTCAGAGCTCCATCTTATTAAAAAGTTTAAAGGGAAAAGAATAAACTGTCAGGTTCTCTCCCTTATCACAGCAACTGGAGGTAAATCATTAGGCCCATTTTGGAATCCTGTAGTTAAGCTCCTCCTCTGAAACTGTAAAAACAAATAACTAGCATATTTGGGAGATTTAATACATGTTAAAGGTAACTAGATAGAGGATTGTTTCTCCCTTTTGAGAGAGCACAAAACATTCATTCAGTTGAGCTAATGATGTTTGGAGTCACTTGCAAAGACAGTGTCCCCCAAATTTGAACTTTAATAACTTGCTTTGAAAATCTCCACAGAAGATATGACAAGCCTTTAAAAAAAATATGGCAAAATTTCAGAGAATGGCAAGTTATACTTGTCTTCTCATATTTTCCTCCAACTTTGGAAATTGTACTACATGAAGATTAAAGCCCAAAGTCTGCTTTGTAGATAAAAATAAACATTTATTACACATCCTAACAGGTGTAACATTCCCTCTAAAACTTAAACCAAGCTTTTTGATATAATGGTTCTTTTAGAAGAAGGCTCCACCTTATGTCTTCAGAAGGTTTTGAGTTCTATGTATGAAGGGTGTTAAAGAAGGACACTTTTAATACTCAAGGGTACAACGAGAAGCAAGCAGCTCTTTTCCTACAGACAAAACTTTATTTATAATTGGTGTACAGATTAGCATAATATCCATAATTGTTCAGCCATTCCAAAATAGCCATTTACTGGATTTAATTTTTATTTAGCATTAACATTATCATATTTTTTGCCTTTTAAATATTTCATACTTGTGTAATACCAAAAAAAATCTACTTAAAAATTGAACTGAGGACCTTTTGTTCCAGGTAACATAGGTTAAAACTTTATGTTCAACTGTTTGGAGAAACTGCATTTCAAAATCTTATCCCTCCCAGGCTGAGATCATTACACTCTTAAGACTCCAGGGACACACATATCTGACGTTTTTTATCTTCTAGAATCTCTTATTATAGAAAAGAAAATGGATTCCTTTTACAAACTCAGCAGGCCTTTGAAGAGGCATCATGCCATTCTTCATCTCCTGACATTACACATGAGGCTTTAGCTTTGTTTGTATTTTCTGTAGTGAATTCTTTTCCTTCTCATAACAGTCCATGGTGAATTTCCCAGATCTTCCTGTCTATCCCCAAAAGAAGGAAAATACTGTATCTGAAGTCCTTATTTTAAAACTGATTAGAAGTTAAGACATGTGTAGCAGCCTTGTGACTAAGAACTAATACTTGCCAGCCCACATGAATCTCTCGCTAGTCTGGATTTCCCCACAGAGCTTCAGCTATTAGAAGAATGAGTGGAGTCAGCATTTTCTTTTCTTTTTTTAAAACTGAGATATAATTTGCATACCATAAAATTCACTCTTTTAAAGTGCACAATTCAGTAGTTTTGACCATGTTTCACAAAGTTCTACAACTATCACCACCATCTAATTCCAAAAAACTTCCATCACCCCAAAAAGAAGCCTTATGCACAAGGGTAATTATTCCTCCTTCTCCCGAGCCTTTGACATCCATTAATCTTTTTGTTCCTATGGATTTGCCTATCCTGGACATTAACTACAAATGGAATCACATAATATTTTGCCTTTTATGTTTGATGTCTTTCATTTAGCATAATGTTTTCAGGGTTCATCCATGTAGCATGGTCAGTACCCCCTTCCTTTTTAGAGCTAAATAGTGTGCCAATATTTTCCTAATTGTTCATGATAAAACACTGCTTATCTTGGGTGATAATTATTGCTTATCTTGATAAATTACTGCTTATAATATGGTCTTTGAATGGTCTCCAGGAAGACATAATGCCAAAATATTAATTGTTTAATCAAAAGATTTTGATATCCAGAAATGCCTGATATTCTGGTAAATAAAAATAAAACAAAATTCCTTTTGATTTTCCCCATCTCTTGCTTTCACTTCTCAATAATGATCACTGGAAAAAAATTTCTAAAACATGATCATCTCTTCAAGGTGGTGTGCATGTTAAATTTTGGTCAATTTTTAGGAAAGCCTAAGAATAAAGTAAGAGAGAAATATTTGACTTTAAAATAAAGAGATAAACATTTGTAAATAGTCTATTGTTTACAAAAAGTAAAGTGCCACTTTGACTTACCCAAAAATTTAACCTGAACTATTTTTTATCAAGGAAGCCTGTTAGACTGATCACTGTTATCCTAATTCTCAGCATGGTGTCTAGTCCATAGCAGGTACTTGTTGAATGAATGGATGAATGGATGGATTGACAATGACTTAAAAATCAAACTGCATTTTTTTTAACACTAAGTAATCTTTAGTGCTGATATGGAATACATCCTGTCCTGGTTTAAACATTTCTTCTAAGTAATATTGTACCTAAAATAATGAAGCTAAAAGGTATGTAGGAAAGACATATTACAGCTAACTCCTGTATTCCATCTGAAACAAGGACCCAAATATTTATTTGTGCAATATCCATATACAGTTTTATAATAATATAATAGTAACAGGTATATGTACACGATTCTTTGATGAGAGAAGAATATGCAAACTAACATGTTTTGAAACAGTAGTAAATACCAGGACTGGGAATATGGAAATTGTTAAGCACTGGTGATATGGAAAAAAATAAGCTATATCCTTTGTTCCGCTCATTATTTACCCTCTCTTGGGGAGGAAGAGTTGTGTCCTAACAAATGTTCCTGTATCACACAGAAGTGCGTATGTGATTGGTGGGGGAATGATGACAGAATCCTGAGGAGGCTGGCTGGTTGATACACGATTTCCCCAAGCCTTGCTGTGCGTCACGTGTGATAACGCACCTGCCCTTGGACAGCTGTGGAGGGCTGCTGTTCTGGGCCCCATGCATTTCACTCCATCTCCTCCTCTTGCCAACAGGGGCACATGCTCTGCTGGGAAGTGCTTGCTACTGCTTCTTCATCTTGGTACATTTTGTCCTTCTCTACATTACTCAGCAACCTCCACCCTTCCTCATCTCCCCCTTCCATTCAGCTACTTTTACTTTTTTTTTTAAAGGTAAGTCCTATATTTATAGTAGTATTTGACAGGAATCTAACACACCTTTTAAACGGTGCTAGTGTTTTTATAGGTTTGTTATTTTTTGTGTGTGGATGTTCTGCTCACAAAGTTCCAAGGGTGTTGAGTGGCCTGCCCTGATTTTCTTACAAATCCTATTAGTTTTAGGGTGTGTTCCCAGGATGCAAGATTTTTCAGAAATGCCAATCACACTAGAGTAGAACTACCTGTATATGTAAAAGCATAATAACAAGTATAATGGGAGGAAGGCTACTTGAGAACATTTTAAACAAGAGAATTCTAAGCCTGATGTGCAGTGGCTAGCTAGCCAATGCTTGAGAGAAGGTATCTCAGGATTTGGGGGAAGACTTAAAATCAAGTACAAATAAATTACTGGATGGTATGAAGCAGTGTCCTGTAGTGACTTGAGGGCCTCAACTTAAACTACACAGCAGGTCAAAAGATCAATTGCTTTCTTCTTATATGAGCTTATGCATGCTAACTATCCTCTCTACATTTCCAATTCATTATATATCAAATGATAGGACTGCATGGAGATGAGATGGGTTAGTAATAATGTAAAGTGTTTAGCATATTGCCTGGCATTCATTCCGTGAGTACTGATTGAGCCTCTGGGAGCCAGGTACTACTTGAGAGTCTGAGGATATAGCTGTGAACGAAGTACAGTGTAAGTGTTCAATTTTTTTTAAGTTAGCTATTATGATGGCATTCTCATTTCCTTATATCTGCCATATGTTTCTAGAAACCGGTATCTTCAGCAAAGAATAACAGCAAATTCAGCCTTTAGGAAGTTATATATTCTTTACTGCTCTTGCTGGAATATATCTTTAAGAGAAAACGAAGACAAAGGCACCAGAGGTGAGCACACTGTTCAGGGGACATGTTAGTTGCCAATGCCTGACTTGCGGGTTCCCAGCAGGGAGGCTGGCCGTGACCTAGTGAAGAATGCACTGTATTTATTAAAACGCTTTCAGAACGCAATGCCCGGGGAGCTTCCAAAAGAAACTTGGCAGAAAACTGATATGGATCCATTTAAAAAGAAAAAAGAAGAGAGACCCGCCAGCTCCCCGTCACAGACAGCCGGGAGCGCTGGCGAACGGGGGAGGGGCGCCGGGAGCCGGCGGGCCGGGCACGCGGGTGAGGCGCGCCCCCGGCCCGGGACTGCGGCCTGGGGGCCGCGGGGTCGAGGCGGGGCCCGCGTGCAGTCTCCCTGCTCCGGCCGTCTGCTGGGTGAGCAGCGCGCGGGGTCGCCGTTGGCTGCCCAGGAGCTGGAGCCGGCCAGGGACTCGCAGCCAGCAACAGCCGTGGGGGCGGCGAGGAGGAAGCCGGCGGTGCTGCAGCCCCCTCTGGGGTGACACTGGGGAGCTTTAGAAGAAAGCGAATGCGAGAGGCGGCTCGGAAGGGACAGGCTCGAAACGCGGGGTTTGGAGCTGGAGGGGAGAAGGCGGAGCGTGCCGTGGTTCTAAAACACTGCCGTCAGGTTCTGCTGACACCAAAAGAAAACATCCCTCCCTCCGGAGGGGCTTCCAGACTGGGGTTCAGCTGTCTGTGGGGGTGGCTGCCCTGGCCGTGTTGGGTTCCTTGCAAAAGATCAAAAGGGGAGTCCGCTACTTTTCACCCATAACTTGGCACGCATTTTTCAGAGAGGTATTCTGTTTCCACCAGAAGCTGTTTTTCGAAATTAAAAAGTTTGGGGGTGATACACACACACTCTCTCTCTCCATTTCTCCTGTCATCCGTGTTCTAGTTCTCTCTCCACCTCCTTTCTCCACCCAGGATTAAGACCAGAAATGTGCAATGGATGCTTTCTTTTCACATAACACCAATGAAGAGAATTCACATTCTGCTTGATGTTATCCTGACCCGGAGAACAAATAAGACGCAGCGTACCACCACCAGGCACACGATGCCAGGAGTGCCCGCTGCCCTCGCCGACTTGGCGCTGACCCTGCTCCTGTCCCTCCCACCCCAGCGAGCTGCCCGGATCAGAAAGCAGGGCTGTGTAAGTGCCCGGGGAATGGCGCCTTGTTCTTGGTGCCACGTGTGTAACAGTGTTAACAGCTGGGTGCATAAGTCATGCTCAATAAGCATTTAGCGGCAACATTCAGTCTCCCATTAGCCCAGGAAAGAGCTGTCTTCTGGCCGAGGCTGGGCAGCTCCAAAGGTCATGTGACCACCTGGGATTAACACTGGTATTTAATGATATGACTTGCTCATCACTGTTCTGGGCCAAGGGCTTTGTTTCTGAAAAGAAATCACTTCAAATACAATGTGTCTAGTGTTGGATTGCCTTTCTCAACTCTCAAGAATTGCGTTCACAAGTCAGACTCTGGAAAGCCTTAGCTAAGAGCAAGTATCCAAGAAGTCAGAAAGGGAGGGAAGGGCCGGGCGGGCAGATCAGGAAAGGCCTTCCTGACATCCTAAAGACTTTGCGCTGCAGCAGTGAGAAGGCAGTTAAAGGATTTTAAGCTGTGAATAAAACAGGGGGTAGACTGCTGTCAAACAGGACAGGAAGAAGAGGTCCTCGCTGGGAGAAATGGGAGGGACAGGAGGTCTGAACCCAAGTGACTGCAGCAGAAATGGAGAGAAGGGGATGGATGCAATGACATTAATAAGGTAAAGTTTATAGCATGTGGTGACTATTTGGAAATGGGACAGAAGGAAAGGGAGAACATTTCTGGCACCAGCAACCCAGTTGGTGATCTGCTGCTGCCATTTAAAAAGATGGGGAGTTAAGAAGTTGGTTTGTGAGGAGGTTGGAGGGGAGGTGGTGAGTTCATTATGATATGCAGGGTGTTAAGTCCCCATAATAGCCAGTGCCCCTCAGTGCAAGTCCCTCTCAGCCACAAGCAATTGCCTGGCCCAGGAGCACCTCTCTCCCAGATTGGGTGGGGGGGGCCACAGCCAATGCCTGGCTGATGCACACTTACAAAGGCCTGCCCTGGTTTCAATTTGGGGCAAGCTGAAGGGTTGTTCCAGCTCTCAAGCTCACCTTAGGCTTGGGTGCAGCCTCACTGTGGGCCAGCTTTTCCCTCTGACCACTCCTGCCTTCCGTTCTCCTTACAGTGTATCTCCTGAGGGTTCTTCCCCCAAAACATTCTGCAGGTAACTCTACCCCACAGTCCGTTCCAGGGAACACTGCACAGGAGCATGCTTAGAGGAAAAGGATACCATGAGGATGGCTGGAAAATAGAAGAGAGGTAGTTCTGAAAAGGAAGTTTCCAGGAGAAGGAGTTGCCAGCAGTGAAGAGGCATGGTAAAATACGGGCTGCAAAACATGTGCTGAACAGCCAGGAGGTGAACTCCGAGTAACCTGGGCAGGAGCAATGTAAGGGAGCAGTAGTGTAGAAGAGGGCTGGCAGCGGGTTGAAGTGTTACAGAGCAATATGGGGAACTGGAGAGAGTCAGTGCAGACTACCTGCTCAAAGAGGCTTGTCTGTGGAGATAAAGAGACAAGGAGGAGGAAGTTAAAGAAAGACACAACTCCAAGGGTCTCCTGAGCAGAAAAGACCTGAGTTGAGGTGCAACAGCCAAAGGCAAGAAAGATGATGGCACTGGAGAAAGAGCAAAATATTAAGGGAAGAATGAACTTGAGGAGCTGGGGTGGGGTATGATCCCCGGCCATGTCTTTCTCTTATGCTGGCTGCAGCCAAGTATGGAGAAGATGGAAGGGGCGAGGCCAGCTGTATACCACCTCCTACCTCAAGCCCTGGATCCCTCTCTTAGCACTTCAGGGCCTGCACAATTTTCTTCAGCTTCTCTTTCAGCCCTTACTTCCCACTAATCTCCTTCAGACTTGCGACCACTCCAGACCACTGCAAACGCTCCACTCCAAGGCTCCCCAGATTCTATTCCTGCTACATCTTGTTCTTACCACTTCTTTGGCCTGCCCTCTGAACTTATCCAGGGTTGTCTGTTTTAAAATTTCTACCCCTTCTTTAAAGTAGAAGGTCAAATATTATTAACACATTCCTCTTTGCTCTCTGTCCTTGCCCTATAAACCTCTTCTCAGGGTGCAGCGGACTTCTACCTCTGTTTGGGTTTCTCTTCCTCAGAAACCTTCCCTGGACTACGATTCTCCTAGTGAACCAAACGTATCAGATCCCCACTCCGCAGTCCTACTGGACAGCCTCACAGCAGTGCTTTCCTTCACAGCACATGCCACAGTGACAGCTTCATATTTGTGTGATTATTTGACTAAGACTGGTTTCCCCATTAGACCATAACACTGTAAAGTCAGGACACTGTAGAGCAGTGCCTGACACATTTTTTAGTTGGATAAATAATTGAATACTTGCTACAAGCTACCCTGGGGTTATCTCACATATGAAAAGAATAATTACTATCTAATTCCATAAGAGCAGACGCTATGCATTTTCATCTTTAATTTCCCAAAGTATCTAGCGCAGGTCTGTGCACACAATATGCACCCAATGTACCTCAGCTGAGTGAGCAATCAACAGTTTTTAACCATTATTTAAAAGGAATCCCTAGACTGTATGGTCATGCTGCTGACTGGTATCGGGAAGTACTGTGCTGTGAGATCTGAGATCCCCACTTTACTCTGCCAGTGCATTCATACATTTCAAAATGTGTATGTAGCACCTATCACGCACCAGAAGCTGAGCCGGGTTCTGGTGATAGAGTGGTGAGCAAAACCAGGTGCAGCCTGTCTCCAGGGAGTTCCCAGTCTACGACTGAACTCAGATACCAGTCGGAGGCAGGCAGATGCAAGATTTCAGCTGTGACCAAGATTGTGTAGACAATGCTGACTACTGACTGGAGCGCTGACAGCAAACTGAGGCAGGGTAGGAGGTGCACTGGGAGGGGCGGGCACACACAGATGTAGCAGGGTCAGTGGGTCATATGAAGGATGTAGACTTGGGCCTGATGGCAAAGGAAAGCTATTTGAGTCAGGGTGGGAGTGAAATCAAGCAACTGCATTTCTAAAATCTCACTCTGTCTTCAGGCTAGAGAATGGACTGGGTGAGCCACCCATCACAGAATTTTTGGACTGCTCCCTCAATCTACAGGAACTTCCCTGGCTCTTCATCACACCACCCTGTTTTGTTTCTATCAAAAATGTTATCGCTAATGAACATTTTGCTTTCTTCTTACAATAATCTGTTCTTGTCTTTCCCATCCTCCTTCTCAAATAGGATATAGGCTCCATGAAATCCGGGAATCTTGTCTTCTTGTTCTTTATTGTAGACTAGTTCCTGGTCCATAGTAGGTGTTCATAAAAATTTGCCAGTATTGACTTTTCACTTCTGTTGTTTTGGGGGTGGGACATGGAGGGACATGTGCTTGGGTTTCTGGGAACAATATCATTTCTTCTTTACCAATTTATAATGGTGTCCTGGTTTTTCCATGGAAATGGACTTAAAGGACCCTGCCTAAAGCTTTTATGACACTAAACTCTTAAACAAGGGAATTTTGAAAACCTCTTAATAGGTCTGTCTTGAAAATGGAACAAAGAGTGGAGCTAAATATAAACATGTACCCCTCCTTATGATTTTTCTTTTCGAAGTTGCTGAAGCTATGACCTACCAACTACCTTTCCTGAGTTGGAAAAGTTACATAAAGGTTCAGCGTTTCCTTGCCAGACAACTTGTTATCATAACCAACCTATGTGAGGCACTATAACTTATAGTTTCTGAAAAGTTCTTTGGATTGGTGGAAAGATATGAGATTTGCAATTAATATCCTCCTAAAAAGCAAAGCATTATGTGGACACATTCTATGTTGAATCCAGTGGAAATTTCATGTTCTATAAGTCAGGACATACACAAATTATGGACCAGGTCTGTTAGAGTTTTACGAGTTACTCTGTTGAAACTTGTGGAACTATTTGAAAATTCTCCTACTCTATTGTTAAGTGTGTAGTTTAGAGTTTAGCCAGTTTTTAGGCTTAATTAGCTTTGTATGAATAAACTGAGTTTTCTGTTCAGATCTCTGGGATTTATATAAAACTGGTTATAAAATCATGACTTCCTTTTCAAATTGTGCCTTTAATTTGACCTGTACGAGTGGTTGCCCAGTTTTTTCTGAGGTATATCACCATCTGGACATACATCCAGATCAGGCCTATTAAAAGTGATTTGGTTTCCCTAATTTCAGCCCCATCAAGGAAGTTCAAAATACTTTTTTTAAATGGCAGTATTCAATGAAATCAATTCATTGCAGTCCCTGAGAAATTCCAATAATTTTTATTATAGTCCTGGGGTAAAACTCTCCAGTCCAGGCTAGAGGGAGTAAGGAATAATTCCGTTATATTTTTTCATTTCACAAAAGTGTTCGTCCTTTCAGGGGAGACAAATACAAATATTGATACCATTTGGATTATCATGAGCTTTCAACAGTCTGTATTAAGAAACAACTATGGAAAGTAGTATGGAGGTTCCTGAAAAAACTGAATTAGAAATACCATATGACCCAGAACTCCACTTCTAGGAATTCCCTAGAAGAAAACAATCTCTGATTCAAAAAGTTATAATGACTCCATGTTTATTGCTGCATTATTTACAATAGTCAAGATATGGAAGCAACCTAAGTGTCCATCAATAGATGACAGGATAAAGAAGAGGTAGTGCATATACACAATGGAATATAATTAAGTCATAAAAAGAAAGAAATCCTGCCATTTTCAACAACATGGATGGACCTAAGGGGTATTATGCTAAGTGAAATAAACCAAGTGGAGAAAGACAAATACCATATGATTTCACTTATATGTGGAATCTAAGAACAAAGCAAAACAGAAGGAACAAAACAGCTGTAGACTCATAGACACCGAGAAGTAACTGGTGGTTACCATGGGTAAGGGGCTAGGGTGGGTGGGTAGGGAGGGTGAGGGGAATAAAGGGACACAAAAATTTCAATCATAATATAAGTTGGTCACAGGGAGGGAAGCATGGCATTAAAAATGTAATATATGTCAATGGTTCTGTGACATCTTTCTATATTGACAGGTGGGGTGCACTAGTTGAGGAGATAATTTAATAATGTTTATAACTGTTGAACCACTGCATTGTATACTGGAAACTAATATATTGTATATCAACTATACTTTTATTAAAAATGCATTAAGAAAAGAACCAGTTGAAGGTCATTAAAATGGTTCACAACATTTAAGTGATGGAATTATACAAATGAAGACTTTTGGGTTTTGTTTATTAGTTGTAGTCAGTATGGTAGGGCCTACGAGGGCCTATCCAGCTATTCTCATTTTGCATGATTTGTACTTTCCTCTTATTTTTAAAACAAAATCAGTAAGGGGTTTATTGCTTTAAAAAATCTAGACAAACTTATTTTAAAGATTAAAAGTAGTATGTGTGCCCACAGTGGATGAAAAAGATGAAAACATTTTATTTGAATCTTCTGGTCTACTAGCCAATGTTGCATGTTTTGAGTAAACAAATGCAAACTAAAATGAAATTTTCCAGTACAGGTAAGGTCTTAAAAGCTAAGTCAAAATTGGAAACAAAGAAGTAGGGTATCTGCTGGTATCTGAAGACACCAAACCCACAATTAAAGGTACTGGCATTAGTTTTAAGACCTAAAACCACAACATGAAAACACTGCAGACGATTAGCATTAGCAGAGATGTGAAATAGGGCGCTCCACTTCATACTGCTTTAGCAATTTCATACACACACTAGTTGTCAGCCACACCATCTGTTTTTTAAGAAAAGGAATGAAATCAGCGGAGGATTCATAAGAAGAAAAGCTTTAGAATTAGATTTAGACTCAAGCATAAAATAGCAGCTAGTTTCAGATCTGGAATTACCATATCTGAGGGTCCTTTGTGAGCATATAGAAAAATAAAGTGATAATCACTAGCATCCAGCATGGCTTCATTTAGGACAAGTGATATTAAACAAATCTTACTTATTTTTACTAGCAATATGAGACTGACTAGATCAGAGGGATGATATAACTATGAGCCCTGACATTTGTGCAGTTGCAACTTGGTAATTGATAAACTACCTTCACCTATATTATCACATTTGCTTTTTAGAATAATTGTATGGTTACCAGGGCAGATAATAGTAATTCTTATTTAAAAACAAAGTGGAAACACAAACTAAAAAAGGTTATCTGAGGTCCACAGAAAGCAAGTACTAGAATCTGGGTCTGCTTACTCAATCTAGTGCTCATTTGTATTATATGACCATGCTTGATTTTAGCAAAGCATTTGATACTCTTTGGTGATAGACAGAACAATATGAACCACATAGGGTTCTAGCTGAAGCAAAACATGTGCATTCAATTGAACATTTATTGGGCAATTACTATGTACCAGGCTTTCTGCTAGGTCTAGTGAAACTACTAAATTAATGCCAGTATAAAGAGAGAAGTGAAAGACTTGGCCATCTTCGGCATCTTCAGCTATGATCCGATTAAAGACATGGAGGATATTTTTTATGTAATCTGTGTTTGTATCCCAGCCAAGATGAGTAGCTAAAAAAAAATCTTGATCAACTAGAACAACAATAGACCAAAGTTACTGAACTGGCCTCCTTCAAGGGATATATGTTAGATTGAATTCAGATGAAGGGAAAAAAATCTATCACCCAATACCAAATGAGGAAGAGACCAGTGTTTGGCTATTTATTGTTCATGTGGAAGTGTGTGGGTTTTTAGTTTTCCACAAACTTAGTAAAAGTCAGCAGACTCATGTGCCTAGTGGAAAAAAATTTACAATTTTATGTCGCATGAATAAAACTCCAGTGTATGAACACAGTAATTCTGCTGTATCAGCACTGATTTCATCACTTTATTACTAGGTTCAGTTCTGGATATCACACTTTTAGGATGTTGATAATCTGCTCATCTGGGTGGGTAAGGGTTAGTCCTGGGAAGAAAGGATGGAGGAACCAGTGGTATTAAGGTGCAGCACAGAAGACTTTGGGGCAGCTGAGAGATTTTCTTCGTCAAGATGGAAGAAGGTGGAAGGTTTTCCTCTGTGGTTCCATGTAGCACAATTTGGAACAATTGGTAGAAATTACAGAAAGCACATTTGGACTCTGTTCTAGGGAGAATGTTTCAACACTGGCATCTGTCATTAGGGGATGGATTATCTCAAAAAGTGTTGTGTTTCCCATGCCTGGAAATTTCAGGAAGAGGCTGGATGACCATCTGCCAATAGATATGGCAGAGAAGATTCCGGTTTTGAGTGCAAGTTTGGACTTAATGACCTCTAATGTCACTTCCAACTCTAAGATTTGATATTTCTAGTATAGTGTCCTATGTATACAAATTCTTATAACCAGAGAAATTTGTTCCAAGCTCAGGAATCTGGGTCTTTAACATCTCAGAGGATATTCATGATTATCTCTTAATGAACATGCACAAGGTTAGTCCAGAAGAGACTTGGGAATAGTGAGCAATGCTGATAACACTTTTAGCATCTTTCATAAATGGCATATTTCATGGGATTTGCTTCTGACAGCACCAGACTTGAAAATCATCTAAGCAGCACTCCTTCACACTTGTATTCTGGACTAGCAAACTCAACATCTCAACAAGTAGAAACACCAGTGGGGCATTTCTAAACCTGAGCTTGTCCCTTAAGCCTGTCTTGATTAAATTTTACTTGATATTGTTCAGCGGGTGACCAGGGGCTGGTGGCAGAGGTGTGAAATACACCTAGTAGAGTACATCCCACAATTATTCTGCATGTCCAGTCCACACAGTCTGTCTGGCATTCAGTGCTTAGTCTGTCTGGCATTTGATGATTAGTAAGCCCACTTGGACTGTTTGGCACTATTTTGCCCTCATCTCTGTGGGAACCTAAAATATACAACAGTCACATGACCCAATCGACCTGCTATTTTATATCTGTATAGATAATTTATGGCTAAATCATTATAGGGCTAATCATTTTAACCCACTCCCCACCCCAGCTAAAGCACTTGTAAGTATTGGTTGATGGTACAAGTGACATCATGTTCTTAACCCTCTCACACAAGTTCAGCAAACATTTATTTCCCTCCCTGAGATGCACAATTTATTTCCTGTTAGGGGTTTCTGCCTGGTGCAAGGGGTTTTCTGGGGACTAGAGCAGCTGAAGGAGGATGGATTGGCCTTGTCTCAGGATCCCAGGTAGACAGGACTTCACAGAGCTGCTTTCAGTTCTGTGATGCCTGGGGGTAAGGGAAATAGAGATCAGTTTGGGATGAGACTAGGTGTTGCACTGAGCTCACTTTAATGTATATATCTAAAGCATGTTTTCATTTTCTACATTAGCTAGAACAGTTTCAAAGTCTGGACAAACACACACGGAAAGCTCAAAACATGATCAGTTCCAATTCACTAAGAAGGTTTATTGGTACATTCCTCTGGACTTGGCAACTTCTGCCATAAGCAATGCAAAGAGTAAGAAATGCTGAACTTGGCACTGGAATGAGAACTTAGACAAACATACTCTAGGAAGCCATTGTGATTCACAGAAAAACAATGCTATTGATGAAGCTTTGCAATAATACATGTATATGATACTTGGAAATCTTGCTGTTTAGAATGTTGTCTACAGTCCAGCAGTAGGGACACATCACGTGGTGATTGTTAAGAATGCAGAATCTCAGGCCCTACTCCAGACCTTCTGAATCAGTATGTACCTTTCAACAAGATCTCCAGGATTTTTATATGAAATTCTTAAATGCTCTGCTTAAAACTACAACAGATTAATTTTATTTAATGGAAAAAAAAGAACCTTTGTGTTTTAAAAACAGAAACAAAACTTTTAGATCTCCTTCCCCTAAAGGGGAATGATGAATTAGTAGAAGAATTACTTATGCCTAATGAATAAAATTAATGATGTTCTGCATTTTAAGCTAATGTTAATCTTTTTTCCAGGATAGAGAGACTCCTGAAAGTGTTGTTCTGGGTGATTCAACTTTAATTTAATTAGTGGCTGGAGAAGCAATGGAGTCAAGATTTCAGTTTCACATATAAATGTTCCTTATACAGCCTCTTGGATTTTCTGCTCACACACTGCCACCCAAACATATCAGTTAAATTAGGATCCAAACAGCAAACAGAAACCCAAGGCATTTTTTAGGGCTTCTTGTGAAAAATCACTTTTTTTTTTATCTTAACTACACAGAGCTCTTTTGCAATCACAATAAGGTTTTGCAAAAGCATGGGGGTAAAAGCTATAAAAGTTATGAAGTCATATTTAGATTGACCAAGAGGTTATGATTTCTAAGTAAAGAGAGTAATGTTTCCAAAAATAGTGTAGCTGATCTAGGGGCAAAGAACATGCCATTATGAAATGTAAAATTTATAGATGCAAATACACATATATGTGTATGTATATTTATGTATACACATAAACTCTATAAATGTTATGAACTAACCAAAATAGCAATTGGTGGTGGGGTCTGCAAAAATACTATAATTCAGACATACACCATTAAAAAACTCATTGATAAATCATTGGAACTTATAGCTGACTTCTGATTTATTTTTACACCAACTGTAGTTGTGACTCAAGGGAGGTGTTTATACACCGACAATTTCACTGAGGAGCAGCAATAGCTAATCTGCTCAGTTTTTGAGCTCTGAGAGTTATGCTTTGAATTAAAGAAGATTTATGGAGGGAGCAATAGTCTTTTATGGATTACACGCTAAAGATCAGAATGAGTAAGAAAGAAGGCATTCAAAAGAACTGAGGCTTTTTATTTATGCACATTAAAGAAAAATCAAATTAAAATGGTCAAAAATCATGTATATTGCCTCATTTTTTAATGTAGCATAAATTACCTTCTCTTATTTTCATGGTACTCTTTGTGTTCTGACTTAAGATGCCCTGCAATTGTTGTATATGTATGTTTTTTTTTCCACAAACAAGAGAAATCCCTGCAATCTTCAGGGACCATGTTACCTACCTTTTGTATTCTCTTTAGTGCCTAGTACAATGCCAGGTACATACAGATTTTATAAAGGGCAGCTGAATTTTGTGGAAAAATTATATAATGATCTGAAATTGCTTTACCATGCTTGGATGACTATAAGTTGTTGAAAACAAAAGGGAACCCTCATGCAATAACATAGTTAGAGGGTGAGGTAGCAGGGTAGGTAGAGAAGGAGGGTGGCAAATTGCCTGACAGCTCCGGTACTGCGACACTTGGCACCATCAGACATCAGAGACCTAGACTGGGCACAGAAGAAGGATGGGGACTTTGCTCTTTGCCATGTACTAAGCACACACTATATCCTCTTGAACACATCATGGGAAGTGAGAGGGTCCTGAGTGGCACCCATCATCTCTGAATTCATTTTGATGGCATGGCAGGCCCTACCCCTGCTTTAGAAAGGAGAATCAGCACAGAGCCACAGGCTTACACATAACAGTGTAGCTAATTGAAAGGTTTCAGAAAGTGGAACCTGGAGGTCTTTGTGCCTATTTTTTGAAGCTTCGAGCCTCAAGGCAGGTCTTAGGCTCCTGTCTGGGCACGAAAGTCTCACCTTTTAAGAGAGCAAGAAAAGAATGTGGGCAAAGGCAGTTAGCTACTCTCGTTTAAGTTCAATTGCTCTGAAAGCAGCAGGTTTGTAAGATGACAGGCACAAAATTATGGAAATTTTAAAAATCACATTTCTTTTTGCTGTAGATGATCAAATTTTTCTACCACTTAATGTCTATTTATGCCGACTTTATTATTTGCTTTGATAGAAATATCACCTTCCCAGTATTTTAGCAACATCATCTATAAAATCGCAGGGTTACCTACTTTTGATACTTATCAAATTGTTTTCATTCCGCAAATGCAGGGATTATCCCTAGAATGACCCATGGAAGCATCTGCTGACAGCATATCTAACTGAATATATCCCTATTCAGCAACTGAGCAACTCAGTTAATATAAATCTAAACTGACCAAAGCTGATAATTACAGAGCCATTCTTAAGTAAAGATTCTGTGCACAGAGTTTTAGCTAGATTTATTTAATTCCTAGTTCTTCCAGTTTGCTTCAAAATACATCTTTGATGCCTAGACCAGTAGGTGGAAGAAAACACTATTTGGGTACAATAATCACAGAGGCATCAATATAGCCATTGGCTTAAAGTCTTTCAAGAGATCTGTAATTACTCAGAACAAGGGGTTATATGAGAAAAATACATCAAGTGATAAAAATGTTCCCAAGATATTACAATTCTCCAAGCTTAGTAATAAAATCTTCTGTAATGATAACCTGATTCATTAAGGAATAGCCTTCCTTGGAAAAAATAGAGATAAGCTGTTGCCTATTCTTCATTTGCTTAGAGGCTGGGTCTACTCTTCCGGACTACAGACACTGACGTTTTGGAAGTGTGCAGGCTCTGCTTGTGGGCCTGAGTATGGATCCAGCTAACTGAGTGACCTTGGGCAGGTGGAAACATCTCTGAGTCTCAGTTTCCTCACAGGTTACAGTGTGACTTTGTGGTTGAGTGGGACCCCTGCACTCAGAGTTATGCATACCTGCATTAACTAACTCTGTAGCCCTTGGCAGGTTACCTAAACTATCATCATTTAAGATGTTATTACCTCAGAAGCAGAAACTGTGTTTAAAAAGCTTAAAAAAACTCCTAAACATAGTAAGCAATCAATAAGTAATAGCTATTAGTAGTAAATAATTTCCAACAATTACCACCAGGAAGTTAAGAGCTGAGTACCAAGATGCAAAAGAAATACTGAGTCTTTTGAAATGGTCTTTTCATATACTTAGGGGATTACTTGCCAATCTAACTTAAGGGAAGTTGAAAATGCAGGCATTTCTTAGGAAGGAGAAATAACTTGAATGCAAAATGGAAAGTTACTATTAACAAGTCTTCCTCTACCCCAGCTCCCCACTGTCCTGAGTCATGGAGATTTCCTGTGTGGATCATAGGCGGCCAATGGACAGAATTCCTTGGCAAGGATCCCTCCTAACCCTAGGCTTTTGTTCTTAACCAGTGCCATGAACGAGGCTATCTCATCTGATCTATTTATAATTCTGAGAACTTTAGGGGTCAGTGCCCCTTCACCAAAGAATTCTAATTAGGATTTCTGCAGTCACACCATTAATGGAACCAACTGAATGTTTTAGGGGGAAAAATACATGCATCCTACATTCAGTGTTGAAGATTAAGCTATCTCTAAGAATTTTTCTGGAAAATTTTACATTGAAGGTCTCCACTTCCAGTAATAACACCTACTGCCCGCAAAACACCCCTTTTTAATTTAAAATACATAAAGTTTTCTTTTTTAGTTCACAAAGAAATACTGCTGCACAACTAACAACTATACTCAACCAGTGTCAGGGTTACAGTAAAGTAAGAAGCTATTTTGTTTTTTTTCCCCACCAAATTCTCTCAGAACTTGGAAATTCTCTTCGTTATTTTAACAATATTTGAGGATTAATAAATGTCCTGTGCTTGTCTAAGGGTATATTTCTGGGAGGAGTGTTGGCAAAAGAGAACTCTTAGATAGAGTAGCAAATTTGCTTAAGGAATGGCAGTGAGAAGGTTGAATGGTGCATTTTATACATCTTACCCAGGTTGTTTCACTTTAGTATGGAAACTCCCATAACTCTAATCATGTTACAATTCTTTTTTTAGATAAGAAGAGTATGCGCATGTGAGAGCATACATGTGAACTGCTACAGCAAAATTGTAAAACAGATATATTAATTCCTAATTTCCACTCCATCCCTCTTCTCATTACTTTCAGTAGTGTTCTGAAAGGTTGCAATTCTTTTAATAATTCAGCTTTGTTTTCAGGCAGTTGCCAACTAAATATCTAAGCCACAGGTAGTCAACCAAATACTTTCTGAGGGGTATTTGGATAAGACGTCAAGACCAAGGAATACTCTTTGAGAGATGGAGTTCCAAATATCATGACAGTGTGGAAGTGCACAGTGGATCAGAAAGGGTGGCTCCAGAACATTTCACAAATCTCAAAATTCTGCTTGAAAATGGGCTCATACCAGCCACCGGTGAGCCTGGGTAGGTGTGTCTGAATGTCTCAGTGACAACCACCACCAGAAAAATAGTCTACAACACCTCTTTCAGGATTGTGACTGAGTGAATCATCTTAGTTCATTGTAATAAACAGGACAATACATAGGTAGGGATTTCCTCCTCTTACATATGCTTATTTTGATTCTTCTGTTTTTCTAAATTTAAGGTTTATTATCCAATATTATCAAATGCCATCATTTCTGTGCAAGCTGGCCTAGAGAATTATCTACTCCACAGTAATTATTTCATATATCTTGTGAGCTTATTAAATTATGTCTGATTTATGGTAATAAATGCTTATTACTGCCCCACTAAGCTATGAGTGCTATCACAAAGACTGAACAAGATTCATCTTTCCAGCACAGCATGTAGCCAAGAGTCTTCATTGAATGTGTTGCTGGGAACTGCATGCATTTTCTCATAGCATGAGTTCAACAGGGCAATTGTCTTCCAGCCTCATTTGCTGGTGCTTTGATTGGCCGGGAAGGTCAGCAGAGAGCTTGGAAATGCAAGGTCATTAATAGCTCAGCTCTTGTTCACTCCCTCACCATTAAGCAAGGCCATATCTAAAACATCCCAGACTGAGGGAAATTGATCTTATTTTAGAAGACATTCAGAGATACCAATGAAGTAATAATTTCTTTGAGGTTAAATTTGGCATATCTTTGAATAAGTAGCTCAAATGTTCTCATGTTGAGCTACATTTTTGCCCTTTTCTCAGAACCATTATCAACATACCAAAACTGCACCCATTAGCCTGTGGGATACAGACTTGGAGGATAAATGCTATTAAAGGATATGTTTATCTTAACCCTATAATAGAAAACCGAAGATATGAAATTTAGGATTGAAGATAAGTGAAGATAAATATATACATTGTAAATCTTCAAATTTCTTCAAAAGGCCATGGAAACCATCCTATTTTATCCCTACATAGTCAATAAGACATGCCTTTCTTACTTATTTTGTGAGACAATTTGTTTTTAACATTCAATATTCTATAACGCAGTTCAAGCAAATGTACCTTCCCCTGCTCTGACCTCTAAAAGCACATACCTGTACTTCCAATATGGCATATACCATTTTTATTTTGTTTTATAAATGTTTCTTATCTTGCCAATTGTAACTACCTTGTCCTTAAAAGACTGTAACCCTCCAAGTGCCTTACCTCTAACAGGTTCTCAATTAAGGTTTGTTAAATGAATAAATAATGCTATGTAAGCAACTTTTATTTTCAAGAAATGTCAAAGAAAGAAGGAGATTGAGTGCTTATGTTTACACATTCAGTTATTAAGGGAGCTGGAAGTGAAAATCTAAGGGGGTATCAAGTGGACCAGAAACTACAAGGTAATCAATTCTTTGTTGGCATCTCTTAAAATGCACATTTCCTATATGGGTGACCTATGCCATACAACAAATTTAAAGCCCTCTTTCCTACGTTCTGGTTGATTTATAATTTTTTCCATTATTATCTAAAACATATACAGAAAGAAAATCCAGTTTAAATTGTCCAGAAAGTAATTTCTCTCCCTGAAGCAATAAACCGTTTTTAGGCTCAAAGCCAGGTTAGTTCCTACACATGTAATCCCTTGGGGCCTTTAGGTCACTAGAAAAAGAACTTGGAAATTTAATTAAAGAGATTTCCAGGAAAGAGAGAGAAACTAAAATTGGCTACCACAACACGAATGAGTTTTTATATCCTATACAAAGGTCTTACACACAGGACGCACCAAAGTCTGGAAGATACAAATTGGATCTTTCAGATTTATAAGTAACACTACTTAATAACTCAGTGTTCTTGTCAACCCTGAGGTTACACAGCAAGGTATTTCATTAGGTCATTCAGTAGCATTTCTTATCTGTTCTGGGCAAGACACCGGCAAAAGTTTGGGAAATGCAAAAAGAAGCAAGGTAAAGTCTTAGCTGCAATAAAGTTATCCTTAGGGAAGAGAAGATAGACAAGAAAGCCACCTGCTACCCACAATATGATAAGGGTTATGACAGAGGCCATACCAGATGCTATTGGAACAAGAGAGGATGAAAGATCCACATCCTTTCGTGAACACCCAGGAAGGCTTCCCAGAGGATGACTCAGGTGTGTCTTTTGTGAAGACTAGACAGAGAAAGATACTGTTTGTAGTAGGGCAAGATGGGATACGGCACAGAGGGGGAAGGGGGCACATTGCACATGCAGTGCGGCAGGAGGAGCTGCACACAGCTTACACAGGCTGAGTCAGGAGGCTCAGGGAAGCAGGGGCAAGATCATGGCTTATGTTATTAAAGTGGGATGATAAAGAAACCACATAAATACCACAGAGAGGATGTGTCTGGATGCCATAGAAACCTGGCTTAACATTATTCAGAGAGAAGCCAATATATATTTCCTGAAGCAGAAGAGCAGATTCAGTCATGTGTGTGAGGAACTTGCAGGAGATGCTAGACAATCAGATCCCAGAGACTGTTTAGATGTGACTGACAACTTTAAGGACTGCACCAAAACTAAAAAAATGGAAAATATCCTAAATATACTTTCTAATGGTTAAGGTTGCTTATGTATGTATAAGATTTCATTAGAAAAAAAAAAAGAAAAGGATTTCCTTCAAAAGCCAGAATATACAGCACTTGTAACTTAAGAAGGCCACCAGGGAGAGTTTATAGGAGACCAGGGAGAAATGAAATGGAGATGAGCCGGATGCAGTTATAAGTTGCCAATTTTATAACATTGTTGAACAGATATAGGCAGTATAACATTTAAAAAGCCATGATTATTATACTTAATTCTGTATCACAAACCTATCACCAGTTCTAGCATTTAGTTAATTACTCTGCTACTGTTACGTAGCAAATTCTGATGAAAGAAACATCTTGCAAATATTATATTCTTAAATCCTTGACCATATGTAATGGTCTACTTTCATAATGAAGTAATATCTCATTGGTAAATAGAATATTGCATTTGAATGACTGTGCAATACTTGTAATAAACAGCATTTATTGAACAGTTATTTTATTACATACATCATTTGTGCTATTGCAAAAGTCTTACAAGTTATCATTCTATTCTTAAAGGTGGAGAAAACCAGCTCTGAAAGGTTAAGAAAGTTGTCCAATATCATATAGCTAGTAAGTGGTAAGGCCAGGATTCAAACCTAGGACTGCAAAGTTTGTGCTCTTTCTATTATCAGTGGTAATCTGTACTCATAATATTCAATACTCAATAAAATAGGTACAGACACATTTCCCACCCAGCCCAGCCAAAAGATGACTGGGAGTTAGAGAGGGGATCAGGAAAGGAAATCAGTAATGTGTGACCCATTTACATATTTCCTCCTCCAGGTGTGCTCACCTTTTTATAAAGCTTCAGATTTTACTTCTACTGGTAAGGTCCCAATTCCCAGTCTGACTTCTTCCTCAACACCTTTTTAAAAAATGTGCATATAATACATTCATAGGGGGGAATCTATTAGTAGGGGTTACCTAAGAAGGAGATTTGAGTTATTTTTTATTTTAATTAAAAAATATGTTTTAAATTATCTTGCAATAAGAATTACTTTTTGGTTTACAGTTCCATGAGTTTTAATACATGTATAGATTTGTATAGCCAGCATGACATTAAGGATACAGAACAGTTTTTTCATCCTCCTAAAAGTCCCTTATGCTATCCAATTATAGTCAAATTCCACCCCTACTCCTAACCCCTGGTAACCACCAATCTGTTCCTCTACACTATGATTTTGTTTTTTTAAGAACAGGTAATAAATAGGAGAATACAGTGTATAACTTTTTTAGACTGGCTTCTTTAACTCAGAATAATGATGCCTTTGATACCCATCAAAGTTGTATGAATCAGTAGTTTGTCTCTTTTTTATTGCTGAGTAGTATTCCATGGTATAGATGTATCACCATTTGTTTATCCATTCCTCTGTTGAATGTATCTTGGGCAATTTTGGGTGATTATTAATAGAGCTGCTATAAATATTCCTGTGTATGTTTTTGTGCAGATATAAGTTTCTATTTCTTTAGAGTAACCAGAAGTAGGACTGCTGGGTTATACAGTAAGTGTACTTGTAAGAGCAATATATTTGAATTTAAAGAAAAATTTATTAATCATTTAAAAAAATATTATGCTTTTGGTATCATGTCTAATCTGAGGTCA
This sequence comes from Manis javanica, assembly GCF_040802235.1. Taxonomy (NCBI): domain Eukaryota; kingdom Metazoa; phylum Chordata; class Mammalia; order Pholidota; family Manidae; genus Manis; species Manis javanica. The sequence goes on from NC_133157.1 coordinate 49,386,406, forward strand.
CAAGGATTTTCTATGTTTTCTTTTAAAAGTTTTATAGTTCTACATTTTACACTGAATTATATGATCCATTTGAATTAATTTTGTATGAGATACAAGGTTTAGATTGTGGGGTTTTTTTGCATATAATGTCCAATCTTTTTCAACAGAATATGTTCAGAATGTTATTCTTGCTCCATTGAATTGCTCTGAAATTTTGTAAAAAAAAAATTCATTGGCCATATTTGTATGAATCTAATTCTGGACTCTGTATTCTGTTCCATTGATCTATGTATCTCTTTGCTATTCCACACTCTCTTGATTACCACAGCTTTATAGTAAATATTAAAACCAGCTAATTCTTCCAACTTTTCTTCTTTTCCAAATTGTTTCAGCTGTTCTACTTCCTTTTATACATTTTATATTCAGCCTGTCCATATATTCAACCAATCCTCCTTGGATTCTGACTGGAATTACATAAAATCTGTAGATCATTTACTATGTTAAGTATTCAAGTACATGAAAAAGGTATGTCTCTCCATCTATTTCAGTCTTATTTGACTTCTTTCATCAGCATTTTTTAGTTTTTAGCAAACAGATGCTGGACATGTTTAATTAATTTAGCCCTATTTAATTTTTCTTCCACTTTATCCCTATTTAAAAATATTACTGGTCTTTAATTTCAGTTTCCATCTTTACATGGCTAGTATACAGAAATACTATTAATTTTTGTATAATCGTTTTATATCCTATGATCTTGCTAAGCTCATTTAAATGTCTAAGAGGGTTTTTTTGGTAGATTCTATAGGATTTTCTACATAGATTATTATAACTGGGTGTTCTTCAAATAGAGATAGTTTTACTGCTCGCTTTCAAATCTGCATGCTTTTACATTTCATTTTCTTGCTTTATTGCACTGGCTAGGAATGCCAGTACCATGCTGAATATGAGTGGAGAGAATGGACATTCTTGCCTTATTCCCAAGAGTAGGGAAAAAGCTTCAGTTTTTCACATTAAGTATGATATTACCTACAGATTTTTTTAATACCCTTTATCAGGTAGACATTCCCCTTTATTCCTAATTTGATGAGAAAAATCTATCATGAATGAATGTTGAATTTTTAATTACTTTTTCTGTATTAATTGACAGTCTTTATTCTTTAAATATAAGGGAGAAGATTGCATTGAGCAATTTAAAAAATAAGTCTTGCATTTCCAGGATAAGATGTATTTGGTTATATTGTATTATTCTTTTTCTATATTGCTGAATTTGATTTGGTAATATTTTGTTGAAGATATTTGTGTTCACCAGTGTTTTTTTTAATTTTTATTTTACTCTCTTTGTCTAGTTTTGGTATCAAAATGGCTTCATAAAATGAATTGGGAAATTTTCTCTCCTTTTCTATCTACTGGAAGAGATTTTTGTATAATTAGTATTTTTCTTCTTTAAATGCTTGGTAGAAAAATTCCGTTATCCCATCTGGGTCTGGAAATTCCTTTTTGACAGTATTTTAACTACAAATTCCATTTATTTAATAGTTACAGGACTACACAGTTTATCTATTTCATCAGGGGTGAGTTTTGGTTGTTTATGGTTTTCTAGGAGTTTCATCTCTGTTGTTGAATTTAGATGAGCACAGTTGTTTATAGTATTCCCCTATTCTTTTAATTTCTGTGCAATGTGTAGTAAAATCCCACCTATCATTCTGATTTGGTAATTTAAATCTTCCTTCTCTTTTTCTTTGCCAATACTAAAAACCACCTTCCATTTTTATTGATTTTTCTCCATTCTTTGTTTAAATTAATTTCTGGTGTGATCTTTACTATTTTTCTTTTGCTTTCTTGAGGTTTCATTTAGTCTTAATTTTCTAGTTTCTAGTTGAAAGTGGAAGCTGAGGTAATTGATTTAAGACCTTTCTTCTTTTCTAACACATGCTTTTTGTACATATTTCTACTTAGTTCTTTTCTAACATCTGCATTTTATACTATATTTCTCCTCCCAAATAATGCATTAGTGTCATCCCATAAATTTACTTAAGTTGTGTTTTCATTTCTTTTAAAAATATTTTGTAATTTCCCTTAATTTCTTCCTTGATCCATGGTTTACATAGCAATGGTTATTTCATTTTCAAGCATTCTGAGTATTCTGTAGAGATTCTTCTGTAATTATTTTCTAATTTAATTCCACACTAATTAGAAAACATACTTTATATGACTTGAATCATTTTATATTTATTGAGACTTGTTGTATGGTACAGAATATGGCCTATTTTGGTAATTGTTCCATCTACATTTGAAAAGACTGTGTATTCTGATGGAGTATTCTACAAATGTTGATTAGGTCAAATTAGTTGACTGTGTTATTCAAGTCTTCTATATCCTGTTGATTTTCTGTTTACTTGTTCTATCAGTTATTGAAGGAGGGATATTTAAATCTGACTATAATTTTGGATTTGTCTATGTCTCCTGTAATTTTAACTAGGTTTTGCTTCATGCATTTTGAAGATTTCTTTAATTACATGAATTATTAGGATTATTATGGCCTCCTAATGAAGTAACACTTTTATCATTAAGAAACAACATTCTTTATTCCTGGTAATATTTCTTCTTGTGAAATCTGATATAAATATAGCCCCTCCAGCTTTCTTTTGATTAATGTTAACAAGGTATGTCTTTTTCTATCTTTTTACCTTAAACCTATTTGTGTTTTTATATTTAAAGTATACTTCTTGTAGAAAGCACATGGTTGGGTTATGCTTTTTTATCCAAATTGATAAATTGTTTTTAATTAGTGTGTTTAGACCTTTTACATTTTATATTATTATGGTTAATTTTAATTTTATAATCTGCTATTTATTTTATGTTTGCCTCATCAGTTCTTTGTTCCCCTTTTTCCCATTTTTCTGTCTTTTTGAATGAGTGTTTTCATATTTTTATTTCATCTCCGTTGTTAGTTTAGTAATTGTTAGTAATACTTATTACTAATACCACCTCCTTTATTGACTTAGTGATAATTCTTTTATTTTAGCGTTTGCATTAGGGTTTATAGTACACATCTTTTACTTCTTGCAGTTGGTCATCAAATGTTATAACACTAGTTCTCATATAGTATAGGAACCTTACAATAATGTAGTCTTGTTTTTCTCTTCTTGACTTTTGTGTTATTGTTAACATATATTTTACTTTTACCCATGTTATAACCCCCACATTATACTGTTTGTTTAGTAAATTATCTTTTACAGACATTTAAATAATAAGAGAAAGCATTTGTATTTATCCATGAAGTTACCATTTCTACCACTCTTTATTCCTTTGTGAAGCTCTACATTTTCTATTTGGCATAATTTTTATTCTTCTTGATTTTAGTGTGAGTCTACTAGTGATGAATTCTTTCAGCTTTCATATCTGAAAAAGCTTTTCTTGCCATACATTTGTGAATGATATTATGCTGGAGATAATATGGAGACCAAGACTGACACTTAAAAACTTTTCAGTACTTTAAAAATATTGCTCCACTGTTATCTTGTATATACTGCTTCCAGTGAAAAATCTACTAGCATATTTACCTTTGCCTCTCTATTCAAAACATGTCATTTTCTCTGACTGCATTTACCTTTTTCTGTTTATCTCTGATTTTGAGTAAATTGATTATTATGTCTCTTGGTGTAGCTTCCTTCATGTTTTTTATGTTTGGGGTTTGTTGGAATTCTTGGATATGTGAGGTTTATTTGTTTGTTTTTTAAACTGGAATTTGGAAAATTTCTTGACATTTCTTCAAATAGTATTTTCTCTCGACCAATACCCATCTTCAGGAACTCAAACCACATGTGTATTAGGCCACTTGAAGTGGTTTCACTGATGCTTTATCATCAGAATTTTTAAATTCTATATTTCTATGAATTTCATTTTGGATATTCCTATTAATAAATCTTTAAATTGACCGTTTTCCTCACAAAATCTAATATGTTGTTAATCTCATCTAGATCTTTTATCTTAGATATTACAGTTTTTATCTTTAGATATTTGATTTAGTTCTTTTGTTATATCTTCCATGTCTTTACTTTTGAGCACATGAAATACAATTGCATATTTGATTTAGTTCTTTTGTTGTATCTTTCATGTCTCTACTTCACTTTTGAGCACATGAAATACAATCGCATAAGCTGTTTTAATGTCTTTTTCTGTTAATTCTAACATCTGTGTCAACTCTGGGTTGGTTTTGATTGATTGATTGATTGATTTTGTTTATCTTTCATGACTTCTACTTTTTCCTTTTTCCCCATAGCTGCTTAGTTTTGATCAGATGCCAGACATTGTGACTTTTACATTGTTGGGTAATGGACATTTTTGTGTTTGTGTAAACATTCTTAAACTTTGTTCTAGGTTGCATTTAAATTACTTGTAGTCAGAGATGTGCTTAGACTAGGGCCATTTATGCCCTAATACTGCAGTACTGCTTCTAGTGCTTCACTCAAAGCACTGCAGATTGGGAAGTATTCGAGTTTGGCTTATGGGAATAGGCATTTTTTTCACTTTCTGTGAGTTTTGGGTATTCTCTCTAATATTCTCGGGGAATTCTTTTCCTGCCAGTGAGTAATTTTCTCACATGCATGCATTGATCCTTCTTTTGCTGGACAGTCAGAGGGGACCTTCTGCAGGTCTCTGTTTTTTTCCTCTGTGCAGTTTTCTTCTTGCTGGTACTCTCTCTTATGAACAAGGTCTTGGTTTCCCCAATTCAAAGGTCATCTTCTCAACTCAGGGAATTTACCAGGTTTTTCCCAGTCTTCACTCTTTGCCCCGCAGCCTAGAAACTGTCTCAAGGAGGTAAGCTGGAGCAATCATGGGGCCCATCCAAACTGTTTCCCATCATTGCAAAGTCACTGTCCTTCAATGACAGCCAGTGTCTTGAGAACTGTTGTTTTATAGACTTTGTCTGTTTTAGGTTGTTTCAGGCATGAGAGTAAATTTGCCTCTGAGATGAGAGTAAATTACTCCATCTTGGAGTGGAAAAATAGATGGAAGCCCTTATTTTTTGTAAAAATGTTTAACAGAAGCTGTTTATGTTGAAAAAATACATAACCTTTTATCTAAATATAATGAAGACATTCTTGTTTTATTCAAAGTGTGTTTCTACTATGGTAAACTCTTTAGAACCAATCAATAAAGACAGCATTCTATATATTACAGATGTTGATAAATGCATCAGTCAACATATTTTATGTGACATCTCTGATTTAATTTGAGGCATAAACCTCTTCGGAAGAATTAAAATTTAAAATTAATGAGGTGACAGAATTTTATGATACAAGCTTCAGAAACTTTATTGCACTAATACTTAAACAGTCAACTGCTGAGAAATATCTTTTGCAGAAACAATTTAAAATTTTAACAGTACCCACTATCTCACTCTCCAGGATCAATGGGCGACTCCTTTTGCTTTTTTTGCCACTCACAATAATGCTCCAACAACTCAGATTCTGTAATTTTAATAATGATTTAGTTGGCTAGACAGAATTGTGCCATTTTCTTTCTTTCTTTTTTTTAACTGGTATCTGAGAAACAAAATTGAGCCAGGATATCATACTGTGGCCTAACTTCTATTTTAAAGCTCTGTAGGAAAGCCCATAAACATGTCTTGAGTAATTCTGCTCTGATGGAGAGCAAGAAAAATGGATGGGAAGTTGAGTGAGGAAAGAGTCTTTACAACCATACTTTCAAGCCACAACAATTCAATAATAAAATGGAATGAAGAGTTAGGTTCTGGGGTAATTGAAATTTTTTCTTCCATCTTTGCCTCACTTAAAAAAAAATTCATGTCAGTATATTGTACCAGATGTGCTGAGATAACTCTCCCAATAGGAAACATCTAAAAATGTGATGGAAAATATTATAAACCACTCCTTTTATTTAAATCACAGTTAAGCTGATGATAAACTATTAAAGAAATGGAATGAGTAAGTAAGCATATTTTCACAAAGAAATCCCCATCCTAAGAAGGTTTATGAAGTAAATACACTAAATACTTAAGGAACAAAAAATTACATTCTTATACAAATTCTTTCAGAGTATGGAAAAAAAGAGAAATCACTCCTTAGATTTTAGGTGAGGCTACTAAATCATAACCAAACAAGACAAGGCAGTGTATGTGTGTTTATGTGCAGGTATGTGTGTAAAGGTCCAATTTCACTTTGAATAGAGATGCAAAAGTCACATACAATATATTAACAAATCTCGCCCAATAAAATAAAAGAAATAAAGTTTCTAGAAGAATTGCTAATTCCAAATCTCATGAAGGAAATAAAGAAGTTTAAGTCTTATTTTGTCAGAAAGTAAAGAGGCTTGTAAAGGTGAGTAGAATTATATCAAAGGGCACAGGATAAAATGTGGCTTCCACTGGCATAGTATGGGACAATTTGAGAATGAAAACAATAACTATATTGGACTAAAACACAAAAAATATAATATCCAGAAAACCATAATGATACTAAAAACACCAAACCAAAAACAATCCTGCCTTTTGGTCATCACTGGTGATTGCTAAGACAAAAAAACTCATAGTATGAGAATTGATAAAGGGAGGGAGTGAAGCATTTATGCTGACTTTATTGTGTGAACTCTATTTCCTTGTACCTAAAAGGTTGATGAGAGAAAGTTCTATGAAAAAAAATTCAGTTAACAAAGGCAAAATTGAATATTACATCACTATTATTTTACAACCCCAAATGAAACAATACATATGGGTAGTAACCATGGATGGCTGCTAAAACCATTAATAAGTGATGATGGAGACCTTTACAATGGAGGATTAGGCTAACCCCACCTGGACCCACTGGGCAATGTTAGTGGCACTAAGTGCGGGACAATCAGATATTTTGTACCTCACAATGTGATGGAACAGGAAGGACACAGCACCACCTATGAAGAATCCCTGATGAAGAAATCAAACTTAAATTCAATAATGCTTCTAAATCTGAACTTTAGTTAACAGGAAAAGTGGAGCCTAGAAGAGTAACTGAAGTGCCACCACAAAGAAGCCATCAGTCAAATGCAGATGCAGAACATTCTTAGACAAATACCCCAAATGCCCCAACAAATCAATGTCATGGGAAAAAAAAGGGATCATGTAGGTGGAACTGTTATAAAGAAAACTTTAGAGTTATAATCATGGTATATAATTTGCAATGTATGGATCTTGTTTAGATAAGATTTGCTGGGGAATGTGATAAGGTAAAAAGATATATTTAAGACTCTCTGGGCAATGGGAATATAAAATAGGTATTATATTATATTATATTAAGGAATTCCCATTAATTTTGTTGGATGCAATAGTGAGATGGTTGTTATATATTTTAACAATACCTTATCAATTAATGATGCTTATTGAAATATTTATGGTGAAGAGACATGATGTCTGAGATTTGCTTTTAAATGATCCCCCCTGAAAAACAAATTGGAGTTAAGAGAGGAATAGGTAAAGCAAGAATAGCAAAATAATTATAATTTTTAAACCTAGGTGATGATAACATTAGGATATATTTTACTGCTTTCTCTTTTTTAGTGTATATTTGACAATTATGAGAATAAAGCCAAAACTCCAAAGAGACCATATGGTAATAATCAAGTTGAATTGATAAAAAAATTTTAAGGTTGAACATTAGGAAGTCTACCAATGTAACTTAATACATGTATAGATAAAAAGATTCAGGTATCTCACTAGATCTGGGAATTATTTAATTTACATTTTAATAAATTTAATTAATTTTTATAAATTTGACAGTTATTTATAATAAAATACTTCAACTAGGGTAGAAGGAAAATTGCTTAATGTAATAAATGGCAGCAATAAAAATGTATACTATCAAACTCATTATTAAAATACTTAAAATACTGTACTTACACTCAGGATGAAAATGAGGATACTGTCAGTACTCCATTATAATGTATATTCTAGCCAGTACAATTTGAAAAGTAAAAGAAGCAAGATACAGGAATTGGAGATCAAGGAACAAATTCTCATTACATATTTTTGTAGGTTATCCCTGTCTACTTAGAAAATCTCCAAATTGGATACCACAGGTATTGAGAAAAAAAACCAACCAACCATGTTTGGACTGGAATATTGCAGGGAATTGGTAATAAAATAATTTAACCCTGTATCATAGACATCGTCCTGTTAATCTACAGATTAATGGATGCATAACACAAAACCAGAAGTATTTGATGAGACTTGCAATATTTTTTTGTTAGGTTTGTAGGATCTTAGGCAAGTCCCTCATTTCTCACACTCTTAGTTTTTTCATCTATGAAATTAATTAACATACTACTTGATCATTAGGATCCCTTATAGTTCTAACTTAATGGCATCTTAATTAACTAAAAAAAGCAATTTAAAATGTTTCATGTGTATTGTAGTACTCCTATAAAAAGAATTTTATCCCTATTTAAACTTATTATATGTGATCCTTTATTATAGTTACTCTTGATAGGTTTAGGTCCAGTTTGCACAATTAGCTATAAGCCTCATCATGGCAGAATGTACGCCTTCCAAATCCTTCTTCCTCTTATGCCTAGTTGATTGCATGACATTTGATGCCAATAAATGCTTGTTTAAATAAAATTAAAAGATTTGTGGATAGTAATGGGAATAATTGTAATATTAGAAAACTGAAAGATGGAAAAGCAAGGCAGCATATCTAGGAAAGAATTGAATGCAATTATGTTTCAGTAACTATTTCTATAACAATTTTTCTTTGGTGTCCTCCCCCTCCATCAGACTAAGTTCTAGCATGGCAGGGACCATGGTTACTTTGCCCACATGGTATCACCAGGACCTTGTGCAGTGACTGGCACATAATAGATGCTCAGTATATTACTTAAATGAAAGAATATATAGCTTTCCATCCTGGCTTTCACTTAAAGAAAATTACTCTTATTTCTAGAACTTTTTTTCGGCCATATCCTGTGATAAGCAGACTCACATTTTAGTAAAGCCACAAAGATGTATTTTGTAACAACTTAATAAAATTTTCTAAATTACGTACATATATAAACCATATACATATGTAAAATATAACCATGTTTCAGTCTTTTCTACTGAACTTTAATGTTCCCTACAACAGTTCTGTCTTCCCTAGTTACAACCCCACACAGCTCCCTCTTTTCATAGTCTCGCTGCTGGAAATAGTTGGCATTCGCTAACACCCTTGACACCTTGGTTACTTTTTTCTGACAAGGACCCCATCCTTCTTTCCCTATTCTCAACCAAAGGAGAGCAAATAACTTACTATTTTTACTTTCTGACTTCCCTTTCACACCTTTGTGACATTCACACCATTACAAACACTGCAGTAATGCTTCCACATCTATCTCTTCAGTACTTCCTAAATTACTTTCCTCCAGTTTTCCTTCTACTTCTCTAGCAGCTACTTCTCATTTTCCACCATGGGTTTCATATTCTTTTGCCCTCTGAAACAGTCCTTAGCTTTCATTTCCTCTTGTTCTGTCCTAGATTCAACTGCTTCCTGTGATGAGAACACCTAAATCTATCTTTCCAGCTCAGCTCTTTTCCCTCAGCTCCAGATTATATATGCACCACATTCCCCCCTGTTTTTGTGTCTGCACACATTCTCTTTCTTCTTCCTAGATCAATTCCCACTGCTTGTTCATTTGGCAAAATTTTACTCCTCTTTCAAGTTAGCCCAAATGCTTATCTCCTCTCTGAAGCTCTTTCCCACTCCCCCAGGAAGGTTTGAGTTTTTTTGTCTGCTCTTTCTGAACTTATATACAACTTAATTAAATATCTTATTTAAATGTTTGAATTTAAATGACTCTGCATAGTCAAAGTGCCATTTTTATAGTCCCACTTTTTAGGACAAAGCTTGATACTAAGTAGGAGCTTGATAAATATGTCAAATATGTTTGTTGTGTGAATGAATACATCTTTGCTGTTGTTTTAAATCTGCTTTTTACATTCCTTAATAAATTCAACTCTCACAGCCTCCCTGAGAAGTAAGTACCATTATGATTCCTATTTTACAAATGAGAAAAAAATGAACCTTTACCACAAGTACACATTTGTTAAATGGCAGACTAAGGACACAAACCCAAGCTTCGTTCTCCGTTCCCAGGGTTCTAGGCACATATACTGGGGCAAAATATAATTGAGCAGCTTGAGTAAAATACAACGGATATGGGTGTTAACAACTTTGACTCCTTGAATTGGTTAGAGCTTATTAATTAATACAAAGAGATGAGTATTTTTCCATGGAGGAAGGAAAAGTCCCTTATAACGATGAGCCATGCCATTTTACTTTTCTGATGATTATATTTTGAACAGAGTTTTCTTCACCAAAGGCTGCATTACTTCTTTGTCATGCTTTCTGACATGGAAAATGGGGTTGCTCTTCAGACCTAAACCTTCATGAATTGGCGAAGAACAGATGTGTTTGGGAAGAATATCTAAGACATGATTGGATTGTTTTCAATATGCATGTCTGGCCAATTTAATAATGGATATATAATTTGTTCAAGACTTAACATTCCCAACAAGAGCTAAACAACCAGGTTTAAAAATCTTTATGATAAATTAGTGGAGTAACTTATCTGCTTATAATCCTATAGAGAAAGTGAAATATTTTCCAAAAAGAGTTGCTTTTCAGAAAGAAATAGAAACAAACCAAGCTATTCAGAGCCATAAAATGGTCAGACAAAAAGGAATACTCCCCAGATTTCATTAACTGACATGATTTTGCATTCACCTCTGCTTTAACTTCTCTTTTATCTTAATATGTACACTGTCTTGTGAAATTTTAGTCAGTGCTAGAAGATTTTCAAAATAACTGGTACTATTGTGCTATTTTTAAGTAAAATTGAGCCATATGGAACTGTTTTTCCCATCCTACTATTTTTCCAAGTTTTCCCTTTCTTCTCTCCAAAGGGAATACTTGCAGGAACACAGGGTGACATGACCTTTCCCCCTGATGTGAGAAGGATCTTCCCCTCTCAGCTCAGCTGCTGCTTGGTCTGACTAGAATCTGTAATCCCAACATACAGGGTGGTCCAAGGCCACATTTGTACAGTTAATTCTGGAATTTAAATTGTAGATGTTCATAGAGGTAAGAAAAGTACCCACGCAATCTGCTGCCTGATCTCCCTGTGGTATCATTAGCATCATCCATTTCCATCCTCCCATGAGCTTCAAGGTTTGGAGACAACTGAGTTGCTGCCTGTCTATGCAAATGGAGAAAACACAGAAGCTGTGTTGAGGGTGAGGAACAGACGCTGCAGGGCAGTACATAGAAGGGGTTTACTGTAGTTGATGTGACTGGAAAGTCAAGTGATTCTTTGCCTTCAGAAAAAAAATTTTTTCTGTCACTGTTTGAATATAGTTGGAATTGTATGATAGGCATTGTGAGAAAAAGACAGCAATGCAAGATGAGCCTTAGGACTAGTGTCACAAGGCTGTAGGGAGGCAAATCCTGGAGGTACTTAGGGACCAGGTGGGAAGTAAGTTGAGTTCTGGAAATAAAGGAGGAGGGAGAAGCCAGGAGAGTCTAGTCAAGAGAGCTGCTGGCAAGACTTGATGGCAGACTGAATCCAGGGGCCAGAGGGAGAGAGGGAAGAACAGGAATCAAAGAGGATGGGGAGTGGGGCATGAGGAGCAGTGAGAGACAGTCTGAAAGGGGGAAATGGAATACGGAGGCGGGTAATCGTTTTCCCTGCCAGGGAGTCGGGGATGCTGAAAACACCTACTTGTTTAGCTCCTGTAATGGGAGACTTAGCCACTGCAGCGGCGGCACCTAGAAATCTAATGGAAAGCCCACTGATGAGCTTATATGGAAATTTACTAATTTTTCCTCCACTCGGCACAATGCCAGGGTCCTGACAGGATTGGGGTCTAGAGAGGAGAAAAACTGATTAAGATGCTCAGACTATTTGTTAAAAGACACTTAGGTGGCTAGAGAGAAATGGAGCTGAAAAGGAAAACCTGGGTGAATTCATCATCTGGCTGTTCTGACAGAAACCAAGACTAACAGGGCACCTCCTCAGAGGCTGACAGGAGCCCAGTGAACAAAACTCTGAGATGATTTAGACCTGCGTTCCTGCGGGTTCAAGCAGCCAGAAACACATTAAATCTCCATTCTTTGAGCTATGGGAGAATGATGCTTTTCAGATTCCAATATTCATAAAATCTTCACAACCATTAACTGCTATAATTATATCCCACTGTTTGGTGGTACAAAGGAGAAAGGGCTTTGGAAGTATTCAGGAGTTAATCGCACCAATGAACAATGAGACAAAAAGATAAAAAGTTTCTGTAAAATAATGACCACTATAAAAAAAGCACAAATCTATCTCAGATACTTAAAATAAAAGTTTGATGATTTAGATTTAGAGAAAATGGACTATGGTGGAGAGTAATATTCTTGAAAGATGTTCCTATTAGAAAAGACAGAATAAATAACCTCACCCTTATGAAAATTATATAGCATTATTTTATTGTAAGCCATAAAATGATGGAAGAGAGGCCATAACCTCATCTTTATTTCTTGCTATTGATCTTTTGATGTGGAGCTATATTTAAGAAATTCCCGGGAAGTTTATTTTTACATGAAAGGCTCATATATTATAACCATCCTTTCCCCAGAAGAAAACCACCCAAAGTTAATACATGTAAAATAGCAAAATAAAAATATTAATTAAAAATATTTTTCAGTAATCTAAGACCTGTTCTTAAACTTCAGGTAAAGGAAGTAAAATGTCAGAAGCAGCTCAATGGCAAGATTGTGCCAGTTGACTGGGACACAGAAATCTGAGATGGAGGGGACAGTGTGGTAAAAAGAGACAAAATTGCTTCTAGTACAGAACCCTATGTCTAATAAATCAATGTCATTAAAATGCTGAAGTCCTTAATTCACTTATGTTCACCACTCAGGCACTAAGCACATTTCTAGTGACAGCTGTCAATGTGTTAGGCTCTGTGTTAGGTGCTGCTGAGACACAGAAAATTAGGCAAGTTCCCTTCCCTTGAGGGACTGGCTCAGAGTAAGGTGTTTGCAAGTTGTCTCTCCAACCTCACATGTGGAGTACTAAGCCAACTGAGAAATCCACAACCCTTGTTAATCTGTAAGAGAAGTACAGTCATAGGGCAAACTGCTGTCCCCTAGATCGAAGAGACAGACAGGTGGATCCAGAAAATCACAACTTACTGCGGCAGAAATTCACAAGCAGAAACATCCATGGGAACCAGTGTCCAGTAAGAAAACTTAACCTGCCATTGATGAATTCCTAGAGGCTTTGTGTGAACAACTCTGAGAGTCAAGAAGTCCAAGAGGACCTAGTCACAGGGTGGCCCTCACACTTTTGTGGGTTTTACCTCTAGAAGTTTAATCAGGTTCTCACAGTGACTAGCAGAGAAAAATTGCATGCTTCTGGCAGCCAGTGGGGTAAAAAAGCCACTTTGAAATATTGCAGAGCACTCTGTTCTTCTTAACAAGGTCTGCCCTCAAGAGAAACTGTTCAGCCAGAACCCAACAGGCTGGGGTTTTATCAAAGCCTAACTGACTTGGAAAAAGGGAAATACTCAATTCCAGCAGACTCTAACCATCCTGTTCCACGAAGTGGGGGAGGACAAAGAAGCACTTATGAAGTGCACAGTCCAGAGACACGGGCTCACTAAAAGACTGAGATGTAATCATCAGACCATTGAATGCTTCCTCTCCCTTGCATCTTACTACCACATTACTAAAAGGCCTATTTACAGTAGTCCTTTTTACCCAGAACATCATATCTATCTTCCAAAAAAATATTACAGGGCATACTAAAAGGCAAAAATAAGATAAAACACAGTTTGAAGACACAGTAAGTATCAGAACCAGACAAGATATGGCAGCAATACTAGAATTATGAGACCATGAATTTACAACAACTATGATTAATATGCTAAGATCTATAATAGACACAGTAATCAGCATACAAAAATAGGCACTGTAAGCATAGAGATGGAAATTCTTACAAATAAAAAAATGCTGGAGATCAAACACTCTGAAACAGAAGTAAACAATGTCTTGGACAAGCTTATTAGTAGACTAGCTATGGCTGAGAAAAGAATCAAGCTTGAGGACATCTCAAAAGAAACTGCCAACACTGAAAAGCAAAGAGAAAAAACACTGAGAAAATACCAGAAGAGAATATTAAATGTGGGAGAACTACAAAAGATGTAACACATGTGTAATAGGAATACCAGAAGGAGAAGAAGAAGAAAAAGGAAGTGAAGTAGTATTTGAGGCAATAATGACCAATGATTTCCCTCAAATTGTCACACACCAAACCATAGACCCAGGAAGCTCAGAGAACACCAGGCAAGGTAAACATAGAACAAATCAAAAAACCCCACAGCAACTACACCTAGGCATATCACATTTACACTGCAGAAAATCAAAGGTAAAGGGAAAATCCTGAAAGAAGCCAGAGGAAAACAATACCTTACCTAGAGAGGAGCAAAGATTAGAATTACATCAGACTTCTCCTCAGACCATGCAAGCAAGAAGAGAGTGGAGCAAAAAAAAAAAAGACCTTAAAAGTCTTGAGAGAAAAAGGTACTAACCAGAATATTGTACCCTTCAAAATAAAGGAGAAATAAACACTTTCTGCGGCAAACAAAAATTCAGGGAATTTATAAAGTTTTTCAGAGAAAAGGAACATGATTTAGGTCAAAAGCTCAGTATGGCATTGGTGAAAGTTTAAACAAACAGATCAATGTAACAGAATAGAGAACTCAGAAAAAGACCCACATAAATACAGTCAACTGATCTTTGACAAAGAAGCGAAGGTGGAGCAAAGATAGTTTCTTCAAAAGTGGTGATGGAACAACTGGATATCCACAAGCAAAAAAATTGAATCTAGACACAGACCTGTGGGTAAAAGTGCAATATTTTCAGAATCTCTTGCCTGGCTTTAGTGCATCTGCATATTGATAGGTGTTTCCAAGGGGTGGAAAAATTATCCATCTGCATATCAATAGGTAATTACAAGGGCCTGAAAGGGTTTCTGGACTGGAGAGGTTGGGTGGAGCTCTCTCTTCGTTTGTAGCCTGGTCAAGAGAGAGACAGGAAGACAGCTTGTAAGAAATAAATGGGTTTCCTAAACTTTATTTCTCCATTTGACTGATTTTGGTTTCAAAGGTATTTTGCCTCAGGATTTTCCCCAGGAGTTACAAGATCCTTCACAAAGATTGAACTATTAAATTCCTAGAAGATAACAGGAGAAAATCTAGAGGACCTTGGGTTTAATGATGACATTTTAGATATGACAGCAAAGGAAGAATTGATAAGTTGGACTTCATTGAAACTAAAAACTTCTGCTCTGTTAAAAATACCTTCAAGAGAATGAAAAGACAAGCCATGGACTGGGAGAAAATACTTGCAAAAGACATATCTAATAAAGGACTTTATCCAAAACATACAAAGAACTCTTAAAATTCAATAGGAAAATGAACACCCAATTAAGAAATGGGTAACATTAGCAGATACCTCACCAAAGATGATATACAAAAGGCAAAAGAGCATATGAAAAGATGCTTCATATCATATATCATTAGGGAAATGAGACATATTAAATGAGATACTAATATACATCTATTAGAATGGCTACAATGTGGAGTAACACAAACTATCATTTATTGCTGGTAGGAATGCAAAATGGTATAGCTACTTTGGAAGAAAGTTTGGCAACTTCTTATAAAAGTCAACATACTCTTGCCATACAATCCAGCTGTCATGCTCCTTGGTATTTATTTATCTAAAGGAAATGAAGACTTATAACCACACAAAAACCTAACATGGGTTTTTATAGCAGCTTTATTCATGATTGTCAAAACTTGGAAGCAACCCAAATGTCCTTCAGGAGGTGAATGGATAAACTGTGGTATATCCAGACAACAGAGCATTATTTAGTACTAAAAAGAAATGAGCAGTCAAACATTGAAAAGACATAGTGAAATGTAAATGCACATTACTAAGTGAAAGAAGCTGATCTTAAAAGGCTATGTACTATTTGATCACAACTATATGACATTCTGGAAAAGGCAAAGTTGTGGAGACAGTAAAAAGATTACTGTGAGCCAGGATTAGGGAGTGGGAGGAATGGGTAGATGGAGCACAGGATTTTCATGGCAGTGAAACTATTCTGTATGATAGTATAACGGTAAATACATCACTAAACGTGTCCAAATGCACAGAATGTACACCATCAAGAGTGAACCCTGAGGTAAATAAAATGGTGAATGAAATCTGGGTGATGATGATGCACCAGTGTAGGTTTACTAATTGTAACAAAGGTATCACTCTGGTGGGAAATGTTGATATTGGGGGTGGTCACACTTCTGTGAAGGCAGAGGGTTGATGGGAAATCGCTACACCTTCCTCTCTATTTTGCTATGAGCCTAAAACTGTTCTAAAAAATAAAGTCTATTATACAATTTTTTAAAGAAAGATTATTACAAGAAAGTGAGATGCATGGGCAGCACTGAGGATGACACTAACAGCATTACCTTTGGACTCCATTTGATAAATCCAGGCTAAAATCATAGCTCTGCCACTTATTACTTATTAGCAATGTCAATGTGGGCAAGTTCATTAACTTCGCTAAGCCCTAGTTTCCTCTGTAAAATGGGAAAATTAATGAAGTCAACCTCATAACATTTTGTGAGGATTAAATAAAAGAATGTGTATCAAGTACAAACACTAGCATCCTGTAAATGTCCATTGACAGTCACAGTACTGGTTGGCACGGGCAGGTTGGGAAGCTCTAATTCAGAATGCTGGGTGGGGTCTGCAGTCAGGGTAGGCTTTCTGAAAGGAGTGACCCAAGCTGGGTAATGAAGGCCAGAAGGGTGTTTCAGGAGGGGGTAAACAAATGAAACAATGATCTAGGGAGAAGAAAGAGCATGACATGTTTAATGGACTGAAAAGGGTTAAGAATGGCTGGGGAAAGTTGGTAAAAGGTATCAGGGGGATAACTAAAAATTAAACTTCATCCTGAGAAATCCTAAGCAGTAGAGAGACAAGAAAAGATTAGTGGTTTATAGAGATGACTTAGACAGTAATTTTAAAAGATTTAGACCAGAAACAGGGGAGGTAAGATGGATGGAAGAGTGGCCATTTACAGGGCTAAAAATGCTTTAATTCATCATGAAATGATGAGGGTCACCTTAATGATAGCAGAGGTGAGATGGAGAAAAGTGGGTGTATTTGAGAGACATTCAAACTTAGAACTGATAACTATTATTGACCAGTTCAATGAGAAGGGTACCATACCAGTCAAGTATAAAGGGCTCCTTTTTTGTCCTGGGCAGCTGGTATGGAAGACAAGTGGTGGTATTCACGGCAAAAATAAATAATGGAGCAAAAGCAGATCTGGAATAAATATGGCTTTAGACAAACTGGTCATCTGGATAGTTTCATGGGAAGCTCAGCGGGGGAAGACCTGGGTGGAGGCAAAGATCTGGGGGATGACCCCCAGGAACAAGAAGAGTAAGAAGACAATGAACTTTCATGTATTACCAGATGGCACACAATAATTCTGCGTTCATTTATATATAACTCACTCTGCAAAATGAAATATCCTACATTATATATGCACATTTACTTAAATATTTACTTGTACTAGAAATGCCAGTCATGGATCCTGCTTGTCCCCAAGCCCCTGTATGTGAGAATTATTATCCCATGACTTTCATTAAAGAGAAGCCCCCAGAAGCACAGCCAAGGTCAGTGGTATTATATTTATCGTTTTAAAGGTAATATATCAAAAATATCCTGATGAAAAGGGTTTAATGTGATGGAAAAACTGAGAAACATAGTAATCAAGCGGTGGTATTCCTTTAATTGTGCTTGCTCCACCATTAACCAGGAGGGGCACGTCTCACCACCTAGCTGGGCTAGTTTCTTGACCTGCTTTCCTATGTTCCTGATGTTAGCACCTGGTGATGCTTGGGGGCAGTCCTGTTCAGAGCATGGGATACTGCCCCCTACTCTCCCCTACTCCTGTCATAAGCACCTGTTTGAGGCATTGGTACTGGCATCAAAAGCAACTACTTCTGGAGGGAAAAGAAGTCAGCAGTGAGAGATTAAGCTGAAAGGCTGCAATAAAAAAATTTAGAAGGTAGAACTGGGCTCCATGTGAGTCAACAGAAACCGTAAGAGGAAGACATGCAATAGAAAAAGGCCTGAATCTATTGGAAATAAAAAAATGAAAGTTAATGAAGTTGCAATATAATGAGTCATAAGAAATACATATTTCCCAGGTGTATCTGATCTTCATCCACAGTTCCTGAAAGCACTGCAGAGTCTTAAAGATGAAATGGGTGTTTTGTCATGTGAATGAGAGAGACTTTTGAACCACCCAAGGGCAGGGCTGGAGGCTGGATCAGCCAATGGTCAATAATTTAGTCAATCATGACTATGCAATGAAGTCCTCACAAAACCCCTGAGAAAAGGTTATCACTCTATGCTTTGTTGGGTCCTGCTTCTCAGTCAGAGAGAGCTTCTATGCTTGGGGAACCGGATCGTCTCCATGTGCCACTGAGCCAGGCCCCGAGCTCCACGAGGATAGAAGCTCCTTTATTTGGGACCTTGCCCTGTGTCTCTCCGCATCTGGCTGTTCACTTGTATTCCTGTACAGTATCCTTTATTGGTAAATGTAAGTGTTTTCTTGAGTTCTGTGAGCTGCTCTAACAAATTAATTGAACCTAAGGGGGAGGCTGTGGGAACCTGTAGCCTGTAGGTCAGAACTGCCTGGGGCTTCCATCTGGCATCTGGAGTTGGGGGTAGAAGGCAGTCTTGTAGGACAGACCCCTTAACCTGGGGAATCTGGTGCTGTCTCTGGGCAGATAGTGTCAAAATCGAGTTGAGCTCTCAACACTCTGTTGGTGTTCCAGAATTACTTGGTGTTATGGGTGGGAAGACCCCCTCCCACATACTTACACACATTTGGAATCGGTCCAGGAACCTAAATGGAGTTATACTACTACTACTGCCGTGTATGATACTATTATTGTTCGATTTGTATGTAGGAAAACGCACCCCTAAGTTTAAGCTTCAAACTCAACTACATGAGGCCCTCCCAAGACTGTGGGAGGGGCCCTATCTATGTGTTCACAGGACCATAAGTTTCACAAATTATTGCAGAAATACAATAATTAAACCACAATTGGTTAAGCCTGCTTTCTCTCTCCACTTCCAATTCCTCTTCATTATACTTTCTGTCTGGTCAAATTTCAATGGAGTGATCAAGAACATTTTTGAGAGCCAGGTAAGGGGAAGTTGAAATTGGGGTAGATTCAGTTTGTCTTTAGTGAGGTGCATTTATGTTGTTTAAAGTTCACTTATTGCTAGCTGTCCTGGTATACAAATGGCTTCCAGAAATATTCCCACTACCCAGTATTGACTCACCCAATGTCATGACACAAAAGTGCAGGGCCAGAGGTTCTACTGAGATTTACCCTGATGTAAGGGGCACATAACACCAGAAGTATGTGTACATAACACCAGAAGTATGTGTCTAATGAGTAGAAACAACATTTGGAATATATAGAACCAGAAGCTGGTCTGTGGAAAAATTTTCCATTCATTAGACATAAAATTTTTAAGCTGAGGATTTAGTTTTCATTGACTAAGTCAAAATGGAAATTCACCTGTTAGAAACATATTCTATATACAATTATAAATACATCATACATTTTAATGGAAAATATAAGATAGAATTTATTGATCTCTATTAACTTACAGTGCATCCAATTAGATTTTTTTGTGTCATTGTTAACTGTGCTTTTTATTGCATAAACAGGGACCCTTTCCAAGTTACCTCCTATAATAAGGGAGCTTATTTTAAGAACCTATGTGCACTGGAATAGAAATGGGAATCTCAGCAACCAAGACAACCGTAGGAAACCTTGGTCTCTCTGTCATGGAGCAAGCCAGCTCCGTAGTTCATTTTTAAATGTTTTTATGATTTTATATAACCTTTGATTAAAAAATAAATTATTTTGTAAAGCTGTGGCCTACTAATATTCTAGAATGGGGACTTAAAAAATATTAGATCAATTCCTGTAATTGGATAATGGAGCTAGAGAAATTCATAGTATCCTTTAATCCTTAAGTTTAGGAATTATTTCAGGGCAAAGAAAAGACTGTTGTGCTTTCTTCAGTTCTTGCTCTACAAATGTTTCTGACATACTGTACCAAACAGATGTGGCTCCATCCACAAGCTTGTAAGGTCCCCAGCAGCCCAGAACCTACTGGATCCACCTCCGTATCTCTGGGAAGGAATAGCTATAGAGCCAGTGAGCGGTACTCCAGCCAGTGTGTGTTGTATTGAATTTCCCAATGAGGACATTTTTCCAACATGTTATCTTAAGATTCCAGCCTTGGGGATGACCATCACTTTATCAAGGTTACATTTGACCATCTACTCTATCATTTGAGCCTCACTCTTCAGCATCTAACACAATGTCTGGCATAAAATAGACACTCATTAAAAATTTGTTGAGAGTGAATAAATGAAGGAATGAACTCCTTACTGATGAAAAGGATTTGGTTTCTTTTTCCCTATGGCATACCAGATTAATCACTCCCTTATCTAATACCCTTCAGTGCTTTCCCATTAAAATAGCCCATAACGTCCCATCCCAGCTGCCTCTTTCTTATCTCTCTAGTCCTTGCTAATAAAGTCAAAAGAATAATTGTGATCTAGCTCAGCATCTTAAACTGTGCAATGCAGAGTGAGAACAAACTTTATGTGAAAGACATAGGTTCATGGTAACGTGACGGGGAAAAGATGATGAGGTTTCATTCTGTCAGGGCCTGCAGTGCTTCTCACAGCATTTACTACTCAACTTGTGGACTGTGACTTTTTAAGAGGGTAACAGAGTGTGCAGAATTTTCTAAATTTAATTAATGTTAATCTCTAATGTTAATCCAGAGTAGAAAACCCTGATCTAGGTCAAAGTAGAGAAAAATTTGCATTTATCTAGTGTCTGATGAATATAAAAGTGTTCAGGTCATTCTTAGTGTAAATTTTAACTCAATGTAATCTCATACTTCTATTTTATCAGAAGGACATTATCTTTTTTTGACACCATGGGAGGACATAAGGGTTAGTAGCAAAATAATTCAACTGCACATATGTCACATGAAGCATCAGGGTATTTCTTGAAAGTCAACCATTCAATGTGAATAAGAAGGCTGACTCCACTTAGTTTGAGAAATTTAATAAGATGAGAGTCTATTGTGTATCTGATGGAAAGTGTTGAAAACCAATACCATAAAGTCAGCTGTTAGGTTGAGCATATTTTTAGTGTCATTTTACATCTGACAATTGCATCTTGATGTGCACTGCCTTGAGCAAGACAATATTGCTTGCTCCACGGGTCTTTAAAATGTAGACACTTCATTATGGACGTCAGCCTCTAAAATGTTCCATCTTAAGGAGGCTAGAAGAAAACATCAAGTTGAACCCAGAGAGTTTTATCCAGTGATAAATAACCTTAAGACATCTGGAAATCCCATTTGAAGTAGAACAATGAGGTATATATGCTTATCCAAACCTTTTAGGAAGTTAAGAAAATATAGGCCAACATGTGAACAACACAAACCTCTAAATAATTTAAATTCATTCCTTTCAAAAATTCTAAAACTTTTTTTCCTCACATTTCAAACATCTCTGAAATTGAGATATGTCTTATAAATCCGATATCAACTTACAATCATTTTTGTGAATTCAGACTGCAAACTTGTGTTTATAATGGGTTTTGGTTCAGATAATCAGGGAGACATTTTTACTCCCTCTACTCAGTGCTGATACTGAGAAATGCAAGTTTTCCACTATTTCCAAAATGGTAGTTTTGTTTATTTGTCTTCCTTTACTCATATAGTTAAGAATGTAGCCCTCATGTGCAGTAAGCTCTCTTACATTATTAGGTCCTCTTATATTATCAGACTATATTCTTACTAGATTCCCTACCTTGAACTTTTCTCTTTTTGGGTTGCACATAAAATAATAATGGTGCATCTTTCATCAAGGCATCATGGATTCAAGAAATATGATACTTAATGAAGCTCAGAGAATTTGTCCTTTTTTTTTTCCCTGTAAAGAGTAATACCAAAAGGCAGAGTTTCCTTTTGGGATGATAATATCATAATGGAAAGGAAGCAAGGCATTCTCAGTTCAGGCTACATTCATACGTTAATTTCATAGACCACTGGGAAATCTTTCAAGAACACCACTTAAGGATAAGAATACAAGTGTGGGGAGAGAAGGGAAGTAAGCACTGGATAAGAATTCTAAACAAACCTGAACCTAGTGATAATATCTAATTTATGCATATGGTTTGAAACATAAGCGATCCCAGGATCACAGTGAATGGTGTGGTGTGAAGAATAGAAATCGTCGTCAGGGGTTCTGTTAGAGCTAGATCAATACTAAGATAGGTGTGGTGCATATAGAACCAATACGTGCACATCTTAGAATCCTTTTTCAGAGCTGGGCAGAGTTCTGATGCCCTCAGTTTAAAAATGACAAAGTGAATAAACTAAAACAGGGTTGGAAACATGTGAGTGATTAAAAGTTGCCAATTAAGATCATCATGGCAAAACAAAGGTATATTCTTGTGTAGGGACACAGTTTTTAGGTAAAGGTTTGTATTCATTTGCACTGAACAATGTTGATGTGAAACTAAAAACTGAAGCATAAAGAGATTTAAGTTTTAAGAAGTCACAGCAAACTTCCTCTATCTAAGCCAGAATCTAATTTTGTGTTGGGTTAGACTAGGGACTAATCCCTATATTCCAGGATTCCACCAACCTCTGGAACACTTCTAGTGAGCTCAATTTTCCCAGCCATGAACACCAACTGTTTGAGCATCACCTGGGATTTTGCAAAGGCAGGAACACCTGAGAGGCAGTCCAGCAGCTTAATGAAGAGAACAGGAGTGCTTTCAGGATTAGATGGAGTACAATCCTGTCTGCCTCATGGATTACAGCAGATGAGTTATGAAAGGCCTCCTCAGAGGCAAGATGCAGCCTTAGGAATTCTCAGCCTCAATGGCCTATTTGGAATGCTGATTAACATCAGAGGTTCCCTTCTAGAGCAAAGCCAGTATGAAAGGGAGTCATTTCAGCAACATCTGGAAAGCAGAAGACAGTATATTGGGATCTTGCATTTTCTCTTTGATATACAGATCACCTTCACAGAAAAATGGCACAATTAAAAATTTTAGTTTAGTTTCTAGCATACCACTCATTCAACAGGCATCTGTGTCACAGACCCTAGGAAACTAAAATGTGTCCTCTGTAAACCAGGCTGAATCAGGACTAGTTAAATTACCCTTCACAGCATTCTTCAGCTCTAGATAAGCTAAACTCAGAGCACTCTGCTCACTTGCAGTTAAGAAGTGTCACTTGAGATGAACCCAATTCATGATGTAAGTTGGTCTAGGGCTGCTCCAGAGACTCCAGAAGTGATTCTACATTGACTCTCCAACCATCCACTTATTCATTTTTGCCAAATAAATGGCCTGTCAGAAAATGGGTCAGTTTCCATTATGTCATGTAAAGTGCACCTCCAAAGTCGTTCATTGGAGAGGAGTAGGTGTAATCCACCAGTCCTGTAATTAAAGGATCCCATTCCTCAATGGATGAGATTTCTGAATAAAGCATGGGAAATTAATTCTATCCTGAATGCTATACACTTTAGGTCAAGATCTGGCCTAGCAACAACCAATACTCATGTATTTTCATTTCTTTATCTCTAGTAGAAAAAGTAGGACTTAAAGCCACTACTGGTTGAACATATACTTGATTTTTTTAAACCTAAGTAAATTCAATCTGGCCTCCTATGAGGGGTGTTTTGAAATGCAGTTTACAAATCTTAACTTTTGCTTTTCCCTGACATAATGCAGGAAAGCTGCTATACTCACACACCTGGACACAGCTGAAGGATTAAGCAGGAGTGAAGGGGGCAGGGGAGAGGAAGCTCAGTAAATAGTGCCCTGAAAAATGCACTATTTACCAAGATGGTATATCAAACCTTAGATTAAGTGGTAAACAGAATTCCTTAAAACCAAGGTTTCCAAGCACCTTTGTGGGTTACTCTTTCTGACGAATGCTGACTTTGTAACACTTCATGAAACAACCAAAGTCAACAGACACAGGTCCATATCCTTTCAGTTTGCAGATATTTTCCCCACAGCCCTATTTATAACTTAACATAATGGGAGGTTCTCTCTTGGCAAAAAAGCTGATTAAGTGTTCCATATAATAGCATAATGCAAAGAATGCTTTCTTTTACTTCAGAATGTTGTCTAAAAATGGAGATTTGGTAATTATTTTTTGAGTTGGTATGCCTTTGTGATAAATGTAATCTTGAGATACAGAATGAATAATTAACTTCATGTTGAATTTCTAATCAACCTTCTATTACTTACACTCAGGGCCACTATGTTAGTAACTTGAGAATATGAAATGGACTATCTGTGATAAGTTTAAAGCAGAACTGTTTATAATAAATGTCATTCTTTCAGTGTGTGTGTGTGTGTGTGTGTGTGTGTGTGAGAGAGAGAGAGAGAGAGAGAGAGAGAGAGAGAGAGAGAGAGAGAGAAAAGTCTCTTCATTTATATTTCTATCCTTTTTGATCTGGTCTTATACTTCTAATGTCAAGGATATTATATCCAGTCAACAAATAATATCTGAAAAGTGAAAAGGAACTTACTGAGGTATGGGACTGTCTTGCCTGAGGGTTTCAGCCCCAGGCAAGTTCACTATGGATTCAGTGAGACCGAGAAATGACAACAAAACATTCTTGGGGTAAAAGGGTTTATACACAGCTTTACTCTCATGGCAGTCGATCAAACACTAGAATCACAAGCAGTCTGCAGGCCCCTAATCCACCTCATCTCTCCCTCTGCCCAGAGTACTGGGCAGAGCTCTTTATATAGTGACTCAGTCAGTAATAGCTCATTGTCTGTGAGTGTGGAAGCATTACCCTAGCAGTAGGCCAATTACATCATCAAGTAATGTAGGTTCAGGTGAGGATCCTGGCCATAGGAACTCTCATTTTCCCCACAGGGACCAAAAAAAGTTTCCATGGATAGAGGGTCTGCTATTGGAGTCAGGGATCTTAGTTCCACATTTACAAGCTTTGAGAGCTTTTTATTGTTCAGTGGTTCATTATATTGTTTCACCTTCCTCTCCTTTTTAAAAACAATTCTCTTTCCCAGTTGTACATTTAAAGTTGAAGCAATCACCTTTGTATGTCTCTGCATCCCCTGCATAATCATTTCCTTACAATGGGCTAAATTTTTCACCCCATCAGGACAGACATCAATTAAAGGCTTTATGACTTTCACATACATATGTGCATCATCTGCAATTCCTTCTGCTGAAAAAAACAAACCAGAAATCTGATTTAAACTGGTTACACATTAGGACATTTACTTGTTTACCTAACAGGTAGAGAGATAGGTTGGGCTGCAGAGTTGGTTTATTTGACAACTCAACAATAGCACCAAGGATCCTATGTTCTTTTATTTTTCTATTGACACTGCTGGCTTGATTCCAAGTTTGTTCCCTTTGAAGTTGTGAGATGGTAGCCAAGGACACCGGGACATTTAACAGGGGAGAGAGAAAGAGAGAGAGAGAGAGAGACAGAGACAGAGAGAGACAGAGACAGAGACAGAGACAGAGAGAGAGAGAGAGACTGACTCTCTATGTTTCTCTCTTAAAAGTAAGAAATTGCCATTTCCAGAAGCCCCCTAGCAAACTTCTCTTAACATCTCCTTGACCCAAATTTGTTTAGACTTTCCCGCCCCTAAGCAGACATTGGCAAAAAGGTGAGCGATTACTGAAGTGAAATGGATGTTGGGAGTCAACCTTGGTGGCTACCACACTGTCTTCTCTAATATCTTTACTAAATTTGAATGATGCAAGGTACAAGGAGAAATACGATCCAGATGATCATCCCAGTTTGCCCAGAATTTAGGAGATCCCCAAGATGTGGGACTTTTAGTTCTAAAACTGGCTGAGTCCCAGGCAAACTGGGATGGGTGGTCACCCTATTACTACTCTGCCTGCCCTTTAATCCCTGCCAGGTTCAAGCCATCATGACCCCTCCTGAACTAGTAGAGGAAGTAATACATTCACAGGCAAGTAAGTAGAATGCAAAACCAACAGCACTTTTATAAGTGTCCACATTAGAGTTCTAGTAAAAAATAAAAAGCACATTATATGTGTGTATAATCTGCAATAATTATATCATGTATGTGCATCACAGACTCATAGACTTTGTGAGTTGCAGTAAACTTTGCTTAATTCCTTGCTTAATCTCCCATTCTTTCTTTCATTCAACAGAGGGGAACACTCAAAGCAAAAACCCTTTCTACAAGTAGACTGCAAGTACTCTTTGAGGGAATACAAGTGTCCCTTGCAAATAGCATTATGCATGGAATATGACAAGGGCTCGGTAAATATTTTCCTGAATTGAGTAGTCACATGTAGATAAAGGTAAAAAATCTTTTTGCCTCGGTTAGCATGTGAACAAGCTGTGGTACAACCTAAGACTGGAAGAGACAGATTTTCTTTTCTTACTGATTTTCTACTGGAAAAAGGAAGAAGTCAGGCACCGAGGAGCAGATAAGTGAAAAAAAGAAAGAAGACTGATATTTGACCCATAATGTCAGGCAGAGGATTATGTATTTATTATATAAATTTACAGTATCCTTTAAAATTAAAAACATGTAAAAGTGATTTTTTTCATCATTCTACAAGTTATACACGATTGCTTAATTCAATTGGTCTAATACTTTTTATTGAGGCTCTGTTGTAACTTGAACATGTAAACACAAGAAGCCTGGAATGGAAGCTGAATGCAGGGCCAATGACAGAACTTTCAAAAAAGCTAGTGAAAAGCAGAGATGAAGATAAGGGCCATCAGCATGGAAAACTTGTCAGCATACCAAGCAAAATCAAGGAAGTGAACAGAGCAGTTTTAGCAGGGCAAGCTACGCCACACCCAGGGATAGGGTTAAGTGAAGCAATACTCGTTTGAAAGTCAGAGCTAAGAGGGCACTGTTTGTATGCTAAGTCCCAGAGCAGAGAAAGTTTTCTAAGTACCTACTACAGTGTTCTTTTTTCTCCTACCACAAAGCTGGGCTAGTAGAGTGCCACTTTACAGACTATTGCTCCTGAAGCAACATATTGATGGCATGGGTAGCTTCAATGTTTTCACACACTTTACATTGCTTTTGTCCTCACAATACTGCAAGATAGTGAGACCAGTATCACTAATTATATTTTTAACAGATAAAGAAACTAAGACTCAGAGAATTTAGGTGACTTGTCCAAAATAAGCTAGAAGGTAGTTGATCTAGGACTTGAACCAAAATCGTCTGAGGAGTCTCCAGTCACTGTCTGTTCCGCTGAACCACACCAACACTCCCTTTCTAATTAAAGCTTCTTTTTAAGAACTTTAGAAAATTGGTCTTTAGGACAGAAATGTACTCCCATATGTTGATTTTGGAAAAGGCATTAAGTGTTAAGCATATGAGTCATTGCTGTGCCAATAAATGTGATGGCCAGAGAAGCCCACTCTTCAGGTATTTACATCTGACTTGTTAATACGGTTGTCTTACAGCACATTTCCAAACACTCTCATCCATGCCATCCAAAGATGACTTTTCTTACTGGAAATTTGAGTAAAGTCATGTGGGTATTTAAGTTTGGGGGGGAAGTAAATATTTTAAGATAAAAGTTCTACTTTTGCTGAGGAAAAATAGAGTTGGAGTTTCAAACTTTCTTGAAGAGATTATGCACTTCTCTAAAAAGGGCCATGAAATCAAAGTTCCTAGTAAAACTGGTGTGATGCAAGTTTTCAGCAGCCATTTCCAGCATGCACACAGTGAAGGGCTTTCCATTTGCCTTATGGGGTACCTCACTTGAGGGGTCATTAATCATTACCATGATATGTGAAAGGAATATCTTGTTAAGAGGTGCCCCAGTAAAACATTTTCTTCATCCAAGTGTAAATGAAAGGTTAACACTGAATCATGCAAAAATACTCTTTCACAGGGAGTTAAGAAAACTATACTCAGGATCTCTACAGAAAAAAAAAGACCTACCAACTACACTCTAACATCTTGCTCAGTATTTATAAGTTTAACAATGGAATTCTAGAGTAATTAAACACAATACAGTTTAGAAAATTTAACAAACTGGGGTAACAAGGATATTATGCCCAATAAATATTTTTTTTCCTCTGAGAATTTTGATAAGAATTTTATCAAAAAGGTTTTTAAAATTTGAAATGGCAAAGAAATAGATTTTAAAATATGAGTTTTGAAAGGGAAATAAAGAAAGAAGAGTCTAAATATCAGAAGTATCCACCATGTTTCAGATCCAACAAAATCAATGTGATCCTCACCTATAGGGCATGGTTTGGCTGTTATTACTTGGAAAAGATGTGGAGTGACAGGGATCCAAGTCACTCATGAATTCCAGGAAGGAAGGGTCATGGAGGTTATGCATTTTACAGCCAAAGCAGTCACTTCCACTAGATGACCCCAACATCAGGCCTATAGTTAACAAACATAAACAAATTAACACCTCCAGCTATCTCAGCATACATTATACAATCCTGTTTATCTTGGAGAGCTTTCTTGGACAGGCTTGCATACATTAGTAAAGGTTAAAATTCTATGGATGATTCACTGCAAATTTTTTGAGGTTTTCATATATTTATCTGTGTGATAAAGTGAGCTCCAACTTGCATCCTGAGAAAACGCTGGTCCTGAATACAGGTATTTTGGTTTTCTTCCATGGGGAAATGAGAAGACGTCCCCTTAGGGGTTCTTGTTGGGAGTTTGTCAACACTTCTGAGAGGATGTTGGCCAGCTCCCGTGCTGCTGATTGTTACAGCCTGCGGTTCTGCACGATCATTAACCTGGACGACTAGCTGCATTCCAGAAGCTCACGGTGGGGTAAATAATCTCATGCTGACTGCCGTGCACATCATAAACCAAGGCTGCCTGAGAGAAAGGAAGGTTAGGGTGCCTGCAGAATAGTCCAACAAATTCAGATCACTTTAGAACTCAATACCACAAACTGCCTTTGTTGATTTAAACAACCACTTGTCTACACTGAAAATGCCTGTGCATCTTGTGGTAGATTTACCGTGCTAGTTGTCCAGGTTATTGTGTGCTACATTTCAGTGCTTCATGATTACCCAGAGGAAAACATTACTTCCTAGTCTCTGTGCCAGAAATGGTTTTACCTGAACGATGTTTTTTAATCTCATGGACACTATGGATTATATAATGATCCCTCCCCTTTGCATTAGCTGCTAGAGCCACATTTGTATCACACCTCTAATAAATATAGAGGACATTGTGGCAGATATTTTGTTAAATTCTGGCTTAAATACTCTTATTTCAATCTTTAACTTACCCAAGCTTCATTACCTAGTACTTATTCATAATTTATTTTATCTCACTGCATATTTTCCTTTATATTCTTTTTTAAAATCCCTTTCTGGAACAATATAAACTACACATGACTGTAAGATTAGTGCTCTTGCTCTGAAGAAGCAATCTGTGCCTTTCTGTGGGAGTCTTCAACTACTTTTGTCTCTAAATAAATGCTCTTAGAAACTATTTAATATAAGATCACAATTTTAATTTTTTCTCCTTATGGCATTTACTTTCTATTCTAATAACATGCTCATCCATATCTGTATTTGTAAAGTACTTAATAAACACTAATTCCAGTGTACAGAAGTTAATATATTGATGAGAATGTATAATGTGAAATATCTTTTTCTATGAGTGGGGTTGTCAAAGTTTTATCTCTACTTATTGCATATGAATCTCTCATACTCAGGATCTAGGATGTAGGTGGAGCCATGAGAAGGGTGGAGCTCAAGGTTCCTCACAAGAATTACGACGTCATTGGCTGAACCAAGTCTGGGTGAAATGATTTCAGTCATTAGGATTTAAAATAGCTATTTTGATAGACAGAAGATGCAACTAGAGGGGCACCTCTTTACATACCTCAGCATACTTGCTTCAATTCTAGAAATATATTTGATGTTCAATACAAATTTTTAATTTGGTGACTGGATTGAAATTGGGTTACATATATAACCAGTTTACATCTTCTAGAAGAAACAGAGAAAGCAATCCTTTGAATAATTTATTCAAATGACCCATATATAGCCTTGAGGAGGTCTTTATACTTCAGTAATTAAGTAAAGAATTTGAAACTCTGCTCAGTTTCTTAAAAAAAAGAAAAGTAGAGGTGATTGGGGTCAAGAGAACTCCAAGTGCTTTGTATTGCTTGGGGAAAGTTTGGAAATATTGGTTAATTTTACTGAAATCAGATATAGGAGTTAAAGTTTCATATTACTCAGCAAAAAACTGAAATAGAATATTTAAGTTCCAAGCCAGTAGAGGGGGGAAAAAAAGGATAATAGTGAAAATACAGAGAAAGAAAATGTTAGGAAGCAAAAAAAAAAAAAAAGCCAAAGAAAAATCTATTAAACATAAAGCACAAATTAAGAATTTAAAAATAGATAAGTCATTACTAAATAAGTCATTACTAAAAATAATTGTAAACATACTAGATTTATTTATTAAATACACGGATATTATTAATTAAAAAATAGGAAAATTCCAATATCCATTTATAAGAAACATATGTGAAACTCAAGGGTGGAGAAAGATTGAAAGTACAGAGATGAAAAACTAGCTGGCAAATATTATCCAAAATAAAACAGGGCTATTTATATTAAATATTAAAACTACACTTGAAGCAAAATGTATAGTGGGCATGACAAAGATTATGGCATATGAAAAAATGCACAAGCGCTTCATAAGAAAAGCATAGCAATTCTGGATATTTATGTACCTAATAATAGAGCTTCAAAATACATAAAGCAAAAATTTCCAGAATTAGAAGAGGAAATTGAGAAATTTAGGAGAAAAAATGAAAACGTTGTCATTAGCTGATAGATAAAACAAAAATATTATGAGAGAAAAAATGTGAAAATCCATTTCATATCCCTCACCTAACTTATAGTCTGTGAATAGACCCTTTTCAAGCCTATCCTGAATAGTCATAAAAGTGACCATGGAATAAGACCCAGAGAAAATCTAAAGAATCATTATCATACAGATAATGGTCTCTGGTCATAATGTAATTAAATAAAAAAACTCATAATAAAAAGATAAAGTACCTATGGGAATTTAAGTTTTATTTGCAATGTATAGAACCAAAAAATACTGCAAACAAGCCAAATGCATATCAGCAGGAAAACTTTAAATCATTAATATATATTCATATGTTAGATTATACTGGAATGAAAACAAATGGACTAGAATTATAAGTGTCTATATGAATAAATCTAAAAGATGAATTTAAGAGGAAAAAAGCAAGTCATGTAATGTTATGTACTAAGTGAAACAATGTAAATAAAATTTAAAATGTTCAATACTATATATGACCTGTGCATGCCTAAAATTTGAGTAATAACTTAGAAACATGACGAAAGTGATCAACACTACCTTCAGGATCATGATAGCCCAGGTAAGGAAGGAAGGGCAGTGAGACACAGAAAGGCTGTACTGGCGACTTAAATGGTATCACTGCTATATATCTTTTAAAATGTGTGTCTAGAAAATACAGTGAAATACTTAGACTGAGAAACTTGGCAAATGGGAACACAGGTGTGTGACTATTACATTGTTTATTTATTTTATGCTTTCTCTAAACATTTTATATGTTAAAATATTTCACAATAAAATTATCTTTTATGTTCTCTATCCTTAGAGGGTGTTCTTTTAGATGTTATATTCAAAATGTGAAATTTGTTACATGTTCTGTATAAATACATACAAATGAGATCCCAATGTATATGCTGATTTTAGACAAGTATTTCTTCATGCAACAACATTTCCTGAACATCCTTTTCACATCAATAAGTATACATCCTACACATCATCTGTAAGACCTTGGATGTGTACCAACAAATTGCACTTCTTGACACCTTGAATTTTGTCCATGAAAGCAAAGAATATTTGAGTATGCAGTGGAAGGAATTTGGGATTAAAAGAAAGGAATATGAGTACTAAAAAACACTATTTTAAAGAAATTCAGCTAATCATACTCAAGAATAAGTGATGAAGATCATTGAGAAGAAATGCAGAATAGTGAAGAAATCCTGTCAGGTCAGCTTACCATTTCATCCTGAAATGTTAAAAAGGGAAGTATATATTAAAAGGAAATAAATGACTGTATGCAGAATACACTATAATTTAAAGTAAAATGCCACAAAGTGAAGAAGAAATGTTGAATTGGATCAGATTATTAAGCATATACAAAATAAAGGCAATTTCAGATAGACAAAATTACTGAAAGAGCTCAGGTAAACATGCATCAAGCAAAGAAAGGAAAAAAAGGAATGAGAGAAACAAAAAAAGGAAGAGAAAAGGAAAAGAGAGGCCCCTTATTAACAAGGGAACCCTAAAGATTCTCTAAGATGAGAGAAGTATTTTAAAATTTTGCATGAAGTCTGATAGCAAATGTGTTGGGAGGCACACCACCACCTTGAAAAAGGGAAATAATTCTGGCTCTTTAATGTGACATAGTGCCTAATTATGCATGGCTCCAGTAGCTACCTCCCCACTAACCATCAGGGGTTAGAAATCACAGAGGGCTCAATGCAAAACCATGTCAAATCAAAGGTTCAAGACTCAGAAATTTGTCATTTTGTTGTCATTACTTTGCAATGGTAGAATTAGTGATCATTTTCTGTCAGCCAACAATGTATTTTCAACTCTGCAATATTTTTAGCACTCTTTATTGAACAACCATTTAGACAGGGACTCCTAAAAGACTATTCCTAAAGCAGTGAGGAAAGCAGAACTAAAATAAGCATATTCACTGATTTTTAAAAAAATAATAGTTAAGCACAGATATTATGAATTAATGATTTTCAGATACTTGTTTTATTATACATTCTTTGACTTTACTGGCATTTATGTGTTGTCATAAAATTATTATTATCATTTCAGCTTGGAATAGAGAGAATGTAGGTGGGAGAAAGCTACTTGGGAAACAAGAATGAGTAACTGACATTCTCACATCATTTAAAACAAATCCTGCCACCAATTGCCTATAACTCCCTTCCTGCACCATGTGTTGCTAGTTTGGGACTATAAGTGTGAGAAGCATAAAGTGAAATGTCAGCCAAATACTACCAGAGTAGGGAAAACCACAATTCATCATGTATCAAGGGTTTAAAAATTAATTCTGTGCTTTTTAACAAGAGGGCTAAAGTTTTGAAGGTGAATAATTACCTTTTTATAATGAAAGTTAAAACTTAACATTCATTTTACAGGTAACATTACTAAAAGCATTTGGGACTCTTGTATGGAAAAGGTATTGTAAAAGGAAGGGTGAGAGAGAAGCTTTACTCTTTATTCTAACATATTCTGCAAATGAAAGGTAAATAAACATAAGACTTTTAAAAAGTTCACTGTTACTAAGGTATTATTCGAAGTGTATTCAAGAAGTAACATAAAAGTAAAGCAAAATCTCTTAAACACATAGAAAAGTAAATTTCTCATCACTTACAGAGGAGACACTTGATTCATTCACCATAGAATGAGCCATAGCTACCCTAGATTGATGTCTGGCAACACTACATCTTGGAGGCTAATGTGGAATCTGGGTAGATGATAAAGCCAGAGGCCCAGGAAACTGTCCAAGAAATGTTAGTAACAGTTCAATTCCAAGGAAGCACTTAGGTAGAAAAGTTATGGATTTGTATTTTCTATGGTGGGTAAAAGAGAAAAATAACCCAGAATCTCCGTAATAGTATCATTTAAATGCCCTGCCCCTCCAGATTTTGCCTGTAGCCTGTCCCCATTTGACCGTGTGCTCCTAGAGGACAGGGTTTATATCTGTATTCCTGGTGAGTCAGGCACAATAGGAGGAGTCAATGAATGCTTCTCGCTGAGTAGACAAAAACATTGGGAAATAAAGGCCCAAAGCGTAGATTAAGAAGATATACACAGAGTAGTTCTTTGTAAAATGTTTAGAAGGAGTGTAGGAAGGGAATAGGAGATAGTAGAAGATGAGGAAAGAGTAATGAACACATCTGGGAGATGTATAAGCAGAATGAGGAGACCATTTCAAGAGCAAAGAAGTGGCCAGTCATGACTAATAGAGGGGAAATGTTAAGGAGAGGGTAAACCAGAAAAAAAATAATCCCATTGGGTTTGACTAGAAGGACAACAGAGATAGATCTAAGCAGTTCCGTGGACGGCAGATGTGCTAATGAGACTAGAGACTTCAGGGGAGGAAGGGAGAAACAGGTCACAGTAGCAGAGATAACACGGTCCCAGCGGACATGAGGGAATTTCTGCAGTCAAATATCTTCATATAAGACTTCCTGGGAATGGCTCGTGAAAGGGAAGAAGACACTGAGGCAGGGCAGAGCTCCCAGTTGTTGAGTATCATCACCCATGATCAGGTACCAAGCATTTGGTCATGTAAAGCCTGGCTACTCTAGGTGTGGTCCACAGGGCAGTAGGATGCCCATCACCTGGTAACTCATTAGATATGTAGAATCTGAAGCTTGATCTAGAGATCTAGACCTACAGAAGCAGAATGTGCATTTAACCAGACGATTCACATGGCTACCAAGGTTTGAGGAGCACTGTTTTAAATTCCCTTTTAAAGATATTCACAAGTCTGGGAATGTGAATTGTCTTTGTAGCTCTATACCTGAGCTCAGCCTCATCATAAGTTCCCCTTGCTGGTGGGAGCAGGAGCTACTGACATATGTCCCTTCCAGGGGCAGCAGAGCCTTTAAATTTAAAACTGCTTCTGGGACAAGTCTTTTACTAATATAAGACTCAGCCTCAGTCAGATGGGACAGTCAGGGCAGCTCCACTATTCCAAAGTCCTGCAGCTGTTATATATTGCTCAGTGATGGATGACCCTGAGACTCAGGGGCTTAAAGATAACTCACACTTTTGCAATTTTTCTAATGATTCTGAGTCAGCTGGGCAGTTCTAGTCTAGGCTGGCTTGAGGGATCTCCGCAGTCAGCTGATAGCCCCGAAGTTAGAGCAGCACCTGTCCTCCTGGGCCTAGCTCCTGCAAGTGAGTCAGCACTTCAAGGGTTTAAGGTACTCAAAGTACAAGTCTTTGTTCTAGGGTGGTTCATCAGCCCTCCCCACCACTCTCTGTACAGCCGAAGGCAGTTTGTACAGCAAGCTGCCTGCAGAGCAAGGGCAAGACCAGGGTGGGAGAACAGGAACATTTTTCATTTTAAAAATACCCACTGCATTTGTATCTTAGTGCAAGTTACCGCTTTTAATACATACCCATACACACAAATCCCACAAGCCTGTAACAGATGTATTAACAGGTGAGGGAGGCTCCTTTCACCTCAGTGTTATTTGACTAACTTCCCTCAGGCACAGTTTGTAGGTGGTGGGGCCAGAAATGGAACCGAGTCTGTCTCTTTCTACCTCATTTAAGGAAAGAGCACAGTGTTGTTATTCTGCATTCACCCTCAGCTATGTTGTATTGCTGATGTCCTGCTGCTGTGCACACCCACTGCACTTTCCACTTGTTCCTTCTGTGTATTTGCCATCCTTCTATTTGGCTGCGACCATTCTTTGGAAGTCCAGCCTATATAGAAGGCCGGCCCAGCAGACCTCTGTTTTTATGAGAATCGTTCATCATCACTCAGACTTTTTTTAGTGGGGATCTCTTCCCACTAGGTGTGCATCAGGGCTAGGTAGTGATTTTGAGGAAACCACAAAAATACATTTTGATGTTGCTCATAAGCCAGTCTCACACACAGTCAGGATATATCCTGAAGCACTGGTCTCCTTTCAGCCATTAACATACCCCTAAACAGGCTCTGCGTTTTATGGCTCCTTTGTTTCTTTGGAGATACCGACATGGCTTTCCTCTCTGTACTCTAAGTCTGTGTGCCTGTAGAGGGTCTCCAAAACAAACATACTTCCCACTCTTCCCAATATAAAGCAGTTCTTGCTATTAAAAAAAAAGAAAAGGAAAAAGTCATTTTAACCACCGTTGAAAGGGAAAGTGGGCTAAATTTAGTCCCAAGTTTTAGAGTCCTCTCTCCCGCCAGGATTCTGGCAAAATGAAAATTTCCAAGCAATTCTGAATTAGAAAATCACACGTGGTAAGACTAATATGAAGCTGGATGCTTACCAATGGAGTAATATGAGCATTCCTGGAGTTCACACCAGGAAGACATCTTCACTAGCTTCTTAAAGACTTCACAGATCTCTGAACATGAGCTAATCTTTTGTATGTGTCAGCCTAGGAAACATACCTAATCATGGAAAGTTCTTAGTTTTACTCTGCAAGGAAGAGCAAGCTACCTGCCACCTGTCACCTTTCTCCAGCAGCAGGCTGAGAATCTGCGACACGAATATACTTTATTACCTTTGTACACCACCAGTCATTAGAAAAACAGAAGCCTGTAGAAAGGAGCCAAGATATGGTACAGGGAGAACATTTCATTGAGCTGTCTAGAAAGAGTACTTTACAGGCTGTGGAAGGGAAAAAAAAGGAAACCACTGCATTTTAAGTAAAAGGAGCAAACATGGATGCTTTCTCCTTCATCCTTCGGCTGTCATTAAAATGATCCTGGCTGATCATGGTGAACTACTGCACCAGAAGAATGGAAGAACTGAAGTCCAATTCTCCCCTCCCCTGCTTTAAATAAGTTCTTAGTGATACACAGTATTAAAAATGGGCTCAATTCCTTTCCCTACCTCTTTACACAGCTAATGACACCATGGCCCTTCATCAAGTGTAAATTCCAGATTTCTGCATACATTTCATTAAAGGAAACTTCTCATTCTCTGTGAAAGAAAATTTTTCCTTCTTCAGGTGAAGAACATTCTTTCTCCAGCTCTGTTCTCCCACCATCACCCAGCAATGTGGGATTACACCGCCTCGAGAGACAGCAGGATGCAGAGGAATCATACTGTCCTGCTTCAAATGTGCTCTACTCCAAACAGGTATGAGACCTTGAGTAAGAACCTTAACTTTTCCAAGCCCCAGCTTCATAATTTATAAAATAGGCCTAATATTATCTGCCTCAGAGAGTTGCTCAAAACACTAAATATAAAACATCCAAAACTACATGGCACAGAATAGGCACTCAGCAATTCTGAGCTATTACAGACACTTCTATTGTACCTTGAAAAAAAAAACCCACACAAAGAACTATTAATTTTTCAATGCAGGAACAAAACAAATATTTAAACAGAGGGAAAGGATGACTAGACAAAACCAAATAACAATTTATAGATCAGTAAATGTCTTCTCTATCCTTTCCACATAGTAAAACCACGTATATGAAGGAGGTCTGCTTTGCCTGGGTCAGCCGGTAGCCTGAGGGCCAAGCAGTTGAGAGAGTTTAAGCATTTTAAGCTCAGTGGAAGCTTTCATTGTTTAAGTGAAACATATGAACATTATTATTTCACTCCAATTATTTGCACCCATTCAAATGCATTTCATTTGCATGATTTCAGCCAGGAGGAGAACTGAATGGTCTAGAGAAAATAAGGGAAACCCAAATACATACTTAAATATTCTAGCACACCTTATAGGACAAAGGAGCGGGAGCTGCCGCAACTATGTGCTATCCGCATGGGTTTTCCATCAGGTCTGATTGGGATGCGTTTCAGAATAAAGGGCTCTCCTTTGTGGAAATGAGCAACTCTTCTTGCTCCATTTTGCAATGGCTCAGGCTGCATTGTTTGTGATATGAGTTCACCTGAAGCACTTTAATAAGTGAGGAAAATAGGATGGATAGAAATGGAGGTGAATTTTGCCTTAATGAGAAAAACATGAGAACTTTAAAAAAAAAATGAAACGCTAGTATATAAAATGTGAACTCTCCAGACTGACTGAGTCACTTGGAAGTTTATTTGTGAAAATGTGCACTTTCTTCCTTCCCCGAGTTTTTCATTGAACTGCCCTTTGCCTAATGTAAAAAAGTAGCAACTTTTAATGTTCTTTTCCCAGAAGGGATGACCAGAAGAGTAAAGTCAAGTAAAAAATTATTTATAACTCAAAAATAACTACTAGGGCTATTAACAGGGGGTAGAGGGAAGGGATACAAACGCCAAATTGGCCTTAGAATCTCCACATAAAGTCTACATATTCCTTAATTCTCTCATTTATTCATTTCCTTAACATTTTTTATTTTTATATTAATCTTCTGTTCATTGTATTGTACATCCTCTTTCTGTTTTATAAATTGTGCATTTATTCTAAAACTTCTAATTTCACATTTAGTCAGTATCTTAT
Organism: Manis javanica; assembly: GCF_040802235.1. NCBI lineage: Eukaryota > Metazoa > Chordata > Mammalia > Pholidota > Manidae > Manis > Manis javanica. The sequence goes on from NC_133157.1 coordinate 49,424,795, forward strand.
AAATTTTGGTAATCTTTCTTCCCCATATTCTTCTTTCTAATTCTTATACTAACAAATTCAAGGAAAAAGAGATGCTTAGGGGTTGAATAAATGGAGGAAAGGCTGTTACAGAAATAAATAATAAAACAGATACAGTAGATGAAGAAATAAGAACATAGAAAGGAAAGGATACAGCAAGGATAAAGAGGGAAGGAGAAAAATGAGAAAGTAGGGAAATAGCCAATATTTCTTATTTTAACAGCCTTGGAGTACTCCCAAATTCAGCTATCCCATTCAGTATGTGCTTTATTTCTTTACGCCCCTGGAAAGGGAAAACAGGAAAGGAGACTTTAATGAAAGCACTTAATCTCCAATGGGATGATGGAGTAAAGGAAATGGCCCAAGAATACAAATATGGAAAATGCTGCTCATTTCCTCATTCACCTTTACACCTCCTCGTAATAATCTTGCCGTTTTTTTGTTCCATGACATACTTTCTTTTCTTGCCTTTCTCCCATAATTTTCTATGTTCTTATCTTCTTATCCCTTATAAGTAAAATTTTCCCTTTTCCTATTCCTGGACTTTCAAGGCAGCCTGTAGATTCCTCAGCACCCCCGTCAGCTTCCTCTTCCGTGCTATCCATGGCTGTCCTGTTATTCCAACTCTTCCCCATTAAGCCCCACAGTTCAGTGACCACCATCCTTACAACTCAGAAGATAACCCTGCTTCTTCATTCACAGAAAAAAATAAAGGTATTGGTCAGGAGCTCTTTGAAGTTCCTGATCTTTCTGGAGCATCTGCCACCCCTCTTACTTGTTGCTTCTCTCCAGTCTTAGAGGATCAAGTTCCCACAACCCAAAGCTAATTCCTACACCTGGACTCTAAATCCCATCCTTCCCAAAACTTTTCTTCGTCAGTCATGTCTTGATCCTACTGGCTTTTGTGATGAAAAAAAAAAATCAATGCATCTAGTTAGAGGATGACAGGGCTCAAGAGGAAGAGGAAGGAAGGACTCACTGAATAAGAGATGAAAGTAATATACATAATAAAGAATGGGGAGAGGAGAGAAGGGAGAGGGGGACCAAGTCTTCAGCCTGGAGGTAAAGTAGGAGTTTGTTCCGCAGAGCAGGGTAAGTGAGAAATGTGATAGTTCCTGAGGGACTGATGAGAAAGTGCTTTAGAATCATGAAAAATATGTCAGTAAAGACACATTTTTTTGTTTGGATGTGCTTCTTTTAGTGTGACACAAAACCAGAAAAATGTCAGTAAGATGTGGCTTCAATAAAGTTCTATCTCCCCATCCTCAAAAGCAAAACACATTAAGTAAAATCTTAATAGTCATTTCAATCCTACATTCCTCTTTGGCTATCTTGCCAAGATACTTGAAAGATTTCTTTATTCAAAGTTTCTACTTGCTCACTTTCATTATACTTTTGAAAATACAGCTCAAAATAGTTACCATTTATTGAGTGTTTACTATGTGCTACACACCGGAGCTTCATATACAGTATTTCCTTTAGTCCTCAAATAACAGTGTGTGTATTTTAATTCGGTTGAAGACTTATTCCTCAGGCAAAAGGCAGAACCAAAAGCAGGTCCCTTCTCCTTTAATTTTTGGCCTTACACAGATACTGCTGGGCCAACAGATAGGAGTAAACAAAAACAATCTTTATAGCCTCCTCCTATCACTCTTTTATTCAGAAGAGAAAGAAAGGGAGAAAGGTGGTGCTTTCTGCCAGGGAAGGGTCATGCTCGCACCACTCAGGGAGTACAATGCAAACTAAGTGTCATGATGCTGGCAAGGTTACCCCAGCAGCCTTCAGGGTATTAGGGGATATCTTGCTTACCTCATTTCATCAGCACAGGGATGGAATTCTTGGTTAGGGTATCCATGCACATGTAGCTATGTTATGGAATTGGGGGGATGCTGAATTTAAACCTCCAAATTCTCCGTTGGTTCTAGAAGACCCCCTTTTGGCAGTGCTGAGGTGGTTAATAGAAGATTATCATACGGAACAGTGGGAGCCCAAGAATCAGCTTGCAGATTCCTGACCCCTCTGCTGACCCCCCAAAGGCAGAGAGCTAAACCACCCTGTATTCAAGAAACTATTTTGGGAAGAAAAGGAGTGGAGAATATTGGAGTGTTGTCAGCTGAAATACGGTGACTAGAACATGATAAGGTTACGTATAAATTTCCCCATAAACTGTCCCGCAGAATTAAGGACTTATTATCAAGATTAAATAATTTTACAAGGTGATGCAATGTTTTTTTTGTTTTTGTTTTTGCATGTATATACCAGGTTAAATTCCAGACTCCACAGGAAAATGAAAAGTTCTTTGGCCAGTGTTCAGTTTAGAGTAAATTCTCAATACATGGCAGCTGAGACAGTTAATTCAGAGGTCATTTTGTGGCATAATGATTAATGATCATATTTTTTGGTTCTGGGAGGCTCAACAAAGAGTAATTGAATCCTAGAGTTGGATGGGAAGGGGTTCTAGAAATAATCCAATTTAATCCTATAATCTTGGAAATCAAAGTAGCAAGTTCTAGAAGAGAAAGAGTCTCCTGAGGATTCTGTGGCGAGCCTCACCTCCTCTCACTTTAGGAGGGTAGGCTCTTATTTATGATGTGCCTCCCAAGCAAGCACTGTGAATAAGCAAGTGAGATGCTTCCATAGTCTGTGCGACCTTGTCCTATTTTGTTATTTTTCCTATGGTTATGATTTTATTATGATTTGTCCAGTATTTTAATCTGGAATCAGGATGTGGTTGTGTACACAGAAAGCATATAGTTTAGAGAGACCCATGTGTAACCAAACCCTTCCATATTGTATTGTATCTGTAATAGATGGGAGTAAACCCTTCAATTATGAGCCAAACCAAAGGATCTTGATGATAGAGTTTAATAATTATGTGTTTTTATAATGTTGGGGAACACATATTAAATATAGGAAAATGAGACTTGTGAAATTTGGAATTTGGATGTGTGGTAATGGAAAGGGTCTTGGACTAGGGGTCTGAAGATTGCAGTTCAAATCCACTACTAAGAACATGGGCCAGCCTGTATCCCCTCTTTGTCCCTTAGTTTTTTTTTATCAACTACAAAATATAGATGATTCCTGCTCTACTTAGCATAAGGTGATCAGGGCAATCAAAAGAGACACTTTATAGGGTTTTAAGCTGCAAATGCTATTCACACACACAATGTTATTATTCCAAAAGAGTCTGAGCCCTGGCATGCAGTTATCCTTCTGATTATCCATTAGCATCTTTCCCTATTCTCTTTTCTCCTTTTCTAAACCTTGGTGATGACATTTAGTGGTTTTCTTGCTGGCATTACTTAGTCCTGAGAAGTGCCATTTTCAAGTTTACAGTTTATTTAGTTATGCATTCCCTCTTGTTTTAGATGCTGTATAGCAGACAAAATTTATTCTGCTCCTTCCAAACTCCTAGCTTTTGCTTTCTAAATCCGTCACTGGGGAAGTGTGGTTAAAAGATTCTCTACTAGTTTTTCAGTTGCTTTGTTGTGCAGACCTACTCTTGCACTGATTAAAAATTCCCATTGTCTGTAATATATATATATAATTCTGCTCATCTTAGAATTACCTAGAGCCTCATCATCCCCACTGTGGTGCTTGATGGTGAGGCTGTTTAGCGACCTAACATCAGAGCTGAGCTGTGAGCCATTTTTGGGGAGGAACTTAGTTCATTTATGTAACACATCTACCCTCTAAGTTCTGGCTTTCATCCAAACTGAATCTGGCTCCAGAGAGTGATTCTAAACTGGAATAAGATTTGCCTTCTAACACCCTAATGCTCACATTTATTTGTGATTGTGAAGTACATTTTCTAAAATTTACAACAGCATATCAAAAAAGTTGATTAACTTTATAATGTCATGTATTTCACGATTCTAAAACACTGTTTAATATAACTTTACTATCTTTTTGTGCTTAACAATATATGTTGGAAGAACTACATAAACATATCACAATAATAAAATTATCATGCTTTAGTGAACATGTATTTATAAAGCAAATAAAAATACCTAGTAAACCTAAGAGTAACAACTCAGATAATATCAGATTCTAATAAAAAGAAAAACCTCCTTCTTGTGCCTAGTGTGTTTTTAAGGTTTGGCAATATATGCAGTTTGCAATGTGATATAAGTTTCAGATGCACTCCACCCTTATTAAAATACCAACTGTAGGAGAAAGACATTTGGTATATAATCCTAAAGTATTATTCTAATGATGGAATGTATGATAGCTATGCTGAGTTTTATATCAAGAAGTAAACCTAAACCAAGATCTTGAACAAGGTCAGAATGGATAATGCAAATACACATACACAGCTCAAAATACAAAGCATCAGAACAGGAATAAAAACTCAAGAACATTGCAAAGCCAAGGATCTTATTCTACCTGAGAAATGTACTGCTTAATGCAAGAAATTATTTTCTAAATTTTGGAAGGTTGTTGCCCAAATGTAGCCAATAAAATAGAATTAAATGTGAAGGTCAACATGGGATACCTATAAAAAGCATTTACTCTCTTAAGCAATGGTTTCCAATGTAGTATTTTGTACCAACCTGGATACATCTATTAAAAATGACTCTAGCTAAAATATTTCCATCTATGTGCTTCCCTCAACTCACATGTTAACATCATGACTTGACATAATCATTTAAGATTACTTTACCTCAGTTTCTCCACCTTAAAAAAAAACAAGGACAATGTCTTCAGTCTCCATCTACACTCAGTTAGACAATTGAACCTACCTCATGGGCATTGCAGGATTCAATGTGAAAGTGCTGTGTTCTCTTTAAAATAAAGATGCTCTATAACACACCTTTATTTATGTGTGAAACACACACACACACACACACACACACACACACAACCTAAAAAAGGAAATAACTGCTTAGATGCCCAGTGATAATAAAATGAAAGCTATAGCAATTTGTTATTAACCTTATCAATATGAATATGAGCTACTATCATTTACTAAGCCTTAAGCATGTATGAGGCACATGACTTATATAATTTAATACAACTTTATGACATAGATATAATCATTATATCCACTTAACAGATAAGAAAAGTAAGGTTGAGTCAGGCTACTTATCTTACACAAGATCTCATGAATAGTAAGTGGCAGTCTTATTCAAGCTATTATCTGGTGAAAAGAGTATGAACTTTACCTAAAATCTGAACCCTCCTTTAAAAAATACTAAATTTGGCAAAAATCACTTTTCTGTATAAATTACAGTGAATCGGTCAGTTTATAAATTATCCTATAATATTACATAGCTCCAGATCCTCTCATAGTCATATTTAGACATTTTTTTTCCAACTAAAGATAAGCAACTATAGAATAGAATCCTTGTTTTGGGTATAAACAAAGTTAATCAAGAGCAAATGACAAAAAAATACCCATCAGTGTGAGCCATTAGTGAACTGTTTTGTGCTTTTCCTAGAAAAATCTTGGACCAAATAGTACTACCCTAAGGTCTCAATAGTCATTATTTTTTTTATCTTCCTTGAAGTCCACAATTTTACTGTATCTGTCTTATGAGTGTAATTGAAATGACCACAGCATGGATTTATACACTGATCTTTAATTGAATCAAACACACCCATCCAGAATTTCACCTTCCATCCACAGGCTCAACCTCACCACAGAAGACAGCACATGCGCATAAAGAGCACAGACAAACCTTGGAGGCAGCTAATTCTGCACTCTAATCCTGCCTTGACCATCTAAGAGTTGTGGGACATTGGGCAAATCTCTTAAATTTTCTGAGTTTCAATTTCTTCCTGTATAAAATGGTAATAATAAAATCTGCCTCAATAAATTTTGGAAAAAAATGGTTACACTGCCAGATGTGTTGTGCTTATGCAACAAATATGACTTCCATTGTTCTTTCCCCTGTTCATGGACTGCAGGTGTCTATAAGGATGCACTCCAGCACCACAGCAGACAGCCTGGGATCAGCAGGCCCTTCCCATTTTGCTACTATTGAAGCATGGCTGTGACACAGCATTGTGTTGTAGCATGAGCTCATGGGGACAGTCCTGTAGTGTCATAAAAGATTCACTGTTGTCTGGTATCTGTGAGGCAGGAATGCATGTAATACATTTTATGCCTTAACTTCATATCTATGCCTGCTTGCCTGCTCACCCATCCATCCATCCACCCATCCATCCATCCATCCATCCAACAATCCATCCATCAATCCTTCCTTCCTTCCTTCCACCCATCATTGCCTGGATTCCAAACCTGGCTCTAACATTAAATGTGCAACTCTGTATAATTAGTTACACTCTTTGTGCCTCAGTTTTCTCACTCTGTTTAAATTGGGGATAATAAGAGTACCTAATTCATAGGGTTATTTTGAGGATTAGGAGTTAAGTGCTTACTTAAGCACTTTACATAGACAACACTTGGAACAACTTGTAGCTGTTCATCAAATTGTTAGTGTTTAAAAATATTCTTATTAGAGAATAAAAAACAGTCTCAGATACTATAGCTTCCCCAGAGTTTCACAGCTAGTAAATGGCAACCCTAAGGCTTGGACCCAGGTAGGTTTCTTCATGTCAAGTTCCATTTCTTTCCATCCTATAATGGTTTCTCTCTGAAAAAAATTTCATCTTCTAATATTTGAGAGATTCATTTACCCAAATTAATTTAATTCCAATAACTAAATCATTATGGTTCATTATAAATGGAAAAGCTTGAACTTCATGCATTCCTGGGGACCATAGATATGTTTCTTTTAAACCAAACCCTATGTTTATATGTTATAGGCTAATTATTATATCCCAATTTTTTTGGTTGTTGCCCTTGTTTGTTGCCTTTGGACATTGGTAGAAGCCTTTAAATGAGCAGATTACTTTGTTAGGTGAAGAGATATAGATTTTTCTGAGCAGACTCAATAGAGGATTAATGGGAAAAATGTCAAATAGTAAGGGCTGCTTATATGAAGAAAGTTACCATTTTAATACCTGGTGAATCCAGGGAAGGGGAAATGTATTTGCCCACACTTGGATTAGACAATAAAATTGGACTAAATATTGATTTTCTGATATTTTTCCTCTAAAAGGTTGATTTAAGAGACACACCATCAATTTAAAAACAGAGGGGTTTTACAGACAATAGCTGCCATAGGAAAGGGGGGACTGGAGTATGGGTGAAATAGGTGAAGGGGATAAAGAGGTACAAACTTTTAATTATAAAATAAATTAGGGGTCAATAATACTGCAATATCTTTGTATGTTGACAGATGGTAACTACATTTATCATGGTGAACATTCAGTAATACATATAATTGTGCAATCACCATGTTTTAGAAAAACAATGTAATTTTTCATATCAACTATATTTCAATAGAAAGGGATTTTTTAGAGGATAAAATATTATACTGCAATTAAAGTATGTGCTAATTATGCAATGCCTCCAACTTTCTGAAGTTATAATATGAAAAACCTGTGTGTCTTAGAAATGAGGAAATAGTACATGATGATACTTAGAATGTACATATGAATGAGGATTATAGTAAAAGGGACGAATGAGGAGAGAGAACAGAAATGGAATTAACAAAAAAGGAACATGTTGAAATGGGGGAGCATTGTGATAACTTCAGGCATAGATACATAGCTAAACAGCTGATGGAGGTACAATATTTTCCTGCCATGAAAAATTTATTCAAACAAATAGAAAAAAGAAAAGGTACAACCCATATAAAATTTAAACTGCCTTGTTTCTTGCTTGGTTGCCTTCAAAGAAACTTCACTCTGGCATCCAATAAGTAAAAAGTAGATTACATTATTGTTACTATCTCTTGAGAAAAATGCCAAATGGAAATTATACTCAAAATACACAGTAATTTAGAAAACTAAATAAACCCCCTATTTCTCTCTCAAATTCACTTTCCATTTCCACTTCAAGACTCTCAAATTCTTCCTCTAACTCAGCCTAGATAAATCTTGTTCCCTCTTGACACTTACTTCTAATTGCTGTTTGCATATTTTTTGTGAGATTATCATGCATCCAAGGAATGTATACAACGTGCATGTGCGATATGAATGAAGTTTAAAAATGAATACCTCTGTACCTCATCTCAGGCTTAAAGCCCTCTCCAGGACTTTCTATACTTTGACTTGCCTTTATTCCTCAATGTTTTTGATTTATAACCATATTGATAAACATATCTAAAATTCATTAATTTTAGGGGCTCTGATGGAAAGAATTCCATTCAATAAATATACCACACTTATTTAGTCTACTGTTGATGGAAAATTTAGATTGATTCTAGTTTGGAGCTATTAAGAAAATTGCTGCAATTAATATTTTTGTACATATCTCCTGGGGGTATATGTCAGTGCCTAACATTATGAAATATGGGCATGTTATTCTGTATCTGATAATTCCAATATCTGTAGGTTTTAAGGGTCTGTTTACATAGTTTGTTGCTTTTGCTTATTATACTTCATGGAGACATACATGGGTTTAGCGAGCTTAGACTATGAACTCAAAATTCTTTGGAGTCAGAGATTCTTTAAGGTCAGAGATTACACTTTATTCTTTGAGAAAAAATTTGGGCTTGCCTTGACTCCTGGGGCATTATCAGCACAGACCCACTTTAACCTAATTTGTCACTTGAGTTTTATTTGGGGCCTCATACTTGTGCTTGTAAGTAGACATGTTAGAAAGAACTCTTTCCTCATTCTATTCAGAGTCAAGGTAAAAATAAGGAGACTTAAGATGTCCCTGTGAAGTTGTTTTTCCCACTGAAGGTACTACCATCATGGGTTCTCAGATTTGTGATAAAGTGTAGACTCTCATCTCTTGCTCTTCCCTGTATGACCTAAATGTCTCTTGTCCTAAATGTATGACCATCAGGGCTTGGCAGTTGACTCCAGCCCATGCTTTCCTCTCTGGATTCACGTTTTTTTCTCATTTTTAGCTTCTAAAGATTCTTTTCTTTTAATTCCAGCTCAGACATGCTGTAAAAATGTGATTTCAATATTTTAGTATCTTCAAGTGTTCCATCATATCTAGGATGTCTGGACTACTACGTTTTAGAAAGGACGGTGCTTTCACTATTTTCAGTGGTTTTAATTCTACTTCTCCTCTCTCTGTGGTTTCCTGAGGACACCCTGCAATCTCTTTATTTTGTTTTTTAAATATTTCCTTTTCTTCCTTTAATTTGCCTTTCTCATTTGCTCTTGATCCATGCAGCTAGGTATTAGTTGGATGCGTGGCATATAAGAAAGGAAGAGCTGTCAGCTCTGACTTTCTCATTCCTCAAGCATTAATCAGGGGACTTGGTACGTACTGCCTTGCCTATAACACACATTTGCTACAAGTACTGCAACAAGACTTTAAAGATCACTTGTAATAACTGTAGTCATGTAAACATTGTAGCTAAGTTCTGTGTTACGCGGTTTATAAGCATTCCTTACTAAAAACATGAAGCATTATCTATTCCTATTTTACAAATGAATAAGCAAAACCACAAAATCTGAAATAATTTAATTTAAGATCACACAGCTTGGAAGAGGCAAATCAAAAAATGTTAATCTGATTTCTAGGCCTAGGATCTTTCTATGATGCTTCCCAAAGAATTAATTAATTCCCATATATAAATGAAGATATATATATACATACACACACACACATATACATATATGTCATCTTAGATCAGGCAAATAAGAGAGTAGATTGCCTACATAACTGGGTTTATGATCGTTTACTTATGAGAAACCTCAGAAGAATTGCAGTAGCCATTGCCAACAATCTGTGGTGGGATGCCTGAGCAGTGAGATGTGGGAGTGGTGGGAGTCCTTCAGTAACACCTCATCTGGACAGGAAGGGCACTGACTTTCCTCAGTAAGATGGCTGGACCTCCCACTCAACCAAATGCTTTGGGATCTCTGGGTGGGTGAGTCCCATAATCACCTGATTTGTCTCCAATACCATTTTCAGATATTAAGCTGAGTAGAGGAAGTCCCATTATTGACCTATGACCCCCTGTTTAGCGTTAGTCCTTTAGTTCTTAATTAGGAAGACAAGATGTTTGATACCCATGCCAGAGTTTCTTGGAATATGAGTTGAAATGTCAACGTCATGCTTATTTAAGTTATTTTCCTTTGGCTGCTTAGTTGGATTGCTTTACTCATCTTAACAGTTTGTTGGTTTCCATTATTTAAGCTGTAATTACTGATAATGCAATCAACAGGAGTTATTTCAGGTTATGTCCAACTACCAACAAACTCTAGTCTGAGTTTTTGGTTATACTGATGCAGGCCTCATTCAGAGAAGGAAATATCGATTTATCAATAGCATAACTTCCAGGCTGGGTTTATCTCCCCCACTCAGACCCAGCTAATGAATGACATTGGATGGACAGGCACAGCCCAATCTCTGATTATGGATCATGATTATTTGTTCAGGAAGCTAACTATTTAGTCTTAGACATGATGAGTTTGCCAGGAATATGCCAACTCTTTAAGAACTAGAACACAAAGTAAGGAACATTTTGCTGTTAAGCACAGCTCTTTCCAAATAATTAAAACATATCCAATTGAATATATGGAATGTTAGAGGAGTGCACCATGGAAAAAAAGTTAATTGCTAGAATTTTCATTTCCTGAGTTGGCCTCTGTTCAATCAAACAATTATTTTGCATTACTGCAATACTAGAAATATTTGCGATTTCTGGAGATTCATAGTATACTTGTTCCAACTTATTAGGCACCTCATCAAGTTTGTGAATTTTTTCCCAACTACCTTCTAAACTGATTTTGCATTGTTCATTGCATTCCCATGTTAGGTGAATAGGAAATTTTCATACATCTTACTCACCTGTGCCAATTATCAGTGGAAAAGAGTCCATGTGCCCATCAGTGTTGGAATTATCAACATCTTTTGTTTGAAAGAAGACTCTTAGAGTGGGGAATTTCAAATGATAAGCACAGTGGACATCCAGTACCCCCTTATCCCTACATTCTTTGTGCTTGACAATGCTTCTACCTCACCCTCTTCCAGATGCACCACAACCTTTGACCTAAGACAACTGTTTCCTTTAGACATAAGAGGTATTTTATTCTTCCCTTCAGCCCCAAACTGAAGGCCTCTCCTAAGCAGGGATTGGAAAATTGTGCCAAATTGCACATAATTGTGCATGATGAATTTGTAATGCAGGCTAAAACTTGCTGGAAACTCAGCTGAGACCACCAAAATCATTTAGTTGGGTTTGGTTGGAGGCCAACCCTTTATTCGCTAAGCTACAAAGTCTCTGGAGCTTTTATTTGCTCACAAAAATATCTGAATCCAGCACTACAATATTCTTTGCACGAAATCTAAATCAGTTTGATGTTGCTTTTCAGACTTATGTTCCTTGAAGTACTCTAGGGGATTAAAGGTTGGAAAAAAGAAGTGGCTTTGGAATATAACATAAACAATTCTAGATGCTGAGAAATTTAATTTCCCTTATTATTTGCTTCAAGGAGCAACACATTGTTAATTTCTAAGTCATTTAAATGGAAGAAACTACAATACATTCCTCAAAAGCCTGCAGCCTCAAAGATATTAATCAGAGAATAACCTCTAATTTCAAAAGGAATCATGTAAATATTAGATATGATGTTCAGTGAAAAAACTCTTGGTGAAAAATTGAGACTATACCAAGTAAAAAAACATTAAGAGGAACATCAACATTTTAACAGTGGTTATTTTGGGAGTGGAATGATTATAGATGATTTCTCTGTTCTTTTCTCTATTTTCCAATTTTTTATAATGTGACTTTAATATTTTTTATAATAGAAAAATACATTTATTGGAAAAGAACCCTAGAAACTTTAAAATAGTTTTGTTTCTTCTTGTGCCATTCGCATACTGCTGTAAAATACAGACATGTTGACAGTATGAGTCACCTCCATTCAGGGGAAAAACAATACCATCTTGTATTTTATGAAACTCCTTCATTCCAAATGGCTCAAAATGCATTTTTTCCCCCATTGCATAAGTCCATTTATTTATTGATTTTTATTTAGGTATAGTTGATATACAATATTGGTTTCAAGTATACAACATAGTGATTCAATAGTTATCTACATTATTAAATGCTCATCCCAATTAGTGTAGTTATTATCTGTCAACATAGAAAGACATTACAGTATTGACTATATTCTGTATGCTGCATTTTCATCCCCATGACTTATTTCCATTATAATTGAGTTATTACACTTCTTTATCCTTCAAAATATGGAACACTTCAGGAATTTGCCTGTGTGCTTGCACAGGGGCCATGCTAATCTTCTCTGTGTCATTCCAATTTTAGTATGTGTGCTGCTGAAGTGAGCACTCAAAACACATTGAAGAAGCTTCATTTCATGAATCTGATCACTATTTTTCTGAGATGTTTCTTAGCTATTGTTAATTCCTGAGACTTACTCAAATTAAGGTCATTTATTTATTTGTTAGCACAGAAGCAGAATATGGGAAATTAAAAAACAAGGTATTTTCTTGCCCATTTTTCTAAGGGAAAATAAAAAGGTTAAGATTATGCCCAAGACTTGTGAGTCACACAACAAAGGAAAGGGAAACCCATCGCCTGCCACTCAAATCCATGCATTAATCAGTGGGCATTATGTGACTTTTTCATGGTAGATGTTGGATTTTGCAAAGTATATTCATATGGTGCAAACTTTCTCAATAGCAATGTTATTGGCATTTTGGCTGGGAAAGTTGTTTGTTGCATGGGACCCCCACATTGCAGAGTGTTGAGTGTCCCTGTTCCTATACCCTTAATTAGCCAGTAATTAAATCCCCCCAGCCACTGGGATAATCAAAATCTTTCTGCTAATTTTACAGTTGTCTCCCTTTGCTCACAATTAATATAAAGTTTCTCATTTATTTCCCCAAGACATGGAGTAGTTAGTGCTAATACCATTAGTTCTTTCTTACTACAGAAGATCAGAGAGTTAAAGTATCTTGCTCAGGCTCTTGTACCTAGAAAATGGCAGAACCAGACTAGAACTTAGGTTTATGATTCCCTGCAACCTGCTACATAGAAACCATGACTGAACTCGTGAAATCAGCTTCTCAGTCCCTTAACATATTTTGTGTAGCTCCTAGATCATATGTCTTTAATTTACTATTATTTCAACTTTGCTTTAAATTCAACTCAGTTCAGTCTGCAGATAAAGCCATAGAGGGTAATAAGCAGACAGAGAAAGCTGCTTGGGGATGGGGAAGGCAGACTGTCTCTGAGCAAAGCTACACCAGACACATGAGCCATCCATGGACAGGTAGGGCCTCGGACACCACTTTCTGGCTTCCCCTCACTGGGAATACCAGCACTAATAAAGGTTACTGTTTACTGAGCACTAATTATGTGCTAGAAACTCTGCCAGATGCTTTCATCTCTAATCCTCACAATGATTCTGCACTATTTACATTATCACTGTGACTGCTTTAGAGGTGAGGAAACTGAGGCTCAGAGAAGTTAAGTAACTTTTTCAAGGTTACATAAAAGACTTGAGCCCAAGTGTATCTGAATGTCAAAGCAAGGTATGTGTGTTAGCGGGATGGGGGGCAGATAATGATCCTGCTGAGTGGGGACCTCTGGCCAACATTTTAATGAGGAACCTTAGAAAGGTTAAAATAGCATGAATTTTGCTTAAGCCATATCAGACATGATCAAAATGGCTAAAGGCACCGAAAAGGTGGGAAAAGATTTGAAAACACAGTTGTGGTGCACAAGAAGCATAGTGTATAGTCACCTCCCTGATAAAAAGCTATGAACACCAATAAGGACCCTAATTTACATATCTTTCTGGTTTGTAAAATACCATCATTAGTAATCACCTTTTGTGTTAAGCATTGTCCTTTGTCTACTGCTCTCTGTTCTCCTCTATTTAGGATTATCTCTGGGAAAGAAGCACATTGTTTAGCCATAAATGCCCAGTGAATGATTTAATCATGAAACTTTTCATTGAAGATGTGGGAGGCCAAACATTCTTAGGAGAGCATTGGAATCTTGGAGGGGAGGAATGGAAGAGATGGGGAATGAAGGAATCAGAAAGGGCCCAGATGGTGGGAAGTGGATATCTTCACATGCAACACTCTTTTAAAAATTCAGCCAGGACCACGATTATTTTGTATTAGAAAAGTCACTACAGCTTAGGGGCTGCGTGTATGTATGTTTGTCTGTGTGCCATATCATTGTATATAGTTGCTATAAAAATGAAATCGTTGAGTTGAAATTTACTAAGGTTTACTGATTAAGAGCATGACAGTACATCTGTTGTGGCATATACTCCAAAAAGGGGGAAAGGGATCAAACTTTCTGAAGTCACAGACACTTAAAACACCCCCCTTTGACTCTGAATGCCTGCTTCAGACAATTACAATAATCTTTACTACTCAGCATGTGATATTGGAAAGCAAATTCTTAATGGTTCTAATTGAAAACATGCCCACACAAAAACTTTTATACATAAATGTTTATACCAGCATTATTCATAATAGTCAAGACATGGAAACAATTCAAATGTCCATCAAATGACAATGGAAAAATAAACATAGTATATGCACACAATGGAATATTACTCAGGTATAAAAAGAAATGAAGTGTGAGGGCGGAGCCAAGATGGCGGCGTGAGTAGAGCAGTGGAAATCTCCTCCCAAAAACACATAGAGCTATGAAAATATAACAAAGAAAAATCTTCCTAAAATAGAGACCACAGGACACAGGACAACATCCAGACCACATCCACACCTGCAAGAACCCAGCGCCTTGTGAAGGGGGTAAGATACAAGCCCCAGCCCGGCGGGACCCGAGCGCCCCTCCCCCCGGCTCCCGGCGGGTGGAGAGAAACTGGAGCGGTTTTTTTTTTTTTTTTTTGGCGAGCGCTTTTTGGAAGCCTTAGAGGGACGGGCCCCCGTTGCTGGGGAGGCAGGGTGGCGGGACCGGTGAGGAGGTGCCTGGGAACGGCGCCGGAGGACAAAGAATATCCCGCGTTTCTCCCTGCGAGACCTGGGGGCGGGTGCCTGAGACCGGTGCCTGAGGACGGAGGAGGTCGCGCGTTTTTCCCCTTTTTTTTTTTTTTTCTCTTTTTGGTGAGCGCTTTTTGGAAGCCTTGAAGGGACGGGGACCCCAGTGCTAGGGAGGCACGGTGGCGGGACTGGTGAGCGGGTGGCTGGGACCGGCGCCTGAGGACAAAGAATATCCCCCGTTTTTCCCTGCGGGACCGGTGGGCGGGTGCCTGAGACCAGCACTTGAGGACAGAGGAAATCGCGCGTTTTTCCCCTTTTTTTTTTCTCTTTTCTGCGAGTGCTTTTTGGAAGCCTAAAAGGGACAGGGACCCCAGTGCTAGGGAGGCAGGGCGGCGGGACTGGTGAGCGGGTGCCTGGGACCAGCACCTGAGGACAAAGAATATCCCGCATTTTTCCCTGTGGGACCGGTGGGTGGGTGCCTGAGACCAGCACCTGAGGACGGAAGAAATCGCGCGTTTTTCCCCTTTTTTTCTCTCTTTTTGCCAAGTGCTTTTTGGAAGCCTTGAAGGGACAGGGACCCCGGTGCTGGGGAGGCAGGGCGGCGGGACTGGTGAGCGGGTGCCTGGGACCAGTGCCTGAGGACAAAGAATATTGAGCGTTCCTTCCCTGCGGGACCGGTGGGTGGGTGCTTTTTGGAAGCCTTGAAAGGACAGGGACCCTGGTGCTAGGGAGACAGGGCAGCAGGACCAGTGAGCGGGTGCCTGGGACCGGCACCTGAGGACAAAAAAAAAAAAAAAAAAAAAAATCGCTTGTTTTTTCCTTTTTTTTCCCTTTTTTTTTTCTCTTTGTTTCTGTTCCCTCTCTCATTGTTGCTGCTGTTGTTTTGGTTTGGAGAGTGCTTTTTGGAAATCTTAAAGGGGCAGGACAGGTCACTTAGACCAGAAGCAGGGAATCTGGGGATCTCTGGGCACTCTAACCCCCTGGGCAGCAGGGAGCACAGAGGCCCCTTACGGAGATAAATAGTCTCCTGGCTGCTCCCCCTCCAACGGGGCTCCACCATTTTGGAGGAACAGCCCCAGCCAGGCCAAGCCCACAGCAACAGCGGAGATAAACCCCAAAGCAACTGGGCAGGAAGCAGAAGCCCTGTCTGCGCACAGCTGCCCAGCACAAGCCACTAGAGGTCGCTATTCTCCCAGGAAAAGGCTACAAACCAACAAGAAGGGAAGCTCTTCCAGCGGTCACTTGTACCAGCTCTGCAAACTATCTCTATCACCATGAAAAGGCAAAACTACAGGCAGACAAAGATCACAGAGACAACACCTGAGAAGGAGACAGACCTAACTAGTCTTCCTGAAAAAGAATTCAAAATAAAAATCATGAACATGCTGACAGAGATGCAGAAAAAAATGCAAGAGCAATGGGATGAGATGCAGAGAAAAATGCAAGAGCAGTGGGATGAAGTCCGGAAGGAGATCACAGATGTCAGGAAAGAGATCACAGAAGTGAAACAATCCCTGGAAGGATTTATAAGCAGAATGGATAAGATGCAAGAGGCCATTGAAGGAATAGAAGCCAGAGAACAGGAACGTATAGAAGCTGACATAGAGAGAGATAAAAGGATCTCCAGGAATGAAACAACACTAAGAGAAATATGTGACCAATACAAAAGGAAAAACATTCGTATTATAGGGATACCAGAAGAGGAAGAAAGAGGAAAAGGGATAGAAAGTGTCTTTGAAGAAATAATTGCTGAAAACTTCCCCAAACTGGGGGAGGAAATAATCGAACAGACCATGGAATTATACAGAACCCCCAACAGAAAGGATCCAAGGAAGACAACACCAAGACACATAATAATTAAAATGGCAAGGATCAAGGACAAGGAAAGAGTTTTAAAGGCAGCTAGAGAGAAAAAGGTCACCTATAAAGGAAAACCAATCAGGCTAACATCAGACTTCTCAACAGAAACCCTACAGGCCAGAAGAGAATGGCATGATATACTTAATGCAATGAAACAGAAGGGCCTTGAACCAAGGATACTGTATCCAGCACGACTATCATTTAAATATGATGGTGGGATCAAACAATTCCCAGACAAGCAAAAGCTGAGGGAATTTGCTTCCCACAAACCACCTCTACAGGGCATCCTACAGGGACTGCTCTAGATGGGAGCACCCCTAAAAAGAGCACAGAACAAAACACACAACATATGAAGAATGGAGGAGGAGGAATAAGAAGGGAGAGAAGAAAAGACTCTCCAGACAGTGTATATAACAGCTCAATAAGCGAGCTAAGTTAGGCAGTAAGATACTAAAGAAGCTAACCTTGAACCTTTGGTAACCACGAATCTAAAGCCTGCAATGGCAATAAGTACATATCTTTCAATAGTCACCCTAAATGTAAATGGACTTAATGCACCAATCAAAAGACATAGAGTAATAGAATGGATAAAAAAGCAAGACCCATCTATATGCTGCTTACAAGAAACTCACCTTAAACCCAAAGACAAGCATAGACTAAAAGTCAAGGGATGGAAAAACATATTTCAGGCAAACAACAGTGAGAAGAAAGCAGGGGTTGCAGTACTAATATCAGACAAAATAGACTTCAAAACAAAGAAAGTAACAAGAGATAAAGAAGGCCACTACATAATGATAAAGGGCTTAGTCCAACAAGAGGATATAACCATTCTAAATATATATGCACCCAATACAGGAGCACCAGCATATGTGAAGCAAATACTAACAGAACTAAAGAGGGAAATAGACTGCAATGCATTCATTGTAGGAGACTTCAACACACCACTCACCCCAAAGGATAGATCCACCGGGCAGAAAATAAGTAAAGACACACAGGCACTGAACAACACACTAGAACAGATGGACCTAATAGACATCTATAGAACTTTACATCCAAAAGCAACAGGATATACATTCTTCTCAAGTGCACATGGAACATTCTCCAGAATAGACCACATACTAGCTCACAAAAAGAGCCTCAGTAAATTCCACAATATTGAAATTCTACCAACCAATTTTTCAGACCACAAAGGTATGAAAGTAGAAATAAATTCTACAAAGAAAACAAAAAGGCTCACAAACACATGGAGGCTTAACAACATGCTACTAAATAATCAATGGATCAATGAACAAATCAAAATAGAGATCAAGGAATATATAGAAACAAATGACAACAACAACACTAAGCCCCAACTTCTGTGGGATGCAGCGAAAGCAGTCTTAAGAGGAAAGTATATAGCAATCCAGGCACACTTGAAGAAGGAAGAACAATCCCAAATGAATAGTCTAACATCACAACTATTAAAACTGGAAAAAGAAGAACAAATGAGGCCTAAAGTCAGCAGAAGGAGGGACATAATAAAGATCAGAGAAGAAATAAACAAAATTGAGAAGAATAAAACAATAGCAAAAATCAACGAAACCAAGAGCTGGTTCTTTGAGAAAATAAACAAAATAGATAAGCCTCTAGCCCAACTTATTAAGAGAAAAAGAGAGTCAACACAAATCAACATAATCAGAAATGAGAATGGAAAAATCATGACAGACTCCACAGAAATACAAAGAATTATTAAAGACTACTATGAAAACCTATATGCCAACAAGCTGGAAAACCTAGAAGAAATGGACAACTTCCTAGAAAAATACAACCTCCCAAGACTGACCAAGGAAGAAACACAAAAGTTAAACAAACCAATTACAAGCAAAGAAATTGAAACAGTAATCAAAAAACTACCCAAGAACAAAACCCCGGGGCCGGACGGATTTACCTCGGAATTTTATCAGACACACAGAGAAGACATAATACCCATTCTCCTTAAAGTGTTCCACAAAATAGAAGAAGAGGGAATACTCCCAAACTCATTCTATGAAGCCAACATCACCCTAATACCAAAACCAGGAAAAGACCCCACCAAAAAAGAAAATTACAGACCAATATCCCTGATGAATGTAGATGCAAAAATACTCAATAAAATATTAGCAAACAGAATTCAACAGTATATCAAAAGGATCATACACCATGACCAAGTGGGGTTCATCCCAGGGATGCAAGGATGGTACAACATTCGCAAATCCATCAACATCATCCACCACATCAACAAAAAGAAAGACAAAAACCACATGATCATCTCCATAGATGCTGAAAAAGCATTTGACAAAATTCAACATCCATTCATGATAAAAACTCTCAGCAAAATGGGAATAGAGGGCAAGTACCTCAACATAATAAAGGCCATATATGATAAACCCACAGCCAGCATTATACTGAACAGCGAGAAGCTGAAAGCATTTCCACTGAGATCGGGAACCAGACAGGGATGCCCACTCTCCCCACTGTTATTTAACATAGTACTGGAGGTCCTAGCCACGGCAATCAGACAAAACAAAGAAATACAAGGAATCCAGATTGGTAAAGAAGAAGTTAAACTGTCACTATTTGCAGATGATATGATACTGTACATAAAAAACCCTAAAGACTCCACTCCAAAACTACTAGAACTGATATCGGAATACAGCAAAGTTGCAGGATACAAAATCAACACACAGAAATCTGTAGCTTTCCTATACACTAACAACGAATCAATAGAAAGAGAAATCAGGAAAACAATTCCATTCACCATTGCATCAAAAAGAATAAAATACCTAGGAATAAACCTAACCAAGGAAGTGAAAGACTTATACTCTGAAAACTACAAGTCACTCTTAAGAGAAATTAAAGGGGACACTAATAAATGGAAACTCATCCCATGCTCATGGCTAGGAAGAATTAATATCGTCAAAATGGCCATCCTGCCAAAAGCAATATACAAATTTGATGCAATCCCTCTCAAATTACCAGCAACATTCTTCAATGAATTGGAACAAATAATTCAAAAATTCATATGGAAACACCAAAGACCCCGAATAGCCAAAGCAATCCTAAAAAAGAAGAATAAAGTAGGGGGGATCTCACTCCCCAACTTCAAGCTCTACTACAAAGCCATAGTAATCAAGACAATTTGGTACTGGCACAAGAACAGAGCCACAGACAAGTGGAACAGATTAGAGACCCCAGAAATTAACCCAAACATATATGGTCAATTAATATTTGATAAAGGAGCCATGGACATACAATGGCAAAATGACAGTCTCTTCAACAGATGGTGCTGGCAAAACTGGACAGCTACATGTAGGAGAATGAAACTGGACCATTGTCTAACCCCATATACAAAGGTAAACTCAAAATGGATCAAAGACCTGAATGTAAGTCACGAAACCATTAAACTCTTGGAAAAAAACATAGGCAAAAACCTCTTAGATATAAACATGAGTGATCTCTTCTTGAACATATCTCCCCGGGCAAGGAAAACAACAGCAAAAATGAGCAAGTGGGACTACATTAAGCTGAAAAGCTTCTGTACAGTGAAAGACACCATCAATAGAACAAAAAGGAACCCTACAGTATGGGAGAATATATTTGAAAATGACAGATCTGATAAAGGCTTGACGTCCAGAATATATAAAGAGCTCACACGCCTCAACAAACAAAAAACAAATAACCCAATTAAAAAATGGGCAGAGGAACTGAACAGACAGTTCTCCAAAAAAGAAATACAGATGGCCAAGAGACACATGAAAAGATGCTCCACATCGCTAATTATCAGAGAAATGCAAATTAAAACTACAATGAGGTATCACCTCACACCAGTAAGGATAGCTGCCATCCAAAAGACAAACAACAACAAATGTTGGCGAGGCTGTGGAGAAAGGGGAACCCTCCTACACTGCTGGTGGGAATGTAAATTAGTTCAACCATTGTGGAAAGCAGTATGGAGGTGCATCAAAATGCTCAAAACAGACCTACCATTTGACCCAGGAATTCCACTCCTAGGAATTTACCCTAAGAACGCAGCAATCAAGTTTGAGAAAGACAGATGCACTCCTATGTTTATCGCAGCACTATTTACAATAGCCAAGAATTGGAAGCAACCTAAATGTCCATCTGTAGATGAATGGATAAAGAAGATGTGGTACATATACACAATGGAATACTACTCAGCCATAAGAAGTGGAAAAATCCAACCATTTGCAGCAACATGGATGGAGCTGGAGAGTATTATGCTCAGTGAAATAAGCCAAGCGGAGAAAGAGAAATACCAAATGATTTCACTCATCTGAGGAGTATAGGAACAAAGGAAAAACTGAAGGAACAAAACAGCAGCAGAATTACAGAACCCAAAAATGGACTAACAGGTACCAAAGGGAAAGGAACTGGGGAGGATGGGTGGGCAGGGAGGGATAAGGGGGGGGAAGAAGAAGGGGGGTATTAAGATTAGCATGCATGGGGGGGAGGGAGAAAGGGGAGGGTGGGCTGCACAACACAGAGAGGACAAGTAGTGACTCTACCACATTTTGCTAAGCTGATGGACAGTAACCGTAATGTGGTTGTTAGGGGGGACCTGATATAGGGGAGAGCATAGTAAACATAGTATTCTTCAGGTAAGTGTAGATTAAAAATTTAAAAAAAAAAAAAAAGAAAGAAAGAAAGAAAAGGGGGATTACTCCTTAACAGGATAAAACTATTGGTAAATCAAAGATCAACGCATGCTTTAAATATCCTTAATGTTGATCACTTAAAGGGTGTCAGATGATCAGCTATGGAGGTACTCTTTTCTGATAATATTCCTTTCTCTTAATTAAAAAAAAAAAAAAAAAAAGCAGTTACTGTGTGCTGACCTCCAATGAGTTCTGCACAGTGGTATAGAGGGCATGTCAAAGTGTGGGCAAAGGGTCTGTTTGTTTCTACGCAGAAGATCAAGGCCTAGCTTGGATACCCAGAGAATGAACTAAGATACGATATGAGGAGGAGCTTCCGGCATCAGCACTCTCTGGAGGACTCGGGCCGGGGGATGATCATCAAAAAGCCTCCACAGGGATCCGGACGATGCTGCGGTTGTGGCTGCATCCAGCCCACCATCTCCTGGACTCGCCATAAGAAGGAGGAGGGAGATGTCTAGGCTGGCATGTGCATACAGTGAGACAACGAATTTGACTGGATCTGTACTGTTGGAACTCAACCAGGAGTTGGGAGGGGTGCAAGTTGTAGCACCCCAAAATCTCATGACTATAGACTATCTATGGTTAAAGGAACATATGGGATGTGAACAGATCCCAGAAATGGGCTGCTTTAATTTGTCTGATGGTTCAAGTACAGTTGGACAATATCCATCATATCATAGATAAATTTTCACAAATGCCTAGGGTGCCTAAATGGTTTTCTTGGCTTCACTGGAGATGGCTGGCAATTATAGATTTGCTTTGTTTATGTCACCGTATTCCTATTATGTTAATATGTGTGTGCAAATTAGTTAGTAGTTTAAAACCTATACATACTTAAGGTACTATACAAGAAGATATGTCAAAGAAATAATCAATCCTCCCAAGTTTCCTTCATATGCTACATCTATAGCTTTTCTTCTTCCTTCCTAATTACAAACCTTAAATAGAGTTCGTGCCTCATATCGAATTTACCGAGTATCATAATTCCTCCAGGTGGTAAAGATACCTCGAGACAAGTGCTGGGCATAGAAGCCACAGGGCATAAATCTGCAAAGAAGTAAAAAGCTAACCTTTGCAAACAATATGGCTTCTCTCTCACTTACCAACTTTACATTTCCCTGTATGGCCCCGGAGGATGACTGGTTAGCCAGAGACGGGTAAGATTCCTCAAGGGAGGAACAACCTAAGACAGGCACAGTCGCAGGGGGGCCATCAGGTGAGAATTTGGGGATCAACAGAGGTGAGGCTCAGAACCTCACCCCCCCTGCTTTGAGAGAAATCTTCTGCATCCGTGGATGTCTTGCTGCCCTTGTCTAGCCTGGATTAATACTTAGTCCATAGGCACACACCTGATCATCTGATCATCTATATTTGCCTTCTTACAGCACTAAACTGTGTTTTCTACCTTTATCTTGCATCTACCTACCACTTCAGCATTTTATTAAAAATAAAAATAATAATAATAATAGGAGAAATGTGGGATCCACATATAAATCAAGTACAAAAATCAAACGAATATTCATATTTGACCTGATTGTTTATAGTTCATGATGCGTGATCAAAACCGAAAGTTTCTGTGATGACTGCCCTTGTACTGTTCACCATGTAAGAATTTATTCACTATGTAAGAATTCGTTCACCATGTAAGAACTTGTTCTTTATGCTTCAGAAGATTGGAGACTGACGAGAATTAGGCTTGAGATGGATTAATGATTGTACATTGAGCATTGACCCCCCTATACTGAATTTTATTGTTGTTAACAACCATTTGATCAATAAATATGAGAGATGCCCTCTCAAAAAAAAAAAAAAAAAAAAACATACCTTGGTTAAATTAGCTTGTTAAAGATGGTTTTGTAGATTAATTATGGTTTTTTTCCAAAAAAAAAAAAAAATATATATATATATATATATATATATACTATTATAATAGTAATGTTCTTTAGAATTTGTGTTCCATTTGAAAAATGCATTCATTGTGCTGTATTAAAATTTATGGGTTTTGTTTTCTTTTTCCTGAAGTGATGGCAGTGTGTTGGGATGTGGTTTCGTATTTTGAAACTGTCATAAAGGATCATGATGTGATTAAAGGAAGCATAAGCTATCAAAAAAAAAAAAAAAAAAAAAAAAAAAAAAGAAATGAAGTGGTGATACATGTTATAACATGGATGAACCTTGTGATCATTATGCTAAATGAAAAAGACCAGATGTAACCTATTGTATGATTCCATTTATATGAAATCCAGAAGAGGCAAACCCAGAGATACAGAAAGTAGATTAGAGATTGCCAGGGAATTGAGGAGGGGAGAAATTGACAGTGACTGCTTACAGTTACAAGGTTTCTTTTTAGGATGGTGAAAATGTTCTGGCATTAGTTAGTGGTGATGGTTACCCAACACTGTGAATGCACTAGAAAAAATTGAATTTCATACTGTAAAAAATTGCAAGAAAATATTCTTAATAGTCCTAATTATCTCATAGTGGGAACAAAGAACAGAAACACCACTGAAGTTAACTGCCATTTCCTCTATATTCTATACTTCAGTGTGTGGGAAAAGGAGTTTTGGGTTAACTAACATTCATTAAGCTCTTCCTTATGCCAGGCACTACAACATACCTAATGCACATCTTATTTAATTTTCACACCAATCCTAAATGTGCTATTTTTATCCTTCCTGTACAGATGAGGAAACTGATGAACTGATTTGACCAAAGTTTTATGTCTAATAAATGGCAGAGCCAGGATTTGGACTCTTTAGGACTATTTAGTCCAAAGCCTAATGCTTTCATTCACTATTCAATATAGTTTTCTTGGAAAGCAGGATGAGACGGAGCTTTAGACTGAGCAACAATGAAATAAAATGAAACACATTCTCCTTTGGAGTCTAATTCATAGAGAGGGGAGTAGGGTTTGGGAGTGGGGAGCATGTAGAGTCTGTATGATAGTAGCATCATTCCATTAGAATAATAAATTTGTAGATGAAGATTACAAGATTGTAATGACAACTCCTTCATTTCATGTTTTCCTAGGTTATGGAAAAACAAATGAAATACATATTCTACCTTGTAGCTGGCAATACTTAGACTACTGAGCTTCTGGCATTACATTTGACTATGCTTAGGACCAAATACATAGCTAAAGAATACAATTCAGATGAAGAAGGAGGAATTAGATTCATATCCTTAAATATTATCCTTACGGAAACTTGAAATACCTAAAAAAATAAAAATCCAGGAATGTCATGGGAACACTCAAAGCTAATCTCTGGTTACAAAATACTCCAAAGAACTCTAGGAAGCACTTGAGGTATTCTCTGATTAGCAAAACCCTCATCTAGAACTACTTGCCCTCTGGGAGTCCCTGGGCCATGGGAACTCAGTCCTTATCCCTTTTAAATTTTCTGTTGAAGTAAAATGGAATATGTTAATAATGCTTCTATCAAAGGGATTACAAAGTGTTGGACCTCAACATATTTTTAATTAAAGCTCTTAATCAAAACTTTCAGTTCTCTCAACAGAAATCTTCTGAATTAATTGAAATAAAAATACTTTGTTCTGGGCAACCCTACTTATATTTCCAATCAAGAGCCTCCAAAGGAGGTTTCTGATTAAGGCATACATTCCAGGGTCTTGTTAATACAAGATATTTTTCTATTAAAAAGTATTTCTTTAACTTTTTGTAAATTCAGAAAGAAAATGCCCTGGTGTGGCTGACATATATATAAGCTTGGGAGATGGGGTCAATAACAAATTTAAGGTCTCTCAGCCTTGACAATGTTGTTTAATATGTATTCAAAGAGTTCCATGTAAATATTACTAAGATACTGTTTCAAGAAGCACCAGGGCAAGTTGTGTTGGGAGTGCTGGATTTTTAAACTCAGAGTAGATCTCAGCACAGATGTATGCAATGTGAAAAGTATGAGAAAACTTTTATGCTTTTTAGAACATGAATTAATGGGCTACATATATTTCTTTCTCCTTGAGGCCATTTAGTAGCTTGTACTAAACTCTTCATCTACTTAGATCCCCTCTTGCTACCTTATCTCTCTGACAACAGAGTTTATTCCTCACTTACAAATTCTGGTATGTGTCCACTTTATTGATTCATTTTAACACCTTCTGGAAAGTAGTGCAAAATGAAATACAGATTTTTTTTTTAAAAGAAAGCACACATTGAGTAGACAAATGAAATTTTTAGGAAAGAGATAATAGAATTTTTTTATAGGAATCCTTACTTAGCGTAGTTAGGGAAAATAAAAGAAATTAAGCTTAATCTAAACAACCCTTTTAAAGTCTGGTGCTACAATGTGAGCTGACAGTGGAAACTCCAACATTTATTGAACAAGCTCAGGAACACCCTCCCTTTTTGGGAATATTCATAGACTGAAATAAAATGAAGCTTTGGGTACTATACATATTACTTATCAGTATCTTTCCTTACCTACAAAAACATATCAAAATAGCTTTAGAAACATACTCTCATTTTCATTTCAAAAGAGTTTTTATGATTTTAGGAATCTTTATTGCTATGGAATGACAACTGAGATGGATGAAAACACCACCACCAATTTTTAAGCCAGCTTAATGTTTCACCAGCACTTCTAAAATATGCGTATTGAGACATATTATGTCAACTGACTAATCTATTTTAGAATTTTTATAAAAATTAAAAATACATATATACATACATATTTCATATTACCCTTTATACCATAAGAAATTGCTCTTAGAAGTTCAAGGATCTTCAAATAGCTAGGGTTTGGTTCATTTTTATGACACTACCTGAGAAAAGTGGCAAAGTGCTACCATATCACAAACAGAGAAGACACCCAGAGATGGGACAGCAGGATTCGGGGGCCTCCTCAGGGGGGGGTCTTCCAGGCCTGGCCTCTGAACTCAGGGATTTCCAGACCTGGTCTTCTGGGGCTTCTATAGAACCAAGCATGGAGAGTGGGGCAATGTCAAAGTGCTTTGTCTATTTCCCTACCCTAAATATCTATTTATAACCCATATCATATGAGACACACCACACCCACCTTCTATATCTGTGTTGCTTCCTCTTTGCACTAGCAATACTTTTTATCCTATTTCTCTTCAAAAAAGGAGAAAGGAATAATACAATCTTGACTTTACAACATATCAATGATCATGTTCTGTCAGGAGGAATGGATTCTTATTTAAAATAAAAAGAAGTGACCATTCATCATAGCATCAGAGTTTCTAAAGTATCTCTTCTCATGAATATACAAATTTACTTATGGGATATGTGGTTAGCAGCTGTTAAAGAATCTGCCTAATAACTTAACCAAATACATATAAAACAACCAGAGATGCAGATAGAGAAGTATGTGTAGTAACATTTATACTAGTAAAACCTCTATATCTAACAGTATATCTATTGATGATTAAATTACGGTATATCTATACAATGGAATACTATACAACCATTTTAAAAGGTGATGTAAATATGTATTTATAACAGGAACAGATATACATGATGTACTGTGGAAGGAAAAGGATGCAGAATATGATCCTATTTCTGAAAAAAAATCAATATTTATAGTTATATATATGTGTAGGAAAAGGTCTGAAAGGATATACCTTAAACTGTTAACAGTGATTTCTGTTTTTGTAAGGTTATGACTCTTGTAAAGTATTTCTTTTGATTGCATCTTCTAAGTTTTTTCTACAATAGGCATATATTACTTTCACAATCAGAAGAAATAATAAGGATAGTCTCATTTTGGAGGAAAAGATTAAATTTTATATACACACACACACACACACACACACACACACACACACAAGATGGCAACCACTGGGTTATGCCTTATAACCTGTGAGAATAGAAGCTATGACTGTGACTTTCCATTGCCCCCTGGTGGAGAAATATAAGAATTTATGGGCAACCTTCCTAGTTAAATTTAACCCAAGAAATAATTAAATTCCAAGTCAGATAAGTGATAGCTTTATAACTGAGGGCATGCCTTGCTCATCCTAACCGCTCATCCTAACCTAACTTGGTGGATTAGACCAAACAACATCCCCTTATCCTCACTGAACAATTATGCAAGGCCATGAATTTACCTGAAAGTGTGTAAACCTATCAATCCTGTGCACTTGGGGGTAAATTCCTAATAGCAAGCTATATTAGACCCTCGTCTGCTGCAGATTTAATCACTAAAGGAAAGAACACCTGAGTTCAAGTTTAAGATTGACTTTAATTTAAATAAGTTAAGAAAAAGTAAATACTTTAAATCATATCTGAGACATAGTAAGTACTATGTAACTATTATCCATATTACTATGACTACTATTTTTACCTCTGTGATAAAGGAACACTGCAAAAGATATCTATGAGGTAAGAATACAAATGAGTTGAGTTCCTCTATGCCTCCCTGTTCTCCTATATATGCATGCCTGATATTTTGTGTCAAGGATGGCCACATGGAGTGAGATATCATTACATCAGAGGAACCCAGAAAAGTGAACTTACTTTTCTGGGGGTTCCTGATGGACACATGATGCTAATACTCGAGGGTCTGTGCCCACAACTGTATAAGGATATTTTTTAGCTTGCCATATTTTCTTTCTCACTGCATTAAGGCCTATGGTGGTGGGTTGTCATGCCCTGCCAAATATATGTATTTGCTTATATACATATAGAATATATCTGGGAGATATTCATAAGAAATAAGATATCCAACAGAGGTATTGCATCCTTTTAGAGAAGCTAGGTGACGGAGGGATAGAGGTGAATACTTATTTTTTTCCTGTATGCTCTTTGAAGCTTTTATTTCTTGTACCCTGTATATTTATTACTAATAAAAAATAAAATAACTTTTGATGGTTTCCTATGGGAATAAGTTGAAACTGCTTAATATGGAGTAGTACCTTTTTTATTAAGGTTAGCAAATTGAATATTACTGAAGTACAAAAACAAAGGGATATGAACACTTACACATACAGTTATCCTAACTACTAGATATAAAGAAAATTCAAACACAATCCCTAACCTGGAAAAACTGGCAGTCCAGGGGGAAGGCAGAGGCTGTAATGGTAATATTTAATAACAGTTACATACCATGTGGACAATGCTAGGACCATAAAGCTGAGGAATCACCTGAATCGGCACATGTTCTCTGGATATTAATCTATGATATGGGTAGAAGGAAAAAATAGAACAATATCCTTATAAACTGAATACTCACAAATAATGTCAAAATTTTACAGTATCTACCTTTTGAAACATTTCTCCCACATGGTAAGATTTCAATCTCATAAAGTTCACTGTACATTTTCATTTCCCACATTTCTTACAATATTAAAAGAAATTGCTATTAACATCAATTTCTACAGTATGCTATTTGTTTCTTTATTCAAAGATGCACTAAAGATAGTAATGTAGAAAATACAACTATTTTAAAATAAGGATAAAGAGAATAAACTGATTTTATAATTTCAACTTTATATTAAGGAAAAAAATTTGAGTCTCATTTTTTTATCCACTCAGTCACTCTATGTCTTTTGATGGGGGAGTTTAATCCATTTACATTTAAAGTAATATTGATAAGGTTAATCTCTTTAACAAATGTTCTGGGAAAACTGGGTATCCCCCTGAAAAAGAATGAAATTTGACCTTTTTAATACCATACACAAAAGTCAACTCAAAATAGATTAAAGATTTAAACATAAGACCCAAAATTGTAAAACTCAGAAAAAAATATGGGGGAAAGCTTTGTGACATTGGTCTTGGCAATGATATCATGGGTATGTCACCAAAAGTACAAGCAATAAGGAAAGAATAAAGAAATGGGAGTACACCAAATGAGAAAGCTGCACAGCATGGGGAACAATCAAGAGAGTATAAAGGCAACCTATGGAATGCAAGAAAATATTTTCAAATCATATATCTATCTGATGAGGGTTTTAATCTCCAAAATACATTTTATAAAATAGTAATAATTTTAAATAATCATATTATAATTATTAATGATTCCATAATCAGTATATTTATATACTTATATATAAATATATATTTATTTTAATTGATTGTGTTTATATATTTTATATTTAATATATAATTAATTAATAATTACAATGTTATTAAAATTATAGAATATATTTTAATCTCCAAAATATGTAAGGAATTCCTACAACTCAATGACAAAAAGATAACGACCTGATTAAAAAAATTGGCTAAGGATTTGAATAGACATTTCTACACACAACTAACTAACAGGTATATGAAAAGATGCTTAACATCACTAATCATCAGAAATGCAAAGCAAAACCACAATGAGACACCAACTCACCCCTGTTAGGACAGCTGTTACCAAAAACAAAACAAAATAAAAGACAAGTGTTGACAAGGATGTGGAGAAATTGGAACTCTTGTACACTATGGGAATGCAAATGGTGGAGTTGCTATGGAAAACAGTATAGAGATTCCTAAAAAAATTTGAAATAAACTGGCATCTGATCCAGCAATACCACTTCTGGGTATTTTTCCAAAAGGATTGAAATAAAAATCTCAGAGACATTAGCATTCCCACGTTCACTGTAGCACTATTCACAAAAGCTAAGATGTAGAAACAACCTAAACATCCATCAACAGATGCATGGATAAAGAATATGTAGGATGTACATACAATAGAATACTTACTATTTAACCTTGAGAAGAAGGAAATATTGAAATATGCAACAACATGGATGAACCTTGAGGACACGACACTAAGTGAAATAAGCCAGTCCCAGAAAGACAAGTATTGCATAATTTCACTTACATGCAGTACTTAAAATAGCCAAATTCATAGAATCAAAGACTGGAATGATGGTTGCCAGAGGCTAGGGGAGGGGGAAATGAGGAGTTACTGATCAATGGGCATTAAGCTTCAGTTGGCAGGATGAATAAGCTTTACAGATTTGCTGTACAATATGGTATCAATAGACAACAATAATGTATTATGCACCTAAAAATTTGTTATGAGGGTAGATCCCATGTTCAGTTTTCTTCCCATAACACTAAATGAGAACAGTTATTAAATGCTGCCAACTCCATAAGTGCTAGGACAAGTAATCCCATCTATTATTTCTCCCAGCTCTCAAAGCAGCTATAAATACACAGTGGTTATAATTGAACAACTAGATGATCCTTGATGTTTGAAATTATTGTCTTTGGGCCCTGACTACCAAGTGAAATGCAAAAGGATTTTATATAAATTTTTCTTCAAAAAAATCTAATTTTCTTGAGACAAAGTTACCCAATACATGTTAGCTCTTTCAAAGAATGTGGTGTCAGGAAGATCAGCATACATATTTTTTAAGGACAATAACTTTAGCAAATACTCCTCTTCAGATGTGACTGAGCCGCAGATTAAGTAGGTCTTATCCAGCAGACCCATTACTAGTCTCAGAACCAGAAGGTCTGACCTCTGTTTAAGCTTTCTGGGAGGTCTGCCCTCCCCTTTGGTTCTAAACTTACTAAGTATTTATAATTATATTTTAAAAGTGTAATGTGCTATTATTACATGCCAACAACCCCTTACTTCAGCTTGAGAATAGGCATTATTAGGTGCACCTTCTCTCTTCACATTTACCAATACCCTTAGAATCAAACACTAATGATTTTTTAAAAAGTTCTTATTTATGTGTTCCTCTTCTGGTCAAATATATGACCCATCACACCTTGCAAGTGAAACATTGAAACTTTAAGAAAACTATGCAGCTTGAACACCTTTGGCAAATTTTTCTTTTACAAAATAGAGCCACACACAGATTTATTTTTTTCTGGTCTTTCATCTTTAAAGTTATTTTTCTCTCCTCCCAAGGAACCTGACCTGCTTTAAATCTTCTTCTGCCAGATGATGTAGTGTCTTATGTCACCTTATTAATCTAGATGCAGGCATTTGTTTCAAACCAGAAAATCTGTTTTGGGGCAGGCTGCTTGTTATTTAATGTCTTTTGACTATTTTAGTAATTTCAAAAGAGTGAAGTTACAGATAGACTAACAAGTCTCATCCCATGAATGTGAGATACAACTTGTTTCCTTATTGCTAAAAATAAAAAATAAGAAATTTAATCTCATATATATAAAAATTAATATTTCTGTGTGTGTGTGTATATATATATATATATATATATATATATATATATATATATATATATATATATAGTACTCTTCCAATTCTCCTCAGACAAAATTCTATGAAGTTCTCACCACCTTTTCTCCTTATAGAAAAATTTGAAAATATCACAGACTGCATTTTGCCTTGAGACTAGTAAAGTTTTCCTGCCAATTCCATAAAAGAGAGGTGGAAAACTATTCTTTCCAATTTACTCATGTCTCTAATAATGTGAGGTCTCTGTCTGGCCAAAGTAAAACATACACCTTCTTCAGGTGAAGGAAAAGCAGAAATTCCA
The DNA here is from genome assembly GCF_040802235.1 of Manis javanica. Classification (NCBI taxonomy): domain Eukaryota; kingdom Metazoa; phylum Chordata; class Mammalia; order Pholidota; family Manidae; genus Manis; species Manis javanica. The sequence goes on from NC_133157.1 coordinate 49,456,760, forward strand.
AAATTTGCCATTTTGTTGTGATGGTTTCCAATGTAAGATAATTAATGCCAAATCAAACCCTTTAGGGCTTTCCTTATTCCTACAAATCCATATGTGGAATCAAGAACACTCCCAACTTTCCATTCTGGCAACTGTTATGTATTTCTAGACTTAAATTCCTGGGTTTTCTAAGAAAAAGGTCTTCTCCCTGCTCCTCTCCTTTCTAATATGCGGCCAATTCACCTTGACATTTATTTCAGGCATGAAGTACAGGTTGGGAGGATAGGACTGGATTCACATTTTTCCAGTGGGATTTCTTTCTACATTATGAATTTTTTCCTTGGGCCCAAATTCCCTCAAGTACACCATTTCTTTCTTTTTTCTTTCTTTCTCCTTTTCTTCCCTTGCCTTTCTTAGCAGCAGCTCCTTCTACACTCAGACCTCTCTCTTCAGGCACCTGAAAGAATAAAGCTATTGTTCCAAGGTGTGCAGTCTGGCTTCTACCATACAAGTCTGGTCCACAGAAGCAGCATGAACTGCATTCTGTGGTTCTCACACACCTGGGGACCAGGTGGGGATGTATCAAAATAAACTGGGAGAGAAGCTTGTGTGACGGACCATTTGCCACACTAGTTAAAACACTTTTCAAATATGCTCCCCCCTCTTCCAACTAGTTGGGGGTATTTTCCATTTCTGGTTGTGCCAGGGTCCAGGTTCCTGCAGGCTAACACCCACATTGTGCTTTTTTGTCTTCAGAGGTCTGGGCTCAAGGAAAGTTAGAAAACTTCTCTCAGACTAAATGGGGGCCCCGTGTCCTGAAAGCTAAACACACCAAGGAGGCTGTGGGCAGCAATTCTCCTCTTAAAGTCAACACAGTGAATGGCTCAGGGTCTGCAGCTCTGGGTGTAGCTTATGAGCAACAACTACCTGTACACACTGGGCAAGCATTTAAATAAATCCATACATTGTGTGGCTGTCCAAGCTTACTGCCCTTTGCATTGTGGTCTTGCATTTCTAGTTGTCTATGGAGACAGCAGTGATTACCACTCATGTGTCTCTCATTTACTTGGGACAAGTACTGAAGTGCAGTGAGTGTGGAGGCTGTGAGAGCTGCTCCTGAATCCACGTCCTGTCTCCACCAGTGGTAAGTGTAGGACTGTGGCAAATTATTGAAACTCTCTGTGCCTAGCTTTCCTCAACTACAAAAAACAGGTGGCAATAGTAATACTTACTGTTCAATGCCACTAAGAGGATTAAATTAGGTAATAATGTAAGGATCTAGTAGAATGACTTGCAAATAATATATGCTTAACAGGATGGTTTTTATTTTACAGATCTGTTATAATATATGTACCACTGCATTTTTATATAGCTACAAATAATTACTTTATAATAATTGCATTTAAAACAGCCTTTTATAATTATACAGAGTGGCTTCAATGCAGAGAAGACAAAGACGCTGGGTTCTCATGGCTCTGCAACTTACGGGCCACAGGACTGATATCAGGGGAAGCATCCCACTTTATCCTGGTTTTTCCAAGTATAAAATAAAGAAAGCAGTTGGACTTGACATTACTTTCAGATCTTTCTAAAGATATGCAACTTACGTGTCCGTGACATATGGAACTTATTTGCTGTATAGCAAGCATTACAATTTGCATTCATTTGCTTACTTGTCACAAAAACATTCCCATTTTATAGAAGATGACAGTGAAGTTTTGTTAAGAGATATTAATAATGTGCCCTCCATGCTACATCGCCAAGTGGCAGCCCTGGAAGGTGTGTTCGGGTCTGACCGACTCTGCGTGCTGGCCCCAATCACTGTGCTCTACTGCCAGGCTGTTTGGCTAGGGACCCATGAATAAAATAATCACAATGGTCTCTGTTTTAACCATCCACATAAGTACAAGTCCATTAAAACCGAAAATACTAAATCAGTCCCCTACTAGCAACAATGGCCATTTTCACTCCTGAAAAGATTAATAAGTGTGAGAAGCTCAATTTAAATCTACTATTGGCCAGAGATTAAACTAACACAGGTCTGTTTTGGAAGGAAGCTTTTAAAAGGCCAGGACTCAACTTTTCAAGTTAACAGGTTCAAGCTTTCAATGCTTTCCTTTCTCCTTCTCTTTAACTAAATTCAACTTTATATTTTTCATCTTGTTTTTGGAGTCTTTCCAGGTCACCTCTGTTAAGAAACACAAGGCCTTTGGCACTGAGCTTTTGGGAATGTGCCCACATCTGCCTCTGAATGTCTGCTTGCCTACCTTTGATGCTGCATTCAACACCTAACTTAAAACAAAGCAGGGCTTGAAAGAAAAAGCCACTCAGAGTATGATGGGTCCAGCTCACCAATGAGTGGTCCCAGTGATAAATATCATGAGCAAAAAGGCCTGAAAACCCCCAAATAGTTCAACATTTCCAGGCTAGGATGACCAATTTTCCTTTAGAGGAAGAAAAAGAGCAGGGCTATGTGGTAGAGGAAGAAAGGAACAAAGATGGTGACAGCTATGCTGATGCTTTGTTTTTTTTTAAATAATTCTGGAACATTCTTACTATTATGTTGGTGTCATGTAGATCCTTCCCAGAGCTAAAGAGGTTTTGTTCCTATGCATGGATGTATTTTATTTTTATGTATAATAAGGTTTTCATTTTGACATGATACTCCAACTTAAAATGTGAAATTCTTTTTCGATTTAGTTTCTTAGACTCTAATATGTCATTCATCATCTTGGTGGTCTTGGTAAAATGCCCTGGAATTCTCATCCCAGTTTTCAATAGTACACATCCATCCATATGGTAACAATATTACCAAAACCAAATTCCTGCTACCAGAGACATCAGATAGTTCAACTTCGACCCTGCACCCAGGAATGTTTTCCTGTCTCTTAGATGTAAATTTCAATCTCTAAATTATCAGGAGAGAATACATGTGATACAAGCTAAAGTAATATGTTCTATTGAATGTACCTTACTGCTCTAGAAGAGGGGTTGACCACTTACAGAAATAGTGGGGGAAAGACAGAAGAGGCATGTCTTCTGAGCAATGTTTCCGTTTTAACCAAGACGGCCGTCTACAGAGCTGAGAAGAACGGAGTCAAGAGCTCATGGAGGCGGTGGCAGCAGGGGCTCTGTGTGTGCCTCTGAACAATAGCTTTCTTATTTGAGGAAACTGAAGGGAGAGATCAGAGATGGGGAGTTGCTTCTACTGCAAATGAATGGAAGTAGAATAATGTGCTAGGCCTCCGTGTTCTGACAGATCATCTACAGTCTGGGACTCCGTCTGTGCTAGATGGAGCCCCTCAAGTACATCTGCAGGAGATAAAGCAGGAGGTAAAGACTCAGGAATCAGGAAGTTCTTTATCACTTCTCTTGTTAATTAGTTAGATGACTTCAAGAAATCTAAAGCTTTCTGGGCTTCAGTGTCCTCATTCAAAAAAGAGGGAATACAACTAGCTGAAATCTAAGGACACTTCAGTGAAGCTTCTGCTGGGTGCAGTGTCATCAAGCGGAACATGTGTCTATACTCCTAGCGGAAGGCAGAGGAAGCATCAGCAGCTGTCACGTCCTAGATGCCAACTGTTCCAGGCACTGCGCTAAAATGTTCCCTGTGTGATCTCTAACCCCTCATTAACCCTCTGAGCTAGATATTATTCCCATTATATAGATGAGAAAACTTAACCTGCGTAGAGTCACTCAACCGGTAAGTGGTAGACCAGCGATGCAAACCCAAACTGCCCAGCTCCAAAAGCTGAAGTTCTTTTGCAGCTATACAATGGTCACAGTCCAGCCCTGCTTTGACGAAGACGCTGACAGGGTACTGACAGTGCTGATATGCCTGGCTGGGTCCCCAGTGCACAGGCCATATGCTGTGCCCAGGAACATGCAGGACCACAAGCCAGGACAAACTCATTTGTAAGTTGGGTTACAATAGGATGCCCTCTTAAATGCAGGAAATAATGTTTGTAAAGAACTTAATCCAGTATATGGCACATAGTAACATAACACTACAGATGTATTTGTTATATTAGAGAAAGTAAACAAGAACCTCCAAGAAGTAGAAGACTAATGGAGGTATAGTGTGAAAGAAGCAAAGGGGAGGTATATGTTAGAAGTGACTGGACACTGGGTGGATCCAGGAGAGGACAACTATAGTAGGAGCAGAGTGAGAGGGCCAGGCCCATTGCCATCAAGTGGTCTGAAGTCCCTGACTTTTTAAATTCTTTTTGGATGAACATGCAGTGGTGGTGGTGGGGGGTTTCCTTGTCCTGTCCTCATCACTGATCTGAGGTATGACTTGCCACTTGAGTTTATGGGGAGGGGGTCAGTTCTGCAGCTCAGGGTTCTGCATAGTGATGAATGCACCTGCAATGTGGCACCCAATGGTAGCTGCTGTGGAGGCAGCAACTCTTCCTCTGAGATGCTGGGTCATTAACTTGTGTGTCCTTGTTTAGGCAACAGTCAATATGCTGTATGACCTGTGAATATTCTTTACCATGCCCTGGACCCACACAGGGAGCAAGGTCAGGGTAGCATTGCAGGTGCAGCACTGTGTCTGAGTGGATCAGATGAACCTCCAGGCACAGGAGGAGGTCTGAGTCACCTGGCCACTCTCATCAGGTCTTCAGAACCCAGAACCATGCCTTTGAGCTTAGCAGAGACATATCCATATCCATCAGCCTTCAAGGGAGGCCCTCCAGAGAAGAACTTTGCATAAACAGTTCCCTCAGGATGAAAAGAGAGCTTCCAAACTCTCCTGCTGAGCTTCCCCCAGAACCCCCCAGGCTCTGAACTCAGACCAAGTCTTGGATGTTAGTTTTCAAGTATGTGTTGTGCTTAGACTTAGCACCTGCTGCTGCTGATGCAGTGCTCACCCCTACACCCCACTGCTCATGTATTTACCCAGCCTTGTGGACCCACTTGTGTCCTCCCCAGGATTTTACCTCACTACTCTAGTATCAGTGTTAAAGGCCACAGGGAAATCTGGGGTTCAACAAGTCCCCATTGCTTGTCACCCCAAGTTCTCAGGATTGGTCCCCTCCATATGGAATGCCAAAGTTTATTCTATCATCACCAATAACAAACCTATTTGTGAATCTCACATGCTCATTGTGTACTTGAAAGTTCCCAAATTTAAAAGACATATACAGGCATGACCCAGAAGTTGTCAATGGAAATAATTAAAGTTTTCTTAAACAGCAGAAGTCAAAAGTTAGATTACTCCTTTGAGGATTTACAGAGTAATTATGAGGGGGATGCAGAGTACAAATGAAAAATACATTGTTACAGCCTAAGATATTTTAGTTGCACAAAAGAATTTCAGTTTGTGTGTGTTGGGGGGTGGATCCTAAACTTTAGGGGTCAGGACATTTTCCATTCTCAAGACATGAATGGGCTCTAGGGTGCACAGACATGCTTTAAGAGAATTGTTCAATGTTTCCTTAAAATAGATGAAGTAATTCTGAGGGAAAAATGAGAATTTAGTACTCTGTACTAAAGATGAAGAAATAAAGTTGTATTCCACCAAGAAACATGCTGGACTGCAGGAGGGACTCCCATACAGGTTATTATGAACCTTGCTTCCCTGGAGAGTGAACATGCCTATCACATTCTTCAGAAGTAAAGCTGTTTTAGTGATAGATTGTGCTTGGAGTACCTGCATTAGAGTCAAAGAGTCAATAAGTGGAATTTTCTCAAGTTAACATGCACAGGGCTCCTGGGCCAGATCAAATCCATCACAGTTTATTACATCTTCTAAGCCACATTCTAAGAAGCTTAAGGATCTCAGATGGTGTTAGCTGTTCACTACTGTACAAATTCTGAAATAAGCTTTCATCTCCTCATTCTTCATCCAAACTCTTTACCTGTGGCATAGACATGTGAGAAGGTAAAAATCCAAAAGAGTTTTTAGAATTAAGAACTGTATTAGATCAATTGCAGTGACTACCAGTGACACAAATATATTCTTTGGGAGTAATCAATCAGGATTATATCTTCTCCTGGTTTACCAAGGCAGGCTGATTGGAAGCCAAACTGGCTCCTGCTGGATGAGTGCTTGTAATTGATACTCACTTCATTGATCACAGCTAGGGTTCAGACGGAGAAGTAGGAAACCTCATTTTTAGATATTAACATGCAAAGGAGAGAAGAAAAAAAAAGGAAAAGGAAAGCAAAGCATTAAGGCTTAGGATCAGGTTTGAAAAATGAAAGGGGGAGAAATATTCTTAAAACATTTAGATGGGGGAAGCTTTCCTAAAAGAGAACTAAAATCCATCAGACCTACAAAATTGTCCACCCAGTTGATATTAAAGAAGAATTTTTTTTAAACAATGAAAAATGTTGTTAGGCTAGTGAGAATTATGCTCACTTCCACTGAAATGAAAGTGTAGCTTATTATCTGTTCTCCAGTGGCCATATTGTAAGAAGTATTAATGCTAGGGCTTGTTGATAGGGAGAAACTGGGAAATCAGAAGCCTGGGATGGAATCTGTCTTGAGTCCCTTTCCTTCTAAACTCAGAGAGATGTGATCCTCAGTTGATATTGGATACAGTCCCAGGGATAGAAAATCTGGAAACAAAGTAACCCTTTCTCTCAAGCTCTGCCTTTCTCAATCCTGGTATTTTTGTATGTCAAGGCTTGGGATGATTTTAAGTATTTTAACTTGAAGCAAATGAGGACCCAGAAAAAAACGTCAGTACAAACATTTTCAAAGTTCTCAGCTTCTCCAAACACACAGAACCACTTGGGTGAGATGATGGCTGGGCAGGACTGGCATTGTTTGCCTCCTCCTCACTGCACAAATGTCTTACTAAACCATAGGGAGGTTTTTTTCTATTAAGGTATCATTGATATACAATCTTATGAAGGTTTCACATGAGCAACATTGTGGTTACTGCATGCACCCATATTAACAAGTCACCCCCACATATCCTATTGCACTCACTGTCCATCAGCATAGTAAGATGCTAGAGAGCCACTACTTGTATTTGTGCTGTACTGCCTTTCCCGTGAGCCTCCTAACGTTATGTGTACTAATCATAATACCCCTTCCTTAATCCCCTTCTCCCTATCTCCCCACCCCTCTTCCCTTTGGTAACCACTAGTCTCTTTTTGGAGTCTGTGAGTCTGCCGCTGTTTTGTTCCCTCAGTTTGGCTTTGTTGTTATACTCCACAAATGAGTGAAATCATTTGCTACTTGTCTTTCTCTGCCTGGCTTATTTCACTCAGCATTACATCCTCTAGTGCCATCCATGTTGTTGCAAATGGTAGGATTTGTTTTCCTTTTATGGCTGAATTCCATTGTATATATGTACAACATCTTCTTTATCCATTCATCTAATGATGGGCACTTAGGCTGCTTCCATATCTTCGCTATTCGAAATAGTGCTGCAATAAACATAGGGCTGCATATGTCTTTTTGAATCTGCGACCTTGTTTTCTTCTGGCAAATTACCAGGAGTGGAATTCCCGGGTCAAATGGTATTTCTATTTTTAGTTTTTTGAGGAAACTCCAGATTGCTTCCCACAATGGCTGAACTAGTTTACATTCCCACCAGCAGTGTAGGAAGATTCCCCTTTCTCCACATCATCACCAGCATATGTTGTTCCTAGTCTTTTCGATGTTCACCATCCTGACTGGCGTGTGGTGGTATCTCATTGTGATTTTAATTTGCATTTCCCCAATAATTAGCGATGAGGAACATCTTTTCATGTGTCTGTTGGCCATCAGAATTTCTTCTTTGGAGAAGTGTCTGTTTATATCCTCCATCTTTTGTGGTTCCATATGAATTTTAGAACTATTTGCTCTCTTTCAATGAAGAATGCTACTGGTATTTTGATAGGGATTGCACTGAGTCTGTAGATTGCTTTAGGCAGGATGGCCACTTTGACAATATTAATTCTTCCTATCCATGAACATGAGATGTATTTCCATTTATTGGTGTCTTCTTTAATTTCTCTCATGAGTGTCTTGTAGTTTTCAGGGTATAGGTCTTTCACCTCTTCATTAGGTTTATTCAGAGGTATTTTATTCTTTTCGATGCAATTGTGAATGGAATTGTCCTGATTTCTCTTTTTGCTAGTTCATTGTTAGTATATAGGAATGCAACAGATTTCTATGTATTGATTTTGTATCCTGCAATTTGCTGAATTCAGTTATTAGTTCTAGTAGTTTTGGGGTGGATTATTTAAGTTTTTTTATGTACAATATCATGTCATCTGCAAACAGTGACAGTATAACTTCTTCCTTACCCATCTGGATGCCTTTTATTTCTTTGTGTTGTCTGATTGCTATGGTTAGGACCTCCAGTACTATGATGAATAAAAGTGGGGAGAGTAGGTATCCTTGGCTCGTTCCTGATCTTAAAGGAAAAGCTTTCAGCTTTTTGCTGTTATGTATGATGTTGGCTGTGGGTTTGTCATATATGGCCTTTATTATGTTGAGGTACCTGCCCTCTATACTCATTTTGTTGAGAGTTTTTATCATGAATGGATATTGAATTTCGTCAAATGCTTTTTCAGCATCTATGAAGACGATCATTTGATTTTTGTCCTACTTTTTGTTGATGTGGATGATGTTGATGTATTTTCAAATCTTGTACCCTCCTTTCATCCCTGGAATAAATCCCCCTGGATCATGATGGATGATCTTTTTGATGTATTTTTGAATTCGGTTTGCTAATATTTTGTTGAGTATTTTTGCATCTATGTTCATCAGGGATATTGGTCTGTAATTTTCTTTTCTGTGGTGTCTGCCTGGTTTTGGTATTAGAGTGATTCTGGCCTTGTAGAATGAGTTTGGGAGTATTCCCTCCTTTTCTACTTTTTGGAAAACTTGAAGGAGGATGAGTATTAGGTCTTCACTAAATGTTTGATAAAATTCAGTGGTGAAGCCATCTGGTCTGGGAATTTTGTTCTTGGGTAGTTTTTTTATTATAAATTCAACTTCAGTGCTGGTAATTGGTCTATTCAGGTTTTCTGTTTGTTCCTGAGTCAGTCTGGGAAGGTTGTATTTTTCTGGCAAGTTGTCCATTTCTTCCAGATTATTGAATTTTTAGCATATAATTTTTTCATAGTATTCTCTAATAATTCTTTGTATTTTTGTGGTGTCCACATTGCTTTTTCCTTTCTCATTTCTAATTCTGTTTATGTGTATAGACTCTCTTTTTTTATTGATAAGTCTGGCTATGGGGTTATCTATTTTGTTTATTTTCTCAAAGAACCAGCTCCTGGTTTCATTAATTTATTCTACTGCTTCATTCTTCTGAATTTTATTTATTTCTTCTTTGATCTTAATTATGTCCCTCCTACTGACTTTGGGCCTTACTTGTTCTTCTTTTTCTAGATTCATTAATTGTGAGTTTAGACTGCTCATTTGGGATTGTTTTTCTTTCTTGAGAAAAGCCTGCATTGCTATATACTTTCCTCTTAGAACTGCCTTTGCTGCATCCCACAGAAGTTGGTTTGTTGAGCTGTTGTTTTCATTTGTCTCCATATATTGCTTGATCTCTGTTTTTATTTGGTCATTGATCCATTGATCATAGTGAGATTGTTAAAGGTGAAAAGAGAAAAAGGCCAAGGCTAAAAGTTTAAAGTATATGCATATAATTTAATAAGTTAAATGTTGTGTGGTATTTTCTAATTTGAATATCTAAGTCAGAGGGAAGCAGCTAAGATGAGATGCGCTACAAAAATTAATGCACACTCCTTGCGGTCCCTATTGCCATGCTACTCTGATTCTTCTTTGTCATTTCCATTACCTTAATGTTACTACCACTTGAGGTGATATCTGTGAAATGTATCTGAAACTTTCTAAACATTAAAGTCATGAGATAAGAATTAAAAGGTATGATCTATACACTGCCTAAAGAAGTTATGAAAATTGCTCAAAGGAAGACCAAGAAAAAAATAATCACAATTTTCCCAAGTTATAATTAGCTTGTAATTTCATTGGCCTTTGCCTTATTCTCTCTCATCTTTGCAGTGGAGACCAGCCCTATGTATAGATACTGGGGTGAGACAACTTCCTTAGGAATGGAGGAACAGGAATAGGATTGGGCTTGGGAAGCAAGGGGACTAGCATGACAGCATGGTATCTACCTAACTCATTATTTTGTCACAAATACGTATTTCACACTAACAAGTTCCCCACAGAGAGAACATAGTGCCATATGGAGTTATGCCCAATAACTATTAATTGAAGCAAAATGGACATCAACCAAATGTATTACCTAATTAATCCCTTCATAACTACAGATGGTTTTTCATTCAACATAATCTTGGCTTTCATGCACACTTAGTTCAGCTCTTTGTCTCTTTCTGTCTTTGGTATACCTTGTTTTATATCTGTACAAGCAGTGGGGAAACACTCATTGAGGCCGATTGAAATACAGGGTAAATTTATACAAAGCTATAATTGATTTAGGCTTATTTTCTAAGGTAATGGGTGACAAATTTAATTGACTTGATTTCTAAAAGAATGAGAGGACAAAATATATGTTATGTAACTAAGTATTTATTAAATATTTATAAATCATTCAATTGAAGTATGATATCAGCAGTTATAACAGCGTGCTAAGTGCTATCACACAAGAAGTCAAAAGGCTTAGGGAGAGACATTTTTTCTGAATGTGGAAGGAAAGTGCTCACCAAAGGAAAGTGTTTGGAATCTGGAACCTGAAGAATAAATGAGAGGAACATGAATAGTATGTGTAAGAGTGTTGCAAAGGCAAAGGGAAGAACATAAGCAAAACTAAGGTAAAAAGAGACCTAACACAACTTTCAAGGATGGGAAGTTTTCTGAGTATGGCTGGACCATAGAGCCTGAGAGAGGAGTATTGACAATGAGAGGGAGAGATGAGTGGGAACCAGCTCATGAAGAGCCTTGCAAATCATGTAAGGAGTCAGAAAAAGAACAGAGTATTCACTGTGGAACACCAGGAAGAGAAAGCCAACAAGGGGAAGTAGAAGAGTGACTAGGTAGCCCTAGTCACTGAGGGCCCAGCTAAGGCAGCTGACTATGCATTATAGAGAAAATAATTACAAAGTTGTATGGTTTCAGCACTGCACCTCAGTATCCTGAAGAATCATTTTTATCTTGTGCCCTTTCATCTTTGTCCATCCTCAAAACCATCCAGGCTTGCCCACTGTGTTCAGAGCTCTTGGAACCCAGTTCAGGGGGAGTCCACCTCCCCACTTGGCTAGGAAGGAGTTTGACTACTTCCCAAAGTTCATTTCTACCACAGCTTTTTTTCTACTAGCATTTCTACCACTCTTCAGGATTAAGTCCTCAGTTGCCTCTAAGACATAGCCACAGCAGATCACCCAAAGGCTGGCTAGTCCATGAACTGCAGCACCAGTGATTAGCACCATACTAAAATCTATTTGTGAAATATATTCATCCTATAACACAAAGATTCTAAACGTTGACTATAGCATGGCTGTTAAGAATACTGCAGACTCTTAAGATTTGCTGGCTGGATCCAAATCCTGATTTTTCCACCTTCTAGCAGACCTTAAGTTAACAATATACTCTCTGTGTCCCAGTTTCCTTATCCATAAAATGAGGATACTATAGGGGAGAAATAATGGAGATAATAACCTATTGTAGTAACTCACAAGATGAGTTCATAAAATAAAGAGCTTGGACCAGTACCTGGCATACAGTGAGGTTTATGTAAGTGGTGTTATCTTGACATTATTAGAGTTTCTTCTGTTTCTACACATTCCTAACAAGATGGACAACTCTATAAACAGGACCATATGTTTGTTTATGAGTAACCAAAGACAGAAGTCTAGAATCTAGTCTGATGTTTGCATTAACTTGCAAGTCTGATCTAATCACTTCATCTATCTATAAAAATAGATGTTGGGGGCAGAGCCAACATGGCTGCATGAGTAGAGCAGCGGAAATCTCCTCCCAAAACTATATATATTTTTGAAAATACAACAAATACAACTATTCCCAAAAGAGAGACCAGAAGACACAGGACAACAGCCAGACTACATCTACACCTGCGAGAAACCAGCGCCTCACGAAGGGGGTAAGATACAAGCCACAGCCCTGCGGGACTCGAGCGCCCCTCACCCCAAGTCCCTGGTGGGAGGAGAGGAGTCAGAGTGGGGAGGGAGAGGGAGCCCAGGACTGCTAAATACCCAGCGCTAGCCATCAGCACCAGAGTGTAGACACACAGTGCATGGTGTCCTGGATAACAGGGAAACAGGACAGTAAGCCCTGTGAGTGGGTCCCTGCAGCCAGCACCCTGGGGATGAAGAAAAGCGAGTGCCCTTTGAAAATCTGAAAGGGACAGGGGCCTCACAGCTGGATGGAAGTGCCCAGGTGCAATCAGGCCAGTAACTGGGAATCCCAGGGAACTCCGGGTGCACCAACCCCCTGGGTGGCAGTGCAGCTCAGACACCCCTCATGGTGATAAACAGCCTCCCACCCATTCCCCCTCCGGCGCAACTCCACAAGAGCGGCAGAGGCCATGCCCACAGCAACCGGGCAGAGCTCCTTACACAGCAACTGGGCAAGAATCAGAAACCCCATCTGGGCACAGCGGCTCAGCACAAGCCGCTAGGGGTCACTGCTCTCCCAGGATAGGAAGGCCATGAGCCAGCAAAAAGGGATGTTCTCCCAGGAGACACATGTACCAGCTCCCCACAACTACCTCTATCACCATGAAAAGGCAGAATAATTTGATCCAGATGAAAATAACAGAGAAAACCTGTGAGAAGGAGATAGACCTAACCAATATTCCTGAAAAAGAATTCAAAATAAAGGTCATAACCATGCTGATGGATCTTCAGAGAAATATGCAAGAGCTAAGGGATGAAGTCCGGAAGGAGATTACAGAAATGAAACAATTTCTAGAAGGATTTAAGAGCAGACTGGATGAGGTGCAAGAGGCCGTTAATGGAATGGAAATCAGAGACCAGGAACACAGAGAAGCTGATGCAGAGAAATATAAAAGGATCTCCAGGAATGAAACAATATTAAGAGAACTGTGTGATCAATCCAGAAGGAACAATATCTGCATTATAGGGGTAACAGAAGAAGAGAGAGAAAAAAGGGATAGAAAATGTAATTGAAGAAATAATTGCTGAAAATTTCCCCAAACTGGGGGAGGAAATAATCGCTCAGATGACAGAAGTACACAGATCTCCCAACAGAAGGGACCCAAAGAGGACAACACAAAGACACATAATAATTAAAATGGCAAAGATCATGGACAAGAACAAAGTTTTAAAAGCAGCTAGAGAGAGGAAAAAGGTCACCTACAAAGGAAAACCCATCAGGCTATCATCAGACTTCTCAACAGAAACATTACAGGCCAGAAGACAATGGCATGATATAGTCAATGCAATGAAACAGAAGGGCCTTGAACCAAGAATACTGTATCCACCACAATTATCATTTAAATATGAAGGAAGGATTAAACAATTCCCAGATAAGCAAAAGTTGAGGATATTTGCCTCCCACAGACCACCTCTACAGGGTATCTTAGAGGGACTGCTCTAGATGGGAGCACTCCTAAAACTAAATAGATGTCACCAGAGAAAATAAAAACAGCAAAGAAAGCAGAACAACCAAATACTAACTATAGGCAAAAAATAAAATCAATGACCCACAAAATCAGTTAATTGAAATGCAAAAGAAACACAGAATAAAACAACCAACATATAAAGAATGGAGGAGGAGGAATAAGAAGGGAGAGAAAGAGTCACCAGTTTATAATAGCTCAATATGGGAGTTAAGTTAGACAGTAAGATAGTAAAGAAGCTAACCTTGAACATTTGGTAACCACAAATCTAAAGCCTGCAATGACAATAAGTACATATCTTTTAATAATCACCGTAAATGTAAATGGACTGAATGCACCAATCAAAAGACAGAGTAATAGAATGGATAAAAAAGCAAGACCTATCTATATGCTGCTTACAAGAGACTCACCTCAAATCCAAAGACATGTACAGACTAGAAGTCAAGGGATGGAAAAAGATACTTCATGCAAACAACAGGGAGAAAAAAGCAGGTGTTGCAGTACTAGTATCAGACAAAATAGACTTCAAAACAAAGAAAGTAACAAGAGATAAAGAAGGACATTACATAATGATAAAAGGCTCAGTCCAACAAGAGGATATAACCATTATAAATATATACGCACTCAACACAGGAACACCAGCATATGTGAAACAAATACTAACAGAACTAAAGGAGGAAATAGAATGCAATGCATTCATTTTAGGAGATTTCAACACGCCACTCACTCCAAAGGATAAATTCACCGGACAGAAAATAAGTAAGGACACAGAGGCACTGAACAACACACTAGAACAGATGGATCTGATAGACATCTATAGAACTCTACATCAAAAAGCAACAGGATATACATTCTTCTCAAGTGTACATGGAACATTCTCCAGAATAGACCACATACTAGGCTACAAAAAGAGCCTCAGTAAATTCAAAAAAACTGAAATCCTACCAACCAACTTTTCAGACCATAAAGGTATAAAACTAGAAATAAATTGTACAAATAAAGCAAAAAGGCTCAAAAACACATGGAGGCTTAACAACATGCTCCTAAATAATCAGTGGATCAATGACCAAATTAAAGTAGAGATCAAGCAATATATGGAAACAAATGACAACAACAACACAAAGCCCCAACTTCTGTGGGATGCAGCAAAAACAGTCTTAAGAGGAAAGTATATAGCAATCCAGGCATACCTCAAGAAGGAAGAAAAATCCCAGATGAATAGTCTAATGTTGCAATTATGGAAATTGGAAAAAGAAGAACAAATGAGGCCTAAAATCAGCAGAAGGAGGGACATAATAAAGATCAGAGAAGAAATAAATAAAATTGAGAAGAAAAAAACAATAGAAAAAATCAATGAAACCAAGAACTGGTTCTTTGAGAAAATAAACAAAATAGATAAGCCTCTAGCCAAATTTTTAAGAGATAAAGAGAATGAACACACATGAACAGAATCAGAAACGAGAAAGGAAAAATCATGACAGATCCCACAGAAATACAAAGAATTATTAGAGAATAGTATGAAAACCTATATGCTAAGAAGCTGGAAAACCTAGAAGAAATGGACAACTTTCTAGAAAAATATAACCTTCCAAGACTGACCAAGGAAGAAACCCCAAAATTAGACAAACCTATTATGAGCAAAGAAATTGAAGTGGTAATCAAAGAACTACCCAAGAACAAAACCCCCAGGCCAGATGGATTTACCTCGGAATTTTATCAGACATACAGACATACTATCCATTCTCCTTAAAGTTTTCCAAAAAGAAGAAGAGGAGGGAATACTCCCAAACTCATTCTATGAAGCCAACATCACCCTAATACCAAAACCAGGCAAAGACCCCACCAAAAAAGAAAATTACAGACCAATATCCCTGATGAATGTAGATTCAAAAATACTAGACAAAATATTAGCAAACCGAATTCAAAAATATATCAAAAGGATCATACACCCTGACCAAGTGGGATTCATCCCAGGGATGCAAGGATGGTACCACATTTGAAAATCCATTAACATCATCCGCCACATAAACAAAAAGAAGGACAAAAACCACATGATCATCTCCATAGATGCTGAAAAAGCATTCGACAAAATTCAACATACATTCATGATAAAAACTCTCAACAAAATGAGTACAGAGGGCAGGTACCTCAATATAATAAAGGCCATATATGATAAACCCACAGCCAACATCATACTGAACAGTGAGAAACTGCAAATTTTTCCTCTGAGATCAGGAACAAGACAGGGATGCCCACTTTCCCCACTGTTATTTAACATAGTACTGGAGGTCCTAGCCATGGCAATTAGACAAAACAAAGAAATACAAGGAATCCAGATTGGAAAAGAAGAAGTTACACTGTCACTATTTGCAGATGACATGATATTGTACATAAAAAACCCTAAAGACTCCATTCCAAAACTACTAGAACTGATATCGGAATACAGCAAACTTGCAGGATACAAAATTAACACACAGAAATCTGTGGCTGTCCTATACACTAACAATGAACCAATAGAAAGAGAAATCAGGAAAACAATTCCATTCACCATAGCATCAAAAAGGATAAAATACCTAGGAATAAACCTAACCAAGGAAGTGAAAGACCTATAACCTGAAAACTATAAGACACTCTTAAGAGAAATTATAGAGGACACTAACAAATGGAAACTCATCCCATGCTCTTGGCTAGGAAGAATTAATATCATCAAAATGGCCATCCTGCCAAAAGCAATATACAGATTTGATGCAATCCCTATCAAATTACCAACAGCATTCTTCAACGAACTGGAACAAATAGTTCAAAATGCATATGGAAACACCAAAGACCCCGAATAGCCCAAGCAATCCTGAGAAGGAAGAATAAAGTGGCGGGGGGGGGATCTCACTCCCCAACTTCAAACTCTACTACAAAGCCGCAGTAATCAAGACAATTTGGTACTGGCACAAGAACAGAGCCACAGACCAGTGGAACAGAATAGAGACTCCAGACATTAACCCAAATATATATGGCCAATTAATATACGATAAAGGAGCCATGGACATACAATGGGGAAATGACAGTCTCTTCAACAGATGGTGCTGGCAAAACTGGACAGCTACATATAAGAGAATGAAACTGGATCACTGTCTAACCCCATACACAAAAGTAAATTCGAAATGGATCAAAGACTTGAATGTAAGTCATGAAACCATAAAACTCTTAGAAAAAAAACATAGGCAAAAATCTCTTGGGCATAAACATTAGTGACCTCTTCTTGAACATATCTCCCCGGGCAAGGGAAACAAAAGCAAAAAATGAACAAGTGGGATTACATCAAGCTGAAAAGCTTCTGTACAGCAAAGAACACCATCAACAGAACAAAAAGGTATCCTACAGTATGGGAGAGTATATTCATAAATGACAGATCCGATAAAGGGTTGACATCCAAAATATATAAGGAGCTTACACACCTCAACAAACAAAAAGCAAATAATCCAATTAAAAAATGGGCAGAGGAGCTAAACAGACAGTTCTCCAAAGAAGAAATTCAGATGGCCAACAGACACATGAAAAGATGCTCCACATCACTAGTTATCAGAGAAATGCAAATTAAAATCACAATGAGATATCACCTCACACCAGTAAGGATGGCTACCATCCAAAAGACAGACAACAACAAATGTTGGCAAGGTTGTGGAGAAAGGGGAACCCTCCTACACTGCTGGTGGGAATGTAAATTAGTTCAACCATTGTGGAAAGCAGTATGGAGGTTCCTCAAAAAGTTTAAATTAGAAATACCTTTTGACCCAGGAATTCCACTTTTAGGAATTTACCCTAAGAATGCAGCAGCCCAGTTTGAAAAAGACAGATGCACCCCTATGTTTATCACAGCACTACTTACAATAGTCAAGAAATGGAAGCAACCTAAGTGTCCATCAGTAGATGAATGGATAAAGAAGATGTGGTACATATACACAATGGAGTACTATTCAGCCATAAGAAGAAAACAAATCCTACCATTTGCAACAACATGGATGGAGCTAGAGGGTATTATGCTCCGTGAAATAAACCAGGCGGAGAAAGACAAATACCAAATGATTTCACTCATATGTGGAGTATAAGAACAAAGAAAAACTGAAGGAACAAAACAGCAGCAGAACCACAGAACCCAAGAATGGACTAACAGTTACCAAAGGGAAAGGGACTGGGGAGAGTGGGAGGGAAGGGAGGGATAAGGGTGGGGAAAAATAAAGGGGGCATTATGATTAGCATGTGTAATGTGGGGGGGGCATGGGGAGGGCTTTGCAACACAGAGAAGACAAGTAGTGATTCTACAACATCTTACTATGCTGCTGGACAGTGAGTGTAATGGGGTTTGTGGGGAGAACTTGGTGAAGGGGGGACCCTAGTAAACATAATATTCTTCATGTAATTGTAGATTAATGATAACAAAAAAAACCTGATGTTGGACTACATTAAAAATTAAAAATGCCATGATGTAAAAGACTGTATCATCTGTAGAATTTTATATAAACCACAGGGTTCTACTTTTAAATATTTAGCCCTACAAATAAATTCTTGAATATTGTACTGTTCTGACAATTCTAGAGTAATTTTATTACAATTTTTGAAGAAAAATTGTAATATCTAAGAATCTTTCTTGAGTAATTTCAAATATCCACACCATATTTGTTTTTTTTCCACATTTCACCTTTGATCTATTCATGTGCCTGTGGTAAATGGTGCCTGTAGTAAAATGTGAAATTATGACTTCCCCCTAAAAGCAAAATAATTAAAAATCATGATTAATCCTTACAAACTGCCTAAGATTTCTTATAGCCCAATTACAGAGAAAACAATACCTCTCCAAAGGCAATTCTAAGCTCTCGCCTAGATCCAGATACCTGGAACACAAGCACTTTAGGCATTTCACCAGGATTTATTTCAACTGTATGGCATAAGTTTTGGTATAAGGTTTAGGCAAATTGTTAAATTTCAGTTAATTCTGCTATGCATAATATAATAAAAGCTGAATTTATTTACTCATAAGACTGTTTTAGAGACTTGTTCAGAGCCCCTCTCATTAATGCTATGTTGATTAGTTTCCCTACAGACTACAGATGTATAGTTAACTTTCTCATTCCTACTATGAGTAAATGCTAAAATCAGGGGGCCAGAATTTACTTTCCTCTTTGGGGAAAAATTTCTATGACTTCCCAAATTCAATTAGGCAAACCTTCACATCGTCAACTATTCTGTTACTCCATGAAAGTTTGAAAGTATTAAAAAGAAAAGAAAACCTTTTAAATATGGCAGTGCCTCCAAATAGTTTGGAAGCTTAACAGCATTAACCTATTTTTAATAACACTTTATAAGGACAGCATAAATAGTTCAGATTTTCATTTTTGAAGGTTTGTTTTTGGAATTACTGGTTCTAAAATGGCAAAGGTATGAAGTTATTTAATGATGTTTGTGAATAAATATTAAGATTTTTTTGATTTGGGCTTTTCAACATGTGAAGTGCCTTGGGAGGGTCCCTTTATTATGGGGTCATCTATCTTCAGAGAATTTGGCTATATTAACCAAACCTACATAACACCTCTGTATAGGTCAAATTGCAAAATTTCCAGAATCTCTCACCTGGCCTTAGTGCATCTCCATATCAAACGTGTTTCCAAGGGGTGGAGAGAAGTAGCCATCTCCATATCTGTAGGTAATTATTTCTTGCTTTGACTGATTTCTGTTCAAAGGTATTTTGCCCCAGGATTTTTCCCCAGAGTTACAATAGGTTACAATGTATGGCAAGTCTATTATGAAGACTGAAATACATTGCCTCCCCAGTTTGGAATTTATCAGTGGCCAGTAGGTTGTTAGCAAATATAAAACCAGGGCAAAATGAGCTGAATATCTGCTTAGAATATTTTCACTGTGCTGTAGTAGCCTGTCTTAACCTAACAACATTAGGAAGATGTTCCATATAAGAAATCCAAGTATGTAAATATGTGGCTCCTTTCACATCAGAACTATAGCCCCATGGATAAGATTTCTTGTTTTCATGGGTCTATTATGGCAGTTACTCCTTTGATTGTCATTACACTGAGAGGCTGACATCTTTTCACAAGGTATTATACAGCTTTCAGGTTATTAAACAATCTAAATGATCGAGACCTTTTATTATATATTATATACAAATAATTCTTGAAGAGTATTAATTGGTTACATGCACAAGGATTTGTCTTGGTTAATGGAACAACAGAAAATATTCTAAATAAAGAATTGGAGAAAAGAACACTTAGCAGTAGTAACATTAAATAAAAATAAAATAAGAATAAATAAAAACTAAATAAAAGAGAGAACTCATATAATTCTATTGCATTTCTGTTCTTTCCAAGCCTCCGTCTTGTGACCTAAATTGATATCAGACTCTGTTTGTTAAAGATTACTTTGTCTACTATATGAATTTGGAAGAAATACATAAATTAGCTCGATGGATTGGCTTATTTAGAAAATGATTTGTAAGTATGTCAAATGTTGAAAAAAAACCAAAACAAATTGACAAGATAATACCACTATTAGGACTAAGAATTTCAAATATACAAACTAGCCAGTGTGCAGGATGTAATTTCAGAATTACAGTGGAAACAACAGCACTGTAGACAGACAGGATAGAAATAGTTTCTGTGTGTGATTTTTTCATATCCATGAAGTAATATACAAGGGCCACTCCTGTGTGGGGGTGTGGGTGGGCCCACGTGTCCAAATATTTGTTAAGGAGGTGAGTGCTCACAGGCATTTCTTGTGCATGGGATCGCCAACAAAAGGATGCATGGAACCTTCATCAGGGATTTACAATACAAATTTGTATTATGCTTAGGAAACGAATGCCATGGCACTTCTGGGACCAGAGGCAGATCGTGTAGGCACATTTCCTTTTCTTTTCATATATTTTTTTCATTAAATGCTTGCTAACAGTCCAAGATGTAGGTTTCATTATCCCCTTTTTACATTGATGTAAAGAGCTTAAGCAAACATGAAGGCTTCATGGGGTAGTAGGTAGCAGAGCTGGTTCCACTTCAAAGCCTAGGAAATGTCCACTCTACCACAGCATCTTCCCTGGGATGGCTAGGAAGCTAGTTGATTCTTAGAGACAAGGCCTCTGATCTAAGGTCCAGCTGCCTTGACCAGGTCTACTGTACTAGCTGCAGTCTCAGGGGTAGAAATTAAGAATATCACCTATCATATTAAAATCAATGTGCCACTAAATAGTCCCAATAAATTACCTAGATAAGAACTTGGTTTGACTAGCAGGCAAAACTCTGTCTTCATTGATGGACTGTCATCTTTCCTTTTTTCTTATAATGCAAGCAACACATAACGGAGATTTGTAAGGAATTTCCCTGGCCAAATACTGTATTCAGTTAAAGCAAATGGGTTAGAATATTTGTTCCCTGTTGCCTTATCTTTTCTCTCTGCTGTCATTTTATCAAGCTTGCTGCATCTGTCTTATTTGAAAATCATTTTTGCAAAAGTAGCATGGTATAAACAGATGGCAACATTAAAAATTCACACCTGAAGCCATTTAAAAAGAAGATCCCTTCATTGCCAGGTAATCTGTGAGGTAAATTTCCTGGCATTCTGCCCACTCCTGCACAATTACATTCTGAGGTGGAAAGACAAAGTAAGGGAAGGGAAAAGAATGTATTATTGAACTCCTGCTAGGTAGCAACCACAGTTGGGCGTTTCAGGTAGGTAACCCCATTTTATTGCTCACATTCTCAAAGATGACAAAAGGGAGTCAGATCCTCACTAAGTTCATGCAGCTCGTAAGTGCCACAGTCAGGATTTTTAACTCAGGTGCATCTGGCTCCTAAGCCTATGCTCTCTTAGCTTTGCCAGCAGCCTCCTGATAGAGTCACATTGAACTCTGTATTGTGATGGGCCAGAGCATACTACGCCTTTTAGCTTTGACTGCAGAAATAACTGTTTGGGCTCTAATTTAAAATAACTTGACTTACAAATGTGTAGCTCCTCAGCAAACTCTGCCCATGATGTATGCCCATACTGCAGCAAATACCTTTTTTGAATAAAAAAAAGTGGACTGTACTTATAAAAAAGATAGCAAGGGAGAACAAAACTCAAAATATGTGACAGCATGGGGCACACAGTTTTTACTGCCACTTGTTTTTGGAGAACTTCAGATTCAGCATCTCTATAAGTAACACACTCATCCCTAAATACTTATAAGACTCCCACCCTTTTCTCCAAATATTGTGGAAAGTGTGTGTTTACACCTATGTAGGATGAGATCCAATCAAGATATAAAAGCCAAGTGAGGAGTGTGTCTTTTGTAGTTATATAATATATTGACCTTGGGCTTGTGCTAGAGGAATTGTTCTTTGCCTCCAGCTCCTGAATTTACTGCAGCTGCCAAACACTTCCAAAACCTCTCAGTCTCAATCCCAGGCCTGGAGAAATTCCCTAGCACTGGGAGATCAAGTTTCGCATCAATATTTTGGTGGGCTCCTTGCCAATGCCTTATCAAGGAAAAATATAATTATAGACGAGACTGCAGCAAGCTGATTCTATAACATTCTCCCCTCCTGTCTCAGCTGCTAAAATATAATGTAATAAAAGTGATATAAGATACTGCATCTGCCCTTTCCATAATTTTAATTTCATTTTAGTTCCATTGCTGGATTGAGGAAGATTCCAAGCCATGCCAGAGCTACTGATGCTTAGCTCCTACAATTCTAGCATCTGATTTAGGGAAGTTAGGGCTTAAAATAGAACTCATGATGGAAAGGAAAGAGGGCAGTGGAGGAGAAAGTGTGGGGTCTTGTGGCAAATGGGGTTTCCTTGGTTTTCTTCCAGGACCTGCTTTAATGGCTAGTTCAACTTCTGTGTCATACTTAAAATTAGCATAGGACCTCAATAAGTCATTCATATGTTCATGGGTCCTTGGGCCCATATTCCTTATCACCACGTGTAGTAGATTATAAGCCAAGCCATGGTTCAGGACCAAGGCCTATTCGTTCATTCTGACTGGGTCATACTAAGCTTTTACCTATGGCAAATCCAGGAGGAAGGCATGATCTGACCTCAGAAACCCTAAGGCTAAGAGTGTATATCAATAATACCTTAATAATAAATAAATAAATAAATAAATAAATAAATAAATAAATAAATAAATAAATAAATAAAATCTCCATAAATAAATAAAACCCTGAACATGTTTAAAAAAGAAAAAAAAACAAACCCTAAGGCAACACTATGCAGTTGAATGATGCTTATACAGAGTCGTTTTATTTTTTTATCTTTTCCCAAACTTATTGAAATATAGCTGACATGTAACATTATCTAAGTTTCAGTTGTGCAATATGATAATTTGATTTGCATATATATTGTGAAATGATTACCACAGTAAAGTTAGTTAACATGTCTATCACAAAAGTCATCATTTCAAAAGGCAGGCTTTTTATGGTTGCTCAGCAATTGTAAGCCCAAATCCAAATGCTTTAGTGCTAACGCTGTGCTTTAGGACAGCAGCAAAGACATTTCTATCATCTTGTCTTACCCCAACATACTTCCTTAGTCTCATCTCTCCTTCCTCTTGAATCTTTCTAGCCAGGTTCCTCCTTGGAGTCCCTTTGAATAATTCCTATATTCTCATATCTTTGTCACGTCATCATGCTGTTTGTCTTTTATGCACCTCTCCTCCTTTCTCTGCCTGTGAACATGCTCTACCAGAACGTACATGAAAAATGTGCCCTGACGTTGTCATCCCTGATCCAGACTGAACTAATTATTTCTTCCTTGTGTTCATATTCACCCTCCTGTTCCCTTACTTCCCCTTCCTCACTTATATGAACGCCTTTGGGCAATATCATGCTTATGTATGTCTTTGTATGATAAAATCTAGGACAGTCACAGGCCTGCAAACAGTGCTTAATAAATATTGGTTAATCAGTGATTTTCCTAGAACTTCCTTCTAGGAAGGACATACATTTCTTAAAATGTAGTCCCCTAACAATTTGCTGGTTTAGCGCTACACCCAATGATTGTATTTCTTGGTAAGTGGGATTTACCTTGTCTGTAGGGAGTCACCGGACATAGGATTCAATGGAAAATGTTCAGATTCCAGTTTTCACCACTTTCTACTGTGTGAACTTGGGATAATATTCCATCTGTCCTTA
Organism: Manis javanica; assembly: GCF_040802235.1. Classification (NCBI taxonomy): domain Eukaryota; kingdom Metazoa; phylum Chordata; class Mammalia; order Pholidota; family Manidae; genus Manis; species Manis javanica. The sequence continues at coordinate 49,480,455 of NC_133157.1, forward strand.
AAGTGGAAAAAAGTGTTTGCCTGGCAAAAATATTATATAAGGATAAAATACGTGGCATGCATTTAGTGCTCAACAAATGGGTCAGTAGCATTCATCCCTGGGATGATAGATAACATTAGGCATCGAGCACCCACACAGGAAGAGGACCCTGAGGGGATGGGTGAGGGACACTGGTTTTCATTGGTGAAACCAACAAGGCTCCCAGTGGAGTGGGGAATAGAACTGGGGAGGCACACCTGCACCTGACCCCTGGAGCTGCAGTGGGTGGCTGTCAGGCCAAAGGCTGGCTAGGCAGATGCAGGAAATGGCATGGCCATTGGGAAGGGGGTGCGGTAGAAAGAAAGAGGATACCTAGGAAAGCTCAGAGTCCTAACACATAATTCCTGAATACTTCAGGATTCAGACAATACCAGCCAGCATTTATCGAAGACTCAACAGTGTAATGTGGTTTACAAACTCTCTCTGGACCTCAAAAATACACTGCAAAGCAGGCATGATTTTCCTTCTCTTGGAGATGAGGAAATTGGGGCCCAGGGAGACATGACTGATGTCTGAATTCAAGCTCAGATGTCAGTCTTCAAAAAAACCATCCTTGAACTACACCAGACCATCTCCTAAAACCTGTGAAACAGTCAACCGCTCCAGCTGCCATCATTACCTACTACTGTTAATGGACAAAATAAGAGCATTCTATTTCTAAGTTCAGTTTTTATACTTAAAAAGGGGATTTCATATACATTAAGCCTCATTTCGTCATGTAAGAAAGGCCAGGCCAGTTTTTAGCCCTGTTATATAGATGAGCAAGCTGGACTCAGTAATTAAGTGCCTAAGAATTACATGTGAGATGTACATATATTCACTAAGACATATGTTTATATATTGACACTATAAACTCTAAGAGGTCATGACCTGAGCCTGTCTACTCACCACTGTGCACCCCCTGCCCCAGTGCCATTCATGGCAAGAGGAAGCAAAGAAGAGTGAGGTTTCCAAATGAATGAATGTGCACATAAACAAGGAAATGAATAAATGAATGAACCAACTGTACATTAAAGAGAAAAGCACAAAGCTTTGGTCTGCACCAAAGTCCTTTGGGTACATGAATAGATGAATATGGCTGATAAAGACAGGCCACTGCATGTTTCAATGAGGAGTTTTAAGCACTACCTTCATTTTGAGTACTGTTTAGCTTCTTATGAGAATAAATAAATAAATCCTTTAATGACAGATACTTTATAGAGTTTAAACATATAAGTTCTACTTGATTGTGACACACGCATTTTAGGGGACTGCTTGGGCCATATCCCATTCTCTGATCTGTCCTCCACTCCCAGTAAATTTTCTACATTAAACTTAACACTTGAGCAAATCTGAGAGGTTTCTATTTCACATAAAGAGATCTGAGTAGAAAATTATGCATGCTATAAAGTAGGCTGTAGCTATAGGAGGGAACAGGGGCACTGAAAGCCTAAGGGTATCCATGCACTGGGACACACTGCCCTTTCTGGGGGACATCTCTGTGTCCTTCAGGGTGAAACAACTCTTTCTGGAGTTGCTCCATCAATGTTTGCATGCATCCTGACATACCTTTCCAGAAAAATTTACAATTATAGATACGACTCATCCTCCATTTGTTCATCTAGCCAGTGATACTGTGTTGGCCATTATTTTAGGCACTAATGATGCTAAGATGAGGTACACTGTAGGAATTAACATGTGTTCTCATATTTCAGGTCTGCCACATATACCTTCTGGGTATGTTTCTTAACCTTTCCATACCTCAGTTTCCTCATCTGTAAAGATGTGGAAAATATCCATGTTATCATGTTATTAGGAGGACTAATAAATGGAAAGTAATTGAAACTCAAAATAATACCTGGTATACAGTAAGAGCCTAATAAATGTTGGTTAATAAGTCACAATTAATGTCCTCAGGGTCACAGAATAGAGAAAGAGAGACAAATAGGAAAGTAACTCATTATAATACATTGTGATCAGAGTTATAATAAGTAACTCTGGTGGGGAAATATATACATTCACAATAAGAATCATAGCTCATTAGAGCCTCCTGAGCGCACACATGTCCTCTCTACAGTAGTGAAAACTAACACATTGGTTAACTGGCTAAATGATACCCAACCAAGCACTTGTTAAAAACAAGGTTCAATTCTTCCTTGATATTCAGTTTCTTTCTCAAATTTTGCAAGATTATCTTAATTAATGATGATCTTTTGCACATTTATTGACTTTAACACCCCTTTTACAGATGTATTCTGTTAAGAGTCTCATACTGATTTGATTCAAGTTTTCTAGTGGGTATATCTTATATCTAGACTGTATGTCATTTTAAAACAAAATCATCTTAAATATCTTTTAACTCCCACAATGTAAAACCATGCTAAAAATACTTATTGAATGAATAAATGAGAAGCCAACTAGGTTAGATTGGTAAGCAAGTTATATTTCTTCCTAACATGTATTTTCCTAATTGGATTGCTTTTGTGTTACTTGAACCCAAAATGTAATTCTTTTCCCTTATCTTTTAATCTCAAGGTCAGGACCTTTATAATGATTTTAACATTATCCCAAGGGTACTCACATCAACGGACTATAATCCACTTGCCTAACAAGACAAACATTAAAAATACTGAAGCAAGAACTGGGAATCTAAAATATATTTGTTGCCTATTTCTGTCTCATCATGTGGCTTTTGAAACCCCTTGCTGCCAGTCTGCTCCTTAGTATGGACTTTTGATTCTGCCAAAGAAAGACCCCACATTCCCCAGCTTTAAAGTGGAGGGTCAGTTTCTAAATCCCCAAAATATAAAAAGAAAGTATGTCCACAGGGTCTGACTCTACATAGGTCATTAACAGGTCTCTTCAGTTCATTCTTTAAAACAGGTCATTTAAGTCAAGAATAACACAACCACACTATGACATCATGCCAAACACCCATAAGTCCAATTCCATTTAAGTTTCAGTTGATTTTGTAAAATGCAATACAGAAGAGCAAAGGTTTTTGCTCAGTTATTACAGAAATAGGAGTGTCAATGTCTTTTAGAAAGAAGCTGCATGTAATTAAAAATGACCTACTGTGAAACTCAGTAAAAGTGGAGGATCAATAATTTGAAGATGTTATCAGATTTTCCTAAGTTTCCTGTCCACTGCAAATCAAACAGCCATTCCTTGTTTGCTAAAGAGATCTTAAACACATAATTTTGTTGGCTCTTTTACTGTCCTTTGCATTGGCAAAACTAAAGCTTTTGGAAAAAAACCAACTCAATTTTTTTTGTTGTTTAAGGTTGATGTTGCACTTAAACCTGACTGCAAGCAACAGGTCATATTTCACTTACATAATGGCAGATATCCCTATATTAGAGACCTTCTTACACAAAAGTTTCACATTAGGAAAAATACATTCTGGGACATAGTCAACTACCATAAAGAGGTCAGTATATGGAAAATAGAGCTCTGATCTGCAAAACTGGCTCTGTAGCTTTCATTAATTTACTAGCAGCGCATTAAAAGGATCACTTACTATGATTAAAATGGGATTTATTCCTAGGATGTAAGGATGGCTCAACATCACATTAATAGAATGAAAGAAAAGAATCATATGATCATCTCAATAGAGACAGAAAAAACATTTGACAAAACTCAACATCTACTCATGATGAACACTTTTAACAAAAAACTTTTTAATTTTTTTTGGCATAGAAGGGACTCAACCTAACGAAGGCCATATTTGAAAACCTACAGCTAACATCATACTCAATGGTGAAATACTGAAAGCTTTTCCTCTAAGATCATAGTTCTGGAAGTTCTAGCTAGAACAATTAGCCAAGAAAAAGCAGTAAGAGGAATTAGAATTAGAAAGGAAGAAGTGAATGTGTCTTTGTTTGCAAATTATGTGGTTTTTAAAATAGAAAAATCCTAAAGACTAAAGCAAAAAAAAGAAAACTGTTAGACCCAATCAATGTTCAGTAAAGCTGCAGAAAATGAAGTAACACACAAAATCGTTAGTGTTTCTATATACTAACCATAAATTATCAGAAAAGAAGGAAAAATCAATCCTATTTCCAATGGCATTAAAAATAATAAAATGCTTAGGAATAAATTTAAATAAGGAGGTAAAAGATTTCCACTTTGAAAACTACAAGACACTAATGAAAGAAACTGAGGACACAAATAAATGGAAAGGTATCCTGTGTTCATGGATTGGAAAAATTAGTATTGTTAAATGTCAATATTACCAAAAGGCATCAATAGATTCAGTACAATCCCTATCAAGATTCCAACATCAATTTTTATAGAAATAGAAAAAACACTTCTAAAGTCTATATGGAACCATGAAAGACCCCAAACAGCCCAAGAAGAACAAAGCAGGAGGTTCATACTTCTAGATTTCAAGCTATACTATAAAGCTAGTCATCAAAACAGTATGGTACTGGCATAAAAATAGAGAAACATTTTTCTGATAATATTTCTTTCTCTTGAAAAAAAAAGAGCAGTTCCTGTGTGGTGGTCTCCAATAGGTTCTTCACAATGGTATAAAGGTCATATCAAAGTGTGGGAAAAGGCTTTGTTTGTGTTTATACAGAGGATCAAAGCCCAATTTGGCTACCCAGAAAATAAATTAAGATACGATGCGAAGAAGAACTTCCAACATCAACATCCTCTGGAAGAGTCATTCCAGAAGATGATCATCAGAAAACTTCAACAAAGCTCCTGGCGCTGTTGCAGTTGTAGCTGCATTCATCCCACTGGTTCCTGGACTTGCCATTGAAATGAAGAAGGAGATACCTAAGCTGGCCTGTGCATACAGTAAAACAACAAATTTGACTGGAACTATATTGTCTGAATTCAACCAAGAATTAGGAGAAGTGCAAGTTGCAGTGCTCCAAAATTGTGCGACTATAGACTATCTACTGTTAAAAGAACATATGGGATGTGAACAGTTCCCAGGAATGTGTTGTTTTAATTTGTCTGATTTTTCTCAAACTGTTCAAATTCAGTTAGATTATATCCATCATATTATTGATAAGTTTTCACAAATGCCTAGGGTACCTAACTGGTTTTCTTGGTTTCACTGGATATGGCTGGTAATTGTAGGTCTGCTTTTGTTATGTAGCTGTATTCCTATTCTGTTAATGTGTGTACGCAATTTAATTAGTAGTTTATTAAAACCTATACATGTTATGTTACTCTACAAGAAGTTATGTCAAAGAATTAATCAATCTTACCATGTTTTCTTCCGTCTGCTACTTCTAAAGCTTTTCTTCTTCCTTCCTAATTACAATCCTTTAGTAGAATTTGTGCCTCATATCGAAAATTACCGAGTATCATAATTCTTCCAATTGTAAAGATTCCTCAAGACCAATGCTGGGCATAGAAGCCACAGGGCATAAATCTCTGTGATATGACTGCCCTTGCACTGTTCACCATGTAAGAATTTATTCACTATAGAAGAACTTGTTCACCATGTAAGAACTTGTTAGTTATGCTTCAGAAGATTGGAGACTGTTGAGAATTAGGCTTGGGGTTGATTAATGATTGTGCATTGAGTCCCCTATACAGAATTTTATTGTTGTTAACAACCATTTGATCAATAAATATGAGAGATGCCCTCTCAAAAAAAAAGTTTTAAGTGTGCTTGCTTCAGCAGCACATACACTAAAACTGGAACTATACAGAGATGATTAGCATGGTGCCTGCACAAGGATGGCATGCAAATTTGTGAAGAGGTAAACTTTTTTAAGTCTACAGAAAAGGAAATATAACAAAATTTGCTTGGAAATCCTGTCTGGGACCCAAAGTCTTTTACTATATGATTTGAAAGCACCATTTATAATTTTTTGTTTTTATTTTTTTGAAAGCATAATTAAAGGTGTAATTTATGTGCACTGTATAGTATTTTAGTGATATATGCAAGTAAAAACATCCATACAATTTTGAGTTTTTTGTAATTGAATGCTAATAATATAGACCATCTTGATTAATAAACATTTTTAATTGATCAAAAAAAAATAGAGAAACTGACAAATGGAACAGAATTGAGAGCCCAGAAATAAACCCAAGTATATATAGATACTGGACAAGGGAATCAAGAATACTCAATGGAGAAAAGACAGTCCTGTCAATTACCTCTTGAGATAATTGGAGAGTCACATGTGAAGGGACGAAACTGGACCCCTACCTATATCACTCACAAAAATTAATTTTAAACAGATTAAAGACTTAAATGTAACACTGAAAATAATGAAACTCATAGAAGAAAAGATGGGAATAAAGCTCCTTGACATGCCTAGGTAATGATTTTTTGGATATGACACTTAAAGCACAAGCAACAGAATAAAAAATAAATAAGTGAGACTACATCAAACTAAAAAGCTTCTGTATTGCAAAAGAAACTGTCAACAAAGTAAAAATAACAACTTATAGCATGGGAAAAAATATTTGTAAACCATATACCTGATAAGGGGTTAAAGTACAAAATACATAAAGAATTCATACAATTCAATAGTATAAAGCAAATAACCCAATTAAAAAATGGGCAAAGGATCTGAATAGACATTCCTTCAAAGAAGATATATAAAAGGCTGACAGGTACATGAAAAAATACCTAACATCACTAGTCATTAGGAAATGCAAATTAGAACCACAATGGGATATCACCTCATGCTTATTAGAGTGGTCATCACTAAAAAGACAAGAGTCAGCAAATGCTGGTGTAAATGTGGGGAAAAGGGAGCCCTTCTACATCGTTGGTGGAATTGCATTGGTACAGCCACTGCGGAAAACAGTATGGAAGATCCTTAAGAAATCAAAAATAGAATGACCATATGATCCAGCAATTCTACTTCTGGGAATACATTCAAAGCCAACAAAATACATCAACTAAACAGATATCTGCACCCCCATATTCATAGCAGCATTTTTTTACAATAGCCAAGACATGGAAACAACCTAAGTATCTGTTGATAGATGAATGGGTAAAGAGGTTGTAGGATACACACACACACACACACACACACACACACATATATACACACACAGATACACACACACACACATATATGTAAGTGAATATTATTCAGCCATGTTCAAGGTGGACCCTTGAACATATTATACTAAGGGAAGTAAATCAAGAAAGACAAATATTGTATGATCTCATTTATATGTGGAATATAAAAAAACAAACTAAACTAACCCAAACTGAAACAAAAAAGACAAACTCATAAAAAAGGAGAATGTGCAGTGGTTACCAGAGGTTGGGGAGTGGGAGAAGGGGGAACTGGAGAAAGGTTATCAAAAGGTACAGACTTTAAGCTATAAAATAGATCAAGTACTAGGAATGAGATATACACTATTTTGTCTATAGCTAACACTACTATGTGATATACAGGAAAGTCATTGAGTGTAAATCTCAAAAGTTCAATTTTGCACAAGGAGAATTTTTTTTCCCCTTTTATCTTTTCTTTCTTTTCTTCTCATTGTATCTATAATGAAAGTTGGATGTTGGCTGAACCTATTGTGGTAAGCATTTCACAATACATGTAAATCAACCCATGATGCTATAAGCCTTTAACTTACACAGTGATGTATTATTTCTCAATGAAATCAGGGAGAAAAAACATTCTGATATCTCTTTTATTTTCTGAAGGATTTCATGTAAAATTGATATTACTTTTTCCTTAAATGTGTGATTGATAGTGCTGATCAAATCTTATATATCCTTGGGTTATTTATTGTTTGTTCAGTTATTCTATGAAATACTAACAGAAAGATATGAAAGATTTCAACCTTGTTTATAGATTTATCTACTCTTTTTTATATGTCAGTTTGGGCTTCATATATCATTAAGATTTGGTATTAGGTTCATTTACATTTATGATTCTTTTGTTTTATTAGCTTTTTAAAAAATCATTATGGTGTGTTTTTATTTGTCTCCAGTAATACCTTTTGTCTTGATGTACCTTGTAGGACACAAACAGAGTCATATTTCACAGCAAAATTGAGCTGAAGGTACAGAGATATCTCATATACTCCTTGCCTCTATGCATAATGCAGTCTTCCCCATGATTAACAGCCCTCACCAGAGTGATACATTTGTTACAATTCACGAACCTACATTAGTTGCTTTTAATTCATTCTACTGATTTGGATTTAGTCAGTTAAAATTAATGTAATTATTGATATATTTTATTTAAGTCCACTATTTTGGTATTTGTTTTCTATTTGTCTCATCTCTTGCCCTATTTTCTTGCTTTCTTTGGATATATACCTACTTTTTAGTATTCCATTTCAATTTCTCTAAAGGCTTTTTAGCTATATCTTTTGTATGGCTTTAGAGATTACTATACATATACATCCTTGATTTATCAAAGTCTACTTAGAATATTGTACTTTACATGAAATATAAGTATTTTGCAACTATACAATTACATTAACCTCTCCCATTCTCTGTGATGTTTTTATATAATTTCCACTGACTTATATTACAAATCTCATAATACACTGGAATTTTGCATTAAAAATCAGATAAAAATTTACATAAATTTAAAAAATAAATCTTACCATTTCTGGGGCTCCTCATTTCTTCCTCTGGATCTAGATAGAATTCTACCTGTTTTCATTTCCCTACATCCTGAAGAACTTCTTTTAGCTTTTCTTTTTATAGTGTAAGTCTGCTGGCATCAAATTATCTCAGCTCTCATTTATCTGAAAAACGTTTCTTTCACTTTCATTTATGGAAGTTATTTTTGTTGGATATAGAGCTCTATGTGGACTTGTTTTTCTTTCAGGAATTTAAAGATATTTATACATTTTCTTTAGTATCAGTTTTCTAATGCTGCCGTAACAAATTATTACAAACACTGGCTTAGAACAATACAACTTCGTATCTCACAGCTCTATATTTCAGATATTCTGGTAAGAGCATGGCTTAGCTGTTCCTCTGCTAAGATACTCACAAGGCCAAAAGTATCCCATTGACAGGGCTTCACTCCCTCTGGGGAGTTTCAGGGAGAATCAGTTTCCTTATTCAGGGTGTTGGCAGAATTCAGTTCCTTGCAATTGTAGACCAAGGTGTTTCTTTCTTTGTTGGCTGTCAATTGAGGGCTCTTCTCAGCTTCTAGAAGCCACAGCATTCCTTGGTTTATGGCCCCCTTCCTCCACCTTCAAAGCCAGCAAGAGCAGTTCAAAGCCTCTAACACTTCAGATCTCTCCTGCCTCTCCTCCTGTATTTCTCTGGCTTCAGCTGAAAAAGCTTCTCTGCTTTTAAGGGTTCAGGTAATTAGATAGGGCCAACCTGGATAATTAGGGATAATCTGTTCACCTCAAGACCCATATTCTTAATCACATCTACAAAGTCCCATTTGCCATGAAGGTAACATGTTGACAGCTTCAGGTGATCAGAATGTGACTATCTTAAGATGGGAGTGTATTATCCCGCCAACCCCAGCTTCCATGCTGGTGAGACTTCTGCTTTCCTTTCAGCAGTTGTCCTGTATGAAATGGACAGTTGTACATCTGGGCAAATTCAGTTCTCTTCTTTAAGGGTCAAATCCTCTCCAGTTTCTGCCAGCTTTTTGTCTTTTTCTATTGCCTTCAAAACTTGATCTTTTAAATATTTGTTGAGATTTAGTTACTTTTAGGAGTGTCAACTATTACCAAAATTGGAAATTCATCCTTCTGCCTTTGTTTTAAAGCTGGAGAAATATTACTGCTGTAGTTCATAGCAAAATTATTGATAACAGCAAGATGATTAAATTGATTGAGATTATTTTACATTTAAAGAAATCCATTCCCAAGATAAGTAGACTGGGCACATAAAGTAGTAGAAAATATAAATATAATAATTGAAAGGGAGGTTTCCAAGTGATTAAAAATGGAATGAGGTTAAATCCCAGCCTTATCATTATTAACTGTGTGACCAAAGACATGTTACTTATATTGCCTTACCTTCAGTTTCTTTATTTGTAAAGTGTCAGTGATAAAGTTATGAATGTATGCATTAAATAATATTTTACATGCAAAAGCACTCAGCATAGAGCTTGGCATATGATATTCTTTCAGTTAAAGTTGACTGAATCTGAATCACTTCCAAAATTATGGCTTAAAAAAAAAAACTACAGAGAACATGGCTTCTAAGGAATTTCAGAGAATGCGAATCTCAGAATCACTTTCTCAAATCCTATATGCCCCCTGGAGATCTGATACACCACTGTGGGAACGAGGTGCCATCCTTCTTGCCCGTGGTTGGGAACCAGTGGTTCAGATAAACTTAGGGATGTGTAGCAGACCGCTAAAAGTGTTTTTAAAGCAGAGAGTCTTCAAGTCAGTGTTTCTCAGACTCCAGTGTATATCAAGATCACATGAAGGGCTTGTGGAAACATAGATGAAAGGGACTAATTCCGAGTTTCCGATTCAGTACATCTGGTGTTGCACCCAAGAATTTGCATTCTAACAAGTTCCCAGGTGACGTAAATGTTGCCAGTCCAGACCACACTTTTAGAACTATTACTGTAAAAATTTAAGAATGAGAAAATAGGTATGACCATCCATAAAGACACTTTGGGGCCACTGTCTAATACTAGGTAGGAATGAACTATGACCTAGTTTGGCAGTGATAATATTGGAGAACATAAACTCACCCATGTGAATGGGAAAAATGGAAAAATAGCCAACACTGACCAAATCACTTACTACGTGCCTTACGTCATGAGATGTGCTTACACTCATCTAGACTTCATAACTACCCCAAAGGTGTCCATTTTACAGAGAAGGAAACAGAGGCTCAGTGAGGTTGAGTAACATGTCCAATGTCCAGGGCAGGTAAGAGAGAGTCAGATACGCCCTCTGCTCTAATGCAGGAGGTATCACAGAAAACAAAAGTTTGTCTCATTCCTTTAAAGCGGACTGAATTCTTTTCTCCAGACATAGGGAGGCAAAGAAAATTCAGACCCAGTGTCTGTTCTCTAGAAGTTTGCAACATTTGCACAGGACACACTGGTTAAGTCCCCCATTGTTGCCAATGTGTGCTAACTATCTAGGTGGAATTGTTGATTCTGCAGAGGAGAAGAAATTCACCCTGCCTCACAGTGGAGGTGAAAGACTTCTTCAGGAGGGTATCTGGCTGGATGCCTAAGTTAATAGTCTGGTAGAGGGTGCTAAAGGCCTTCTAGCAGCCAGATCCTGGCTGCACATGAAGAATACCTGGAGGCTTTTTAAAAACACAGATGCCTATTTTTTAACTTCACCAGTTGAATCAGAATCTTTGGGAGTATGACCCAGAGATCAGTACTTTGAAAACATCTCCAAGTGATTCTAATATGCATGCAACATCGAGATTCATTACTCTGAATGAATGCTAAGAAAAGTTTCCAACATGATCACATAACTCACTCGGTGGGGGATCAGCATCTGAGGGCCCCTCCCTTGAAGATTCTGTTTTCAGTAGGTCAGGTAAATTTGAAATACAAGATGAATGGTTTTCAAAATGCTGTCCATGGGATGCATCAGCATTACCTGAGAATTTATGAAAAATGCAAATTCTGGGGCCCTGCCCCAGACCCACTGAATCAGAATTTCTGGGAGTGCAACCCAGCAATCCTTATTTTAAAAAGTTCCCATGTGATTCTCATGCACAAATTACCATGCAAAAATTTGAGAGCCACTGGTAGTCATAGGGCAAATCTTCATAAAACGAGATCCTTAACTATGTCTGCTGCGGCAGACCATACTTTCAATCTAAGCCTTTGGTTAAAGGCAGTGTGAATGACTCCAGGCCCTTTATTAGTACTTTAAAGAATAGAAGTGCATGCTTTGTTGGGTGGTGTCCAGAGTAGCCCATTGCTCATATAAATCTCATTAAAAACACTTTCCACTGGAGGCTAAAGTAGTAGAGTGACTGCCATAAAAAAAAAATCAATCATTCTGCAGAAAGTTGTATGTGGGGCACTTTCAAGGAACCTTAAGACAGTGCGAGAGGCTGTGGCAGGGGCAGGCTGGGGTGGGGGCTGGCCAACAAGAGTCAACAGATTTGATTCCTGTTTTCAAACTGCGGGTGAAAAATGGGTTCCCAAATTACACATTTTCAGGCTTTGCACAGAAGCCTTGTGTTGCTCCAGGAAAGTTTAAAGTACCCAGTGGGAACATCTTGGCCTAGCATTTGCTGTTATCCATCTGGCTACCTCAGGTGAAGCCATGTGCACACTCCAAGCCACTGGCAGGCAATAGGAATTCAGGTTCAAATCCAAGGCCAATTCACAAGGCCACAACTTTGCAGCCATTTCCTTTAATTCCTATTCTCACTTTAATTTTTCTCTTTAAATCCTCTTATATGCAATGGTGTAGCATTTTAATACCTATCCAACAGAGGACATGAAATCAGCTCATGGACTTTTGCTCAAGCAAAAGGATAAATACTGTTAAACTTCAGACATACCATGTGGTTTTAATTTCATCCACAGGAAGTCATCGTCAATCCTGCCCTCCAGAGACTAAACTGGTCAACAAACCCTGGTACCACCTTACAGGTTAAAGTTCAGATTCTTAAGTTTGTCCTTCCTTCAAGACTCTACAGATGGGAACCAAGCTGTATTACCAGCCTCATCTTCCCCTCTTCTCCTCATTTACAATACGCCATTTGTCAGTACCCAAGCACTGTACTTTCTCTGGTTCTACCAGCATGTGAGCTACCAGGAACTGAAACTCTGTTTCAAATGCTGTTTTATCCATAGGGCAGAACAGTATGTAACAGATATTTTATCAGTATGTGAGTCTCTGTGCCTCTCCACATTCTGTTCTGTCTCTGGTCTCTGGGTTGCACAGTGCTGACTCGCCCAGTTGCCATGTGCCTTCTTGGCCATGAGGCCACAGTTCTAGCCCAATGTAGGAAGGGGACCCCTTTATGGCAGCCCTAGTGACACAACTATAAATGTTCTCATGTCTACCTTCCCACTGTACTGTGAGGGTCCTGAGAACAGGACTCTATTAATATGGTATCTGCAGTGAGTGATTCCACATGGGATTCCATTAGGATTCTATGGTCTGGAGCCTTCCTGGGACTTCAGACCAATTCTTAACTCGTCAGGTAATTTAGCAATTCAGATCTGGGAAAGCCCTGAGGGTCCAATCCACACTGAATAAACATGGTAGAGTCAGGTTGGGTCTGAAGGGAAGGAAGGCCAGGAGATACCACTTAGCAAGCACCCACTATTTCCAGGCACCGTGATAGCTTGTTATCTCATTGATCTCATGAGGTATGTTACCTCATTTGAGACTCATTTGATACTCTGTATTGGAAACACACTGAAATGCTAACTGATTCAAACAGCTCTCCTCCAAGGTGAAGACAGTAATAAAACCATAATGCTCTGGAGGGTATTTTTTAAGTATATAACTTATGAGGTATTAAAGAGAAACATTTTTCTGCATCTTTCTTATAAAAATAATTAACAGTAAAACTATTTCAGACATATGAGAAAGTCATTTTGAATGAATGAAAATATGAATTATAGAATATTCCTAAAACCTGTACATGTAACAGAGATGAATCTTTTTTGGAATCATACTACTCATTAGAAAAACATAATTATAATTAGCATACAAAAGAGTCCTCAAAATACAAGTTTAGGCTGTGTGTTACCAAGCAGGTCTATGCTCACAGCACCAACAATGTTTGAAGTAGTTTATTCCCTCAGTGTAAGTACGCAAACTGCTTGTATTTTTTTTGTACTTGTAAGATTTTTTGAGAAAATCCTTTGCCTTACTAATCGTACAAGATAAAGTGGAGCCTGTATCCTTTGAAAAGGATTATTGATTTGAAATTTCAACTGAGGTTCCCCTATTTCAGTATCACATGACCAACCATCAGGGGCACAGTAGAGAGGAAATAAAATAGACATTTCCAGCGTTCAGGGGCGCACAAGTTTTTCTTTTTTAAAAATGTAGCTTTTACCAAGCTTTGCTCCTTGAGGCCCCCCAGGGCTTGCTGGAGGTAGGGGTGGAAGTGGAGAAGTGGGCCAGTGTGCAGACTCCCTTCTTTCCACCTTCACATCAAAGAACCCCAGGTTCATGTTGCTTTATAAAAACACAGGGGTCTATGTGAGAATGAATTTGAACAAAGTGTCCTGTAACAGAAAAAAAGTTTAAAAGCCACTGTTTTACAACACTGATGGACATGTAGAGGACATCGAGACAGGAAAATAAAAATATTAAACTGATATAGAAATGGACCCTGAAAGATTTACATCCCCAGCAGGCAAAGGTTAAATGCATTTTATTGGCGTGGAGCAATGTAACTGTCTAAACGGGTAGAGAGCTGTGGGAAGGGAGCTGTCACCTCCCCACGGGTCTACCAGAGAAGGCCTGGCAGAGGAAGGAAGAACTCAGAGGCTGTAGGATGAAAGGAAGACAGCTTAGCAGGGGGTGGAGAGGAAAGCAGGCCATTCCAAGCCCAGGTCAAAATTGCAAATGGACTCCATGATTATTAAAAAGTGAAATCTTGCTGCTAAATCCATTAATGGTCATAAAAATGTCACCATTCTCCTCATTAGACAGGACTGTTCTTTATTCTCTTTGGTTTCAGCAATGTCAGCTCTTTCGCACCCACATAACTGCCTTTTCTTGGGGCCCTCTCTTCCCCTTCTGACTGCTCTTCTTGCCTTCCCCTTTCCCGCAGGGCTCTCTTGCGCCCCTAGCTGGACGTTTCAGCAAGTACACGGAAGCGCTTAAACGTGAAACTTCCTCGGGGACCCTGTTGACCTTCCTGGTAGCTGGAGAAGCCTGCGGGGGGCCGGGGTCTGAACTGAGTGCAACAGACCCCCGTTGCGTGTGCTGCAGAATGGAATTGCCCATGCTCCCAGTTCACTGTAGAGCATCCCAAACTGGGAAGGTGGGGGGTGGGGGTCGGGGTGGCTTATTAGGGAAAGAAGGCCTTTATCACTTCCTGGTGGAGGCTGGGAAGCCAGACAAGTTCTCCGTCCTGAGAAGAGTGAAAGTTTGGAGAAAGGTCCCTGAGGTAAGCAATTCAATGTGGGGTATAATTTGGCAGCTCTCTTAAGAGAAGAAATTAGCACGTTTTTTAATCTTCAGTTTTTTACTTATACATGAACACTCCTTAACTGATTCTTGATTTCTTTAAATGTCAAACTTGGTATTCAGCATCTATTTTATTATTTTCTGTGAATAAGTGCCTATGTACTACCCAGACCATGCTGGACACTTCCCATTTTCTGCCTTTATTAATTGTTTGAAGATATTTGATGAACAGACAAAATTGTAAGTTTCAATGTATCTGTCCTTACATATAAAATAACCCCTTTCAGTTGAACTTTCCTTCATGGAAATGATAGTTAACTTTGTGCCCAAGGTGTTCATTAACTTGAATCTGTCTCCTTAATACACACAATATGCACTCAATTACAAAAATGAGAACCAAAATTCAAAAGTCTTTGCTAAGATTTTAAAGTTAAATATTAAATTGCCTTGTTTCAAAGAGCATTTTCTTGTTATAAATTTTCCAAGCACAGGACTGTAAAAGATGCCTATAAATCTAAATCATCCTTAACTATTAGTAAGAAACTTGAAACAAAGACATTAAAAGACAACAAAGTAAACACCTAATCAGACTGTTAGGTGTGCAGTTAGCTGTTATCAGCCACAAGCAAATAAAAGAGGTGAAATCCTATTAAAATCAACCAGCAAATATTTGTTGTGTACCTGCGGCACCTAGCACTGTGCTTAGCACCAGAGCATTAGGAGGGTGGGACCTCAAGTACTTTACAGGTTTGTTGCAAAGGCAACACCTAAAGATATGAGAAAAGAAATACCCATACATCTAAATAGGAAACCCACAGAATGAAGGGATAAGTCATATGCAATGACTCTCAATATTTTTCAACCCCAGAGTACTAAAGGAATATGAAAGGCTTTCATCAGTTACAATGGGAATGCCTCAACAAAACAGGGTCTTACTGGAGTTGGGGAGTATCTTCGTGGAACAACATCAGTATCTCATTGAGGCCATATTATATTTGAAAATGCTCCACAGGTGACCTGATAACCCTCACCAGCAGGCTGAGCTCTCTCTCCTTCCTTGGCCCCAGCCCTCCCCTCCCCTCCCCTGTGGAATGGAGAACCACTGGAATGGTTGAAGTACAACAGGAACCCAGAAAAGGGAAAGGTCACATGATGACAGAACTTTTGACAAGCTTCCATGAAATGGGATTCCACTGAAACTTTAAAGATGATACAACCTGAACTGTTTGCAAATGAATACATTCTTCCATATTTTTCCTTTGGGATATAAATCTGAGGCCTTTGTGATCATAACTACAAAAAAAATAATAAGACTATAGAATCAAGTAGTGACTTGATTATATTTTTTCTTCTATAATTTTTTCACCTTCACTAAAATAATTGTCCAACTTTTTCACTATTCAAAAACTTTTAAAACTCAAACTAATTCATCCCAAACATCTGTAAAATGCCTCTCAACATAATTTCCTACATAGCCCCTGTCAGATAGTTCTGGGTTTAATTTCTTCAAGTTTCTCTCAGGAATCCCACACTTATTCTGTTCTAATCTGGGCTGGGTGCTTTACACTTGCTATCTAGCTGTCATACTGGGACTTCTTTTTTCCTTTATCTTGAAAATTTATTGTGCTTTTACCCATAGTGGGTCATCAGCTCACTGGATCTGTGGCTTGTTTTTGTGGCATACGCCTGGTAATAGAGGCCTTGGAAACCATTCTCACTCAGAACGTGGAAAGCCTTGTTCTACTCTCTTCTAGTCCAATGCTGCTAGTGAGAAGACTGATGTGATTCTGGTTCCTAGATTTCTGGGACACTTTAGCATTGCCCCAGTTTCCCTGGCATTTCAAAATTTCAGCAGATAGTATGCTTTGGTGTGGATCTTTTTCTTCCCCATGTCACTGGTTCCAGATTTCTGTTACCCTCTGGCTCCCACTGACCTGGCTATGGGGCTGCAGGTCTGACTTTGCAGCTTCCAGTCCTCTTTGACCCTTGGGGAACCTTCACACTCAGACTCTGATCCATCACCCAGGGTTGCCAGTCTCGGTTTTGCAGCCAATTCTGGTACAAGCTAAGAATTCTGGTTTGGAAATAGTGAGTGTGTACCCTGGTCCCACAAAGAACATGGAAGGACTCAGAAATAAGCCAGTTTCTTATGTTCTGTCCCTGAGATCCCTCTTCTCATTTGTGGAGGTCAGAGCTCCTAGAGTTCAGTTCTAAACAATAACAAAAACTATTAATATCTTTATATTTGTGGTAACATCAACTACCATTCCAATTGACGACAGTAGTTGTTTTACGGCATTTAGTTAAAACCCAATTAATTTTATAGCTATCAAATTTTTTTCCCTAAGCCATTTTCTCTACCAATGGAGAAGATACAGATGGACATTGAGGATAGAAAAGCTTAAATATATAACAGTAAAAACTATATAAAGAGGGAGAATAGTGTGGCAGCTCAGAGGCCAGGCATGGTAATCAGGCTTTCTTGGTGTGAATTCTGGCTCTCATGCTTACTAGCTGCAGAATCTCAGGAAACTTACCTAACTCCTCTAATCCTCATTTTCCTTACCTGTAAAATGGTGATAATATTATACTTACATCAAGCATTATTGGAAGGACTAAATGAGGTAAGTATACATATTGCCTGGTAGAAACAGCAGCTATTATTATAGTCCTGGGCTGACCCTAAATCTGTGACTAAGCAAACTGCTTACCCCTAGTCTTGATTTTTTTTTTCACTTGGAAAATGAGATTACTTAGCGTGCTTGCTTCATAAGATGATTCCGAAGACTAAATGGTTAAATGATCACAAAGCATGTGCTCAGACCCTGCACACAGTAAGCACTTAATAAAGGTTAGTTATGTAAATAAACACACACACACACACACACACACACACACACATATGCCCCTCTTTGGTCTAATCTTCTGAGCTGACCTACCCAGGCCAGAGATCATACTTCTGAATCAAAATTCCGTGCCTGATGCCCTGTGGTTACTGCTATTGGATTCAGAGTGGGTCTCCACTCCTTTGATTTTAACATGACCCCTTACTGTCATTTGATTTTGTTTTCTGGTGTCCCTTCCAATTAAAAAAGAAGAATCTCTTTCTCTCAGTGACTCATGACCACTTTTCTTTAGCTTTCCACTGGTCATTGGCACGTTGGGTATTTGGTCTCTCCTGTGTGTATGTAATTGCTGTTCTCCAACCAGTTGCCTTAATTCTAGACTCTTGAGAGTTTTCTTTTTATTCTAATCACCACCCTTATCCCAGTAGGTAGACCCTTTCTGTTTACTCCCTCAGGAATATATCCTAGCACAGAGAACCTGCACCTAGTTGTAGCAGGCTCCAATTGAGAAAAAATGGGGAAGCTAAATGGAGACTAATTCAAACCTGCAGGTCTGTTTTTATGATGCAACTTTATCAATCCATGTTAAAGCAAAAAGGTAAAATAGGAAAGTGGGGCTGAATGATAAATGCTGTCAATAAAACAATAGCATCAAGTCCCCTGCTCCAAAAGGATACCAAATCACCCCCAAAAGACTTTTGCTGGAGGTTCAAAGGGTGCCCACTTCTGAAATACTGGGTACAATATTTTTTAATGTAGCATATAGAGCCCAAGAGATAGTAAGTCATTTAAACACTTCTCTCCTTTCCCCTTCAGTTAAGAAGAGCCAACTTAATATATTTTTCTTCCAATTGCACCCAGAGGACCCTGTTCACTACGGGGGGGTGGTGGCTATAAAATGTATATGGGAGTCTAACCAACAGCAAAAGACAGATGGCAAGTTCCACAGCAATCACAGGTTCATCTGAGGAAGGCTTATTAAGCTCATGCCATTTTCCAGAGCCTTTTGACACACATCCCCTTTGAATCTGACCCCTTTAATTTTCATGTGGCAACTTGCAGTTCCTGATGCCTTGGGGCTAGTTATAATAAGTTCATGTCTGAGATTACACATCTGATATTTATAAAAACACAAATACCCCAGAACCTTCTCCAGGCAGGAAATGACAAATCTTTGGTAAGCTATTTTCAGGACTTAAAAAAAGAACAAGAAAAAAGCCAGTGATGAACTAACCATTGAGAGTAAAACAATGTTGCCTTACTGCATATTGAAACCAGTCCCTTCTAACAAAAATGCCAAAAGCCATTATCTATACAATTTAATACTGTGCAGTAAATCCTTGGCAATCCCCAGTAATCTGTAGCATTACATAGCACTGCACCGGACGGGACATGAGATAATATGCACTGACTTAATTAGACCTGGGGATGCCGGCAAATCGTGACTCTTTAAGTCCAACTTTGTTATTTTTCAATGGTTTCCAGTTGGAAAATATGATCTCAGGTGATAACATTTCCTTAACTTCTGTGTATCTCCTTTTATTGCATCAGTGAAGTTTGGTGGTGGTGGTAGAGGTGCTGGCCAGTGGCAGTTCTGGTATGTTTTCTTTTAAAAAAGACTCAACTTTAACATTTTCCAGAAAGCATTATTTAAGCATCTGAGATGCAAAGTCCCCTGAAGCAATGCTGCATTTTTAGCATTAATGGTACATATTCTTAATCACATTCACTTCCAGTATGAAGGAGAGAAACAGAGAGCTTCCCTATGATTTCTTGGTCAAGGATGACCTGAACCAGATGCTCAGTCTTGCTTCTGTGAACGATTCAGAACCAGATAGTCTAGAAAAAAATTTTAAGTTGATATAATATGTGATTAAGAACCAAAACTTCTTATGCAATTACTTCTGAAAAAAAAATTACATTTAATTCATTTTTTCTCATTTTATTTTAAAGATGTCAAAGAAAAATTGAAAGAATGCTACAGTACAATATTAAGATTTTGCCATATGTGCCTAATTTATATGTATACCACCTATGCATTGGTTAAATACACACACACACACACACACACACACACACACACACACACACACACACACACATCAAGTTATATAATATATATTAAATACCATTATCAACCTAAGGAAAATGACTATAATTCCCCCATATCATCTAGAACCTAGCTCGTATTAAATTTTTGTTGTTATTCAAGTATTTTTTATAGCTTGTTTATTTGAAACAGGATACAATTAAGATTCATATTTGCATTTGGCTGTAATGTTCCTACAGTTTCTTTTACTCTAGAACAGTGTTCACAGCTGCTTTGTTTATTTGTTTGGTTTTTAAAGATCTTCTCTTTCTCAAAAGACCAAACTAGCTGTCTTTCAGAATGTTTCTCATTTTGAATTGGTCTAAATTGTTTCCTTCAGATAAATATCATTTAACTTGTTTATTTCCTATAGTTTCCTGTCAACTAAAAATTAGGTCTAAAGGCTTGTTTAGATGTAAGGTAGATAGTTTTGGCTATTCATTTAAGTTTACATTGCATCATTAACAGGGGACACATAATGCCAAGCCCACTGTTAGTGATGCTAAGTTTAATCATTTAATTGAGGTGATAAGTGACATAACTCCCCATGATAAAGTATATTTTTTCCTTGTTGTTATTACATTTTTAACAATCTGTCCCTATTTTGATGTTAATATATGGTGTATAAATCATTATAGATTCATCACACTCAATCATTTTTAACCTCAAATCCATGGAGGGGCTTGGAGGATGTACATGAACTCTTTAAATTGCTTGCAAAATGTTGTGTATATGCATATGGACAGAGAAGATGATATTTATGCTATTTTAAAAAGGGATGAAGACACAAAAGTGACTAAAAACAATGGTTGCAGGCCAAAGCCTTCATCCTTGGATCCAATTTTAGGGCTATTCATTTTGCCCTCTCCTTTGGCAATCTGGTGCCCCCTCTCCTGGGCCCTCTCAATAAAGTTAATGATTTACGGACATGTGGCCTCATTGCCACAATTAATGCACTCATCACTTTGGATTATAAAGCTGTGTGACCCATTTGTATTGTGACCATGATATATATAGTACAGCACATAGGTTGACAGTTTATGAAAACACTATAAAGCTTTACTGAAACCGGAGCATGACGTGCACATGTAGCAAGGGGAACTATGGGAGCAAGTGCCTGAGAACGGGAGGGGGAGGGGAGAGAGGGAAAGTCAACCAAATGCTGTGATCTAAGCTGATCTCGGTACTGATGAGAGGAAAGGAGAAGAGGGAGGAGGGAAGAGAAAAGAAGGGAAGAGAAGGGCACAGAAATCTAATACAGGCAAATGAGAAGAAGCATGGCTGACCTTCCTGCTCCTCTTACAACCATGGGGATTCCAGTAAAGCTTTTGCTCAGTCAGCTTTCTCCTCTCATGAGTTTCCCATTGGGTCTTATTTATCATGTGATTTCATTTTTCAAAGTTATGCCCTTGGGATGTGGGTGCAGAGCTCAGTTCAGAACACCCACTGGGTCCTGCTGACTGTTTCTGGGAGGTTTCACTAGAAAAAGTTCAAGTATTATCACAGCCTTCTCCCTTCCCAGCAAGTCCAAGATGGACCCAGAAGCGCTACCAGGCACAGTCACCACTAGAATACATGGCTCCTTTGTGCAGATGTGGGAAAGGTAACCCGTCTGGCCGATGAATTAGACAAAGGTACGCAACCTGGGTGGAGAGTCCCGCTGACTCCCAACTTGGCCATCAGAGCCTGGTAGGATCTTGCCTTACAGCCCCAGGGGCTGGGCACTGCTTCTGTTATTTTTTATCATACCAAAGGGTTACAATAAGTAGATTCAGGGAAAACAATTCAAGGAAGAACTTCCCTTTTCTTCTGTTTCTAATATCAGAGGAAACCTGAAGAATCCAAGTTTATAAACGCAATCCTGTTAAATATCCCACTCCTCTAACAAAGTGGATTCTTTTTGAACTTTGAGAAAAGCCACTCCACATCAACCTGGGATTCAGATGATTTTTGGCATGAAATTTCAGGTTGGCAATTACAGGTATTTTATTCATATTGGTTCATTTAATCCCAATAATGCCTCTGTGTTTTATAATGAAAACCTCAGCACAGGAACTCTCCCTATAAGCTCATGCAGCTGGATGACAACCTAGATTCATAGTTTTGAGTCTGGTAACTGATTTTTCCTATTAGCTTTAAAGAAATATTTTCCCTTTTATTTCAAGTTTAGTACAGTTTAATATGGCTATTACAATATATCACCTCCTCCTCAGCTCCACCACCAACCCATTTTTGGCCAAATAGAAGCACTGTATTCCTTATTTAGTACTTACAAATCCTTCAGTTATATAGTCTATATAAGTAACTCTTGCAGTATCTAGAACTAAGGCCCACTCTCTGGGAAGAAGGTAATGCATCCTGACAAAAACCAGTTAAGCAGAAGTTAATCCTCCTTTGATATGGGCCAGAATTCATATTACAACCCTACAAAGGAGAAGACAGACCAAATTCCACATGAGGTTCTCAGTATCTGATTTTTCCCAGGACTCTTCATTTGCTCACACTGGCACAGCCTGAGAAAAAATGTGGGGTTCGCAGAGTTCATGTTCTTAGTCACAGAGCCCTTGATGTGTGCCTTTCAGTGTTTTCCTCTGAGCCAGGCCCCTGGGTTTCTCTGGTTCCCAGGAGTCCCACAGCACATGAAACCTTCTTTTTAAGATGATGGCTACCTAGCATTATTTACATTAGACAAGATATGGAAGCAACCCAAGTGCCAACTGACAGATAAATGGCTAAAGAAGATGTGGGACATGTATACCATGGAATATTACTCAGCCATTAAAAGAAACAAGTCTTTGCCATTTGAGACAACATGAATGGATCTAGAGGATATCATCCTAAGCAAAACAAGTCAGATGAAGACAATACCATATGATTTCACTTGTATCTGGAATCAAAAAACAAACAAGAAAAGAAATAGACCCATAAATACTGGCAACAGGCTGTTGGTCACCATAGGGGAGGCAGTGTAGGGGGATGGGTGAAATAGGTAAAGTGGATAAAGAGGTATAAACTTCAAATCATAAAATAAATTAGTCATAGGAATGAAAGGACAACAGAGAATATAACCAATAATATTGTAACATCTTGGTATGGTAACAGGGGGAAACTACACTTACTGTGGTGAGCACTTAATTAGCATGTAATTATCAAGTCACTATGTTGTATACCTGAAACTTACATAATATTGTATACCAACTTTATTCCATAAAAAATATAAAAACCCAAAAGTGCAAAAAATAAATAATAAAAGATGATGGCAGCCTGCCTAATCAATTATGATTTCATGAGTTAACAGGTCCCTAGGTATTAAACGCTTCTGCCTCCACTATGGTAGACACTATATGTTTTCTAGACTAGGAGACTATAAACTACTGTCAACTGCTGTAAACTATAACTTGTCAACCAAATTCATCTTGCAGCTTTTTTTTTAAAATTAAGTTTTATTTACTCCAGTGGTAGAAACTGTGTTCATTCTCTAAGGCTGGTGACATAACATGACTAGAATAAGCTGCCTACCTCCTGACCATGTAATTCTATGAATCTGTCCACTGTGAGTGGGGTCTGGTCCCAGTTTCTAAATGCTATTTGCATCCACACAGAATAGGAATCCATGGGATAGTTATTTCCTGTTTTCACCTTTTGCATAATAAGCAAGTAGGAAAAATTGACACTAGGGTCAGAAAGACCTAAATTCTCTTCCAGGCTCTAGAATTTTCTGGCTGTGTGACTTTTCACTAGTTATTAATCAATCTGGGCCTCAATTTGCTCACCCCTAAAGAAAGTTTGGCACACTGTTGTGCCATGTTTGAGGAAGGATGTGAAGAAGGAAGATATCACCTTCTTCACAGAGTTGCTGAGAGAGAAATAAGATGGCTTAGGAGGGAAAGTCTGGCACTTAGAACTCCCTCAATAAGTATGCTTTCTCTTCTTTACCCGGTATTCTGAATCTATTTAATCCAGAATTATTCTAATCCTGACACCTCCAATTCCTCAACAACCATGACTGGCCTTGAATCTTGCTATGATTTGATCATAATGCTGTATACTCTACTTCTTCCAGGGAATTCTCTATAGGCCCCAATACAGCAAGCTTGGTCAGGCTTTTGCTGATTATCTACTCTTCACCTGCTCTAGCCCTGCCCAGTATCTGAACTTGGTTTGAACTTTTAAATTAATGGTTCTTAGGGAGTTATGTGAAGCTTCCTTTAGGAACTGATGATCTAAATACAGGTCTTTCTTTGGATTAATATTCCATTTATCACATGACCAGTTCCTCACTTGGGTAATCTTCCTGTGTCTGACACTGGCTTGACCCAGGCTGGTCCATCAAGGGCAGACCACACCGTGCTGCTGAGTCTCATCCTTTAGTGCTTTCTTTGATTTGTTCCAGTTTCCCTGGGCCCACCACCTACCTGATACATACCTTATATATGTGATCCTTGAAATATGGATGCAAGATCCATATGATCAATACTAATTGGCTGTAAAGAGTAAAGGTACATCCCTGTGTGAAGGGGCAGTGTCTCACCTTAGAGCTAAGGTCATTGTTAGTATCTAGAGGTATGTGCTTTAGACTGTGAAATAGAATTTAAAGAGATTCCCTTAGAGATCGAAGTGTCTGCATATCTATGTGTGAGAGGATGGTGAGGTCTGTCTTTTGGTCTTCATTATCAGTGGCAAGAATCCATCAGACAGATTTCTCAGTTGTGAGTATAAAGTCAGGAAACAGGAAGTCTCTATCAGGTGTTTCTGAAATGCTTCAAGCTCTTTGGGGCCAGAGTAGATATTTTAAGACAGCAAGTTGAGAAGGACAGTCTCTAAGAGCCATATATGTGGCTATGTCTTCACCTAGAACAGTGCCTGGCATATCTAGGTGCTTAGTAAATATTTGTTGACCAGATAAATGAAATGATAGCACAATAGCTTCTAGTTTGTAAGCTAGTTTCTGCTACCTGAGGAACCACTTGATACTGAAGGGTCTTGACTTGTTCCGGTATAAATTTGAAATCAGTTTTAATTTTCCAGTAACTCCTACCACTTGGTATGGTGCTTCATTCTAGTTCTTAGAATTTAATCTCATTCATTCTAGAATGTGAGTGTCCTATTTAATTCTAAGCTCTGTGTTCTCCTTTTCCTTCCCCTACAGTCTCAGCTAGATGATTTGGGTAAAATCTGATCTCTCACCTGATTCACAAATTAACTTTTGACCCCAGGCCCTTAACACTCCACAGAGGAGGATGAAAAGGAAACACTGCCCTCAGTGACTCAGTTGTCTTCATTTCTGGGTCTAGCACTGAATAGCATAGCTTTAGCCATTGGGTTGGCCTCTGAATCTTAGTCCTTTTGTGGAGCATGTGTAATGGTTTGGGGGAAGGCCCTGTTGTGCCCTTTTGCTTCATAGCCCCTGTATGAGATCCATCTTAGGCTTGACCTCTTTCTTACCCTATCCCAAGCCTCCACTATGGCTAGTACCCTCGAGAGGGCAAGGGGAAGGGATACTTTCAGGTAACTCAACCCTAGCTGTCTTTGATATCCATATAATCTACAGTGAACTCACACATCAAGTGGTGGGAATGCAGGCCTCCTCTTGGCTACTGATATCATAACTTTGCCATCTTACTCTTCCCACCTTCTCTGCCCTCCTGTAGCACTGGAAAAGCCAGCCTCTGCCAGAGTGACTTTCAAGGATGAGACTATCCATAATCCCTAATTCAGCAGGCAAATCAAGCAGTGAATCTATTTAAATATATTATTTAATAACATTAAACAACCATAAGGCTCATTGCAGAGCTGTGATGCCATCACATTTCTTTATATATAAATCAATCATGTTCCAGGAAATAACTATGAAACATATTTGAAGTACAATAGCAAAAATGACACCTAAACTCAATAGCTACAATAACCTTTCATATGTATCTTTCAGAGTTTTTAAAATGTATCTATATGAACTTCAAAAAGTTGAGCCTAGTTTACCTACTACTCTTTACAATTACTTACATAGTGTTTCATCTTACAGATAAGCTGAAAACCTATTGTTGGACATTTGGATTCCTTCCACTTTTCCTGTTGTAAGTACTACTTCAGTGAGTATGTGTGTAGTTTTAATTTTGGTCACATTTCTAATTATCCTTTAGGATAATTCCTAGAAGTAGAATAGCTAGGTCAATTTTTAATTTAAAGATTGGAACAAAGGGTATTTATCTTTCCAAGGTTATAGCCAAAATACCATTCAGAAAGTTTTCCAAAATCATCTACCACAGTGTCTGTTTACCTACATCCTCATCCAACAGTAGGTATTTTTCTTTCAGTTTTTCTCTTATAATTTTCTACTGATAACAAGGAAGGATAAGTTTATTTTTACTTCACATTATCAAATAGGTATAAGTCCAACCTCTGGGAATAGGCAGTTCAATGAACCGGACAATTTTTCTTAGTGGAAAACAAGTATAAAACTGAATGAAGTGATTCAAAACAGCCACTGCAGAATATTTTGGAAGTAGCCAAAAGCTGGCAACAGTCTGTAAGTGTTTATTCATGTAAAACTACTACTCTATTTGTGTAGGGACTAGTGATTACCTTCTGACTTGAAAGTGTTCCCATTTCCTTCAAGTTTGGGACACAAAAATACACAGATTTACCAGTTGAAGATGGTGGAATTGAGTTGGGGCAGGTGGCAGAGCAACTAGAAATTCAATGGAGAGGGGATTCTTGAAGTGGGAGAGCTATAGAAGTGCTCTGGTAATAAATTATACATACATGTCTGGCTGACTGCTAACCTATAAATGTCTGATAAAAATTGAAAGCCTGAGGACAAGAATATGTTGTACCATTGATTGTGTCCCTTACCCACAGTTTAATAACAATAATAGAAACTTTGTTGGCTTGACTGTATGAGCATAGCCCATGCCCAATTATTGGTTGGCTGGCCACTAAATTACACAGGTGCCAGGGAGATGCTGAGGAAGTCATACTAAAAAAAAATGAAGTAGGAAAAAAAGAAACCAAGCAGAGGTATCAGCATCTACACATCACAAGGGAGACAGATTTCTTTTGTTAAATATATTTTTCATTGAAGTATAGTTGCTATACAGTATTATATTGGTTTCAAGGATCAAATCACAACATAGTGATTCAACAGTTATATACATTATTAAATCCTTACCCCAACTAGTGTAGTTACTGTCAACATAGAAAGATGTTACAGAACTACTGACTATATTCTCTATACTGTACTTTCATCCCTGTGACTAATTTATAATGTGATTGAGACCTCTTTATCCCCTTCACCTATTTCACTCACCCACCTCAAACCCTCCCCCATGGTAACCACAAATCTCTTCTCAGTGTCTGTCAGTCTATTGCTGTTTTATTTATTTTGTTTTGTTTTTAGATTCCACATATAAATGAAATAATTGATAAAAAATGGCATTTGTCTTTCTCCACCTGAGTTATTGCACTTGGCATAATACCATCTAGGATCATCAATGTTGTTGCAAATGGCAGAATTTCTATCTTTGGATGAATAATAGAACATCTTTTTCTTTTTTGCTTATTTTCTTTTAACTAAAGCATAGTTGATATACTGTCTTATATTGGTTTCAAATATACAACACATTGGTTCAACAGTTACTACTGTTACTAAATCCTCACCCCCCACTAGTGCTGTTACTATCTGCCGGCATAGGAAGATGCTACAGAATCACTGTCTATATTCTCCACACTATACTACCATTCCTATGACCAACTTATATTATGATTGAGAATTTTTGTGTCCCTTTATCCCGCTTACCCTCCCAACCCAACTACCTCAACCCCTCTCCCATGGTAACCACCAGTCCCTTCTCAGTGTCTATGAGTCTACTGCTGTTTTGTTCATTTTGTTTTGTTTTGTTTTTAAGAGTCCACAAATAAGTGAAATACTATTTTTGTCTTTCTCTACCTGGCTTATTTCACTTAGAACATACCCTCTAGGTCTATCCATAGTGTTGTAAATGGAAGGATTTCTTTTTTTATGGCTTAATAATATCCACCATTTATATGTACCCCTTCTTTATCCATTCATCTTTTGATAGACACTTTGGGTGCTGCCATATCTTGGCTATTGTAAATAATGCAGCAATAAACATAGGAGTACACATATCTTTCAAATTAGATATTTTGTTTTCTTTGGGAAAATTCCTAGAGTGGAATTACTGGATCATATGGTATTTCTATTTTCAGTTTTTTTGAGGAATCTCCATATTGCATTCCACAGTGGCTGCACTAATTTATATTCACACCTACAGTGTAGGAGGGTTTCCTTTTCTCACATCCTCACCAGTGCTTGTTGTTTCTTGTTTTTTAGATTGTGGCCATTCTGACTTGTGTGAAGTGATATCTCATTATGGTTTTGATGTGCATTTCCCTGCTGATAAGAAATGTGGAGCTTCTTTTCACGTGCCTGTTAGTCACCTGTATGTCTTCTCTGGAAAAATGTCTATTCAGGTCCTCTGCCTATTTTTTAATTTTTTTATGTTGATTTGCATGAGTTCTTCATATTTTTTGGATGTTAACCCCTTATTGGATGTATCATTTATGAATATATTTTCTCATACAGTATGTTGCCCTTTTGTTTGGCTTCCTTTGCTGTACGGAAGCTTTTTCATTTGATTTAGATTCACTTGTTTATTTTTGCTTTTTTTTTCCCAGCCAGATGTGTACAGAAAAAAATTACTCATGCTTATGTT